>NC_141699.1:676745202-677356500 GCF_964263255.1 Lissotriton vulgaris | reverse complement strand
GGAAAAAGAACAGTGCCAGCAAAGTAGTCCCTTGTGGGCGTGTCTGCGTTGTGATGTTGGCGTGTGCTGGGGGTGTGACAAACGCTGGGGGCGTGTGGTACGTTCCGCCCTACATGCCATGTCTCATATCATGTGCTGTGGGCGTATGCTGGGGGCGTGGGCGTGTGCGGGCGTAGGATTACGGAAAAAAAAGCGAGCGTTGTGCCCAATATTTCATTGTTTTTTCTTCCCAGGTTCTGTACATTCCAGCTCCGGGTGTCCACCCTTCTCCCTTTTTAATACCCCTGCACCCCATAATCATAACCCGCCCTTACTCCTTAAAATACCCAACACCCTTAAACACTAACCCATCTTAACCCTATAAATCTACCATGTACCCCAAAACCCAAACCTATCCCTGAACCCTAAAAATTCCCCTGTACCCAAAAACCCAAACCTAGCCCTGAACCCTAAAAATACGCCTGTACCCCAAAATCCATACCTATCCCTAAACCCTAAAACTACCCCTGTACCCCGTAACCCAAAACTATATCTGAACCCCTAAAATACCCAAACACCCCAAAACATATACCTCAGTACCCCAAAACATATAACCCTATATCCATACTTACCTTATCCAAACATTAAAAAAACATGCTTTTACAATTCATGCATTTACAACGAATTTCGTTGTAAATGTATGCGTGGTAAAAGCATGTAAAATGTAATGCCATGCGTTATAATGGCATTGCGGAGTCATGGTACTTTCGTAATGAAAGTATGCGGAGTGATGGTATGTGGAAAGAAAGTTGCGGAATAATGAGTGTTTACCCTCCCCCGGTAAGTACATTGGTGGCACGGCGGCCCACATCTCCAGCAACATACTCATATTTTTTCACCACCAATTTGAAAAATGCACAGGTCTCTCTCATTGATGGCCAGAACCGACATACACTTTTAGACACACCTCCCGCCACAAGTTCTAGAATTGCGAACTTTAGAGCTGGGGAGCTACGTTCGAATCTCGGCATCAGCTCAACATCCTGTGATTCCAGGCAAATCGCTTTGTCTCCCCGTGCCTACCACAAATGAATGTGTTCTTCTGTAATGTAAATTGTGCTCATGCCATGTTGTCGAGTTCGCGCTATATAATATTGCAAGGAAAAATAAAGTAGGGAAACTCGAGTTCACACACTACTGAACGGCACTCTTAAGTGCATCAGCAGTGCACTGTGATCGGAGAATCGGAGTGTTTCACAGGCCTGTCACAGATAAGAAATGCTATCAAAACTAAATCCTACAAAACAATATACTACTGGCCGGCAGCAATTCATACCCGGACAACGTCAGGACGGGCTGCTAGTATATATATATATATATATATATATATATATATATATATATATATATATATATATATATATATATATATATATATATATATGTGCATATACACATAAAGGAATAAAAAAGTTAGATGGGGTGAAGATGCCTACGTTGGTCACCCATGTGCCCTCTCACAATATTGCCATTAAATTTCAAGCACTATTCACTATTTATAGGACAGACACATGTGTGGAAAGATCACTTCTGCATGGTCATCCCCCAAATGTATGGACTGATTCTTCTGATTTGTCGACTCTGTTTCACTGGGGCCCTGCTAAGCAGACCAACATTCACAACTCTGACTCCAAAAACATGTGTTTGGCTAATCTCTGATTGACATATATAACTTGCCTGTAAGTCCCTAGTATATGGCACCTCGTGTGCCCAGGGCCTGTAAGGTAAATGGCAATAGTGGAAAGCAGAACGTATTATGCCACCACTAAACTGACCATGTAAAATGTGACTTTATGAACTGCCACATCAGTCTGAAATGCAGTTTTAACAGTGTCATTTCAACGTGTTAAAATGACCCTTTAAACAAGCCTAAATCTTCCTTTATAATATCTATATCTCATCCTTAAAGTATACCTGACATGCCCTTAAGGAAGGATGTATGGTATTTAAAAATAGGACACATGTTCTTAAGTTTTACATGTCTTGGCAGTGAAAAATCTCCAAAGTTGGTTCTCACTGTAGCAAGGTTGGCTCTTCCATAGAAAGGCACTGGGTTACATTATATAACATGTCACAATTCATAACTTCAGTTTGGAGATAGCTAGAACCATGGTTCGGTCAGGGACTGAAATTAATAGGAGTTTAAAATCCAATCAAATAGCAAAGTCAGATATTAAATTACAATATTTAAAATTCCACTTTTAGAAACTTGTCATTTTCCTGCCTACAGTCTTCACTAGCCTTTTCAGAAATACCCAGAGCTGTCACCTGGCATCCTGTTGGGAGGTGTCAATAGCTCACAGGAAAGGGAACACAATTGCCTTTGCTAGGAGGAGGTGTGACCTCCCCCTGACAGAATAACTTGTGGGGTGTGCTTACCAACTGCACAAAGGGGCATTGTATCCCTTGTCACAGGCAGATGTAACTCACAAAAACAAGTAACCAGGTTGATATCAATCCCTGTTTAGGGAAAATATGTTCTAGAAAGCGTTTGCAGGGGGAGATCTGCATTTCCCTAGACTCAGCTCAAGGGTGTGGTCAGAGCTCTGATCACGGGAAGAAAGATTCTGTTATGTTAGATTTTGGCAGAGCAGGGCACTGTTGGTTGTTTAGGGCTCAACCACTGAGTTTCACAAACGTTTCTAAATCTGAACTTAGAGGACTAGACCGTGACTAATGATGAGCAGCACCCCACAGACAATGACACCTTCCTGTGACTGATCTTTGGCCTTCACCCACTTGGAGTTTTCATGCCTTTCATGTAGAGAGCCTCGAAATTCCCACCAAAGCCGAGTCTCCCACCGAGGTCCTGTACTTCAGCAAGCAGATATTGGTGCACCCTTTTATGGGTCCAGCTGCCACCTCAACCAGCTATTGGCCTCATCAGTATCAGTGAGAATTTATAAATCAAAGTGGTTTGTTTTATTGTGTTGTGTTTTCCACTTTTAAGCTGTTTTAGTAGCGATAAATGTTTTACACATTTTCCTAAATTAAACCTGTCTGCTCTGTGTTACAGCTTTCAAGTGTTGAGCTGAAGTTTCAATTATTGAGACTTAACTGGGCCTAGTAAAGAATAGTGCTATTATTTCTTGAAAAGAAATACCATCAACATCCATTATTAATCCACTTTCTCACAAAACACACTTCATAAACCGAATCTTCTATTGGTTCTTGAGCAATATGTCAATCAATCAATCAGGGAGTTTTAAGCACGCTACTCACCTGTGAGGGTCTCAGGGCATGGGGGGGGGGGGGGGACAGAGAGCAGCTCCGGTCAGTAAGCATGTTGAGGTGGACGAAGCCCTGAATACAAAACACCCTGCAGCAGACCACAAACACTATTTTTCATTTCTCACAACTCTTGTGGAAATATGTAATTAATATGCTTCTGACAACAAAGCAACAAGATAATTCTCACAAATGTAGCACCAGGGAGGCGACAATGTCCTGAAGCACACTCTGTATTTCTTTTTGTTTCACTGATACAAACACCCAGGTCCAGGGTTTGTTTGTTCTTTGATGCACTGGGAGCTTTCCTCCTGCATGTGACAATATTCTTTTTTACCTGGTGGGGACAACCATACCTCCATGGTCGTTACAAGTAGGAATAATGAATCTCAGAAGACTCACCCTAACTAGGTTGAGGAATGAAACATTGATGGCTGGTGGTCCTGTGACAGACAAACCACTGCCTGAAGGTCTCTGACAGTGGATCCAACTGAGGCCCGGTGATTCCCTAAAATTAATGAGGCTTGGAAATGGACGATTTGGTAGAGTGGCGGGATACCTCTTTTCCAAATCATACATTTTTAGGCCGAGCCTAGGCAGCGCTTGCACTGTCTCTCGACATGCTGTATTCACTCAGGATGGATTATAGCATGCTTCTGATTGTTTTTTCTCGGTGTCTTTTAAAAACATTGCTTCTAATTAGATGGTTCCTATTTGTCCCTACTTTTTTTCTCAATTGCTAAGTCCCATGGTTCGCCCCCAGGACTTTTTCTATTCCACTTGTGCTATTTTAAGTCCTGTCTTTGGAACTTTTATTACATTAACATGAAGCTTCGCGCTGTGCATTCTAATTTGCACAAGCTTATGCATGTCTGTTTTTTAACACACCCCTAACCAGTCTGTGCCGTTCCGTTCTCCCCTACCATCATGTTGATCTGCTGCCTAGCTCGCTAGCAGCATTCCCATTAACGCTTGGAAAACAAAGGGCCATATTATCAAGAACGGCGTTAAAATTAACGTCGCTTTAGCGGCAGGAAACTGCTGCTAAAGCAGCGATAATGGGCTTGATAATATGCCCTTGAGAATTCCCATAGAAGCCCAGGTTCACACCAGATCATGGGCTTCTATGGGAATTCACAAAGGCATATTATCAAGCCCATTATCGCCGCTTTGCGGCAGTTTCCTGCTGCTAAAGCGGCAATCATTTTAACACCGTTTCTTGATAATATACCCCAAAGTTTGTAAGCACTCTGTGATGGATCTCTTGGTAGTCTCTTTCCCAACATGGGCGCTAAGCTCTATGCAGTAGAGCCTGCTTCTTTCCATTCACCACTCCTTGAATCCCCTCCCTTGCATAGGCTCCAATTTCATGTCTGGCATTCTGAACCCTTCTTGATGTATTGAGTATGTGCATTCATCAAATGTGAGAGTCAAGGTGTATTTGGCCAAAGAAAATGCTACATATGTAATTGTATCTAATGTATGACATTTCTACGGGCTTCATATGGGTGATAATGAAGCAGGTAGATGAGTCTGGATAGTAAAATAATTTTGAATAAAGTAACCCTGATTAACATATTGATAGGTAATCCGTTCCAGCCCTGGATATCCCTTTGTATCCCTTCCCACATGTGTGCCGTATTGAGCTCCCAATTGGAAAGAGCAATGTGAATGCCAATGTCTGTGGTTTGGATTTTCAATTTAGTAAACCTGTCAGACATGGTAGTCCCACCATGAATTTGCACCATGGTCAATTTGCCACAGACCTAACACCAGGAAAACTCACAACAGAGCAAACACTTGCAAGTTCAGTCAGAGATCATTTCGAAATCAGAGGCTGGGCGCTGAAGCCTGCTACTGTAGGATGAACTAGAGTCAATGCAAACACAGGAGCTGATCTGGGTGCAACCACCCCTCCCTCTACCAGGCTCCCTTACACTGGAACCCTCTCACAAAGGTTCCTACTTTGTCAGCCACCATGATATGCTCTGTCAACCTCTGTATTATGGCCCAGAGACACTCATGTACCCAAGAGGACATGCAGCTTTCGCAGAGTCATTTATTTGCCGAGTGGACTTGTTTTCGCGGATACAGCTCTCTCGACTGAGTCCAACCTGTGCAGCTTATTTTATCCCATCTTCCCTCTGCGGCTCCTGAAAGAGTTTTGAAGTGGTCCTTGTGAGGAGGGATTGCTGCAAATGTACCTCACATTACAAAAAATGACAAATTTCTTCTCTCAGTCTAGCGCCTTTCCTCTTCGACCCGATTGGCGCTTTAAAGCAGCCTAAGCAGGATAGGCAAGCAACCAACAACATAGTTGGTCCTCCACTCGACCATGGCCTACTGCTTGAGCACACGGATGGTTTGTCTGCAGAAGATATCACAGTGGCAACAGCGCTAGATTCTAGGCACGCTCAGCATCACCCCTGCCCCTCTTGTAGTTCCAGGACTTGTGCTGCCCACAATGCCGGTCTGGGGTTACATGCCGCCTGGTAAAGTCCTGTCCCATGCTTCGCGCATTGGAGAAAGGCCCTCCATGTGGATTGTTACACACTCACCATCTTGTCACATCTGCCATATGTTAAAAGGCAAAGGTCAAATATCAGGTTATGTCTGCAGCCAATTTGCTCCCTATTGTTTTAACATGGAGGTTAGTGGTTATGCCTTCTGTGAGATTGATGCTTATTCTTACGACATGGAGGTTGGTGTTTTGGTGGTTACTTTTCTTTTTCTAGCTGCACAGTGAGTGCATTTGTTTAAGTGAGCTATGTGACAATCTTACTGGGTTGGGGGACGTGAAAGAAAAGGGTGTAGGGTGTCACAATTTTTCAAACACATAACATTTTAATTCCTGTCAATTAACTTGAAACATTATTGAACATATATGAACAGTTGGGTAAGCATAAACAAAGCCCTTTTTTGCAAATCTGAAGTATGATGGAAACATGGATTTTTATACGATCAAAACACATAAAGGCACATAAAGGCACTTCACTTGGTAATATAGAATTTACAAATCATTGTTTGTGTGCTATATAGTTTTCAGTCATTGTCTATTCCACATAATTCCACTACATGCCACCCAATGCCACTGCACATAATTCAACCCTCCTCATGCTACATAATTACATAACACATAATTAAAATCCGCATAATTCAACACAACGCCTCCCAATTCTATGTCTCGCAATTCACCAATGCATAAATCGACACCGCATAATTCATATCATAGATGATTCACTATAAACTTTGATGTCTTTCATAGGTAATGTAATGTATTGGATAATGTGCTGCATGGCTAAACACTTATAAGGTCCCAAAGGCGAGACCTAGTGGCTATGCCAATGCTTGTTAGTTCTTTGAACTGGACTTCAGTGGGAAACCAAGACACCACATTGGATTGGCGCTCTAGTGGTTCGTCCTCACTATCTGTAAGCAGGAAGGGGCTTATAAAATCTGTACTGCTGGCACCAAGGCAAGCCCGTCTATTCCCGGCTGGGCTCTGATTGTGCTCAGTGCCAGCCATGCTACTCAATGGCCCTCAGAACATTATTTCTAATTCCAGGTCTGTTATACTAGAAATGTTTTGCTAGGGGTTGGTTTGAGGTGGCTTGGGCCTGCAAATTATGCAAAATGTGTGTCCCCCTTTACTTTAACCCCAAATAGATCTCATGACTTGGTGGGTTACAACACTCAACCCCTCACAACCAATCTAAGTCGGGTTTGGGTTATTATTTCCCTTTCTCTAGTGGTGGTATGAATACAAAGGTATCTATTAAGGATTCTACTCAGTACAGTAATACTATGTCTAAACAATATCTGACCCTGCGCCCTGGATCCAAACCAGTTTTGAAGTGCTGTCTGAGATGGGCCTTGATTAATGCACACTCATCTGTAAAGCTCTCAATGGAAATGTGTGATTTATTGTACCAGAGGGAGTGCCGGATGTTCTGTTTCTCACAGAAACCTGGCTCTTAGACTCTTTGTCTACTGACTACTGTCCCTCTCAGTTTACTATTTGCTATCATAACCGCCCACTGAAAAGGGGTGGGCGTTGGCTCTCACTGGAAATGCTGACTATACCATTAAGGAGCTTGCACTGGTCACCTTTCTGGCAGATGGGTTACTTGGGTTTTCACTTGTTTTGGGGACTTACAGATTGTTGAGTGGTGCTGTCTTTTACTGCCTTTCTGGCACAACCGAACCATTTTATCAACTTTTTGGACTCTATATTACCCCTCTCCCTCTCACACTACCTTGTCGGTAGTGGAGGATTCGAACTCAGGTCGACTCTTCCCCTCTAGATGTTTGTTCTTCCAATTTATTAGAGGGTATGGTCGCTATGGAACTTATTCAGGTAGTCAATGGTCGTACCCATATTAAACATCACATTCTGGACCTTGTCATTGGGCCCCCTAGTAGAGTAGAATCTGTTATTGCTCTTCCTTAAGTCTGAACAGATCACTTTTTTGTCCCATTTAACTTTATTATAGAGAGTTGCCAACACAATTTAAGTTCAGCGCCTTCGGAGTACATTTTCCAATGGGTCTACATGCTAGCTAAAATGGTGATACCACACAATCCTCAATCCATTAATTGTTATTATTATTACTTCCTGTGGCCTTAAATGCGAACTTGCCTTAAAAAAAGTGTATTCTGAAGCGCTTAAAAACTTCAGCCCCCTGGTATATTGAGACACTGACAGTCATAAAAAGAGGCTCCCAAAGCTAGAACTGAATTCAAGCTGTTTTTTTTATCTGCAAAAAACGAGTCACTGTCGCTAAAGCCAAATAAAATGACAGCAGCTGAAAATACCGCAACGGAAATCTTAGCAATACGGAGGTTCCTAGCCTCTCTCAATTGTGTACCCTCTGCTATTGTTCACGCCCAGGTCCTTGCTGACAAACTCGCTTTTGTGGCTCGATGAGTCTTTCTGGCCTAGAAGATTACTCACATGTACGTGGCTGTTCATCATACTCTAGCTCTCAGCTCTCAGCTCTCAGCCTGGTATTTCTTCTTTTGGCCACCCTCCAGTTCTGCTGGAAGCTATAACTTGGTTATCCCTGGCTGGCTTAAATCATTTTCCGGGTTTATTTGTAGAACAGCTCAACTCTATCTCTGGGTCTATTAAAATTGGCTATCCACTTGATCCAATTCCTCCTAAAGTTTGGAAACTCACTAAATCTACTCTCCTCCAAACTTTGTTGATGTTCATAATGGCTCACTTAGCAATGCCTGGATCCCCAGAAAATGTAAAGGGGCTCTTAACGTTTCAGCATTGAAGAAACCAAATTCTGACCAATCGGTCCTCTAACTTTTTAGCCCAACTTCTCTACCACTTTTTGTACTTAAACATTTGGAGAAGTATGTTAATCAACAGTTCTCCAGCTTTTTGGAACAGACTCATCAATTACAACCTGTTCAGTCCGGTTGTCGACGTGAACACAGCACTGAAACTGCACTGTTTTCATTTTTGGATGATTTAAAAATGCTAGCAGACAAGGCTATTCCAGCAACCCTAGTCCTTCCTGATTTGCTTTTGATACTGTGTCCCATTCCATGCTTTTAGCCAGACTAGTGAAAGCTGAGATAGAAGGATTTTCATTACACTGGTGCAAAGCTTACCTTGAGTATAGGTACCAAGTTGTGTACCTCCCTCCTTATGTATCAGTGTAAAGACAAGTGGGACAGTGCATTTCACAGGTGTCTACTCTAAGTCTGACCCTATTTAATATTTATATCTGCCATTTGTCCCAATTGGTTTGATCATTCGGTGTCATCTCCATGAACTTCGCTGATGACACACAGCTTAATACAGCTCTGGACAAAACAGGGTACCCTCTTGGACAACTTTCATCAGTGTATGCCCTCTCTCACTTCTGACTGAAAATGAATGCTTTAAAGTTCAATTGCAACAAGATGGAGGTACGCTGGCTCTCTCACTTCTCCCTGGCTAAACCCTTTCCCTCCTCTTTCTGACCTCCTTCCTGGGTTAAATCACCACCACCTGCTAAATTCACAATGAACTTGAGCTATTCACTCTGGAGGATAATCTTTCTTTGGGGAAACAGGCTAATCATTTTATCTTTTCTTGTTTTCTCCTCTTGCATGTTCAGAAAAATAGTTCCTTGGCTCCCTGCCCAGGCTCATTGGATTGCAGTACAGGCCACTGTCCTCAGCCACCTTGATTATTGTAACCCTTTGTATCGAGAAGCCTCTTACAGGATTCTGAAGAAGCTTCAGCAAATTCAATGGTGGCTAAAGTTGCTCTAGGTTTACCAAGTTCTTCCTCTGCATCCTTTACTCTTGACACTGCACTGATTACCAGTGATTACAATGATTTATTTTAAATCTTTGTGCACTGTTCAAAAGTCTCTTCACCAATGTGGTTCAATTTATTTGGACAAATCATTTTAAGTTTTATGTTCCGAGTCATTTGCTTCCTTCCCTGGATTATTTCCTTCTTTGTATTACCAGACTCTGATGTGGGGGGTGGACCTTTTATGTGGCTGCAGCTAAAACAGCGATCAGTGCCCTTTTACCTCTATGCCCTTTTACCTCTATGCCCTTTTTCCTCTATGCCAGACAACTTTCGTCCACATCCTATCTACATTAAATGATGTAATACTCAGTGGCAGATCTTGCAATCCAATTCTGTGAATTTCAAATTCCACAAACATCTCTGTCCTCGAACTAGTAACAGTAAGAATCCCTTTCCATCCATTTCTCTTGCGGCTATAGTTGCATTCATCATTTCCAAGCAGAGATGGTGACATTTTCACCAAGCTACCCAGCAGAGATAGATTTTAAAATGAAATAAATTAATCCACTCTCACAAGTTTACATCATCACATCTGTGGGCTGGACACAAGAATATAGGTGTACTGCATTTCAATATTCCTTTGAAAACCGCAAATTGTCCCTGAGAAATGGTGAATTTTCTAAATAAATGGGACACACCAACCTAGGTGGCATGCTTCTTCTATGGATTGCTCCACATCTAGACCACATCTGTTGTGGGGCAGATGGGCTTCAAGATGCATGGAACTTATCAGAAATTGGGTTTCTGGTTGTCAGAGTATGCACACTGGACAAGAGGGAACCATAATCCTAGTCAGGGTATTGAAGATACACACTAGAAGATAACCTGTGTTCACCCTCTGGTAGCTTGGTACAGAGCAGTCAGGCCTATCTAAAATGGCTATGTGTAAAGTTTTTGTGCACACTTTGATACAGTAACACAGTGATAACACCACAAAAAGACTCCACACCAATATAGAACAGTAGTATACTCTTTACTGAATAAAACAAGGCAAGAATGACAAAACTCCAATCAGTGGATCACTAAATATGCACTTTTGAAGTATCAAGGTAAACACAGTGCTTACACAGCACTCACTATTATCAGGTCACATCAGACTCGGGGAAACAACATGAATTATTGCAAGGCGTGTTATTATATGGGTTCCTTGCAATATTGTGGCCAGAACAGTGGCACAAGAGGTACTGATTCATAGTTTTCAAATTGGTCCCTTTAGACCAGTGTAATCCAGCAATTTCAGCCGCCCTGGAGAGTACCTTGTCCGGACAGTCGCAGTGATGCAGTCGTGCTGGAAGAAGAACACTCAGCAGTCACAAGTAAAGGGTGCACACAACCGCTGCACTGAAATTCTTCGGTCTGACTCCTTCACCTCAGGGTTGCATGCGAGCCTCTGACAGTGAAGCACAGCGCTGGTTTCCACTCCCTGCAAATGGGAGGTTGTGGCATAGTTGTTGACCAGGCCACCTCTAGAGAAAAGAATGCAGCGGTGATTTTGAAATAGCCTGCACTGCCATGGTTGATTATGTTGCAGCTTTTGACAAAAAAGAATCGCCGATCGGGGAAAAGGTGCTGATCCTTGGTTGCAGGTCGGGAGCGAAGCGCTGACTATTGTTGAGACCATCTGTAAGTCAGAGAGCAAAGTGCTGGCCGGGTGGAACGGGGATGCCAGGCTCAAAAACAAAAGAGTCCAGCAGCTGAGAATGAATAGTTTGCACTCCCTGTGTGAGCATGAGTGCTTCGCTGGCCCTCTTGGGCCACCCAAAACAATCATGTACACATACCTTGTCCTCCATGCAGGCTGCATTACTGCCTGCATGGAGAACATGCCCACTGTCTTAGCCCATGGCTGAGCGCCGAGTCACGGTGCTCAGACCAATCACAACGCTGCATTGCAGCATTGTGATTGGCTGCAGGGAGCCGCCTGGGAGCCCTGGTGCTTGTTGTCTCCCCCAAGAAGCCAGGAACAGGACATAGGAGAGAGGGCGGCTGGCCACCCAGCTGGATGGGAAATATTTGTTTTTTTAACCCATCCCCCATCTGTTCCCCCTTCCCGCCCCACTACTGCTTCCAGGTAGCAGCAGCCACTGCCAGTACTGTCTGATTTGATGGGGTCCGCAACCCAGTACTTATACCCAACAGACACTTAGGTGTGGGGTGGACTTCACTGTAGTGCAGAGGTTCCCCTTTCAGCCCAGTCTTGTCTGTCTGGCTATCTGTGAGGGGTAAATCAGCCCTTTGTGTGGGAACAGGACATTACTTATTCAAGTGACGTGTTTGCCCCCCCCCCCCTTCCATCATGCCCAGGCAAGGCCATCACAATGCATATGTATGTAGATGGTTACTCAGACACACCTATCCTTTGTGTGTTGTGGCTGTCTAGAGGGAATGCCAAAGTGTAGTTGTCCCTCACCCCAGACGTGTATTGGTGACAGACTACAGAGCAGTAAGTGCAGAGAAATGTCCACTTTCTAAAAGTAGCATTTCTAAAACAGTAATTTCAAATCCAACTTCACCAATAAGAAAGATTTATCATTACCATTGCAAACAAATGAAACATGAAAAAGCTGTTTATCACTGATCAGGAATTACAGCTTAAAAGTGTATCAAGGAATTCCCAATGTTAACCTGTGACAGGAGTAGAACTCACAGTAGTGAAAAACAAAATAGGCTGTTTGTCACTAACAGGACATACAAAGCATAACTTTAATTTACAAACCACACTGTCCTTAGGGCTGCCTAAGGCCCACCTTAGCGGTGACTTATATGTAATAAAAGGGGAGTTTAAGGCTTGTCAAGTAGTTTGAAATTCCTGTTTCAAATGCCAAGACAAAGTGGCAGTAAACTGCAGTGGCAGCCCTAAGACATGTTTGAAAGGCTACTGGTGTGGATTTCACTAGTAGCACTAGTAGCATTTAGGTTACAGGCCCTGGGTATATGGTATACCACTTTACAAGGAGCTTACATGTAAACTAAATATGTCAATCATACATACACTCATTACACACATGTTTAGGGAAGAAGTGCATACACTTGAGCACTCATTAGCGGTGGAAAAGTTCTCAGAGTCCAAAGGCCAACAAAAAGATACATCAAAATGTGGAGGTCAAAGCCAACAGTTTGGGGGAAGACCTCCCTAAGGATGACAGGTCTAACACAGCTCTTTG
Source organism: Lissotriton vulgaris (assembly GCF_964263255.1). Classification (NCBI taxonomy): domain Eukaryota; kingdom Metazoa; phylum Chordata; class Amphibia; order Caudata; family Salamandridae; genus Lissotriton; species Lissotriton vulgaris. Next base: position 677,343,747 of record NC_141699.1, on the reverse strand, counting down.
TTGGAGGTGTTTCATGTTTACCTGGTGATATCAGGATCCAACAGTAAAGCATAAAATTGCCTTTAGATGACCCGCTGATATTTTAATAAGAGTATCTATGGTAATGTTAATAACATCATGGTAGGGATGATGAGGATAAGTAGCAGTCCTCCATCCCCCTGGTTGATATGTTTCATCCGTATCCCAGAGCCCTCATTTCTGGTCCGGGGCGTTCCCCAGGACCTGGATCATTTCTTCCCTTAGAGATGGTCTCAACATTCCTTGTCTAGGCAAGATTTTGTATGTTAATAGTTGTTGGTGTAGGTGGCCCAATAAAAGCAGTCTCCTGCATACACACTAATGCATAACACTGCTATACTTCATCATCAGGAGAAGTCTTTGTAATAGGTTAACCTATAATGAGATTTAATGGGGCCCCTATAAAGCAGTTACCGTAGGAGCCTTCTTTAGACAAACATTCATCAAGATAGTCTCTCGTCTATGTACTTACAAGTGTGGTCTTCCTCCGTAGTTTGCAAGGTTTGTCCTGCTATACCCAGAAACCAACAACAGTTACTGTATTACAGGAGTATTCATGGAAAACTTTTGGGAATTCTATTTTTCCATGATCACATATAGTAATGTGGATTTGTTCATTCGAACATTTGCAGGAAAGATACAAATGCTCTTTTAAATTTTTTCTTCACAGGAATAATTATTATTTTACCCTTCCTCCCATATCTGCACTGATTTTGGGTGTGTTCACTTGCCTTTCTCACTGTGGAAAGGGATTTACTTCTTCCCTTATTAAAGTACATTTCTAGCCTTTTCTGGAATTCTAGATGATCAGGAAGGCACTTAGGAACACCCATAAATTCCCAGATCATGGCCTTGTATATCCAATTCATGCCCACATCATGAGCCAGAGAGTGGACTAACTAATACTAAGTACATATTTCCATCAGTTCAAAACCATCATTTGTCAATTCCAAAAGTTGTTTTTATCTTCTGCAAAAGGCTCCTTGAACATAAAGCCAAACTATTGCATGCTAATACCATTGTCTATCCAGATGAAATGTGCAACAGTGATCTCTAAGTAGGTTGTAGGATTTGTTTTGCTTCATCCAAAAAGGCGCTAAATAAATGGACGTGTGAAAGAATAAGTATTCGCACTCAGATACATTTGTGCACAGCTTGTGCATAACAGAATAAGGAGAATCTGTGGGCCCTGCATTATGGTGATTTAAAAAGAGTCAGAGAAGCCTTTCATAAAAATACATTATTAGCAGTGTGGGTTTCTATTACAGTACTAAATAGGATTAAGGGGGACTAAACTAGTTCAGGAGGTGTACTTTTTACAGAAATAATGCTGAGGGTCACCAGTATGGACGAGGCTTATGTGTGTGTGTGTGTGTGTGTGTGCATGCGTGTGTGTCCATGCGTGCAGCTTGTGTGCGCGCAAGTTTGCATAGGAGCCTATTTATTCATACATGCAGGCTGTATCTGTAATGGTATAAACCCAATATTTTATATCCATTACCTCCTCGTAAGTCTTTCTTGCCACCAGAGTTAAAAAGTGAACTTCAGCTCCACACCAGAACCCTCCAAAGCAATCTACATTCAATTCCTCCCATCCCTCCCAAACATGGCCAACCACAATCACCCATGACCCAGTACAAGAGGAGGTACAAAAGGGGGTGGTGATGGACGGAGCATCTGAATCAATCAAACACTCACACCCAGTCAAAAGATCTGGGTTTAATCCATCACCTTTCTTTAGCCCACTCTGCCACCCCAGTTCAGACATGACTATATGCAAATCAGTCTGACCCTGTGCCTCATGGGAAGAGTCCAGCCCGAACTGCCAAGCCATGTCTTCCCTGGACCGGAAACAAGCTTCCGAGGACCAGTTTCTGGCATTCCAGCCGTCTTCAGCCCGGCTTGCTTGAATCCAGTGGCAAAGTGAGCAAGGGACTCACGTCTGAGCATACCCTGCCACACTTATGGCGGCCAAAAGCGGTACAAAAGGGGGTGGTGATGGACGGAGCATCTGAATCAATCAAACACTCACACCCAGTCAAAACATCTGGGTTTAATCCATCACCGTTCTTTAGCCTGCTCTGCCACCCCAGTTCAGACATGGCTATATGCAAATCAGTCTGACCCTGTGCCTCATGGGAACAGTCCAGCCCGAACTGCCAAGCGTTGTCTTCCCTGGACCGGAAACAAGCTTCCGAGGACCGGTTTCTGGCATTCCAGCCGTCTTCAGCCCGGCTTGCTTGAATCCAGTGGCAAAGTGAGCAAGGGACTCACGTCTGAGCATACCCTGCCACACTTATGGCAGCCAAAAGCGGTACAAAAGGGGTTGGTGATGGACGGGCCCAGGGAGGCAAGCCTTACCTGGGCCCCAGCAGCAGCATGCCCCGGTAGATTCAAGTCAGGAAACAAGAACATTTAACATGAGGTCACAGCTTCTTTTTATACACACATTTCCTTTGGTGTCAAAGGTGCAGGCAAGAGGCGAACCAGATGCAACTGGTTCCTGAGCACTTTGTTTTGCTCAGCCCCTCTGCCTATTCACAGGATGGGTCAGGGACATCAGACACACCACAGGGGTTGGAGCAAGCATTGTGGAGGGAAGGCCCAGCCCTATTCAGATCCCAGGTGCACTCCTCCCTCTCATCAACATGCAGATCTCCTCATTCACCACCCGGGCAGACCAATCCGGACTCCTGGAGCCAGGCACACCAGCCAGCTCCAGCCAATCACAAGACAGACAGTCAATTCACAGTAACTGCACAGACATGCCAACTTCTAGAGGTGGCACTTCCACACTAGACACAATAAATCCGCGCACATCATCGCGCAGCATTTAATCACACGAGTCCGCACATACCAAACTCGCCCCCGCACTCCCCACACATCAGGAACTACCATGGACAAACATATCCCCAATGCATTCTAAGGGAGGGCAGGCCAATTTCACACATGCACTCAGGGAGCGCACGCTATTTACACTGCGCAACCGTGCTAAAGTGAGCAAAGACCAGAAATCACTATACTTAGGCAACATTAAAAGGCAAAAAGGTCAGGGGTGAACCTGCCAGAAGGGCCAATTCCGACACCCCCTAAAAGAGAAGGTGAAGAAATCGGCTGAGGATAGGAACTGTTAGCTCCCACCTGTCTGTTTAGGGAAAGGTTCTTTATGACAGGAGGGCCTTCGGTCCATCTGCTGCTCCCAGGGGGAGCTTGCCCTTTCGGGGGAGGGTCTGCAGCCGGGGCCCCCATTCTCCCACAAATCCCAATCTCAGCAGTCAGATTGTGGTTCTGCCCCCGCGTCCAAGTCCTGACTGTCTGTGGTTCCCTGTGGATCATGCTCTGGTGGGGGGGGTGATTGTTAACTTTCATAAAGACTTGGGAAGAGTCGGTCTCCGACCAGTGGGTTCTATGAATTTTCCAGGAGGTTTACTCGATTCTCTTCAACTCTCCTCCCCCAGACTTTTTAAATCACACACCCTTGCAGTCTACCACATCAAAGAAAGAGGCACTTTTGGTGGGTGTTCTGGTTCTTCTTGAGAAATGGGCTATACATCCTATTCCGGTCTATCAAAGGGGTCATGGGGTCTGCTCCATTTTCTTTCTAGTGAAAAAGGTTTCTGGGGACTTCCGTACAGTGGTGTATTTGAAATGGGTGAACTCGTTTGTCCTTCATGTTAAATTTAAAATGCTATCTGTTGCAGGAGATTGTTCCCTTACTGGTTCAGGGGGACGTGGTGGCTTCCTTGGATCTGCTTGATGCCTACCTCCACCCTGCGTCCCAGTGGTTCCTCAGGTTTTTTTTGGGCCCGAGCACTTCCAATTCCAGGTACTACCATTTGGTTTGTCATCTGCCCCAAGGGTCGTCAATAAGACTTTAGCCTCCTTGGTTGGGCCTATGTGTAGGGAGGGGATTCGGGTATTCCCATACCTTGATGACTGGCTGAGTTCTGCTTCTTCTTTTTCCAAGGGGACTCTTCACGTCCAGAGGATCTGCAAGGTTCTGGAGAAGCATGGATTCCTGATCAACTACAAAAAGTCGCTTCTGGTTCCCACCCAGGACTTGATGTTTATCGGCGGTCAACTGGACATGGTCTAGGGGCTGGTGTTTTTGCTGGCTGGGAGGAGGGCAACCTTGAGGAGGGACCTGGGTTGTCTGCTGGCCTTGGATTATGTCCCAGTGCATCAATGGTTGAGGGTGCAGCAACGATAAATGTACTGCCTTGTGCTTGTCTGCATCTGTACCCATTGATGAACCATATTCTGTCCCATTGGTCCCCTTGTTCCATTGCTTACGATTTGCCGGTGGTGGTGTCAGGTATTCCACTCCAGAGTGGGGACAGCGGATGCCAGCCAGTTTGGCTGGGGGCAACATTGGATGCCTGGTCTGTGCAGGGTCTTTGGGTTCGCCTGCAGGCTGGTTGCTCATCCAACTTCCTGGAACTGAAGGATATTCAGATGGCTTGTCAGGAGTTTGCTTCGGCCCTTCGTGGGCATCATTTTTTGGTCTGGACGGACAATCATGTTGTGATGGGTTATCTCAATCACCAGGGGAGCTAAACGGTTTGATCCCTGTGGCTCCTGGCTCAGGAGATTCTGACCAGAGCGGAGGACACTGTGTTGTCTCTCGGGGTGGTGTATCTCCAGAGGAGAGAGAACCGTGCGGCGGGCAACCTGAACAGGGTGTTTCCCCCCCATTTCTTCAATCTCCCTGAAAGGGGAGGTGTTCTAGGTGTTGCAGTTGATGTTTGGGGGCCTGACGGTGTAATTGTTTGGGGCCAAGGAAAATGCTTAGCTGCCAAACTTCTGCATAATTCTTCCCTGCCCGTAGGCATGGCGGGTGGATACAATATCATTCCGGTGGCCGGACTCCCTGCTCTACGCGTTTCCTCTCATCCCTTTGATTGCTAAGATTCTGTGCAAAATTCGCCTGAACAAGGCATTTGTTCCGTTGGTTGTGCCAGGTTGAGTTCGCAATCCGTGGTATCCTGTTCTGAGGGAGATGGCCGTCCAGTAGTGCTGGGCGATTCCCAATCTTCCGTACCCGTTGAGGGGTCCACGTCTTCCCGCAGGAGTTCTGTGTCAACTCCATCTTCAGGCCTGGTACTTGAGAGGGTGAGTCTCTTGTCCGGTGATTGCTCCGAGGAGGTGGTGGACAGGCTTCAGGGTTCCAGTCATCCGGCAACTCTTCTATATTATTCCCGCCAATGGGGGTCCTTCTCCAGGGGGTGTGCTTCTAAGGGCCTGGACTCTGGGTCTGTGGACCCAATGAGGGTGCTAGATTTTCTGTCGGATGGTCTTGCCATGGGCCTGGCCCCTTTTACACTTCGTATCTAAAAGGGCGGTTTTACCCAATGGAATCCACATGGGACCTGGGTGCTAACTAGTGTATAAAGAAGGGTCCCTGTGAAACACTATATCATCGTTTATTTTATTTACGGAAAAAGTAAAAAACATCCACTCACTGTAAATTAAGCAGAAGCGGAGACTCGGTGCGATCTTTATCGACGCACGTGTGAGATTCCCTGTGACGGCCCTCCCATCCTTTTTCGGGCATCTACAGTGGAGCTTTTGTTTTGAGTTCAAACAACACCGACTTCGAGATACTACCTTATAGATTGATGAACCATACACTTGGAATCATCATGGTGTTCGTCGCCTTTATGTGACAGAAATTGTAGTGCACCCTATATTATCTCTGTCTTGATGAAGACCCCGATGTAAGGCAACAAACATACCTACAACTGTAGCGTGGGGTCGAAACGTTGACGGCTACTTTCTTTCGTTTTTCATGTTGACACCGCCCGCATTAATTTGGATTTTCTTGTGTCAATATAGACTTTTCCTAGTACTATGGGATATGTGATGATCCCCTAATTTGGCTTAGAGGTCTGAAGCCTCAAAAAGATTTGTCGTATTTCGAATGAAATTTGATATTTATTAAATGTCACAAATTTCTACTCTTCACTTTCTTTCTTCCCTCACAGCATCACGCTACCTCACTTCCTTCTTTGGGGCACTGTTATTTACTAAGTATATTGTCTAACCCATTGTGATTAATTTACAGTGAGTGGATGTTTTTTACTTTTTCCGTAAATAAAATAAACGATGATATAGTGTTTCACAGGGACCCATCTTTATACACCTTTTACACTTCGAGCTTAGTGGGCAGCCTTGCGGGCATTATGCTCAGTTGGATGGGCTGTATCCTTTGGTGGCCCGGTTGATTCAAAGTTGCTTTCTTCAATGTCCAAGAGTAGTTTGTGCTGTCACTTCCTGTGATCTCCTGCTGGTGTTGCAGGCTCTTTAGGGGGCTCCCTTAGAGCCCTTGGGGTCTGTGGACAATAAATTCCGGTCTATGAAGATGATGTTTCTGGTGGCCAGTGTGTCCGCTGGTCCGATTGGGGAGCTCGGATCCTTTTGTGGTCTCCTCATTTCTTGCATATCTTGTTGGATCGTGTTGTCCTTTGTCCCGATCCTAAGTTCTCTTCCCAAGGTCCCTTCGGTTGTCAACCATTCCAGCGAGGTTATTCTGCCCACTTTCACTCTGGTCCCTGGGTCTGGGGTGGATGATGTTCTCTCCCTGCTGGATGTCTGGTGGGTGGTGTTGGTCTATTTGGTGTGGGATTTGCCTTTTTGCAATCGTAATAGTCTGTTTGTCACTTTTGGCCTGGTGAGATTGGGTCATAAGCCTTCACTCTCCTTCCTGAATAGGTGGATTAAGCAGGGGAAACAGCCATCACATTGCATGAGTTACAATGCAAGCGATTACAATGCGGTCAATACAACGACGCATTGTTACATTGCAGTACCATTACAACGCAAATTATTACATCGACTTGTTGTAGGGGGTGCGCTAACCTAAGGAATAGTATAATTTACTATTCCAACACCTTCCCTACTGTTGTGCACACTGGAGTTGGAATAGTAAAGTATACTATTCATAAGTCCAGCACGCCCCCTACAGCAAGTCGATGTAACAACTTGCGTTGTAATGGTACTGCGATGTAACAACGCGGTCGCTGTAACGACCCCGTTGTAATCGCATGTACTGTAAACACATGAGATGTAAAGGCATATATTTATTAAGCAGACAATCCTTCTAGCCTATGGTTCACGGATCCAGGTTCGCTCTAGCTGGGGTATTTCTGTCTCATGGGCATCTTTCAAGGGGGCCTCGATTGAGGATATCTGTAGAGCTGCTACGTGGGCCTCCCCTCACATATATAGGGACCACTATTGGGTGGTATTGGATGGTCGTGCTATGGGTGGTTTGGCTGAGGATGTTCTCCAGGCTGCCTCTTCCTGCTCTTGATTGGTGTTCCTTCTGTGGGCATCTGATGATTTTTTCCTCTGTCTTGTTGTTTGGATTAAAGCTTGGTGTTTGTATCATCCTTTGATCTGTGGTATATTGGGGTGACAATGAAGCCGCTTGGCTTGGGTATATGCTCACTTTGTAACTCTGGTGGAGAGGAAGACTTATGAGGAGGTAATGCCCCGGGTACTTACGGGTCATCTTCAATCAATCAATCAATCAAACAATCAATCCATCAATCAATCAGGGAATTGTAAGTGTGCTACTCACCTGTGAGTAGGGTCTCTAGACTCTGAGGGGGGGTCCGCATATCTGTTTAGCCGAAGAACCAGGTCTTGAGGGTCTTCCTGAAGGTGTTCAGGGAGGGGGTGCTTCTGATGTCTGCGGTAGCTTGTTCCAGGTCTTTGCTGCAAAGTGAGAGAAGGACATTCTGCCTGCTCTGGCTCTGTGGATGCGCGCGGTTTTGGCCAGTGCGAGGTTGGAACATCGGAGGTTTGTTTTGGGTATGTGAAAGTTGATTCTGTCATTGAGGTATTTGGGTCTGTTGTTATGCAGGCATATGTAGGCATGAGTGAGGATTTTGTAAGTGATTCTTTTCTCCACGCGGAGACAGTGGAGACTTCCTAAGTGGTGGCTGATGTGTTCATGATGTGTTCATGTTGGAGGACGAGTTTGGTGGCGGTGTTCTGTATTGTCTGGAGTTTGCGGAGTAGGGACTTGTTGATGCAGGCTTCGAGTGCATTTCCATAGTCCAGTCTGCTGGTGATGAGTGCGTGGGTGACTGGCTCTCCTTGACTCAGCGGGGATCCACTTGAAGGTCTTGTTGAAGATGCGGAGGGTGTTGAAGCAGCTGTAGGTGACGGTGTTGACCTGTTGGTTCATGGTGAGTGATGAGTCGAGTACGATGCCAAGGTTCTTGGCATGGTCTGAGGAGGTAGGTGGGCTTCCGAGGGCGGTCGGCCACCAGGTGCTGTCACATGCAGAAGGGGTGGTACAGAGGATGAAGACTTATGTCTTCTCTACGTTGAGCTTCAGGCAGCTGTTGGTCATCCAGACTGCGATGTCTTGCATTCCTTTCTGGAAGTTGAGTTCGGCAGTGTTGGCGTCTTTGGTGAGGGAGTGGATGAGCTGGGTGTCATCGGCGTACGATGTTGAGGCTGTGTTGTCGGACGATGGCTGCGAGGGGGGCCATGTAGCTGTTGAAGAGGGTGAGGCTCAGTGATGAACCCTGTGGGACTCTGCAGGGGATTTCCGTGAGGTCGTAGAGGAAGGGTGGGAGTCTGATTCTTTGGCTTCTTCCGGTGAGGAATGATCAGATCTAGTCCAGGGCTGTTCCTTGTATGCCTGCGTTGTGTAGTCTAGCGATTAGTAGGTGGTGGGAGATGGTGTTGAAGGCCGCTGATAGGTGGAGTAGGATGAGGGCTGCGGAGTAGCCTTGGTCCAGGAGGGTGTAGATGTTGTCTGTGGTGGCTAGTTGGGCGGTTTCTGTGCTGTGGTTGCTTCGGGAACCAGATTGGGACGGGTCAAGGGTGGCGTTCTCTTCAATGAATAGTGTCAGTTTCCTGTAGACTGTTTTCTCTGCAACTTTGGCTGGGAAGGGGAGGAGCAAGATGGGCCGATAATTCTTGAGGTCGATGGGGTAAGCAGTGGGGTTCTTGAGCAGGGTTCAGGCTTCTGGGCGCTTCCAGTCATCTTGGAAGTTGCCTGTTTTGAAGGTGGTGTTGATGGTGCATTGTATTTTGGATGCAATGGTGGCCGTGGCTCCGTGGCTCTGTGGTAGATGTGAGGGGCAGGGGTCGGTGGAGGCCCTTGAGTGGAAACTTTTCATGGTCAAGGCGGTGTCTTCGACTGTGATCGGTGTCCAGTTGGAGATGATGGGCTGGCTGGTGTTTCTGTGGGGCAGGGGGCTGTCTGTGGCACCTGGTGGATGGTCGATGAAGTTGTCGTAGAGGTTTTTGATCTTGAGGTAGAAATAGGTTTCAAGCTTGTCGCAGAGGTCTTGGGATGGGGTTATGTCTGTGGCTTTGCTGCGTGGGTTGGTGAATTCTTGAATGACACTGAAAAGCTCCTTGCAGTTGGCCAGGATTTGGTTGTGGATGAAGTTCCTCTTGGTGGCTCTGATCTGGTTGTGGTAGCCTTGTAGGTGGTGTGGTTTTTGGTTGTCTTGGTGTTTCTCCATTTCTTTTCCAGGCGTCTGGAGGTGTGTCTAGCTTCTTGGAGAGTGGTGGTGAACCAGGTGGCTTTCCTGGGGCGTTGTTTGTCGGAGTTGCGTAGTGGGGTGAGCTCGTCTGTGCAGTTGGAGATTAAGGTATGAAGTTCTTTGGCTGCATTGTTTGCGTCGGGTGCCCGGGTGTGGTTGTCTCGGGTGAGGGTGGAGTTAAGTTGCTCATCGGTAACCTTGCTCCAGGTCCTTCGAGGTGGGCATGGGGCTGGTTTGGGTGCCTTGGGTTTGTTGATGGTGAAGTGTAGATAGTGGTGGTTGGTCCATGGCGGCTGCGTAGTGTGGCTGAATTGGGTGCTGTTTTATGCCGCGAAGATGGGGTCGAGGGTGTGTCCTGCTCTGTGGGTTGGTGTGTTGATGAGTTGTTTAAGTACTATGCTGGTGAGGTTGTCATGAAGGAGAGTGGAGTTGGGGTCACTGGGGTTATCGAGGTGGAAGTTTCGGTCTCCAATGAGTATGTAGTTTGTTGAGGCAATGGTGTGGGGTGCGATGATGTCGGTGATGGTGGTAACGAAGAGTGTTCGGGGGACGGTTCCTAGATGAGGGTTCCTTGGAGTGTGACTTTGGGGGTGGTCTGGATCTGGAAGTGCAGGTGTTCGGCGGAGGGGAAGGTTTCGCTGGAGATGGTGAGGCGGAGGGTGCTCTTGTGGGCGATGGTGAGGCACCTTCCTGGGTGGTTGGGGCAGTCTTTGCTCTGGATCTTGTATATGTCTAGGATGGAGGTGCTGATGTCGGGGCGGAGGATGCGTGGGTCCAGATCTTTTTGAAGAAGGCGATGTCGGGTGAGAGAGAGTCGAGTAGGTTCTAAGATTTCCATGGCGTGTTTTTGTACGGATCGTACGTTGAGGAAGATGCATTTTAGGGTGTCGCATTGGCGGTGTTGGAGGCTGGAGGTGGGGGTCTGGGGGCAGTGGAGGCAGGAGAACTGGCCGTGGGTCATGTTCGGCGAGGCTTGTTGGTATTCTCTAAGTCTTCCAGGGTTGAGTGGGAGGAGGGTGGTTGTGTTGTAGCTATGGGTAGTGGGAGGTCCTGGCGCTGGCTGTGGTCCGGTCACAGACGGGTTTCCCTTTGGCGTGCCAGCTGCGCTTCAGCTGCATGATTGGCAGCAGCGGCGAAAGGAACAGGTAAGCACGAGAAAACAAAAACAGTGGTGGAATTAGAGCAAGACACAGAAGGGCACAATAACAGGGAAAAAAATAAGAAGAAGATGGCTGAGAAAGGTTACGTTGGTTGCAGGCAGTCCGCTCCCAGTTGGAGCGGGCAGCAAGCACAGGAGCAAGATGGCACAGTTGAGCTGAGGGGAGAGAGTGGATCTAGACAGAGGGTCGGAGGTCATTACAGCAAGTATTGTCTTCCTCATCACATAAGTTCCCATCCCTCCCTCCCTGTTTGACTATTGGCTTCATGTGGTTGCTTTCGGGGCTTGGTAGTTCTACAGGAAGTCAGGGGTTGTGCCTCCTCTGGGTCATGGGTCATGGGTGATTGGTGGTTGGCCATGTTGGGGACAGAAGGGAGGAATACAACGTAAATTGCTTTGGAGGGTTCTGGTGTGGAGCAGAAGCTCACTTTGTAACTCATGTGGCGAGGAAGACAATACTAGGAGTGATGAAAATTATCTGTAAGTAACCAGGACATTATATCACATGGCAATAATCATTCTCAGACTACACCTACATAACTACATCGTCAAAACAGTAATGTAGTAAGAGAAGTATCGATGGTGGTAAGAATAGTAATAACTTAGCTTTCTTCCAATGTAAGTAGATGGAGTTAAGAATAGTGGTTATATACTTGCCTTGTGATGCAGTGGTTGGCGGTGTAGAGGATCCAATATTATCATTTGGCCTTATTTTCAACCTAGATATAGTACCATGCAACAATTTCTATCATGCTTCTAAATGATGTGAAACTTTTAACTCAATGCCTTCTGGTTAGGAGTGGGTGAGAGCAAAGCCAATGACTGTTAATTTGCAGAATTCAACAGGTCATCCATTTTCTGTAGCATGTATCATAGAAATACATAATTAAACTCTCTGCAAACTCCCAGAGAAAGGTTATGGGGAGTGGGAAATGTAGGCAGATCAGAAAACCATGCTGCCTACAGAAGCAATATAACAATTATCATTCATGCAGAACTTACTGCACGGATTGTTTTTTCCTGGTATTGTTAAACCTGACAATGGAAGTACTGAGCGCTGGTCATGCATATGGAAAGGATAACCGAGAAGCACTCATGTTTCGCTTCGCAGACTGCTTTCAGAGATGGTCTGTTCTATGAAGCGGCACAGCGGCGCACGTGAATTTCAGCCCTGGAGAGATAGGTTGCGTTGTATTGTATTGTAATTTATGTACAGCTTTTACAAGGTGGTGTAGTACATTACTAGTTAAGGCGGTAGAGTGCATTAGAAGGTGGACTAGTTCATTATAGGACAGGATGCAAGTTACCCCAGGAAGAAATGCATTGTGGAAAGAGTTGACCATACTGCCTGTTAAATTCTTTGTAGGTGAATGAAAGTTCTAGTACCCTCTATAGGAAGACAGTGGGTGGAATCCTGATTCATTCATCGTCCAGAATGAGAATATAGTACCAACAGATATGCAACCCTAGCTGCTTCTTTAGACATGAGTACCAGGAACCGTGCCTTCCTGCCATTCGGTGCATCTGCTACGGCACTTAGGCCACTCTCAGACAAAGGGGCAGATTTACAAGAAACTTATGCATTTGTACAGATGTGTCAGTATCCCTGCGCCTCTATACGAACCCTTGCGCCACTATGGATGCGCCATATTTACAATGCAGCGCACCATGGCGCAAGGATTGACAGATGCATCAGAAATTCTGACGCATTTTGTTGGCGCAAAAGTGACGCATTAATGGGGTTGCTCATGAAAGTGCACCACAGCAGAAAGGTGACTCTTATTCCTTACGCCTGGTCTGAGCAGTAATAGGGATTTTGATGCAGTGAAGGTGTAGAGTGACGCTATGAAGTCTAAATTGCGCAGCGAAATGTACATTTTACTGTGTCAGTTCTACATTGTTTTTTGCGTGGGAACACCCACCATGCATACATTATACCTGACGCAGGTATAATGTGGTCCAAGGCTTCACAAGGCTTTACAAGGTGATGCATCTACCTAGATGCATCACGTTGAAATTGGCTGCAATGTGGCGCCTTGTTTATGCCTCCACTGCTTCACAAAAAGTGAGGCAGTGCAAACATGCTGCAAGGGGCTTGTAGATTTACCCCAAAATGTTTACTTTATGAGTGCTTCGCTTCTCTTCTCATGTAGCTATGGAGGGGGTGCAGCCCCATTTTCTCTTTTCCCTCCCACGTGTAGATATCTGTATCAGTCTCTCACTTTGTGTATAAGTGGCTGCATGGGTTGGTGAGTAGCTACATGAGTGTCCATATGGGTTATTAGTTTTTTTTTTGAGTATCAGTATGAGTGTCTGAGTGTCTGTATGGTTCGGTGGAGGGTATTAGTCCATAGATGCATGAATGAGTGACTCACTATTTGTATGTGTTGAAGACAGCATCTGTGCAGGACTGTATGGGTGGATGAGTGTATGTATGGGTGTGTTAGTGACTGAATGACTGCCTCAATAGTGTCTTTATGAGTAACTACATGTGTTTTAAACTAGTATATGTTAGTATTGGTGTATATACGTGAGTATATGTGAAAGTGAGAGATTGGAAGAGTTCCTGTATAAATAAGTATAAGTATGTGTTTCTATAAGTGATTGTTTAAGAGAGTAAGTATGTGTATGTTTCTGTAGAAGTAAGTGTGGTGGTGTGTGTATAACTGTATATATTACTAAATGGATGTTTGATACTTTGTTTGCATGTGTGACTATGTGTGTGAGTAACACTTTGGATGAGTGTCAGTGTGTAACAGGATGTATAGATGTATGAGTACATATGATGAGTGAGTACATGTATGAGTGACTGTATATAACTATTGGTGATTGAGTGGATGTGTGTGTGTAGATCTTGAAATTACTGAATAGGTGTGTTGTAACTGGTATTGGTATCTCCATTTTTTTGAAAATTTCATTTTCTATTTTTAAGTGTGTGTATCAAAGGTTACATTAGGATGAGAGGAGGTCTGCCACTCTATCACAACGATGATGTCATCAGTGATGACATCAGTGAGGTCATTTGAGATGTCATCAGTGATGTCATGAGTGATGTCACTGTCCATGGCATGAGTGATGTATTATGTGACGTCATCAGCAGTGCATTGCGGGCGTGCGAGTTATAGTTAGCTGAACTAACTATAACAGGGGAATTTCTATGGTTTTGTACGAGTGAAAGGCCCAACTAACTATAACGCCCCTGAAACCTATGGTTTTTTCAGTGAATTTCTAAGGTTTTTTAAATGCTAATTCCTAACTATAATGTGCCTGAAACCTATGTTTTTTCAGTGGATTTCAATGGTTTTTTAAATGCTAATTCATAACTATAACCTGCCTGAAACCAATGGTTTTTTTCAGTGAATTTCTAAGGTTTTTTAAATGCTATTTTCTAACTATGCCTACTGAGGTAGAACATGCAAAGAAAGAAGAAAAAACACACAGAAAGAAGAAAAAGAAATGCAGAAAAAAGCAACAAAAGTCTGCAAAGATGAAGAAAAGTGCATGAAGAAGGAAGACATGCAGAAATAACAGAGGAGCAGAAAGAGGCCTTTTTGCAAAATCATCCTGTACTATCAAGTTTTTCAGATGGGTACTGGTGGTAACTGACTCTGACTAACCAGTCCTAGAGCCAGTGCAATGTTAAAAGACACTTATAATACAGTTAAAACACCTTCATACACTAGGGAAAACTATGTGTTGGGGTACCCCTGTTATTAGCATGACCTCCTCTGTAAGCCCCTATTATATAATAGGGCAGGGGGGTTAAAACTACCTCTTAAAATGCCCCACAGGGCTCGTTTGCACACTGGTGAAGGGGGGGGGGAGCGGAGCTGACATGTGCAAACACGCCCTGTGGTCTTTTTAGCTTAGTGGATGAAGTCAACTTGAATCCTGAGTGTCCCTTGGGTACAAGCAGCCCACCAGGTATCTCCAGTTAGCGCCACAGAGCTGTGTTGCAGAGAGGTGTAAAAATGGGCACGGCCTGGACCACCTCTCTACAACGCAGCACAGTGGCGCTTACTGGAAGCACCGGGTGGGCTAGTTGGTCCCCGGGGGGCCCTCTGGATTCAAGCGGAATTATTTCCCCATCTTAAAATGCGCCACACGGCATGTTTACATACGTCACCTCAGGACCCCTCCCCTCCCTTCACCACTATGTAAATGCAACCTGTGGCCATTTTAATTTGGGAGATTAAATCCCCTTGAATCCTGAGGGTTCCTAGGGTCCAACTAGCCCACTAGGTACCTCCAGTAAGCGCCAAAGAGCTGCGTTGCAGAGAGGTGTAAAAAGGGGTATGGCCTTGACCACTTCTCTGCAACGCAGCACAGTGGCGCATACTGGAAACACCCGGTGGGCTAGTTAACCCCCAGGGGCCCGCAGGATTAAAGGGGAATTATTTCCCCAACTTAAAACGTGCCACAGAGGGTGTTTGCACACGTCACCTCAGACGCTGTCCCCTCCCTTCCCCACTGTAGAAACATGCCCTGTGTCAGTTTTAAGTTGGGAGATTAAATGCCCTTGAATCCTGCAGGTCCCTAGGGTCAAAGTAGCCCACTAGGTACCTCCAGTAAGCGACGTAGCAGAGAGGTGTAAAAAGGGGTATGGCCTGCACCACCTCTATGCAACGCAGCACAATGGTGCTTATTGGCAGCACCTGGTGGGCTAGTTGGCCCCCAGGCGCTCTCAGGATTGAAGGGGAATTATTTACTCAACTTAAAACACGCCACACGGCGTATTTGCACACGTCACCTCAGGCCCCGTCCCCTCCCTTCGCCCCTGTGTAAACGCACCCTGTGACCATTTTAAGATGGGAGATTAAGTCCCCTTGAATCCTGAGGGTCCCTAGAGTCAAACTAGCCCACTAGGTACCTCCATAAAGCACCATAGAGCTGCATTGCAGAGAGGTGTAAAAAGGGGTGTGGCCTCTGAACACCTCTCGGCAACGCAGCTCCCTTACGCATACTGGAGGTACTTGGTGGGCTAGTTGGCCCCTGGGGACCCACAGGATTGAAGAGGAATTAATTCCTCAACTTAAAACGCACCACAGGGCGCATTTGCACAATGGTGAAGGAAGGGGGTGGGGCCTGAGTTGACATGTCTGCAAACACGCCCTGTGGCATGTTTTAAGTTGGAAAATGAATTCCTCCTCAATCCTGAGGGTCCTTAGGGGCCAACTAGCCCAGAAGGGGCCACCAGTATGCGCCAGAGAGCTGCGTTGCAGAGAGGTGTTCAGAGGCCACGCCCCTTTTTACAGCACTCTGCAACGCACCTCTGTGGCACTTACTGGAGGTACCTGGTGGGCTAGTTGGCCCCCAGGGACCCTCAGGGTGGAAGAATTAATTCCTCGACTTAAAATGAGCCACAGGGCATGTTTGCACACATATCACCTCAGGCCCCGCCTCCTCCCTTCACCACTGTGCAAACGTGCCCGTGGCGCGTTTTAAGTTGGGGGATTAACTCCCCTTGAATCCTGTGGGTCCCTGGGGTGGAACTAGCCCACAAGCTACCTCCATTAAGCGCCACAGAGCTGCGTTGCAGAGAGGTGTAAAAAGGGGCATGGCCTTAGAACACCTCTCTGCAACGCAGCCCCTTGGCGCATACTGGAGGTTCCTGGTGGGCTAGTTGGCCCCCAGCGACCCCGAGTATTCAAAGGGAATTTGTTCCCTTTCTGGGGGTTGTGGTCCCCAGGGCTGAGGGGGGCTGTGAGCCCCCCGCACATAATTTGTTAAAGCCCCGGGGTGGCAGTCCCCAGGACTGGGGGGCCCTTCTGGGACCCCCATTCACATAAAAACATTGCCCCGGGGGCTAATTACCAACTAAGCGCAGGAGCCCACGCTTTTTAAAATTTTTTATTGGCAGGATCTGTGCACCCTGCAAGGATTTTGCTGATTAAAAAAAAAAACCTGCCCCTTTTTTGCGTTTTGCACTTTTTTTCTCTGCTTTCTTGTGCTTCAGTTCTACCGAGGTACAAGATGGCTGCCAACACTTCCTGATTTGGAGTGTTGACAGTCAATTAGCATACAGCTTGTGATTGGGAGGGTGTGCAAAGGGTGCGCGGATCCTCCGCGACCATAAATGTATATTTGATTTTACTTTTGATTTTCTCAGGAACTATTGAACGGATTACCACCATTTAACAAAAAGGCATGAGTCTGAACTAAGCACTACCTCCTTGCCAAATTTGATGTAATTCCGTTCAGCAGTTCGGGCTGTAGCTGAGGCTAAAGGTTCCTATGGAAAATTGCATGGGGAAAACGCATTTTGGGACCACTCTTTTTTCTCAGTCCCCGCTTGACGAATCACCCCGAGACTTACAGGATAGGAGAGGACCAGAGCGGGCCAAAAGTTTTTAAAATTTCACGAAGATTTGTCGACCAGCGCCAAAGTTATTGGAAATAGAATGTTGCGGATTTCCTATGGAAAACAGGCCCTAACTATAACTACCTACTGGCAACCGCCAGTAGGCAATGAAATGCTTATCTGCCCCTAATCAAAACGTAGCACTTATTAAACACAATAAGTCGATCCAATTTTATCCTATGAGACAGGTAGGCCTCACAGTAGTAACAAGTGAATTTAGGAATTTTTGCAGGACATGTAAAACTTGAAATTAAATGTCCAACCTTTTATTTACAATGCACCCTGCCCTATGGGTTTCCAAAGGCCTTCTTTAGGGGCGACATATGCAATAAAAGGGGTGTTTAAGGCTTGGCAAGGGAGTTATATTACCAAGTCTAATTGACAGTGTTAAACTGAATTCAGGCTGCAATGGCAGACCTGTGACATGTTTGGAGCAGCCGCTGCAGGTAAGAGCGGTAGTGCAGTGGAGCCGGCTGGGTTATTTCAAGAGACGACCACAAGGGAAAATGAAATAAATATTTATTTTACCTTTGTGGTCGTTTCTCAAAATTGCCCCCAATCCGGCTCCACCGCCCTACCGCTCTTACCTGCAGCTGCCGCGGTTGGTTTGGAGAAGCTACCTAAGTTGGTGGCACAATATATCCTGCAAGGTCACTATCGGAATATAATTTACATGTCTTGGGTAAATAGTATACCACTCTACAAGCAATTAATATATAAATGTAATATGCCAATCAGGTGTAAACCAAGTTAGCCATGTTTAGGGTAGTGAGCACAAGCACCTTAACACTGGTTAATAGTGTTAAAGTTCACAGACTCCAAAGGCTAACAAAAACAAATGCAGCAAAAAAGTAGACGATAAAGGCAAAACATTTGGTGTTGACCCTTCAGAGAGCACCTGGTCCATAATCAAAAATCACTCCTCTTCAGGTGCTAGCCTTTTGTTCTACTCTGAAACCCCTATGTCTTGTGGTTAGTCTGTGTTCATATTCCAATATCACTGACATGCTGAAGGTTCAAACTCATGAATCACAGTGAAGCTGGGGGTGGCCCTTCTGCTTTCTCACAATCACCCAGATTCTGTGGACCACCTTTCTTCATGCTCAGCCATCACCCATATTCTGTGAACAGGATATATTCAGTCCTCAGAAATTATCCATATTGTGGAGCAAGCCCTTTTTTTTATTTCCAGACATCTAAATTGGGAGGGGTGTGGGGGCCATAGAGCCAGAGGAAGATGGTGGTATCTACCTCAGCTCTGCAGTGGACAGCCCTTCTTGATCGGCCTGAGTTGGCCAGAATGGTTGAAAACATTTTCTAAAGCCAGTTGAAATGGAAAGCCTGGGATATCACCAGAGGCAGCTGATGCATCAAATCCAATCTGCATCAGTGGGACTGGAGAGCACAGGCATGGGGACATGGTGTGGCCTCTAAGCACAAGAAGCAGTCCCAGCCTGCAGAGCACAGAAATGAAGGCCCAAAGCATGTGTACCAGCAGCTACCCCACAGGGATGCATCGCCTGACAGTTTATAGTTACCTACTTTGTGTGCCAGGAACAGAAGGGAAAGCTTTCCTCAATAGCAGCATTGGACTTCATAAACCTGGACAGGGGACTGATACACATAGATTGTCCATGCTGATTGGGTGCACCATTCCAGGACATGTAAAACCAAGTGCCTTAATTTATTTAAGTGTTTAACAAAAAAGGGGTAACCCTGTGTCCCTCAGAACCTGGGTAAGTGTGATTAAAAACAAAAGTGGTTCTGTTGGGTGGCAGAAAGAATTGCTTTAAAGGAAGGCTATAACAGCTCATAACACAATAAATTAAACCTCTCTGAGAACAAATGAAGTTCAAAGCTTTTATATAGTAAAAAACACAATTACAGTACACAGGAATTACTTCATTCCGTTTCAGTTTCAATTAATGCTAAAACATGTGACGAGTGACTGTTGGTGAACAAAGTGAATAGTGCATTGTAATTCAGTGACACTTATATACAAATTTATACAGTATTATACAAGGGGGAAAGGAGGGGGGAAAGGTTTTTTGGTTTGAAGGTCAGAGTTCTGAGTTAATGCTCCAAGGAAACAGATGGTTACTATGCCAGTTCCCGGAGGTTTCTTGACCAATATTGAGCGTCGACGTTTCGACCCTGATGCGCCCCAATTGGTGGTCGTGGCGGGTCTTTATCGAGACAAGGGAGGGAAGGGGGGACAAGGGGGTCTGGTCTGGCAAGAGGAAATTATCACACCCTGGAGGGAAGCCGGAAGGTCAATCCCGAATGGAGAGAAAATGCAGGCGTTCACTGCAAGAGTCGAGCGCCGTCTGTCCTGTCAACCTGGAGCCCGAACGAGATTCTTGGTGGATCGAATCAGCTGGTGGTGTTTGCGGGTGGCTGCCTTGAAGGTGGTCATGTTGTTGGTGGTTGGGTTTTTTCTCCATGTTTTCTCGAGAGTACGGCATAGTTTCTTGGATTTCTTAAGGTCGTCGTTGAACCAGGGGGCCTTTTTGCTGTTTTGTTTGGTGTGATGGTTTTTCAGGGGTGCTAATTGGTCAGCGCTGTGAGAGATCCATTGTTTGAATTTGATGGCAGCTTGGTTTGGGTCCGATGAGAGGGCGGGTTGGTTTTGGTTGAGCGATGTGAGGAGTTGGTCGGTGGTGATTTTGTTCCATTTTCTTCGGGGAATAGGTTGTGGGGGGTTGTGGGTCGAGGTGGTTTTGCAGCTGAAGTGAATACAACTGTGGTCCGTCCAATTGAGAGCTGGCAGACCTTAGCATGTAATTTGTTATAGCTGGAAATTATCGCCATGCTAGCGCTGTATTAACAACGCATAGCGCAATGCCGACAACTATTCTTGCGATAGCGGGGATATTGCCGTTTTCCATGAACAACACTGGTTTTCCAGCGATGTTCCATGGAAAACTGCAATATCTATGATGATAGGGCCTGTGGTCTTAGCCGCACAATCCACCTCCCATGTTAGGTATGCCTTAGTCTGGCACTTAACAGATGTTAAATTCCAGCATTAAGGCCCAGTTAGCGTGAAAAAAATCAGCGCTAAACCGGACGGGGCTTCGTTGTAAATACAGCGAAGCACCATTAGACATATTTTAGAATGTAGTTGTAAGGGGCACGCCTACCTTGCATCTCATTAGCGATGCGAGGCGATATGAAACTGTGCGCTAAGGCAAGGAAACACGCACTTGCATTTCCTTGTTAATAAAGCGATGAAACGATCTGCGCTTTGGGCCTGAAAACGGACGCTAAAGCGGCAATAATGTTATCACCAGCCCTTGATAATATGCCCCCTAGTTTCCTTCCTCACAGTCCTGAGTCAGCTCCTAACAGCCGATGGAAATTCACCAAAACTGAAGACCAAGGGGGATGGCCCGGCCCAGCCTCCTCCATGCACTGATGGGCATGGACGGACCTGCTCTTGGCCCAGGCTTTGCACGGGTGCGCCCTGCGCTGCGGGAGAAGTAATACACTTTTAAGTGTGCAGCGCGGAAAACAGCGATGGCAAACAGGATTCTGGGGCAGCGAGTCCTTCAGCAGCCTCTCCAGACCTTGCCAGCATCTCTCCAGGCAACAAAGACATCTTTGTTCAATTTCATCTACACAGCCAACACATTTTGCCCAGTTAAAGGCTTTCTCAGGACAAAGATCCTGTGTATATTCTACTAGTTCTAAAAGCTTAAAAATGGCATTGTGATGCACTCATGAATGTCCCCACATTGAGAGTATTTGAGGCTATTTCTCAGGGAACAGAGGTAGAATGCATAGAAAGGGAAGCATTTGCAGTGGTCTGGTATATTAAGAAGGTGAGACCATACATAATCTCAAACTGCTGATGTAGTCCATCACCCTACAGGGAAAGGATTTCACATTGCTGTGTGACTGACATGCCAGAGCTGATGGTCTTTCCAGTATTTTCTCCCTTAGCAATGAGAAATCCTATGAGATCCCTGTTTTCTGATGGGGGGGGGGGGACACACGTTAGACTTTGGCATGATATTCCTTCCGAAGTTTTACAGTCACTCCTTTATTTTTCCTGAATTTGTTTTTGTTGACTTTTAGGACTCTGTGCTCTTTGCTCCTGCCAATCAGTGGTAAAGTGCTTGTGCTCTCCCATCTAAATATGGTAAAAGAGGCCGACACCCCATTGGTGCATTTAATTCACTCATAAATGCCTAGTAAGTGATACTGCATATACCCATGGCATGTAAATTAAATGCTATTAGTGGGCTGCAGCACCCATTGTGCCACCCACTTACGTAGCCCAGTAAAACATGTCTCAGGCTTTCAATGAAGTTTTAAACTCCCATTTCAACCTGGCAAAATACATCTTTTGCCAGGCCTAAACCTTCATTTCATTATTATTACTTATAAGCCTAAGGTAGGTGCTAAAAGCTCATAGGGAAAGGTGCATTGTTTTTAATATTTGGGACATGAGTGTTTAAGTTTTACATGTCCTAAAAGTAAAAGACTCCTCAAGGTATTTTTAACTGTAGTAAAGCTCTCTCTCCAAACTCGGTTAACTTTTTACACTTATTAAGTGATAACTTCAGTTTAGGAATAGATAGAAAATGCTTCTACCACTCATTTGAATTGTAATTTAAAAACCTCTTTAATGGTAAAGACAGATTGTAAGATAGTATTCTGAAAATGCCATATTAAGAAAGTTTATATTTTTCAGCCTAAGCCAAATGTGCCTTTCTGCCAGTATCCAGGGTCACATGACCGGGAATGGCTCTCTTGTGGTGTGTTGTGTATTCTTTCCATACATGGGGAAAAAAGGACCTTGGGCGTGGGGCAGGGTGTTGTTCTTCAGAGCATGATGGCCTGGTGGTCTAACTAAGACTTTGTGGACTTCAGAGGGTAGCATGTGGACTGTGTCCACCCTCTTCCTGACTTCTGAGGCTGCCTGCCCTACCACTGACAAATACAGCTCACACCTGGGCCTGCTTCCCCTTTGATACCCTAGACAGTTTGGAGCCAAACCCTGTAAGGTGGGAGGGGGGGTGAGGGGTTATACAAAGAGGCATCCCTAAACCATAGGCTGTATGAGAAGTATGAGAATAGCACCTCAGAACCACTCATCAGAACACTCCTGGACCTGGGGAAGATTTAGAAGGACAGCCCTGCTGTCTAGCGAAGGAAGACTGGACCTGCATGCATGGAACCGAGGGTCACCAGAAGTGACTCCTAGGGCCAGTTGGCTGTTCTTCTGTTTGAACTACACGGACATAAGCTACCAGAGGCCTTACAGCAACTAGCCAACTAACCAATACTGACTGGACCTGCCTGCGGTCTGATACTGGTCTCTGCTGAAGTGGGCCCTGATCCCCTAAAGCTGCTCTCCAGGTCTCGGACACGACATCATAGTTTACTCCTCCTGTTTCAAACCTGCATAGTCTGCACTCCAGGTGCAATTCCAGAGGTTTGGGGTTATTCCGAACCACAAGCAGCTCCTCACATCAGAATGTTAATCGTTTCTCCCGCCAATGCAAAGTTCTGACAGCAATCTTCTCTTCATGCCTAATAGTGAATGCCCATTTCTCCCTTCAATGCAAAGCTTCAGCGACAACTGCTTCTTGCACCAGCAATGAACTCCTTGTGTCCCCCGCCAAATTAAAACTCCAACTCTAAACAGACCTCAATACACTTCTACCACAAAGGCTCTAAAAGACCTCCACTGGCTGCCCATCAAACAGAGGATTATATTGAAATCTCTCTGTATTGTACCTAAGGCACTACACAACAGAGGACCAAAACCCTTACAAGCCAAACTAACACGGCCACAGGCAACTATGTCCAAGAACTCAGATTGGAAAAAAGTTTGACAAGGAGGACATACTTTTACCGCGAAAGCAGCTCAGATGTGGAACAAACTACCAGCTCCATTAACACCTTCGCTGCTAGGTGTTTTCCCCTCCGGTGCTGGATGATGCCATTTCCCATTGTTTCATGACGAGCTCAGCTCGTCATCAGCACAGCTCAACCGTGCATCATGACGAGCTGAGCTCGTCATCAGCATCGAAAGGGTTAAGATCTCACTCTGACCTATTACAATTCAGAAGATCACTGAAAACCTGGATCTTTCCTCATTAATAGCCAGTCTTAGCTTCAGACCTCCATCAGCTGATTTTCTTACATAGTGGTAATAGCTGGCGCCAGAATACCATTTTTGGTCACAGTGCTCTTTAAAAGTACTATATACAATACAATACAACTAAAGCTTCTCACATGGACACGGACTCAAAGAAGGTAAACTGTTCACCTGGTAATCCTGGTCCCTATATTCAACCCATGCTTCATTGCGGTAAATCTGTACTTGTGGCATTGACCCGATGAAGCATGACGAAATACCTGCGAGTGTCCCTTTGTCTTCTTTGGCAGTATTTTCACCTAGAAGTTTAAAACTTCATAACTTTGGTTCTACAAATTGTTGTTTTGTTGTTATTCTATTTAATTGCATTTTACACTATCTTTCGAAATTGGTTAAGGATGTTTCTTGTGTTGTTTATTTACTGTTTTACAGCTAGAGTATTGCACAAATATGTTATACATTGCCTCTAAGTTAAGCATGACTGATTTTGTGCCAAGCTAGCAAAGGGTTATGCATAGGTTTAATTAGTGACTTTTGTGTTTCTTGCTTGAGTAGGGGTCTCACCCCCTCAACTAATAACCAGTTTTTTTTACTATAACCTAAGCCCCCTAATCAATGAAATTTAAAAAGGCATGAATAGGTGGCCCCACCTAAATTACTCACTGTGTTGATGGCCCCAAATACGGAAAATGAATGTTGTACCAAGGATTAAGTATGCCTTTACCATGCTACAGGTATAGGTCCGTGCAATCATGTTACATATTATAACTAAACTGTGGAAAACATTCCTGTAGTAATGCAGGAAGCCCACACTCAAATTGTCAAAACTCCATACATGCACAGAATATAGGGACTAAGGTTAGAGCGTTTATATTTATATTGGTTGCCCTTCCAACTTGCCCTAATCAGTATCACTTAAATACTTCTCTCAAAACACTGAAATGGGTCAAAACTGAAAAAAATATTCTAGGTAAGTATGGAGGCCAAAACTCAGAGTATACCAAAGTACTTCAGAAATCTGAGAAGGTGAACCCTATTTTGTATGCAATGTCTTATGCATGGCACAAAACACACGAGCAATTAAAGGCAAATAGTAGAATCCTATGGGGCAAATGACAAGAATGCATGGGGAACACAGAGAGGTATTGGCTGGATTTTGAGTCTTAAGAAATTATTAACAGGAGGCAGAATTAAAACACTTGCTAAAATCAATCTGACTGCGATCTTCTATGGTCTCAGTTCTGGAGAACTATAAATGCTTGAGGCAACACATGTGAAAAGTATTACACGGCAGTCCTATGGCTTAAAATACCTCACGTCATGGGGCATGTTTAAAAGAGTATTATGAGGAATCTATATAATAATAACTTATGGTGTCACCCTGTAGGTGTCACCCTGTACCAGCGCAGCCGAAAGACCGGTGGTCTCACAGACTTATATCTGACTACATAAAAGAAGATCTACTGGATATATTGCAGTTCCATGTTGGTCACCAAAGGCATTGGGAACAGCAGGTTCTATGTCACAACATGAATTGTTGAAGATGTACCTCCACAGACCGTGATAATGTACATTTATTGTGGGACTGGCCAGCATTGAAATGGTACTGGCAGGATGCATGTAATACACAAGTCAATTTTTAATAATAACCAACCAACTAAAGGTTAGGTTGATACTGTTGCATGACGACTCCTCATACCAACCTCAGACTAAGGAGAATCAAGTAGTTTGCACCACAACTTGTGTTGACGAAAACTGAAATATTATGGTTATAGAGCAGATATCATAATCCGAAAGTCGAGACCTGGTTACAAGAGATGTTCCTTCTTGCACCATATCAAAAGAAAATGTATCATCTAAATGACCAAAATGACAAATTTGAAGGGATTTGGCGAGAGTTTTGGACAGATCACACACAGAGATGAGTAATAAAAAAGACCCACACAACTCATATGGATACCCGAGGGTTGCAATGATCATGTGGTATGCTATTCTGTGGCCGAATGTAATTGCATTCTATTTTTAAAAAAAAATTATGTTCATTAAACATAAATGGCACATTTACATTATTCCGGTTCATCATAGTGCACATTGTCTCACGTCAGACAACATGTTCCTGGATCAGTATATCTGTAGATACATGTTACATTTTCATGCAGAGCAGTACATACTGTAGCATCAGCAACATTATGACATTTCCGGTTCAGGAGGTAGCGTTGGCAATTCACATATCCCTCCTCTGTAAGTGTTCCATCCACCCCACAATTTAATCCATTTTTTGGGGCAACCCCCTCCGCATATACACAGTTCTTTCTGCCATCATGGCTCTGTCCATATCTTTGCACCAGTTTGTGTGTTTCGGTGCTGTTTCTCCCACCCAGTGTTAGGCAATGTTTCTCTTAGCCAGCATCATCCCCAGCGTCGCCCACATCTGCGCTATAGAGCTAAGATCTGTTGCTTCCCAAATATTGAGAATAAGTCATTTGGGTTCAGGGGAAACTGGTTTCCTGCTAACTCTAGTAATGGTGTTCATGACAGATTTCCAGTACAACTGTATGGTGGGAAACTCCCAGAGTGTGTGGAAGAAGGTACTGATCGCCCCACATTGTCGCAGGCAGAGCTGGGTAGGAGCTTTTCCTATTTTGTGAAGCTTTGTTCTGGTATAGTATATTCTGTGTAGTATTTTAAGCTGTACTAATCGCAGCTTGGACGTGATTGTCACTTCTCTAGGCGAACCAAGCGCTTCCTGCCAGTCGGTGTCATCCATTTCTCCCTCCCCCCCCCCTCCCCCCCCCCCCCCATTTGTCTCTAAGCCATTGCATGGGGTCGGGCATGTTGTTGATAATTTTACGGTATGTCATGGAGATCGCCTTTGTTGTCATATGGTCTGTTGGCAGTCTATCCTCCAACGGCGAGGCCTCTGGCGGAGTGGTGCCGGGGGGGATCGCTGCCTCTAGTGCGTGTTTGATCTGATGGTAGCAGAATAGTTCAGTTGGTGCCATCTCATATTGTTTCTCAAGCTGTTCAAAAGGGATCATTGTTACCCGCATCCGGATGTCCCCTACCTTGGATATCCCTATGTCGTCCCAGTGTTTAAAACCTTTGCTCCTGCCTAATCCGCCTAATTTAGCCATGACCCAGAGGGGTGTTGCTGGTGTTAACTTATCATGCCACCCTAATTTTTTGCGCACAATGTACCATACCTGGAGCACGTGGTTCGTTGGGTTTGTCAGGGTCAGAGTCTTGTTATAAAGTGCCCGGTACATGCCCTCCTCACCCACTTCTAATCTGTCAAGGCCGCAGGCCGGATCTGAATGAGGGACATGGAGCCAGTGATTAATAACAGTCAATTGAGATGCCCAGGTGCTATGCTTGGATACTTGGGAGTGGTATACCTCCATCATACCAGGTGCAGAACAACTTTGCCATAGCAATACACAGTGGCTTATTATTCCACAGAAGTTTGGTGACTTCTGCGTCTATTGCGTGGAAGTAGTAATGGGGAACCAGGAAAGGGGTGTTTTGGAGGGCATATAAAAATCTCGGCAGTGTCATCATCTTAAAAAGGGCTGCTTTCCCTAACAGTGTTAGTGAGAGTGTTTGCCAATATTTTGTGTCAGTTTGCAGTCTACGGAGAGGAGATTGGAGGTTTAGAGTCATAAAGATCCCCTGGTCTTAGGTGATATGGACTCTCAAATAGTTAAAAGTGTCACCCACCAGCGTTATAGGACATCTAGCCGGAAGCGTTGGCAGAGAGCCCTTCAGGACGTACATCACGGATTTGGTCCAATTGATTGTGTATCCTGAGTGTCTGCCGTATGAGACACAGATGTCCAACAAGAAAGCGTTTTGGAGAGGCCAGGTAAAGGAAGGACATCGTCAATATATAAGGAAATCCGGTCCTCGCAGCTCGCCGTCCAGCGGATTCCATGAATGACAGGGTCCTGTCGCACCCAGGCCGCAAGGAGCTCCAGGATGAGGGCAAATAGGAGTGGGGACAGCAGGCAACCCTGCCTATTGGCGCGATGGATTATAAACTCTTTGGAGATATGTCCATTAGCTATTACGTGTGGCAGAGGGGCAGCATAGAGCAGCTTCACCCAGGCACATAATTTAGGCCCGAACCCTAACTCTATGAGGACAGCAAATAAGAAAGGCCACTCGACCGTGGCCAAGGCCATTCGGGCGTCTAGGGAGACTACGATGGCGTCCTCTTGTACAGTGTGTTTGCGTCCCAGTACGCTGTGGAGATTTTTCAGATTGAGGGCTGTATTTCTACCTGGCATGAACCCCGATTGATCTGGGTGTATCAATGTGGTCAGGTGTGGCATGAGTCGATTGGCCAGAGATTTAGCCATATTTTAGGCTTCGGCATTAATCAGAGATATAGGTCTGTATGAGGTGCACTCTTGAGCCGGTTTGCCGGGCTTTTTAATGGCCACTATCATTGCTATTCACTGATCTCGTGGGAGTTTGCTTCTATCCAGAGCAGCCTCGTACATTGCCACAAGGTGGGGCATGAGTACTGTAGCATTTCATTTGTACCATTCTATGGGGATACCGTTCGGGCCCAAGGCCTTCCCTGACTGGAGATTCCCCATAGCGATCGCTATCTCATCTGTGGAGAGTTCCACTTCCAGTAATTGAGACTCCACCTCCGTGAGTTTCAGAAGTTAGATATTGCGGAGTCCTTGGCCTCCGCCTGTATTATGATAAGTGCCGAGGTATAGTCCTGCTAATAGTGACGTGCTAAAAGGTCTACCGCATCTTGTGGGTTTGTTACCATTTGTCCCGTAGGGAGCCGCAGTTCAGCAATCCACCTGTCTGCCTTGTCACGTTTATCGAGCCATACCAGAAGTTTACAGGCCTTGTCGCCGACTTCGTAGACAGTGCGCTGAGTTGCTGAGAGTCGCAACTTCGCCTCCTGCCATAAATAGTCCCTATATTCTTGTTTTTTGAGAAGCAGCATGCGGGCAGCTACATCAGAGGGGTCTTGTCCATGGGCCCTTTCCCGGTCATCAATTTCCCTCTCAAGTGACGTCAATATCTGTGCTTTTTCCCTTTTATGGTGTGTAATTAGGGAGCTAGCTTGCCCACAGACCACCGTTTTACAGGCTTCCCATAGGACTATTGGAGATGTGACCAAAGATGTGTTCTCGCTAAAGTATAGTTTGGTAGTGTCAGTCAGCCCCTTTCCAAATTTGGTATTCTTAAGGTATCCCAGGTAGATAGGGAATATGCGTTGCTGTGTGATAGTGTGCCATGTGTATAGAGCGCTGAGGGGGGAGTGGTCCGAAATGCCTCTCTGTAAGTGCGTAACGTCATGGATGTGTCCGTGTTCCTCAGCCTTTATCAATATGTGATCTATCCGAGACTAGCTACTGTGCACTCCAGGGTGGTATGTGTACTGTTGTGTCTGTGGATAATGGAGAACCAAATATCTATAAGGCCCAAGGTGTCTAGAAAGTCTTCAAATGCAGAACACGTTTGGTGTTGTTGCCGGGGAGGTGTGCAATCTAGTGTATCATCCAGTGTTGCATTGAGATCGCCGCCTATTATTAAATTACCCTGTGGTAGCTGAAGCAGGAATAGGCTGAGCACTGGAAGCGCCTGTGAGTGGAGAGGGGGGAATTTACACCAAGACCACATTGACAACCCAACTCTCCCATTGGCATGAGAGGGCGGCAAAGCGTCCCTGATCATCTGTGTGAGTGCAATTTATAATAATTGGGTGTTGTTTTCGAACTAGGATCTCCACCCCCGGGAACCAGACATAAATTCTGAAGAATCTATGACAAAATATCGAAAACAAAAATATCTACCTACAAAAATATCGCACCAAAAATATTGATTACAACAATATCGACATCCTATCTCTAACAAGGTAAGTACAAAAATATCGAAAAAGAATATATATAGATGTCAAAAATATTGTTTTTTAAAAAAAATATTGTTTTTCTTTAATTAAAAAAAAATTAATATTAATAAAATAATACTTATAAATGTAATAAACATAGTTACAAATATATTATAATATTTAAAATAATAAATTATGTAATAAAAACAAATAATAATGAAGATATAATACATAGTATATACATCATTAATAATAACTAAAAAGAATTATTGTAACAACTTATAAATAAATGGAAATATAATAAATGACAAATACATTTATATACATAAAATATTAATATAAATAACAATTAATAAAAATGTAAAACAAATTTAAAAAAGTAAGTAAATGTTGGATAGCGTAGGGGTAAAAATTACTATTCCCACTCCGGAGAGTGCAACAGTAGGGAAAGTGTTGGATAGCGTAGGGGTAACAATTACTATTCCAACTCCAGACAGTTCAATAGTAGGGAAAGTGTTGGATAGCGTAGGGGTAACAATTACTATTCCCACTCCAGAGAGTGCAACAGTAGGGAAAGTGCTGGATAGCGTAGGGGTAACAATTAATATTCCAACTCCTTAGAGTGCAACAGTAGGGAAAGTGTTGGATAGCGTAGGGGTAACAATTACTATTCCAACTCCAGAGAGTGCAACAGTAGGGAAAGTGTTGGATAGCTTATGGATAACAATTACTATTCCAATGCATAGAGTGCAACCGTAGGGAAAGCGTTGGATAGCGTAGTGGTAACAATTACTATTCCAACTCCAGAAAGTGCAACAGTAGAAAAAGTGTTGGATAGCGTAGGGGTAACAATTACTATTCCCACTCCAGAGAGTGCAACAGTAAGGAAAGTGTTGGATAGCGTAGGGGTAGAAATTACTATTCCAACTCCAGAGAGTGCACCAGTAGGGAAAGTGTTGGATAGCTTAGGGGTAAAACTTACTATTCCCTCTACGGAGAGTGCAACAGTAGGGAAAGTGTTGGATAGCGTAGGGGTAAACATTACTATTCCAACTCCAGAGAGTGCAACAGTAGGGTAAGTGTTGGATAGCGTAGGGGTAAAAATTACTATTCCAACTCCAGAGAGTGCAACAGTAGGGTAAGTGTTGGATAGCATAGGGGTAACAATTACTATTCCCACTCCAGAGAGTGCAAAAGTAGGGAAAGTGTTGGATAGCGTAGAGGTAAAAATAAAATACTTATAAAAAAAAATTAAATAATAAAAAACGTAACTATTAAATAAATATAAACCATTCACAAATAACAATACATAATTATTAAAAACATGATTAGCAATAAATAATTTACTAAAACAATTCATAAAAAATACCATTTAATAATATTTAATTACCAATTAATAATTAATTAACAATTATATAATAAAAAAATAATTAATTGAAACACAATATTACTTAATTATATCTAAATTACTTCCCACACTATTCTCCTATAAACCCACAACCTGCTACGGAACATATTTATCAATGAATCAATTAATAAAAATTAATTACCAATTAATTAGAATTAATTACCAATTAACTAAAATTCATTTATATTTCCTAATAATTAATTTAGTATAATTAAATTACTTCCCACCCTATTCCTCTATAAACCCACAACCCGCTACAGAACATAATTATCAATTAATCATTTAATAAAAATGAATTACCAATTAATTAAAATTAATTACCAAATAATTAAAATCAATTTATAATTCCTACTAATTAATAATTAATTTAGTATATTTAAATTTCTTCCCACCCTATTCCCCTATTAACCCACAACCCGCTACAGAACATAATTATCAATTAATCAATTATTTAAAATTAATTACCAATTAATTCAAATTAATTTATAATTCCTAACAATTAATAATTAATATAATATAATTAAATTACTTCTCATCCTATTCCCCTATAAACCCACAACCCGCTACAGTACTAAAATAAAAAAAATATTAAATTACATAAAAATAAATTTAAAACATAATAAACACATAATAATATACAAAAACCTAATATAAAAATCGATATTAGTAACATTGAAATTATTAACATCGATATTACTAACATCGATATTTAAAACATCGATATTACTAATATCGATATTAAAATCTATTGATATTACTTACCTTCTATATTATGTCCCTTCGATATTTAAACATCGATATTATTGTATATCGATATTTAAATTTCGATATTTTGTCTGCATACCATTCTGAATGTACCGCTAATCTGAAGCCCCATCTATCAAGAGTTTTACAGGTCGTCCCTGCTAAAAGGGTTTCCTGCATCAGAGCTATCGCCGGCACCTTATGCTTTAAGTATTGCAGGACCAGTCCCCGCTTGAGCTTATCCCGGAGACCGTTGACATTCCAGGAAATTATAGTCAGATGCTATGGGAGCATTGTTGGCATAGCAGAGGAGTCAGAGGGGCTGGTCAGGGATGACATGGGGTATGTGTGTTGCGTGTCGCAGAGATTCCTGCAGTCATAACTGAACCTTGTGTGTACGTATATAGTGTGCCAATGAATAAATAACAATAAGCTTTGCAATTAATACAGAAAAGAAAATCCCAGAAAATTCTAAGTTCCTCCCCCCTCCCTGCCTCCCTGCAAGATGGATTTAGACCTTTCCACCACCCTACCTTTCCAGAGTGCCTAAATCCCATTACCCAGTACCTTCGTAGGGGGAGAGGTAAGCTCTTGTGGCGGTTCCCCTAGGGGCCATCCAATAGATACCTTATACCGATTCAGCGATCAAATTATACCCTAACAATACTGTGAAGTTCAGCCACCAACACAGGCCCACGGAGCATGAACAAGTCCATATGTCCTATTGCTGCAGCAGGGCCCCATATTAGGCTGTAGTTTCATCCAAGCAGGTGCCACTAGTACAGTTAAATAATCTGCCACATCACAATGAGTCACATCCATTGGGTAGATTTGAGGCATTCACAACAACAGTGGGTATGAAGAGTTCATCAATATACACAAGGGGAAATTCACAATTTGGAAAAAACAGCCCTCACTCACATACCGAAGTATGTGACATGCTTCATCATAGGGCCTGCTACAAACGCCCTGGTGTAGCCACATCCAGGGCGGAGCATTAGGGAGGGGGAAAATAATAAATTTCCACGTTACAAGACTTACAACACAATACGTAAGTACGTACAACAAGTGACATATATAAGTGATACCGTCTGTAGAGGAACACCTCGTGGATCAAATGTGCGACACAAATAAGTGCAGTAAGGACGTGTGTTAAAACTGATTAGGGGTGCCAAAAGAAAGAATTACTTTATTAGAACCTAATATGGTTCCCTTATCAGGATTTTAAAAAAAAGAACGGATGGGAAAATGCCTTATTGGGAAAATGAGGTTTCTCAAGGCTTCCCTCCTACCACTGCTCGAGTCAACATGTTTCGACCATAGATTTGTTCCCCGAAAGGTCACCCTGGTCTTCTTCAGGACTGTCGCAGTAGGATCCACCGGTTACCCATGTCCTAATTAGATCCTTGGGTAGCCTAGCTAGGTGTAGGTCACTAGGATCCGTACTCTACTGGGTGTGTCTCTAACTCAGTGGAGGAAGTATCCCCATATGAATCATGGGAAAACAATCACTATGGAAGAGTAAAGAGAAAATAAAATAGGTGAGCGTGAGAACTCATCCCCCACAACAAGAAGTTTAGTCTAAGGGGATCTCTCTTTATTCCTGGGTATTAGTAATATGCTCAGGCTAGTCTCCGCTCTATAGCTATTAATGACTGGGTTCCTCTCATGCTAATTAGAACACTCATGTAAGGGAGGTGGTCATAATCAACCACTCACAGCATATACGTCGATAATGAATTACGAAGTATAATATTTTCAAGAAATAATGAAGCATACACACCACCATGTCCCAACACCGATAATCCCTACATCCACAACCAACTTCTCCAAATACTCTCTACAATTGAAGCCAGCCATAAAACTTATTTCAAGACAAAAATGAAAATTAAACTAAGGTTATTGAATTCCCTTGTGCGATAATTTGATTCTCTGGCTGGACTCACCGAGTTTATATAAGTCAAAAACTCGAACTGATGGCCGCCCGAGGGGTTCCTGCCCATGAACACAATCTGCATAGTGTAAAGAGATAGCGAGAGTCAGGAGACTCGCAATAGTTAAATGATCCTTAATAACGATATTGCGAAGTTTAGTGATATAAAGTAAGGTGCCGTAGCATAAAGCATCCCACCCGCTTCTCTTACC
Source organism: Lissotriton vulgaris (assembly GCF_964263255.1). NCBI lineage: Eukaryota > Metazoa > Chordata > Amphibia > Caudata > Salamandridae > Lissotriton > Lissotriton vulgaris. The sequence goes on along the minus strand of NC_141699.1, from coordinate 677,310,431 downwards.
GTTCAGTACAGCAGTTCCCGCAAATCTGCACTATCGGGTTCCGAGCCACCGCGTAGTCGGAAGACGCGTTATTCCTGGCTCCGTTTATACAATGCGCCCATTCACTGCAAGATGACGTAGTCGCCGAGGCGACGTTGCAACGTCAACGTGGTTGGTAGCTTAGGCTGCTGGGAGTTGTAGTCATAGCCAGTCCTATCTCACTCACGCTATGTACCCATTTGATCGTGACGATCTCGACCCAACGACTCATATGTCAAAGTATGAAGTCCTTATTAACAGCGGGACTGTCCCGTTTACGCGGGAAAGCAGTCCGATGTATGTCTTCTTTCCTAGCCCCTCCTTCAGAGAACATGAGGCCAATCATGGGCATTCACGCAGAGTCAGCACAAGCACAAAAATGGTGCACGATACCCACAGGACTCGAGAGGGCAGACCCATAAACATTGACAAAACCCCATAAGGAGTGGATGGGCACAACTCCCAAGAGAATGAATAGGGCCCCAAGGAAGCTGCCATGCATAGTATCAACAGGTGAGAAATATTAACAAAACAAATCAGAAGCAAGAGGCATGACTGCATTGGCAAATACTGTATCATACATACGCCCCTTGAGAAACAAAAAACAGAGACAATCGCTCCAAGAGAAAGAGAGGAACACAACCTATGTACACCATCAGACCATGGCAGTACCCCGAGGGCCAATACTGCGCGGCCGTTTGTTGCTCACTATCCAGCCCTTCCTGCCAATGATGTGGATTCTGTAATGTACCAGCTTAGTTTATTTAAACAGTCGAGTGGGGCAAGCCCGATCGAACCGTTCATGCAGACTAACAGAGTATCCAAGAGTGTACCTCACTGACTCCTTTATGTTCGGAGAACCCAGGGAGCCTAACATTATGCTGGCTGATACGTCTGTAGAAATGGTGTCATATTTAGTCACCCTGTACTCCCACAAGAAATGGTAAATAGTCATAGTGATTTACAGGAGTGTATACAAGGGTGGTGAAGGAGTCACGGACCAGTTAGGATTGAAACGTCAGTCTTAAAATGATGGTTTTCATAGTTGTCTCCCTAATGTTTGCCACGGGATCTCATCATTTAAACCCACTATGTGGCTTTTCAAGCGGTAGACCCAACGTTGTTCACATTGTAGTAGTATTCTCTGGTCTTCTAGATGGTGTCTACTGGGTTTTATCTTCTCAATCACAGACCATCTGATGTCTTCGATGCTGTGTCCTTGTTCAACGAAGTGTGACGTCAGTTTGGTGTTGGCTTTACCACATCTGATAGTACTGCGGTGTTCCGTGATCCTTACTCGCACTTTTCTACTGGTCATCCCTACATACAATTTTTGGCAGGGGCAGGTAAGGAGATAAATCACTCCCTGGGAATTGCAATTAGTGTGTGATCTCTGTTCCCAGGGAGTGGGAAGTCCTAGGTCAATAGTGTTGGAATTGCTTGTCAAATGACAGACACTGCATGAGCCACAGCGAGTATGACCAGTCACTCTGGGTAGGCCTGCTGCTGTAGGATTCTCTCTCAATCCTCCTGGGTCGCTATTGTTCGGAAGAGATTGGTCCTTCCAAACCCCACGTGCCTTCATTTTACATCTGGCAGAAATAGCCCTTACAAAAAATTTCTTCGAATACAAAGGGGGGATTTACCTCCAAACCCATGGCACTTCCATGGGGAGTGTTTTTGCCCCTAGCCTTGCTGGACTTTATGTGGGGGCTTTTGAAGACACCACAGTGTTGGATACAAATGGACCTTGGATCAACAACCTGAAGCTATGGAGGCGTTACATTGATGACATCATAGTGATTTGGAGGGGCGATAGAACATCTGCGGACCTTTTTCTGGAGTGGCTTAACGCCCAGAATCCATTCCTCCATTTCACTTCCATCTTCACCAAACCCAGCTTGCAATTCTTGGACCTTACCATTGAACCCTGTGATGTCTTTCTGAAAACAAAAGTCCATCATAAGCCTACGGACAAGAATGCTCTCCTGGCATTTGAGAGCTTCCATCCACGCTCCCTACAGGAGAACTTACCCGTGGGACAATTTTTCAGTATTAGACGGAATTGATCTGATAGGGATGACTTCGTGGAGGAAGCAAAACATCTGTCCTCTAAACTACAACAGAGGGGGTACCCCATCAGAGTCATCAAGAAAGCCAAGAAGAGAGCACTCAATGCCAATCGGGAAACCCTTTTGTCTATTAACAGGAGGCCCCAGACAAAGAAACCTGTGTTTGTTTCCACATTCAACACGGCATCCCAACACATTAGAAAGTTGGTTTTTAAAAAACTGGAAGATTCTGAACACAGGGGGGATGAAGATCGAAGCACCCCTTTTTTCCTTCAGACGGAGCCAAAACCGTAGTGACCTCTTGATACACACCAGACCCAGGGACCCAGGAGGATTGAGAGAGAATCTTACAGCAGCAGGCCTACCCAGAGTGACTGGTCATACTCGCTGTGGCTCATGCAGTGTCTGTCATTTGACGAGCAATTCCAACACTATTGACCTAGGACTTCCCACTCCCTGGGAACAGAGATCACACACTAATTGCAATTCCCAGGGATTGATTTATCTCCTTACCTGCCCCTGCCAAAAATTTTATGTAGGGATGACCAGTAGAAAAGTACGAGTAAGGATCACGGAACACCGCAGTACTATCAGATGTGGTAAAATCAACACCAAACTGACGTCACACTTCGTTGAACAAGGACACAGCATCGAAGACATCAGATGGTCTGTGATTGAGAAGATAAAACCCAGTAGACACCATCTAGAAGACCAGAGAATACTACTACAACGTGAACAACGTTGGGTCTACCGCTTGAAAAGCCACATAGTGGGTTTAAATGATGAGATCCCGTGGCAAACATTAGGGAGACAACTATGAAAACCATCATTTTAAGACTGACGTTTCAATCCTAACTGGTCTGTGACTCCTTCACCACCCTTGTATACACTCCTGTAAATCACTATGACTATTTACCATTTCTTGTGGGAGTATAGGGTGACTAAATATGACACAATTTCTACAGACGTATCAGCCAGCATAATGTTAGGCTCCCTGGGTTCTCCGAACATAAAGGAGTCAGTGAGGTACACTCTTGGATACTCTGTTAGTCTGCATGCCCAGTTCCATCGGGCTTGCCCCACTCGACGGTTTAAATAAACTAAGCTGGTACATTACAGAATCCACATCATTGGCAGGAAGGGCTGGATAGTGAGCAACAAACGGCCGCGCAGTATTGGCCCTCGGGGTACTGCCATGGTCTGATGGTGTACATAGGTTGTGTTCCTCTCTTTCTCTTGGAGCGATTGTCTCTGTTTTTTGTTTCTCAAGGGGCGTATGTATGATACAGTATTTGCCAATGCAGTCATGCCTCTTGCTTCTGATTTGTTTTGTTAATATTTCTCACCTGTTGATACTATGCATGGCAGCTTCCTTGGGGCCCTATTCATTCTCTTGGGAGTTGTGCCCATCCACTCCTTATGGGGGTTTGTCACTGTTTATGGGTCTGCCCTCTCGAGTCCTGTGGGTGTCGTGCACCATTTATGTGCTTGTGCTGACTCTGCGTGAATGCCCGTGATTGGCCTCATGTCCTCTGAAGGAGTGGCTAGGAAAGAAGACATACATCGGACTGCTTTCCCGCGTAAACGGGACAGTCCCGCTGTTAATACGGACTTCATACTTTGACATATGAGTCGTTGGGTCGAGATCATCACGATCGAATGGGTACATAGCGTGAGTGAGATCGGACTAGATATGACTACAACTCCCAGCAGCCTAAGCTACCAACCACGTTGACGTCGCAACGTCGCCTCGGCGACGACGTCATCTTGCAGTGAAAGGGCGCATTGTATAAACGGAGCCAGGAATAACGCGTCTTCCGACTATGCGGTGGCTCGGAACCCGATAGTGCAGATTTGTGGGAACTGCCGTACTGAACGGTATGAGAAGCGGGTGGGATGCTTTATGCTACGGCACCTTACTTTATTTCACTAAACTTCGCAATATCATTAATAAGGATCATTTAACTATTGCGAGTCTCCTGACTCTCGCTATCTCTTTACACTATGCAGATTGTGTTCATGGGCAGGAACCCCTCGGGCGGCCATCAGTTCGAGTTTTTGACTTATATAAACTCGGTGAGTCCAGCCAGAGAATCAAATTATCGCACAAGGGAATTCAATAACCTTAGTTTAATTTTCATTTTTGTCTTGAAATAAGTTTCATGGCTGGCTCCAATTGTAGAGAGTATTTGGAGAAGTTGGTTGTGGATGTAGGGATTATCAGTGTTGGGACATGGTGGTGTGTATGTTTCATTATTTCTTGAAAATATTATACTTCGTAATTCATTATCGACGTATATGCTGTGAGTGGTTGATTATGACCACCTCCCTTACATGAGTGTTCTAATTAGCATGAGAGGAACCCAGTCATTAATAGCTATAGAGCGGAGACTAGCCTGAGCGTATTACTAATAGCCAGGAATAAAGAGAGATCCCCTTAGACTAAACTTCTTGTTGTGGGGGATGAGTTCTCAAGCTCACCTATTTTCTTTTCTCTTTACTCTTCCATGGTGATTGTTTTCCCATGATTCATATGGGGATACCTCCTCCACTGAGTTAGAGACATACCCAGCTGAGTACGGATCCTAGTGACCTACACCTAGCTGGGCTACCCAAGGATCAAATTAGGACACGGGTAACCGATGGATCCTACTGCCACAGTCCTGAAGAAGTCCAGGGTGACCTTTCGGGGCACAATTCTATGGTCGAAACATGTTGACTCGAGCAGTGGTAGGAGGGAAGCCTTGAGAAACCTCATTTTCCCAATAAGGCATTTTCCCATCCTTTCTTTTTTTTTTTTTAAATCCTGATAAGGGTACCATATTTGGTTCTAATAAAGTAATTCTTTCTTTTGGCACCCCTAATCAGTTTTAACACACGTCCTTACTGCACTTATTTGTGTCGCACATTTGATCCACGAGGTGTTCCTCTACACGGTATCACTTATATATGTCACTCATTGTACGTACTTACGTATTGTGTTGTACGTCTTGTAACGTGAAAATGTATTATTTTTCCCCCTCCCTAATGCTCCGCCCTGGATGTGGCTACACCAGGGCATTTGTAGCAGGCCCTATGATGAAGCATGTCACATACTTCGGTATGTGAGTGAGGGCAGTTTTTTCCAAATTGGGAATTTCCCCTTGTGTATTTTGATGAACTCTTCATACCCATTGTTGTTGTGAATATAGTCCTTTTTCGTGGGTCTGGGCTATTGGAGTATAAATAATTTGGCCCTCTCCCCTTGTGTGTGTTTACTAAGTTTGAGTCATGCCACATTAGGCAAGAAAGGTACCTGAAAGGTCAATTTAGGCCTCGTGTTGCTGTATCTCCTCCACTGATGTCTGCTCCAATGTTCCCGTGATTGTGATCCTTCAGCCCTTCAGTTGATGTTTCGTCCCTGATTACCATGAGGTGGAACCTGTCGCCAATCTTCAAGCCAGTCCTGTGCCTCCTCCAGCATGGGGAAGAACCATGTCGTCCCATTTGCCACCACTCTGAGCTTCGCGGAGAACATCATTGAGTATTTAAGGTAACTTTTTGAGTTACTGTTTTACTGTGATGAAATTCCGCCATTGTTTGGCCACCGCCGCTCTATAATCCGGAAAGAAGGAGATTGTGCTGTGCTGGTCACGAAAGTTGAAGATACGTGCCTGTACAGACCAGATTTTTGGACCAGATGGAATCCGCTCCTAGGAGCCCCTCTACTCCAGCCGGAACGTAAACAACCCCCTCCTTAGAACGTATTTACAATGGGTATAGGCATATGTATAACATTTCGTACCTAAGGATGGGAAAAATAGCAATAAACAAGCATTGGTTCTACAACATCCTATTCACACCTATTAGTCTCGCGGCCACATCAGCCCAGACTAGTCTACCCTGGGGCAGGTCTGATAATGTACCATTTCGCACTTTATTCACTTGACACGCAATCCGGCGCGTCTACACACGTGGGCCTGCAGTCCCAGTGCTCTCCTTTATACCCGATCTGCAATCCAGCAGACCTACACACCCCTCAATCTTGGGTGCTCTCACTTACACACGACCTACAATCTGGCAGGCCTCTGCACCGTATCCCCCCGGTGCTCTCATTAACACACGGTCTACAATCCAGCAGACCTACACACCTATCCTTAGGTGCTCTCATTAACGCCGTGTACCTACGACGATCACTTTCCTATGAATCCTCAGGGATGAAATCTGCAATTATCTATTCAGGGTAAAACTACGGCAATGGAAATCAGTGTAGTGTTCGAATCACAAGGTGTGCCTTCTGCTCTTGACATCAACTGTTTTCTGCCTCCCTACTTATTCAGTCATTCCTTACCTGACCGGGATCCACATCCGTTCATGCAAACAACATCTGACTAGAAGTACTAGATCACAATGATTGAACAAGAATACAAGGCACATGTCGGTTCACCAAAAATGGGGGCATTTATTACAATATGAAGAATAAACACAATACTACACGATATATATATATATATATATATGCTGCAAAGAAAAGATAGAGGTTAAGATGCGCGCTTCGCAAGGGAAGGGGCAGATATCACCTGGTTAATATGAAGTTTAGACTCGGCAGTCATCTAGGTTCTCGTCTCGTCTCTCTCTGTGTCTTGGCTCGTCTCGGGGGTCCACCTCAGCCGTCACAAGTACACGTCTGCACCGCTAGGCTCAACCTCCTCTGCTTCCCTCCAAGGCACTGGAACCTTGCTCGTTATTAACTGCCGTATCTCTCTCTCTCTATCTCTGGCTCTCAGAGAGTCTCGGCTTTTTCTCAGACTTCAAAATGGCGATTGTCTGCCGCAGAAATAATTAATGGCAGAGATGCTAACGGCTAGTTGCCGCCTACGGACTGACTGACTCAGTGCCTAACACTTTCACTAATATGGAAGCTGTCCCTTCATGGAAAGTTACGGCCAGTAACCTGCCGCCCACCAAATTCTTGTACCTCCCCGTACCAAGGACACGTTCCCAGCCGGCCGGCCTGAAGTTGTGTCTTCGGAGTGGAGAAAAATACAGTCCTTCGATAAGGGCCAGCCTGAACCGGTTCTCTCCAAGCGAACAACACCTTGAAACTAAAACATTACATTTAACCTAGAAAGCCTCTCCAGCTACCGGGCCGAGGGCAAGATGGAGTCTGTCCCGTTTAAGGCCTGCAAACCCCAAAATATGCGTGACTCCATAGAAAATGTACTAATGCTCTTACAAAAGGACGGATCATCCCTAATACTTATATATCTATCCCCTAGCTTTAGCCTTTAAGCCCTGATCTAAAGAAAAGGGTACGAAAATGCACTACTGTGCCTTATGGATAGGTCCTACTTATAGTTCTAATCCCTATACCATAGGGGATAATAGGCTGGAGTCATCATTCATCATCCTCCTTCTAAAAAGGGTCGGAAAAGTCGGTTATTACATTTCACCCTTGACTCCAGTCTATTAGCCAGATTCTATATCGAACTAACATCCGTGGAGGAATAATAAGAAACAAAATTAACTGATCTATGCTTTCTACCAAGTCTATAAAATTGGAACAAAGAGGGAATGCACTGGATAAAGCAGCAAATAGCTACTAAAATACAAATACAAATTATAATACCCCCTAAAATCTGTCGTAAAGAATGTAAGTCTGGCAACCAATTAAAGAGCCAGTCGAACCAGCCCTGATCAAGATGTTGTCTAACTTCTGTAGTTAAATCGTGGAGTTTGTCAATATGGGCTTGGATTGATTTAGAATGGTCAGACAAATTAAAACAGCAGAGGCCCTCAAAGTCAGAACAGTCATGTCCATGTTTCAACAACAAATAATCAATCGCAGCGCGATTTTGCAAAATGGCTCGTCGTTCACCCTGGGCATCTAATAATAAGTCAGATAATACAGTTGAGGTTTGATTAATGGATTTAACCATCCAGCATGCCATCTTGCCAATAGTTTTAGCATTGTAAACAGCCAATGCTGGGACACCAATAATAGAAAAAGCTAAACTAAGATACTCCGATTTAGAGTAAAGGTGAACGGAGGAATCACAGTCTTCTTGTAATGTCATAGAGTCTCGTACTACACGGGAATGGGAACCAGGGTGTGAGGAAAACATTAGTAAGCTCAATCTAGTGATAGCACACGGACCTCCGGTAACATTAGCAGGAATATAGGGCCAAGACGTATTTCCACATGAAAAGAGCCAGCCATTAGGCAACAACATAGGGCGATAATAGCTAGGAACAACTAATAAACTTTTACATGTCATATTATTTTTAACAGAAGTACATGAATTCGGAAATCTTCGTAAACAAAGCAATCGTTGGTGAGCAGAAAAAGTCGTGGCAGCTCGTAAGTTTAAACGTAGGCATTCCGAAATCGCCTTAGGATCACAAGTGAAAATGAAACATAAATCGCCCTGTGTAATGTTATATGTAGTAATCTGGGAAGGAATCGGAAGGGCAGAATCAGAAAGGGTAGAACATAAAGGGCAAAATTCATGGGCGGGAAAATCGCCCAAAATAATATTAGGACGGGCACTCGAAATATTGAAAATGTGCCGCAAAGTCTCAGTGGAGGCAGGGACAGCAACCAAGCAGGTCGCTAAAATATCAGTCACGGATCTCATAGGGGTAAGACAGAAATGTGGAGAGTTCGTAACCCTTTTCGCAAGGGTTATCCAGAAATTGGACGAGGTATCCCACGTAGCGAAGGAACGCGGAACTCGGATTCTCCAATCAACCGAAGTCGGTGGGTTCTCTTCTCTCCCGGCGTAGCAGACCAAAAGGAGTCCAACGCCGGCACATCCTGCAGCAGCAGTCCAGAGAATGATCTGAAAGAATAGAAACACAGGCCTTAATCACTCTCGCAAATAACATTTGTCAGCTGGGACAGCTTCCCAGCTATCTTTCCCGGGCTTCATCACCAAAATGGTGTTATCATGACCGGTCGCAATAATTTCAGCCTGTTCAGGAGGATTTTTAGGCGATTGCACCCAAATTTTGGCACCAGGGTTGTCCGAAGAACCAAACCCTTTTTGACCTCGTATCGTTAGCAAAGTCGGGGCAGAGCCTTTCTTAATCTCACCACTGAAAACAGGCATAATCAGCAACTGAGCAACACGGTCAGATTTCTTGATCGATAAGTCAAGCTCACTGCTATTAAGCAGGAGAACCTTAATCTCTCCCTGATAATCGCTGTCAATTACTCCTCCAAGAACCTGAACACCTTTTAAAGCAAGGCCCGATCTAGGGGCAATCAGTCCAAAGCTACCGGCAGGTATACAGACACCAATGCCAGTTTCAACAATGATTCGGTCTCTACTTTTCAAAAGTGCATCATTCATAGCATGCAGGTCCAAGCCTGCGGAACCTGGGGTCGCTCTGCATGGAGCCAAAGCTCCGGGGGTAATTTCCCAATAAAGAACAGTATGAGACATCGAATTAGGTTTTGCATCAACAGCAGGAGGAAACAAACGCATTAAAGGAGATTCAGCATGCAACAGAGGAGGATTATTTAAGATTAATAATGCCTGAAGTAAAAAATCTTTCCAATTCGTATAATGGTCATTAGTCAATTTACGCAACTGTTCTTTCAACAAGCCATTCATGCGTTCAATGAGGCCCGAGGCCTGCGGATAATATGGAATATGAAAAATCCATTCAATGTTATTTTCCACACAGAATTCCTGCACCAATCTTCCACGGAAGTGGGATGCGTTATCAGATTGAATTTGGAATGGGACACCATAGTACAGTATGAGTAATTCAAGAGTTTTAATGGTATTAACTTGGGTAGCTTGTTTACAAGGGAAAGCGACCAATAGGCCACTAAAAGTATCAACAGCTGTGCAAATATACTGGCAGCTTCTGCTCATAGGGAGTGGACCAATATAATCAATTTGACAAATTTGAGCGGGCATTTTTCCTCGATGAAAATGGCCTTTAACAATATGGGGCACTGATCGTTTATTAGCATGCTGACAGATAGGACAATGCAGAATGACATCTTTAATCAAATTTAAGGGAATATGAATTCCTCGATCGGAAGCCCACCTGCTAGTGGCTCTCTCTCCAAAATGTCCTGCTTTTTGGTGGGCCCACTTCGCCAATCCTGCCAAATCAGAGTCTTGCATGTCCACCACTGCCTCAGAAATTTTAGACTTTTCATCTGCAATGTTATGAAAGAATTTGTCAAGGGAGTCGATCGGGGTATAAGCATCCACATGAAAGATTGTCACAGTACTCTGTGGGAGCAGTTCCCAAATTTCTTGCCATAATTCCTTTCCCCACAGTTCTTTTGAATGCAATTCCCAATTATGAGAATGCCAAGTTGGTAACCATATCGCCAGTCCATTAGCGGTGGACCAGGAATCAGTGAAAATGTGACATGTGCCAGGTAATTCTTGTTTCAAAACTTGGTAAACTGCGTATAACTCAGCATATTGACTGCTCTTTCCTTCACCAGTTGTACTCAATAACTTTTGTGTGATCGGATTGTAAGAAACTGATTTCCAGTGCCGTTTTTCACCAATGAATTTCGCTGAACCATCTGTAAACCACACATGTTTTCTGTCCTCCGCGGACAAATCATCAAACGGCTTACCCCACCTGACAGGAGATTCCTGAACCACAGGCACAGAACATTCATCAGCAGTGTCATTCGAGGGCGCCTGCGCCACTCGTTCATGCAATACAGCCACACCTTTCGGTCCCACACGCGCTCTGTCCTGGATGTACCATTCCCATTTGATCACACTAGCCTCTTGAGCATGTCCAATTCGATGGGATTTCGGCGAACTCAACACCCACTGCATGATAGGAATTTCAGGCCTCAAAATCACAGTATGACCCAGAGTCAATTGCTCGGTATCCACCAGAGCCCAGTAACATGCAAGCAACTGTTTCTCAAAGGGTGTATAACGCTCACCAGCCTCAGGTAACTTTTTAGTCCAAAAACCCAACGGCACTTTTTGTCTGCCTTGCTTTTGCCATAACCTCCAATTGGCATACAGACCATCCACAGAAACATTCAAATAAACATCACCCTCGCTCACAGGCCACAAATCCAAGGCATACTGAATTGCTTCTTTCGCCAAATTAAAAGCATTCTGTTGTGGTTCACCCCATTCAAACGCATTCTTTTTACGGGTGACTCGATACAATGGGGCCAAGATCTGGCTCAAATGGGGAATATGCTGACGCCAAAAACCAAATAGGCCAATGAAACATTGAGCCTCCTTTCTGTTCCTCGGAACAGCAAAATCCAAAATTTTACGCTTCACCTGCGGGATCACCTCTCTGTGACCTTCATGCCAATTAATTCCTAAAAATTTAACATTCTGGGAAGGGCCCTGCAATTTATCGGCATTAATCTCCCAACCTTTAGCACGTAAACAGTCGAGAATCTGGTCCAAATGGGATTGAACCTGGTCTTGCGTCTCACCTTGAATCAAAATGTCATCAATATAGTGACACACCTGGATTTGGGGATGAACAGGTACTTCAGATAAATGCTCCGCCACCAGCCGGTGACAAATCGTAGGACTATGTACATAACCTTGAGGAAGACTCCGGAACGTCATTTGACGTCCATTCCAGGTAAAACTAAATTGTTCCTGACACTCAGGGGCAATCGGGATTGAAAAGAAAGCATTAGCAATATCAATGGACGCATACCATGTACCTGGATGCTTTTGAATTCTCTGAATCAAAGTAACCATGTCTGGCACTGCAACAGCCAAATGTGGAGTGTGTTTATTCAATTCTCGATAATCAACAGTCATGCGCCAAGAATTATCACTTTTGCGCACGGGCCAAACGGGATTATTCCAAGCAGAAGTAATTGGAGTTATAACCCCAGCATCAACCAAATCTTGAATAGTGGCAGTGATTTCCTCATGACCACCAGGAATACGGTATTGCTTTTGAGAAACCACTTTCGTAGCCAGGGGAATGTGAATGGGGGGCATTCGCAAACGACCAACCCGTACGGGTCTGGACGAGATGTAATGTTTCGATCCAAATTGATAACAACCATCATCTAAATGTAAGGTCATTCCTTTCAAAATGTCAATTCCAATTATGTATTCTAGAAGTGGCACAACTAGTACAGAATATTCTTTGCGGGGAAGTCTGCCAATTCTCATGTCGAGAGTAGTTTGCACCGCGGGGGTCTCTTTTCCACCTAAACCAGTAATCGTGAAAAATTGTCCTTTAAATTTCTTAGACTTACCATGAATTAAAGTGGCCTCCGCCCCAGTATCCACCAATGCTCGGGCCCTTTGGATATTACGATGTTTCCAAAAAATTTCGATATCTACATAGGGTCTATTGTCTTTGTGAGCCCACCTGCGTACTGGAGCTTGACCTATTTCCTAGTCATTTTTACTGTGGTCAGCCAACCACGACAAATCGGGATAAATGCTCTCAACTTTCTTCGGGATCAGAACGTCCTATTCATATCCATCTCTATTACGAAATGGATTATTGTCATGTTCAAAAAACTGAGAATTGCGGTCAGAAAGCCTGTGGCGATCATCCCGTCGTCTAACATCAGGGGAATAACTCCTGTCATCTCTGCGTCTACTAGAGACACGATCATCTCTCCCTCTGTCTCTCTCCCCCTCTCTCACCCTTGTATTATCGCGGCGGGGAGAAGCATGACGTTCATAGCGCCGGTCATCACGGCGATCAGCATCCACACGACGTCTCTCATCACCACTGTCATCAGAACCACGATCACAATCATTCTTTCGTACTCGACGGGCACCCTCCTTCCGATCCAAACCACGCTTACGAAACATTTCCCACAAGCGATTATTAGGTTCACCATCGATGTCCTCTCTTTTCACACCATCATCCAAAAGTGCAAGAAACATGTCACGCCTAGAGAATTTATAATCCCCAGCGGTACGACCCTCGGGTCGAGATTGCCTTTCAGGTTTAAACCATTCACCCAACTCACCAAGCTGACGAACAGATTCAAGCACCATAGACAAAGGATTGCCATTTTGATTGATCAACAAAGCCATCATAACCTGCTTATAAGCAACAGGCGAAGAACGGATAATGCGATTACGCATGGAAGATGTTAAAAGACCGTCCAACAATCTGTCAGAAGTACTGAGAAAAATCGCAGTTTTCATCACTTCCTCTTTCAAACGTTGCGACGCATCGCGCAAAGTGTACCATGGCTTGTCATTGACAGGCCAATCAGACTCAGTAGGGTATTTATGGTTACAGCCATCTATCGCAAGCTGGAGCAAAGTAATCTGGCCAGCACCATTATAATTCCGAAAATGATCTTGAACAGTAGAATCGGAACTCAGAGAGCAAAAACGTAAACAATCACCAGCATCAAGCATAATACCGGCAGCACCTAGTTCATAAAGGCGCACCATTCATGTGAGCAAAGTTTCACCGGGCCGTTGACGAAATCGTTGTAAAATGTCACTAACCTCCTGTTGAGTAAAGTCTTCAATACTATCCATTTGAATACCATTCGGCATACCAGGAGTCTGTTGTAATTTGCGTCGAAACACAGGGTGAGCAGAAACCTCCGGAAGAGCTTCCGAGGAAGCCCGGTCCTTAGATTTAGAAGCACAATCAGGGCGTGATACGTCATCAGAACGGGTAGAGCGACAACCATTGCCAGAAATGTCATCTTTGTCACAAGAAGCAGACTTACAATCACGTCCGGAGCGAGAAGGCTCGCGCTTGTCACCCTCCTCAGCCGAGGAGCCAGAATCATTCGAATCCCAGATATTACCATCCCACTCGTCGGGGTTAGAGTCCAGTCCGGCTTTCGCCACGACCAGACGCACTTTCCGCGTAGACACACGACCACGACGGTGTCTGTATTTATATTTCGCAATGCGTACTGCAGCCCTTTCGGCTATAGTTTGATAAGTTTCAAGTTTATCGGCAAGCAATTTATTTTGACATCGCAAGAGAGTGTGCGCATTTTGCACTTCAATAAACTTTTCTTCCATGTCAACAAACCGCTTCTGCAATTTAGTAAACTTCTCATGCAGAATTCTGTACGCAGTCAACACAATCCAACCTCTGCGTCCTAAAATAGGAAGCTCATCACCCTTCACTACTGGCGCTTTTTGCAAGCAAGAAGCCACATCAGCGGGCTCCGCCTGCTCCAAACAAGAAGTCCAATTCTCACTCAAACCAGTAGAATCGGCCCACTCACGGGCCAGAGCCTCATAAGGCGTTGACTCCCAGCCGGGAATATCAACAGGCAACTTAAAAGTAGATTTTGATTTCTTTTTCGAAAACATTTTAACACACAAAAAATATATATACAAATATCAACAAAAAATATACGTACGAGCCGAGCGCAAACCAACAAGATAAAAACCATACAGCGCACACAGGCTTCGTAAACAGTTCGTGACGCCAGATGTACCGACCAGATTTTTGGACCAGATGGAATCCGCTCCTAGGAGCCCCTCTACTCCAGCCGGAACGTAAACAACCCCCTCCTTAGAACGTATTTACAATGGGTATAGGCATATGTATAACATTTCGTACCTAAGGATGGGAAAAATAGCAATAAACAAGCATTGGTTCTACAACATCCTATTCACACCTATTAGTCTTCACGGCCACATCAGCCCAGACTAGTCTACCCTGGGGCAGGTCTGATAATGTACCATTTCGCACTTTATTCACTTGACACGCAATCCGGCGCGTCTACACACGTGGGCCTGCAGTCCCAGTGCTCTCCTTTATACCCGATCTGCAATCCAGCAGACCTACACACCCCTCAATCTTGGGTGCTCTCACTTACACACGACCTACAATCTGGCAGGCCTCTGCACCGTATCCCCCCGGTGCTCTCATTAACACACGGTCTACAATCCAGCAGACCTACACACCTATCCTTAGGTGCTCTCATTAACGCCGTGTACCTACGACGATCACTTTCCTATGAATCCTCAGGGATGAAATCTGCAATTATCTATTCAGGGTAAAACTACGGCAATGGAAATCAGTGTAGTGTTCGAATCACAAGGTGTGCCTTCTGCTCTTGACATCAACTGTTTTCTGCCTCCCTACTTATTCAGTCATTCCTTACCTGACCGGGATCCACATCCGTTCATGCAAACAACATCTGACTAGAAGTACTAAATCACAATGATTGAACAAGAATACAAGGCACATGTCGGTTCACCAAAAATGGGGGCATTTATTACAATATAAAGAATAAACACAATACTACACGATATATATATATATATATGCTGCAAAGAAAAGATAGAGGTTAAGATGCGCGCTTCGCAAGGGAAGGGGCAGATATCACCTGGTTAATATGAAGTTTGGACTCGGCAGTCATCTAGGTTCTCGTCTCGTCTCTCTCTGTGTCTTGGCTCGTCTCGGGGGTCCACCTCAGCCGTCACAAGTACACGTCTGCACCGCTAGGCTCAACCTCCTCTGCTTCCCTCCCAGGCACTGGAACCTTGCTCGTTATTAACTACCGTCTCTCTCTCTCTCTCTCTCTGGCTCTCAGAGAGTCTCGGCTTTTTCTCAGACTTCAAAATGGCGATTGTCTGCCGCAGAAATAATTAATGGCAGAGATGATAACGGCTAGTTGCCGCCTACGGACTGACTGACTCAGTGCATAACACTTTCACTTATATGGAAGCTGTCCCTTCATGGAAAGTTACGGCCAGTAAACTGCCGCCCACCAAATTCTTGTACCTCCCCGTACCAAGGACACGTTCCCAGCCGGCCGGCCTGAAGTTGTGTCTTCGGAGTGGAGAAAAATACAGTCCTTCGATAAGGGCCAGCCTGAACCGGTTCTCTCCAAGCGAACAACACCTTGAAACTAAAACATTACATTTAACCTATAAAGCCTCTCCAGCTACCGGGCCGAGGGCAAGATGGAGTCTGTCCCGTTTAAGGCCTGCAAGGCCCAAAATATGCGTGACTCCATAGAAAATGTACTAATGCTCTTACAAAAGGACGGATCATCCCTAATACTTATATATCTATCCCCTAGCTTTAGCTTATAAGCCCTGATCTAAAGAAAAGGGTACGAAAATGCACTACTGTGCCTTATGGATAGGTCCTACTTATAGTCCTAAACCCTATACCATAGGGGATAATAGGCTGGAGTCATCATTCATCATCCTCCTTCTAAAAAGGGTCGGAAAAGTCGGTTATTACAGTGCCAGTATGGGCCGAGAGGACACGCCCGGCCTGGGCTTGACCCCAGGGACCCGGTGGGCCCGCACAACTGAAAATTAGTTAGAGTTTCCTCTGGGTTGCAGATGATTTTT
Organism: Lissotriton vulgaris; assembly: GCF_964263255.1. Lineage (NCBI taxonomy): Eukaryota > Metazoa > Chordata > Amphibia > Caudata > Salamandridae > Lissotriton > Lissotriton vulgaris. Next base: position 677,294,059 of record NC_141699.1, on the reverse strand, counting down.
GACCAGATCAAAACGGTCAATCGCTGGATCCCCTTCTCCTTCCGGCACCCCCACGATTCGAACCTTGTTGCGGTGGGAGCCGTCATCCAGCTTCGCCGCCATGACCCTACTTTCTGTCTCTAGCTGTTTCACTTGCTTTTTTAAGGCAGCCATGTCTGAGTGTAGCTCGGTGGTCGTGGGTTCCACTTCGGTTACCCATGAGCTGAGGTTTCTAAAATTGGTGCAAATCAGGGAGAGTTCAGTAGTGACAGTGTTGATGTGGGAGTCCAATGATGAATGGACCTTATTAAGTGTGGATAGGATATCAGCTAGCATGACCTCCTTCCCTATGGAGGGTCCCTTGCTGGCTGCAGCCTTGGCTCCTTTACGATCGTGTTGATCCTGTTCCAGTTTGGAGTAGGCGTATTTTTCTAACTTATTATGGTGGGTCACTCATTGGCCACGACCCCCTATAGAGTCCTGTTTTGTCAGTTTGAACCAGGGCCATTAACTTTGAGCTACTAGCCGATGGTACTCAACGCCGCCTGTCCATACCAATTGCCAGGTACGCAGCCTGTCGCGTTTCCCACCAGCCAGCTGCTGTAGCGATATCATCGGTGGTAGGAGTGAAGTGGCTGTTACCTTCCTCCGCCAATGAGCTGTCCCCGTGGGCAGCTTACGGTTGATGGACTTCGGGGCCCCAAGGAATGGTGGTTGTGATCGGGTATATTTCTCCCTTTTTAGTGAGGGAGCTAGTGCACTAAGTGTCTCTGAACAAGTGTCTCTAGCCCGTTATGCAATCGGTCAGGGTCATCAGCTGGCCATAGGTCCCGTCGTGTAGCTCCCAGGTCTGTGCCTCCACCAGTTCTCAATAAGTCCACAAATCAATCTGCGGGGCGGAGAGTTCCGCACCATAGGTCCCCACAGTCCGACTATAGGCATTAACAGGCCGGAGTCGTGTCCACTCCATGTGCGCCTGTGTCACAGTGGCCCACCTGGTGTCACACGAGGCGCGCTCCTCTCTGCCGCAGGCCGCAGAGTGTCTCTAATCAGGGTTTCCGCTGTGGGCCTTCAGCCCCTCAGATCCATGGGCCTCCCTCGCTTCAGAAGACGACCGGAATGCCTCTCCGTCAATGTCAGGAGGAGTCTAACGGTACCCCCTATTGCCCCTGGCACCATGCACCCCGCAATATCTCAGGACAGCGAGCGCCGGAGGCGGTCGCCTGGCACAGCTGGCAATCAAGGTACCGGTCGCCTCGAGGGTGTAGGCCGCGCCTTGTACCATCACCGGCAGAGCCCTGGGCCAGCAACGTTTCGCCCCGTGGAGCAGTCGATTGGGGCCACAGGAGTTCCAGGCAGCCCCACCATCAAGGATGCCAAGTTTAAGTCACGAATTACTGCGTGAATGATGACTTTAGCGGCCGGGGGTCCAGAGCTCCTCTAGGATGCGGCCATCTTGGTTGCCTGCAAGCCACGCCCCCATAATTGCATTCTTGTTATTTTTTATATAGATGTTGCATGTAAAAGGGGAACAGTTTTTGCTGCTCCCTCACTCTCTCCAAAGCTTCCACACTTAGAAGAGTATTTTTCTAATGGTTGATTGAGAAACACCATGCACCAATACAACTGTCTCCTGTGTGGTGCCTGTTGCAAAGAATTCTAGTGCTTCTAGCATTTTCAGGAAGGGAGAAGGGCAGTGGATGTCAATTCCACTCCAGGCTTTCAGTAATGGTGAAAATATGGTTTGTATGGTGTCCATATGGAGCCTATTTATCCTGTATATTGCAAGCTAACTCATGTTTATGGGTTCTAGTCTTACTCTGTCAATACAATCTCTTATTTTGTGTTGCTGCACCTTTTGAAGTCATTGATTGGCGGCCTGGTTTCCATCCCCAGGCTGCAAAGTTTGTTGTACAAAAGGGGGTGGTGATGGACTGAGCATCTGAACCAATCAAACACTCACACCCAGTCAACAGATCTGGGTTTAATCCATCCCCGTTCTTTAGCCCACTCTGCCACACCAGTTCAGACATGGCCATATGCAAATCAGTCTGACCCTGTGCCTCATGGGAACAGTCCAGCCCGAACTTCCAAGCCATGCCTTCCCTGGACCGGATTCAAGCTTCCTCGGACCGGTTTCTGGCATTACAGCTGTCTTCAGCCAGGCTTGCTTGAATCCAGGGGCAAAGTGAGCAAGGGACTCACGTCTGAGCATACCCTGCCAACTTATGACGGCCAAAGCGGTACAAAAGGGGGTGGTGATGGACGGAGCATCTGAACCAATCAAACACTCACACCCAGTCAACAGATCTGGGTTTAATCAATCACCGTTCTTTAGCCCACTCTGCCACACCAGTTCAGACATGGCCATATGCAAATCAGTCTGACCCTGTGCCTCATGGGAACAGTCCAGCCCGAACTGCCAAGCCATGCCTTCCCTGGACCGGATTCAAGCTTCCTCGGACCAGTTTCTGGCATTACAGTCGTCTTCAGCCAGGCTTGCTTGAATCCAGGGGCAAAGTGAGCAAGGGACTCACGTCTGAGCATACCCTGCCAACTTATGGCGGCCAAAGCGGTACAAAAGGGGGTGGTGATGGACGGAGCATCTGAACCAATCAAACACTCACACCCAGTCAACAGATCTGGGTTTAATCAATCACCGTTCTTTAGCCCACTCTGCCACACCAGTTCAGACATGGCCATATGCATATCAGTCTGACCCTGTGCCTCATAGGAACAGTCCAGCACGAACTGCCAATCCATGCCTTCCCTGGACCGGATTCAAGCTTCCTAGGACCGGTTTCTGGTATTACAGCCGTCTTCAGCCCGGCTTGCTTGACTCCAGTGGCAAAGTGAGCAAGGGACTCACGTCTGAGCATACCGTGCCAACTTATGGCAGCCAAAGCAGTGCAAAAGGGGGTGGTGATGGACGGAGCATCTGAACCAATCAAACACTGACACACAGTCAACAGATCTGGGTTTAATCCATCACCGTTCTTTAGCCCACTCTGCCACCACAGTTCAGACATGGCCATATGCAGATCAGTCTGACCCTGTGCCTCATGGGAACAGTCCAGCCCGAACTTCCAAGCCATGCCTTCCCTGGACCGGATTCAAGCTTCCTAGGACCAGTTTCTGGCATTACAGCCGTCTTCAGCCAGGCTTACTTGAAGCCAGTGGCAAAGTGAGCAAGGGACTCACGTCTGAGCATACCCCGCCAACTTATGGCAGCCAAAGCGGTACAACAGGGGGTGGTGATGGACGGAGCATCTGAACTAATCAAACCTTGACACCCAGTCAAAAGATCTGGGTTTAATCCATCACCATTCTTTAGCCCACTCTGAAACCCCAGTTCAGACATGGCCATATGCAGATCAGTCTGACCCTGTGCCTCATGGGAACAGTCCAGCCCGAACTGCCAAGCCATGCCTTCCCTGGACCGGATTTGGGCTTCCTAGGACCGGTTTCTGGTATTACAGCCGTCTTCAGCCAGTTTTTGCAAAGTTTGTTGTAGCAGAAAATGGATCTGGCATTGCATGACCTAGCGGCCTAAAAGTGCTGTATACATTTTTGTGGACTGTAGAATGGAAGTGAGACCTGCTGCAATCAGCCTGCCATAGCTTCTCCTGTCCCTAGCTGTTAATGTAGTTCAGGCCTGTGAGAAAACAGGGCTTTTGCAGTGTACCCACACTTGTGTGTCCCAATATTTGACTGATACTGGTAGTTACTGCCTCAAAAGTGTGCCCTGGGCCATGCTAACCAGGCCGAGTACCCTGTTTACAAGGTATATAGAAATTAGGTGTAGTTGCAATTTATACTGACAACCCACCTGTAAATCCCTAGTATATGGTAGGACATGTAGGTTTAGAGGCCCAGTAGAATGAATGCAATAAAGGGTGCATTGCTGTGGTGCCTGCTGTAATGTTAAAAGCCAGCCTTGGCTTGCAGGCTGCTTTTTAAATAAAACTATATCTAAATTTGACTTTGGAACTAAAGGTACTTCAAGAGTCCTAAACTACCTTATTTTTATGATATAAGCCACCCCTAAAGTCTGCTCTACATGTCCTACGGATAAGGTGCCATGTTCAAATAAGTAGTGACATTATGAAATATGTTTTAGATGCCCTGGTGAGGGGAAAACTGGCAATTTAATTTTACCCCATTGTAGTACATTAGCTCCGTAGCCTAAAATGGTAAGTCTTTATTTAATCAAGGTTGGATTTATTATAACTATTGTAGGAAAGAAGTTATAGAACTGCTATCTTAAAGTTACCCACTTAATCCCTATAGCAGCCTCTTCTGATTGGCCAATCTTTGACAGGCTGAGTCAAGTGGGCTTATGAGGTGTGAAGTGGCCTTAACTGAGACAAAGGAGGCATCTGGTGGTAGGAGATCTGCTGACTGCAGATGCCCGAACAGGAAGAGGGCTGTGTAGCTAAACAGGAATTCACAGGGAGAAAGACTCTTAGAACAGATACCAGGCCATTCCCACTTCCTGCACCCCCAGCCAGATGGAAGCCCCTGTAATTGAATTAGGAGAGGGGCTAGAAGGGGATTGTAAGGGAGTGTTAGCCACAACTGTGGGTGGGCTTAGTCAGACCTGAAGCTCCAAGAGAGATTTTCTCCATTTTCATTTTTGTGGACAGGGTATTCTGGGACACAAATATGCCACATTTCAGGTGAAATGGTCATCACATAGGGTGGCACCCTACATCAATTGGTCAGGAGTACCCCCCTTCTTCCCAGCCCACTAACCTGGATAAATATGAAAGCGCCCTGCAAATTAAAATCCCTGCCTAGAAATATCAAGAGAAGATGGACTGCCTTGCTGAAGTCCTGGTCTTCACAACAAGAATACTGCACTCATAAGTACGGCACCTGCTGCATACTTTGGGCTTCACAAAAGTGTACTTTGCCTAACTTCAAAGGGATTAAGGAGCAGACTACCTGAAAGTTACAGGTATAAAAGAGCTTCGAGGCATCACCAGCATCACCTCGATCAAGACAAGCTAAGCTGACCAGCTTTACTTAGACATTAAAGGATTTGACCATGTGCATTGTAGAAAGCTCCAAGAGGCAAATCCAATCTTTTGAATCCTTTGCTGGCGATGTGGACATTCAAAGACTCAAAAGAAACATCTGGAGAAGAGGGACTTTCCTGCTGGGTCCATGGACTGCACAAGAGAGGGCTGAACTCATAAGGATTGCGCCTGTTGCACTCACAAGGCTTCACAACAAAAGGACTTTGAATGTCTTAAAGGATAAGGAGTGGACTCCCTGATCAGCAACAGGTATAAAAGTGCTGGAAAGGCTACTTGCAGCCCTAACAAGGACCACTCCAGCTTACAAGCGTCACCTGGATTTCACTTGGATTGACAAGATACATTGTGGGAGTTGTAGTCCCAGACACTAAGAGGCAAAACAGAGCTTCGGAACCCTTGGCTGGAGCTCTGGACAACTTTTCTGCATCAAGAGACATTTCTGAAAGTAAGTGTAAAAGTGTAACATCTTTAGCAGCCTAAACTCTTGACTTTATTTTGGTGTCTATTTGTGTCTAAAAATATTTCCTATTCTTATAAGTTGAAGTGGGATTTTGATTGTGTATTGTGCCTTACTTATTTACTGTTTGGATGTTTTTAACTGCTTAACACACCTGTCTCCTAAATTAAGCCTGTCAGTTAGCGTTCAAGTTACCAAGGGTTGAGCAAGGATTAATTTATTCAGAACTTGACTAGACCTTATTGGTGATTGTGGTGTTATTTCTAAGTGTAGGTACCTACCTGCCCTTACTAATAAACCACCTTCCAACAAGGCCCAGTGTGTAGGTGTGTGTGATATTTTATTGCTTTCAGATGAAACATTACATGTACTGTGTTTTTTCAAATTATTGTGTTGGTCTTTGAATGGTCCTGTTGTTTTACAGCTTTTTTTTAATTCCCTACAATTTCTCGAATTTGTACCACCTGCTTTTGACAAGTGGTATTTTTCCACTTGTTTTTAATGGCCTCTGTTACTTGTACTTGCGTGTTATTTACTAAATGTGTAACTCTTCTCATGTGGCAAATAGTGCATGCATTAAATAGCACATGTGGACTACAGACACGCATTACTTAACACGTGCAAAATAACTTGATTTTTAACTTGTGATCAGATGATTTGTTAAAGTTATGCTCTATTTACTTTTACAGTAATTTCCACTACACCTACCTCATAATCAGGGCTTACGGTTTTTTAATTAACCCTGGGCAGCTCTGTCAAAGTAGTCAAAATATGTGCTTTGGTGTTTAATAAAGTTAATGTATTTTAATTCCTCAATATGGCATGAAGAATACGTTTGTTGTTCCAAAATTGGCAAAATCCAGTATCATGAAACAGAATGGAAAGAAAAAAATCATTATCATTTTTTCATTTTTACAAAACATCTTTGATGGTCGGGCTTATCCATTTTTGTGATTTCTATTAGGATGCAATTGTTGGAGAAAATAAGTAAAACGCATTTAGGGGGACCTAAATAGCCATCCCATTGTGAAAGCTCAACACTATTTTGAATTTAAAAAAGTATCATTTGTGTAGATTGAAGAGGATTTTCACAAATAATATTTTCATTGAATTAAAGAATTAGTGAATATAAATGGAGAGGAAATTAAATTATCTCAATGTCCATATGTGTAAATATTTGATTTGAGGGCAATATACAACAACCATGTGCAATGCAATCGGTATCGCCTTTGGGACCTTATATGTATTTAGCTATGCTGTAATTTAGCCTGGGTGCTGAAACATCTACTGTTCTTTAACATGGAGGGAAAGTTAGCACCAAACTGCATGACACGCCAGGTACTGGAACGCATGGAGAGAAATATTGCCTTTCAGCAGGAAATAATATAGTCCAAAGCTCTGTTTTTAATTTAAAATCAGGGCCTTCGGTGGTCATATCACTGAAAATACAAGATTTGAAAAAAATATTAATATCTACGGGTGCTTGTGGAAGACAATTCCTATGGACTGTAATCTAGAGAATGCTAAAGTGATTCTGGTGTTTTACTGACCTCTGCTGGTCGTTTTGTATCAAGAGAGTTAAATAGAGGATGTTGCCAGAAAATTACAAAAAGAAAGTCCCTCAGCAGAAAGCAATTCAGGTATTTTACTGACCTCTACTGGTCGTTTTTTATCACATTAAAATAGAGGCAGTTGAACAAGCAGAAAGCAATAGTGGTATTTTACTGACCTCTACTGGTTGTTTTCTATCATGTGAGTTAAATAGAGGCAGTTTAACAGAAAGAAAAGTCCCTAAGTGGAAGCAGACAAGTCCTAGGGCTGATCTCCAGAGCCCACAAAGTACATACACATATAAGTATATACTAAAGTATATACTTGGGGTCTTGAATGCTCGACCTAAAATGCCAGGTTTTAGGAGACTATTTGCTAGTCAACCTCCTAGTTGATGTAATGTATTTGATCCTTTCCTGCCTCCATGTCCCATATCGGTTTTTGTCTCTCTAAATCAACTCTTTCTGGGTTACTCTACTCTCTTGCATTACCAACATTCTAAACTGCTTGATTCCTTTGAGGGAAGATTCTAGCATGCAGCTTGAACTGGGAGGATTTAGGGTAATGATCTATATTGGTGGTGTTACTATTAAGACAAAATAAGTGTTGTTCTAGATTTTGTATGGAGCCTGTATTTCTATATTTTATCACTAGTGATGAGGGAAAATATGAGGTAATTCATTGTTGTTGGAGTTGTATGCTAACATTGCTTACATTCATAAGAGAGGACACAGCCATTCTGAAGATAACTCTCCTACACGTTTTGAAATAACTCAGAATCTGGCCACAATCTTTTTTCATGCGTTGACATATTCCAGGGTTTTAGCCCTTCGTCCTACCTATACATAACCAAGATGCTGTGGCTAGCCCATCCTCATATTAGGAAGCAAAGAAATGCTGGTGATATCTCTAATCATACTCAGAAACCGTCCAAATTCTGGGGATAGACTTTCTTCATACTCAGATGTTATTCAGATTCTGGGGATAGCAGATTTCATATAAGAAATTACCCAGATTCTGAGGATAATCATTTTTCATTCTTAGAAATTTGGCAGATAAGAAATACATTTTCCATATCCTGCAAGTACAACTTTTTTAAATGTTCTAAATATAGGTGTCGATTATGATGGCGGTGAATCCGCATCCTCCGGGCTGGTGGAAGCCACCGCCGGCCCGGAGGATGCGGATTCACCACCGTGGACATTGGAAACACCCACCACCACATTAGGATGGCGGTGGGATCAGCAGCGGACGGCAAGTCCGTCCGCCGATGATCCGCGGTGTATGCACGCAAATATGGTGGCGGTGTCTGCAAGACACCGCCAGCTATATTAGGATGCAGGCGGAAACATGCTTTTCCACGGCGGCTTTTCCGCCGTGCAAAAGCATGTGGTCTTTTGTGTTTGGGGCCCCGTTGCGGGCCCCCAGGGTGTTGGTGGGTGCACATGGGGGTACCCATGGTACCCCCCTGCTTTGGCATGCATAAGGTGGTAGGCACCAACGAAAAGAACGCAAGAATCCAATTCACACACTCCATCAGTATTACAGAAATAACGTTCTTAGACGTGAAAATCACAAAAAAACCTGAAATGTTATCTACTAAGACATACATTAAATCCACTGACAGAAACAACACTTTATTGTACCAGAGCTTTCATTCTCCCAAACTCATTGAAAACTTGCCGTTCTCACAAATGTTACGGAGCAAAAGAATATGCTCAACTCCAGAAGCTCATGATGAAGACATGCAAAGACTAAAAAAGAGATTCATGGAACGAGGCTATCCCCTGACATGCATAGAAAAAGCAGAAACACAAATCAAGACAATCAACCTTGAAAATTTGTTGATAAGCAAAAACAAACCCACCAACACCAATCGGAGTGTTTTTGTATCGAAATTCTCCACAAGAGCAGTCAACATAAGAAAAATCATTATAAAGAGGTGGGAACTATTAGAAAACGATGAAGATTTTCACAACATTTTTCAATCCAAACCTCTATTTGCATACACCAGAAGCCGCAATTTACAACAACATTTGAAAATGATGACTAAACCCAGCAACATCAACCACAAGGGTATGCGTAAATGCAATAACTGTGTCCATTGCAATAATGTTATGCAACAAGACTTCGTAACTCACCCAAGAACTGGAGAAAAAATTAAACTCAAATTCACAGCAGACTGCAATTCAAACTTTGTACTTTATTGCATAAAATGCCCCTGCGGTTTAATGTACATAGGTAAAACAGAAAGGAAGCTCAAAATAAGGATAGGAGAACATAAAAGCATGATACGAAACAAAAATATGAAGTCCAATTTGGCAGCTCATTGGATAACTAACAATCACAATATTTCCCAAGTACGATTTATGGCTGTGGAAAAAATTGAAAAGAGAGAAGGGACAGACAGTCAGAAGCTTTTATCCCAAAGGGAAGTCATGTTGATTAAAAAATTTCAGACAATGGAACCCATGGGGTTAAATGATAAATTGGACTTAGTATGCTTTTTGTGATGAGTAATAAGACCAGGACTCATTCAAACTACATATGGTTGGTACTTTACTGATGTGTATATACTTGTTTAGCAACTTTGGTCACGTATTGAACCCTTGCTCGCATATACACTTGTTTAGCAACTTTGGTTATGTATTGAACCCTAGCATGGCTGGTACGTTATTAATGTATATATTCATTTGTTTAGTAACTGTGATCATGTATTGAACCTTAGTATTTTTTCACTTTTCTTACACACAATATCACACTTTCACTTCCCCACCACCCGTTTCTCTCATTTAGGGATTCCATTCATCTCAGACTCGTGTATTATTTCATGTAGTTCAACTTACCTCCGGCTAGTACCCTAGTATTGCAGCACTGTTACAGGCACCATCCATTTCTTTGCTACGCTTTGACGTTTTTTAGTCTACACCCCCCAAGCACGTTCGTATTTCAAACGAAATCGTTACATGTTGGAATTCATTCCCACGAAACATTCTGCCTTTCTTATTTACTTTCGAGCATTACAGAAATCTTAAATTGTTTTTATTTTTTGATTCAGTTATTTCGTGAATCTACCCAGTGAAAACGTCATTCCAATATGGCTGATACAATGTTTACTTCCAAAGTGGTCCGCTTTCAGTGTTTGATTATCTTCGTCAAACACAGGAAGGGTGGTTTCACTTAAAACCGCGAGATTCGGCTTTAGTCAATGTAACATTACGAATCGGCACACCCAGGAAGGGAATTCTTGAACGTGTTCGGAAACTATTGGTAAGCTAATACGGTTTAAGCGCTTTGCGGTACGCCGATTTACAGACTTGAAGACCCGTTTTTTAATATGGGTTCCTTCATTTTTTCACAGATACGCTGTTTTACATTCTGAAGAGCAGGTAATGATACGCTGTTTTTTATTAGACCCCACCTTCACAGAATCCATTAGCTCACGCACTACAGTGTTTTTTTACCAAATTTTCTTTATTTGTCACAGAGTAGTTACACGGACCAACTCCTTTCACAAACACAGTGATGTCCAACTAGGCGTTTTCAATAAAAAATGTGAGTGAGTTTACAACCAAAAAAATTAATTTTTTATTCTACGTAAAGCTGGTAGACAAAGCACCTATGTTTAGGAACAGTTATCAATTTTTTTGCACTTTGACATGAATTTGCAAAAGAGAACAGAATGTATTGTTGATGCTTTAATCAAAGGAGTGTTGAACTCAGAATCTAGTAGTGGCTAACATAGGAACACAAATATAATTTAGTTAAAAATGTAGAATTAATGTACATATACAATTCTTTTTACAGAGGCCCCCGAAGAAGGGACGTGGGTCCCGAAATGCATCGGGCCAACCAATTCAGCAATCGCCGAATATCTTTAATCATGAATGTACTATGATGATTAGGAAGTTATTGATTATGATTTTTGTACATTGAAATACAATTGAGAGTTCATTATATAAATAGAATGCATTGAAAGGCAATTTTGAATGATTTGTATAAAAAAGGTTCCAGAATAAATATGAGAATGAAGTAAAACCTTGAAAACATTGAATCATGAAAATCATTGAATAGGGGGAAATAACACAAAATTAGCTGTGCGCCTGGTAAGGTTGTGATATTGTAACCACAAACCAATCCCCAAACAATTTTGATAATCTCAGGGACAGGCAGCCCCGAGCTACCAAGCAGCACGCAAAAGAAGGACATTAACTTTGGAATAAGTCACAACGTAAACCAATGAACAACGAATAACAGGAGTGCCACAGACCTATAACAGAACCATTTCAAACCACACAGTGCCTGCCAAGTTGTGCATGCCAAAGGTAAATATGCATATTTTACATTGCGGCGGGTGCTGCTCAAAGCAGCACCCACCGCAATGTAACATATACGGGATGTGACCCCCAGGGTGGCGGTCACATCCTAATTGGTGTGGAGCGAACGCCGCAGCCCCTGCGGACGGTCCCTCCACCTCGAGGTGGCGGACGGACGCAGGTCCGTCCACCAACATAATCGACCCCATAATGTGGAAAAGACTACGAAGGACCAGTGTCTGAATATATTGTCTTATTTGCCAGATGGCAGTCCCTAATGAGGACACTCAATTATTTATATTTTGTTTTATAGGGTATGTTACTTAATATTTGATATGGCCTTGGGGTGGAACAAAATGTTGCGCATAGAATCAGGAGTAAGTGCCTGAGAATTAGTCATTGAGACTACCATTGCATAACACAGAGGGGGTCAAAAATAAGGCTACGTTATAAGTAAGGGTTGGGGGATCAGATGGGGGAGGAGAAGAGGTGGAGTCAAGTTAGTAAGGTGCTGTTTTATAGCGCCTTAACACTGACAAGGTGAGCGCCGATGCTGGGCCAACTGTTTGATGATGAATAGAAGATGGTAAAAACATGGGGCCTAATTTACAAGCCTATTGCGCCGCCGGTGCAGCACTTTGTTAGACGCACCAGTAGCACAGTGTGCCAGCCCATATTTACAATTCCACGTAAAGTGACCCTGCTTGACTTTTCATGGCCTTCTAAATATGGGACCCTTTCACCCATTAATCTGCGTGAAAAGGGCGTTCCATGGGTGTTGTTGTGAGTTTTCCCACCCAACATCCATGGAACCTGGCGCATTCAGAGATATTTACACAGTGTGGTAAACTTGGGAATGCGTCAGAAACCTGCACCTCCCCCCGGGAGGCATAGGAGTGGCGCAACAGGGAGAAATACTCTAATTTCTCCTTGCTCTTTGCTCTTTCTATGTGTCCTGCATTCTGCAACAAACACAGAAGGAGAAAATCGACTTTAATGATTGTTTATGTGCAGAAGGTGTCCCTTTCTGTACATAAACAATCATCCCTGCTACCCAGGCAACCTTGCACCTGCGTTGGTGCACAGCTGCTGTTTGTGCGCTGGTGCAGGGGAGAAGGACAGGAATGCACCTATCTTGTAGCTACCGCGCATTCCTTCCCTTTTCTTTTGAGGCATGTTAGACCTGCAGGAAGTTTTTGCTGCACTGTTGTGCGTCCCGATATAGTAAATGAGGCCCTCATGTCTTAAAGGCTATCATTCACACTGTCTGTGCTCTACGTTAGAGAAAAAACAATACTATTGAACTTTATGATACACTACAAGTATGGCCATTAGGCCCTTATTAATCCGGATAGGGACACACATTGTTCTCTTTTTAATTGGTACTCAGAGTTAGCCTCCCTTACCCTGTAAATAACTGATGCTGAATACCAGTTCACAAGTTGTCATAATTCCTTTATGTCTATATTTAAGTTGTTACATGTGTAAAAAAATAAGCAGAAGAAGGATTGTCACACAGTACAATAACTTATCGTCTTATGAACGTCAAACATTGTTATAAAATAAATAGGTGTAATATAATAAAGGATGAGAATGGTGATCATTTCCTCTGGCCTTGCAAACCTCAGCCATACATCTGCTTATAAAGGAAGTAGTCAGAGAACGAATCCATCACATCCTTTAATCTTTATCATTTCCTAAAAGTAAGCGTGTAGTCATAAATCTTCAGACATTTGAGTGAGACGACATGTACAATTATATCAGCCTTTAGTTGTACATTCTGTTTGGCCATGCTCCAATTGGAAGACCTACCTTTCTTCTTAAAGCTAGCCTTGAAAGTGAGGACTGCACGTCTCGAAATGGGAAACAGCCTCCAAAGGCTCACACAAAAGGCTTTGTGGAAGCTGGTGAATGCCCATTTCACATCACTTGCTAATCTGTATAGACAACTATAGAACTATATCTTGGATACAAAAGGGCAAGAGTTTTCATTGTTAATACAATAAAAGCGTCTTGTCATTAGCAGTAAAGTCATTCTTAAGTGTCGTCCTACGCAGGATTCTTACATCATCCATCAAAGATGCGCTTCCATTCAGGTAATTTAATTATATATGTTGAACCTGGCCCTTTTTCCAGGTTTATCCCCAAACCTTTTGCCTCCTATTTTTCTGACACTTTTTGTTGGCTTTAGGACTCTGAGCACTTTACCACTGTTAATCAGTGCTAAGATGCATATGCTCTTTGTTTAAATTGTAATTCTGATTGGTTATCTATGATTGGCATATCTGTTTTACTGGTAAGTCCCTGATAAACTGCAGTATATGTGCCCAGGACCTGTAAATCGAATGCGACTAGTGGACCTGCAGCACTGGTTGTGCCACTCACATGAGTAGCCCTATACGTTTGCCTCAGGCTTGCCATTGTAGTGCCTTAGTGCAGTTTTAAACTGACATTTCAACCTGGCAAGTGCACTCACTTACCAGAGCCTAACCTACCCTTTTACTGCATGTTAGGCACCCCTACGGTAGGCCCAAGGTGCCCCCATAGGCATGGTGCAGAGTATACGAAAGGTAGGACATGTAATGTTGTGTTTTACATGTCCTGATAATGAAATACTGCCAATTGTGTTTTTCACTATTGCAAGAACTAGTTCTCCCATAGGTTAACATTGGAGCTGCCTTGTAATGTTTTAAAAGTATAACTTTTAACTGGGAAGACCTAGAAATTTGGAGTTTGGGCTCTCTGAGCTCAGGAATTAAAAACACATCTTTTAGGAAAGTTGGCTTTTAAATTGTGTGTTTTAAAATGCCACTTTTAGAACCTGTACTAAGCAAACAATTGATGGATGGAATGCTGAATAAATCATACATTCACCCCAGTCAAGTGATCTGGGTTAAATCCATTGTTCTTTTGCTCACCATACCACCCCAGTTTAGACCCACCCATATGCAAATCAGTCTTGACCCTGTGCCTCATGGGAACAGTCCATACCGAACTGCCAAGCCAGGTCCTCCATGGACCAGAAACAAGCACCCTGGGATCGGTTTCTGGGTATTACCCTTCATCAGCCAGGCTAGCTTGAATCCAGTGGCACATTTAGCAAGGGACCCACATCTGGGCATACCGATCCCACTTAGGGTGAACAGTGCTATGCAAACAAATGATGGGCGGAATGCCTAATAAGTCATACATTCACCCCCAGTCAAGAGATCTGGGTTAAATCCCTGGACCGGAAACAAGCATCCTGGGACCGAATAAGTGGGATGGGTAGGCCCAGACGTGGGTCCCTTGGTCACTGTGCAACTAGATTCAATCTAGCTAAGTGGTGCCAATTCAAGTTCTGGGCCATTGGTAGTTTATTCATGCTGCAAAAGACTGCAAAAGATGGATCACCCCCTAAAGCCCCCATTTTTCTGATTTAGCTCTGTCATGCAAGAGAAGTTCCCACGCACCGCTGCCATGCGGCTGAAGAAATTGACGCATCATATATTCGTGGCTGAAGAAATGCCTCAGCCCAAGTCCAGCACACGTGTCTCAGACTCCGATACCCCCGCACTGACTCTGACGTACGCCCATCTATGTGGCTGAAAGACTCGATTCATCACCGGTACGAGGCTGAAAGAACCAGTGCAACACCTCTTTGCTGCTGCAGCAACCTCCAGCATGTCCGTATTTCCATGTATCACACCTGAGTGCCACATTATCCACCTCACCACCCAGAGATCAGAATCAACTTTGGGATTTAAACGCATAGCTTCTCCTTACAGTCCGGTACAGATGTAATTCTTCTTCTGCATTCAGCACAGCTGACGCATCGCTTTGCCAGGGACTTAAGAACTGACGCGTCACTGTGTTTTCTTATGCTTTTCTCCTCTGCTGCTGTTTTTCCTTGTAGATTTTGGTGCATCTAAAGTATTTTGTGCTAAAATCACTACATCCATAGAGTTATATTGACAGAATTGCTTAATCCTTTAAAAAGTCATTTTTTTGAGTAATGCATGTTGGATTTTTGTTGTTTTGGTCTTAATTGATTTAGATAAAGATTGGTTATTTTTCTAGACTGGTGTCCACCTGCAGCATTTTCACTGTATTACTGTGTGTGTGTGTGTGTGTGTGTTATGTACAAATACTTTACACATTGCCTCTGAGATAGGCCTGACTGCTCGTGCCAAGCTATGAAGGGAGTAAACAAGGGTTATCTTGGGTATGAAACTCTCTTATCCTGACTCAAAGGAAGGATCCCTGCTTGGACAGGGTGCATCCCACTGCTAATTAAAGACCCCATTTCAAACAACCCAGATGTTGGTCCCATGCTCACCATGCCACTGGTCTGGCTCATGTGGAGTGATACTCAGAAACCTATCCCCGGATGCATGTTTCCCGTCCAGTGGAAGACCTGGCCTGGTGGGTCAGGCTAGACTGTTCATCAGGAGCAGGGTCAAGACTGATTTGCATATGGTTTGGCCCAAAATGGAATGGCATGATGAGCAAAAAAACAATGGATTTAGGCCCATATCTCTGTACTTGGGGTGAATATTTGATATTGTTCAGCATTCCGTTCATCAATTGTTCTTTTTTAATTTGTCTCCCTAAGTAGGAAAGGTATGCCCAGATGTGGGTCCTGTGCTGGCCATGCCACTGGAATCAAGCTAGCCTGGCTGATGACGGATGATAGCCCGAAACCAGTCCCAGGATGCTCGTTTCTGGTACACAGAGGACCTGGCCTGGCAGTTCGAGCTGGACTGTTCCCATGGGGAGCAGGGTCAAGACTGAGATGCATATGGCTGGGTCCAAAATGGAATGGCATGGTGAACAAAAAAACTATGGATTAAGGTCTATATTGTTGTACTGGGGTTAATGTTTGACATTGTTCAGCATGCCGTCCATTTATTTTTCTTTTGCATACATTTTCAGGCACAGCATCAACAACTAATTGTTCCAGAATGGGCATTATGGGAATGGCCTACTTGTTGGCAAGGAAAAATGAAATTACAACTGACCAACTAAAATGTGAAAATGTATGACTTAATATCCATCTCTGTGTCTGTCAGCAGAGCTGGGAGCATATGTATTAGAGCTGTGCCTCATACTTGCACCATGGATCATGGTACATGTGTAATGCTAACCCCTGAGTCTGATATGTGAAGACACACAATGCTACTTTGCATGTCTTTGAATGGCCTAAAATGTTGGACTAATGCAACACTGTGCAAAAAGCTGTGTTGTATCACTATGTGCAAACAAGGTGTTCCATGAGCGTTTTGTGGATGCTTCCATGCAACTTTGATGCCTTATTATGCATGTCATGTATAATTAAGAATGCGTCAAATTAATAGGCCCCCCAGGTGATGTGTAAAAAGGAAAAATATCTTAAGCATTCCAAGTGATTCCCGCTTTCTATGTATGCTGCATTCCTTGACGCACAAAAGTTTTTGAAATATGCCTCTAAGGGTTCATTATGTCAGGAAGGTGACCCTTCTTGCACGAAGGCAATCCTGCATGCAATGCAGGCATATTTGCACCATAGTGCAAGGATGCCTGTGTTTGTGCCAGGCAGCCCTTTTGTGTGCCAGTGCATGGTGAAAGGACAGGAATGTGCCATATGGCCTAAATATTGTGCACTATTGTCCTTTCCCAGTGACGCAGCGCAGCTAGGTGACTTGCTGCGCTACCTACTTTGCCAAATATCTGGCCCTAGTGTAATGTGCACATAGTGGGAACAATGTACTGTAACGTGCAGACAATGATTTACCATTCTGTAATTCCCTCACTAATCTGACAATGACAGTTGGTACAGACAATCTGTGAGTAGTAATGTGTCATTCCACACTGTGTGAATGGATGGAACCACATATTAAGCACAACCCAACAAGTTACAACAAAAACCATCTTCACAGATTGTCCCCTTCCTGAGGCGGAAAGCCGGGAAGTTAGGCTTATTATTTTAGAAATTGCTCATTTTGCACATTGATATTTTTGAAAACTGTTCTGCCTACATACTGGCATATTTACCTTGGCACAGCACTTTGCCACCCTTGCAGCCGACTCAGTGCTGCAGCGGGGAACATCTGAGATTAAGGCCGCCACCTTGGGAGGAGCACCTGGTTACAGGTCTAGTTGCTCTGGCCCTCCCGCCCTCGTTACTACCTAAGTCGCGCTGAGGTAGACTTGCGCTGTCTTCACAGATTGTCCCCTTTCTGAGGCGGAAAGCCAGGAAGTTAGGCTTATTATTTTAAAAATTGCTCATTTTGCACATTGATATTTTTAAAAACTGTTCTGCCTACATACCGACATATTTACCTTGGCACAACACTTTGCCCCTCTTGCAGCCGACTCAGCGCTGCAGCGGGGAACATCCGAGATTAAGGCCGCCATCTTGGGAGGAGCACCTTGTTGCAGGTCTAGTTGTTCTCTATTCCCCCGTTGATATAAAATGACCACCCTCTTGTGACCGCCCAGCGGGCGCCCCCAGCGGGCGCGCCGCCGGCACAGCGAAGGCGCACCAAAGGCAAGCCCGGCTGCGCCCGTCCGCGCCAGGCCGGCGCACGGAAATATGGCCAAATCCTGACTTACTCAGCTAGGGAACTAAAAGCACTGGGTTCCCCCTCACATCCCTGCCCTCCCCTAGCTCCGAACTCACTCCGCTGTATTTCTATTAACGACATTGCTCGGCTTCCTCCATTCTATCCGGGCATAACTTCTGGGAATGTATTACCTATTGTCACCGATTCCATCATAAAACCACAATTGGAACTTCGGTGCACCTATCTAAAAACTCGTTCATTGGTAAAACACTAATTAGATATCTTTCTATTATTAGCCACTGATAAACCAGATATTCTACTTATCACAGAAACCAGGCTACCTCAAGACTCACTACCTGACATTTTAGCAACGCTTCCCTCAGAGTATTATATCTTAGCAACCAACCGCCCGCAGGGAAAATCAGGTGGAGGGGTGGCAGCCAGCATTCATAAAAATCATACATTTCTGGCCTTACCCCCCTTGGCTTTACAGAGTTTGAGAACCTTGTCATCAAGCTTGATGCAGACAGTGGCGCTCTGGTACTGGTACTGATTTATCGTCCCCCTCGAACAATGACTACATTCCCAATATCTCTAGGAGAACAAATAGCCTCCCTCGTAGTAAACTTCCCGAAAGTCCTCCTAGTAGGGGATTTGAATTATTGGTTTAATCACTATGCAGGTGGACCTCAGGCTGTTGAACTCCAGGAACTGCTTTCGAACCTCAACCTGACCCAGCATATATTTCTTCCCACTCATGAAAAGGGCCATATGATAGACCAAATATGGTCCCATAACTTATCACTCTCAACCCCTTCCATCTCGCCTTGTATTTGGTCAGACCATCATCTAATCCAGTTTATGATTACCCTTGATGGCCATATCAAATCACCACCCCAGACGGGAGGCACAACCAGGAAATGGAATACTGTAAATATATTGGCCCTCATAGAAACCTTAAAATCCAAGCAACCTATACTAGGCAATGAAGTAGATATCATGGAAGGAAAGATCATAGACTGGTTACTAGAGGCTGCAGATATCCATGTTCCTGTGGTTAAGTTTTCCCGCACCCGCAGCTCGGAGGCCCACAAATGGTTTACCCCTGAACTGAGGAAATTAAAATTGGAACTACACCAGAAAGAAAGAACCTGGAGAATGAAATATTGCCTGCAACATGAGGAGGAATACACCACAGCTCGCAGAGAATATTAAAAAACCATTCTAAAAAAAAAAGAAAATACTATACTCCCAAAATAAATCCAAGGACATTTTTAAAATAGTAAATGACCTTTGTAATAGTGACAGAACGGCTCCTACTCGGGTTCCCACCCAGGAGTTCTGTAATTCACTTAATGAGTTCTTCATAGATAAAATCACTACCATAAAAAGGAGCATTCCAGATTCATCCAGTTCAGAACTTAAGGACGACACGTATTTTAACCCACATACTCTGGATACTCTTCCCCCTATTGACCTAAAAACACTCTTGGAGCTTTTATCTTTTGTCAACTCTGGGTCCCCCAACGATAGTTGCCCCCCACATATCTTGAAAGAGGTCTGCTCAGTTTTGCCCCTTAGTATCCTTCCATTCTTGAACAAATCTCTTTCACAAGGCAAGGTCCCTGGCTCGTTCAAAAATGCTACGCTTATCCCACTACTAAAGAAACCTGACGCAGATTAGCTGGACCTTTCAAATTATAGACCCATCTCCCTACTCCCCTTCCTGTCTAAACTTCTCAAGGCTCACGTGTCCAGATGTCTCTCAAATTTTATAGAGCAAACTGACTACCTCGAACAGAATCAGGCTGGATTCCGACCATTACACTCTACGGAAACAGTGATTCTTGCAGTTCAAGACACCTTAAGAGCTAACGCAAATAAAGATATCCACCAGTCATTGGTGCTCCTTGATCTGTCGGCCGCGTTCGTCACGGTCGAATATAACATCCTGTTAAACCGTGTCAAACAGGTCTGCCTCAGGGGATCCGCACTTGGTTGGATGGCTTCCTTTATCTCCGGGCGGACGCAGTCAGTGAGACTCGGCTCGTTTACTGCTCAGAAATTACCTTCATCTTGCGGAGTGCCACAGGGCTCGTCACTCTCGCCACTCTTATTCAACTTATATCTGAGACCTTTGTTATACGCTCTAAAAGGTCGGAATGTCACCATTTTTAATTATGCTGACGACTCGCAGCAAATTTTTCCCCTGAATACACCAGATTCTGTCCAAGAGTTTCAGGCAACTATGACGCATATACAAAAGTGGATGGCCCTAAACCACCTTAAGCTGAACCCAGGCAAAACAGAATTAGTTCTGCCTGGGAAGAATGTTCTTAGTTAGGGTCCCCAGTTCTGACCAGCACATATGGGCGCTCCACCCCTAGCCACGTAGTCAGTCAAGAGTCTGGGGGTTATCCTAAGTGCCGACCTGTCACTTAGAAGTCAGGTGGGAGCTATTGTGTCATCCAGCTTTTTCCAATTAAGAAAAATCAGGACTTGTACAGGTAATAATTGCCTTAGTGCTCTCCCACCTGGATTTCTCGAATGTTATATATCTTGGGCTCCCAGCCGGACTACTTAAACGACTCAAGATGGTCCAGAATCAGGCGGCAAGACTGATATGGAAACAACACAAATGGCAATCAGCCCGACCTGGTCTGGAAAAACTTCATTGGTTACCATTAGCCCAAGTGATCACCTTCAAAACTGGTTGTATAGTTTTTAAAGCACTGCAGGGCAAGGGCCCTAAATTCGTTAGACAGATGCTCACTGTCTATAAACCACAACGCTACCTGCATTCTGCCCATCTTAATTTGCTCACTATTCCTTCCTTTAAAAGGAAGAAGCAAGGAGGTTGCTGTTTTTCGTTCTTGGCGGCTACTCTATGGAACTCTCTCCCTATTCACTCAGGAATTGTGAAAATCTTTTGGTCTTCAGAAAATCCCTGAAAACGTGGTTATTCAAGCAGACATACGTTTAAGGAATATATCTGGATCATTGACATTAGCGCCATGAAACCTATGGGTGTACGTGCGCTCTACAAATAAATATTAACATAACATAACATGTGGTACGCCAGAAAAGTCAACATGAAGTACAAAGGCAACACATTACATAATTGTGAGATGAGGGACTCTGCTATGGCGTACCTAGTCTTATTACCAGTTAAAGGTTCACAAATTCACTGGTGTGAAAATAAATTCTGTGTAAATGAGTAAGTGTGTCACACCTGGCAGTATTTTGTATGTTTACTGAAGTTTTAGGAGCAACACTGGAAGAAGTAATTGCAAAGTTCATGTGTGGCATGCATTAGAAGTATAGGCCCCAGACATGTGTAAATGTCTATATTGGATAACAATGTAATACCAACAGTACAAAACACACATATGGCCCAGCCATTCTGACAGTCTAGGTACATACATGCACATAGGCCTCAAGTCACATTGACATAGACCAGTGTGATTGCTCACTGGTTTTGTGGTTGGTTCAGAATAGCACTTTTAATTCTTTGTTTTCGAGTCTGGGCTGGTGGTTATTGTAGACAGTGGACATAAATGGTTGTTGTGCTTGTTTTCTTAATTCACACCTCGATTTAAATCAAGCATACCTGATCCCTGATACTCACAGTCAACACATTCTGGTCTTATTATCAACTATTCGTTGGGAAAGATATGTCAACAATGGTTGGAGCATTCCACACTGTCTGCAGTAAAACAGCATCTTTCTCTTTTGTCTGAGGACATGAGTTTGTCAGATTTTCTTTTGGGTCCTAAATTCCCATGTGCTCAAAGATTTATATATCTTACCTATAATAACAATAATAAATTATCCCAGACAGAAGTTGCTGCACATTTAAAACAAATTGACCTAGATAATTTGGACAAAATGCTTACTTTTGTTGATAATAGTATTAATATGTTGTCATCTCATATTTACAACTCAACCAGCATTTTGTGGCGGTTATTAATATTGTACAGAGTCACATGTCAACGTGATATCGTAGGCAAAGACAGCTTAGATCTATCAGGCGATTTTGCTGGACACTTCAAGCACTCAAAAATGGGCGCTTTCCATGGCATTACTTGAATTGCAGTGATTTATTTCTGCCTTTTATTTTAACATGTTAACAGCAATGGATGGTCATGAAAGACACAACCTATACAATGCTGAAAAATTGGAACTGCTCCCATTCACTATAGCTGAAACGCCTTTGGCAGTGTGATTATTACACGGAGATATTTCACTGCTTATTTCGACTTTTCAATTCACAGCTTGAATGAAACATTTTTCTATACGTAGATATGAACCCTTAGGTAGCAGTTTGATACATGATTTATGGTCATTCCCCTTTACATATCATTGTGAACATAGCAACAAGGACGTTTTTATCACTGGTGAAGAATGCAACTCTACTGATGGACATTCACTTGTTTGTAACCATGTTAAAATTCATGGCTCGTGCAACACTTCGGCACTAAACTTGCCATGTTATTGAAAAGGAATTTCAGTTCTGCAGTTCTCTCTCTCATTATGGTACCCTGTAACAGGAGTTATCTCATGCTTAGTGACAAAAGCTGTTGCGAAATGAAGGCTAGAGTCCCTTTTATTTTGTCTGTTCCCCAGTTAGTCACTCAATGCAACAATGTCTTGTTTCCCTGTCCGCATGGGATTGTAGAAAGCTCTTTGTGGCCTTCCATTCCAAATTTGAAGGCAGACTTTAACAAGCTAAGCTGACTCAAAGAATTATTGTTTCAACAAGCAGTAGCTCTTCCATCTGCCTGCAAGACCTTTGATTTGCAGGTGGCTCGAACTTCTAGTGAAATACAGTCATTGTTAAACACTAACCTTCCACTGCATTTCAGAGAATTAGTGCATTAAATCTTTAATGCCTCTAATATGGCTGGCTTTGCCCACTTTTTTAAGGTTGTAGGCTCCCGCCTTGTTCATTCTTTTCAGAACATCTTTGGAGTTATCCCAGCTTTTATTTACTCCATTTTCTCTAATATATTCAGAGTATTCCTGTTGCTGTTATTCCTCATTTGCAGCATTCTCATCCTGTTCCTGCTTCCATGCAATTAATGCTCATTCTCTGGGTGGTCTGGAACTGACATTGCTTCAACCCTACCATGATTAAATGTTTCATATCTTTGGAATGCTTCTACTACAATAACTGAATCTTGATTGGTCTTTAACATTCTGGCCTGCCTGGTTTACCTGCTTGCAACCCATGTTCTACTGCATCTGGTGTCCCTTCAAATGGGCACTGGGCATATGCTTGGCTTTGCAGACCCCCTCTGACTTTGACTATGGAATGCTAATGAGTCCCCTATCAAGCCATTTTCAGAACTGTCCTTTGGGCTTCTGACGTATTCACAATACAAGGTTTGAACCTTTGGCCTACAAGGGACTGTGTGCATCGGCGCATGGATCACAAGGTGCAGGCTATATTAACGTGGATGTAGGTTGCCCGGTAACGGTCGCAGCTTCAGCTGAGACCAGAGAGCATGCTTGTACTTTGGAGGTCGTGACATGGGCTGATGACCAATCATCATGTGGGCAGTTGGATTCCTTCTTGAAGTCTTTGGTCTATGAAATGGTGAGTGGCACTATGTATTCCTCCAATGAGGTGCACAGTCAAAATATCGATTTTTAAATATCAACCTACCTTAAGATCGAGTTTTTAATATTGTAGAAGTTAAGAATATCGTTGACCAGAATATCGACCTTAAGGTAAGCAATATTGTTTTTTCCAATATCAAAGTAAGTAATATCGAAGTAAGTAATATCGTTAGCAAAAACATAGTTGTCAATAATATTGACCTTTTTTTTAGTGTTATGTATTTTAGTATGTATTTTAGTATGTATGTTTAACTTTTTTTATGTATTTTCATACATTTTTAAATAAATGTTTAGTTATTAGTAAAAAAAATTAATTACATTTTGCATTTTAGTATCAGAGCGGGTTGTGGGATTATAGGGGACTAGGGTGTGAAGTAGTTTCATTATAATTAGTTAATTAATATGTTTTTATTTATTGGTATTGATTATTAAATAATTGTTAATTCATTAATGTTTTTGATAATTATATTAATTATAATTATGTACTATTATGATAAATTATTATTACTTTTTATTTATTATTGTTAATTAACGTACTGATAATTAATTATTAATTGGTAATTACTTTTTATTAAGTGATTAATTGATAATTACATGAATTATGCGATTTTCTATGTATAGTGGGTTGTGGGTTTATAGGGGAATAGGGTGGGAAGCAATTAAATTAAATGAATGAATGAATATGTGTTTATATATTGTTATTGATTATTAATTTCTTGTTAATTAATTTTTCTTTGCTAAATCCTTTTTATAATTTATGTGTAGTATGTTGTGTGTTAAAGGGGGAATAGTGTGGGAAGTAATTTAATGTTATTTAAGTAAATATTAATTTAATTTTATTGGTATTTATTAATACTTTTTTGTTAATTAATAATTAATATGTCATTTTTTTTTTACAAAATCTATTTTATTGATAAGTATGTTAATTTAATCCCTACGTTATAATACATTTTCCACACTGTTACACTCACTGGAGTTGGAATAGTAATTTTAACCCCTACACTATCCGACACTTTCCCTAATGTTGCACTCACTGGAGTGGGAATAGTAATTTTTACCCCTACCATATCCAACACTTTCCCTACTGTTGCACTCCCTGGAGTGGGAAGAGTAATTTAAACCCCTATGCTATCCTACATTTTCCCTACTGTTGCACTTGTTGGAGGGGGAATAGTTTTACCCACCTGCTATCCAACACTTACCCTACTATTGCACTCACTGGAGTGAGATTAGTAATGTTTACCCACCCCCTATCCAACACTTTCCCTGCTGTTGCACTCACTGGAGTGGGAATAGTAATTTTTACCCTGCCGATATCCAACACTTTCCCTACAGTTGCACTCGCTGGAGTGGGAATAGTAATTTTTACCCACCAGCTATTCAAGACTTACCCTACTGTTGCACTCACTGGAGTGGGAATAGTAATTTTTACCCCTACCCTATCCAACACTTTCCCTACTGTTGCACTCCCTGGAGTGGGAAGAGTAATTTAAACCCCTACGCTATCCTACATTTTCACTACTGTTGCACTGTTTGGAGTTGGAATAGTGATTTTATTCCCTCCGCTATCTAATATTTTTTTTATTATTTTAGCTAATGTAGTATATAATACATTTTGAAAATATAAAAAACTATTTTTACTTTTTATAATTTGTTACATATATTTATTTAATTTTTATTTGTATTATTGTTTTATTTGTATAGACGTATTTATAATTTATAAGATTTGTTTAAACAATTTTAATAAGTAATTAAAATAATTATTAAAACATATTAATAAGTAAGTATATAGATTATATATTATATGTATATGTTTAATGTATTTTTGAAATATATATATATATTATTTAATATATTATTTATAATTTGTAAACATTTTAAAATATTTTTAACTATGTTTATTTTAATTATATGTATTATTTACTTCATTTTACTTTTTTTTACTTGAAAAATAAAACAATATTTTTTTTTCAATAATTTTTTTATTTAACACATTTACATTTGAACAGACTCCAACAGAAAAACCGGATTAAACTTCCTCTTTGCCTGCGGGTGCATCTCCTCCCTTCGTGTTCCGGGTATAAATCACTTGAGCTCTGTGCTTCGACACCAGTTTAAGTAACCCATTGTTGAGTAGCTCTTGAAGCGCTGCCCGGGCCAGGGAGCCTCGGATCTTCAGCCTCTCGGACACAACAGCAGGAGTGATCAGCTTGTAGTTGGGCACCTCTTTGCACAGGTTGTCGTAGGTAGCTTTGTCAAAAAGAACCAAGTTGTTCAGCTTGTCTCTCACTTTTCCTTTGGACCACTTCTTCTTCTTGGCTTTACCGCCAGATTTGTTGGCTGGATCCTTGTCCTTCTTGGCGGACTTGCCCGCATCCTTTTTCTTCTTATCGTCTTTTTTTAACAACAACATTTTTGACATCGATATCTTTTTTTAGATATGTTTGTACTTATCATAATGTAGACTGGATGTCGATATTCTTGATGTCGATAGTTTTGCTGCAATATTACTGTAGGTCAATATTCTGACCTTCGATATTTTGTCAGTGATTCCACGAAAGCACCTTAATTCAAATATTTTTCGAGGGGGCAATGACGGTGTAAGAGTGAAGAGCGGTTGTCAATCAGCCGCAAGCCTCATGCTAGTTGCGTAAGATCGGCTAGGCGGCCTGCGATGCGCGAGTGGAAGCGCTGGCAGGCAGCGAGGAGAGACACGAAGAGAGACGTGCTGCCGAGGAGCAAAGTGGGGACCTTGGCACAGGAAGATTTATTACTACTGTGTGCCACATCCAGCGATTTGCCGACCTTGGATGAAGGGGCCTCTCTGTGCCAAGCATCCGAGTGGATTCTAGCGGTCTTTTCCTTAGCAGCGCTGGTGGTTGTTAAAGCGCTGGTCCTGTGCCTAAAACAGTGCTACAAACCGGAGATCAGAGGGGGAAAGCTCTGGAGGTGCCTCAAGCTCTATAAGGACATGAGCGGCAGGGGCTCTAAAAGGGGGAGCAAGGTGAAGAACTCCACTGAGCCCAAGGACAAAGCTCCGGCAGAGGGAAGCTTTAGAAGAACACGTCGAGAGGTCAGTGGTACAAAAAAACAGTTGGGATACCCCGCAGGGGCTGGGGCAGGGGCAGGGGCAGGAGTTACTAAAGACTGTACTAATTTGAACAACGCGCCCACACTCACCAAAATCTTTCAAGGTAATAAAGGGCAGAATAAAGGGCAGACTAAAGGGCAAACCCTGAACACTAGTACCACTAGTAAGCTCCCCTCAACTGCCCCTCCCGAGAGTGCCCCTGCAGATCTAGACATTACCCTGATTCAGTCCCCTGTACCTATATCGGACCAAAAACTTGAGACTGACCATTCAAATGGGTCCCCGGCCCCCTCCCCTATAAGCAACCTCACATCCAGACCAGAGGATATTTTGGAGGGGGTAGCCAGAGAAGAAGATTCTACTATCCCAGTCAATACCGACTAGGCAATCCAGCCTGAACAAGGGCCAGCAATTCCTGGGACTACTTCAAACACACCTGATTCTAGTAGTTGTGACTACATCCAGGGCCAGGAAGCAGTTGCTGGCGCACAAGCGCCTTGAACCCTGGACACAGGGCTCGAAAACTTCTATTCTGTCTCCGATGGTAACGGGGCATCTTCAGAAGAGGGGGGGTGCAACTCGAGCGGAGGTAGTAGTGAGGAGTGGACCAAAAATTCAGGCACAGTACAGCGCACAAAAAAAATAAAGAGCAAAGGGAAACGACGTCCTATCCCCTAGACGAAGATAAAGAAGAAGACGCACAGCATACTGATTGGGACAAGATTAAGGGCTCTTCTGTAGCCTCTGAGCCCTCTCTGGCATCAATACTAGCCTCTATTAAAGAGTTTCAAGAGGAGGTAAGGGCGGATAATCTGGCGGCAAGAGGTGCAGCAAACAAAGTGCAAGGAAGTCTCAGGCAATTAAATAAGACATGTACAGACATAAGTGACCATTTTTCCATGATTGAGGGATGCACGGAACACTTGGAAAACGAAGCCACAGCAGTCAAAAAGCAGAGCGAAGCTAATACTGCCTGCCTGGAAGACATCATGACAAAAATGGAGGAAAAAGAAAACCGCCAGCGCAGAAACAACGTGCACCTTCTCGGCATACCAGAGGGGAAAGAGGGCGAGGACCCCAGGAGGTTCATCGTAAAACTCTTACAGGATTCCTTCCCTGAGCACTCCTCCTGGGATTAAGACCGAGATGTGCAAAGGGCCCATCACTTTCCCTTCAACCTGAGGAGACAACGCGAAGGCAACAGGAGCACGGAAAATGGCCATCCAAGAGTATTCCAAGTATACTTTGGGAATTTTCTGTTGAGACAACTTGTACACTATCAAGCCTGTGCTAACTCTAAAAAAGGGGCTAATGGTATTAGTTTTTTTGCAAAGCCAGACTTCTGTCACCAAACGGTGGAGCGGAGATTTCGCTTAAGGCAGCTGAACACCCCATTTCAACAGATGTGGGCTGAAGCCTACCTCATGAACCACGGCAGGTTCAAAGTGGTTCTCAACGGTGGCTCCAAGATTTTTCTGTCAGACATTAAGGCTAGAGAATACTTGGAGGAGATTAAATCCAGGAAAGGGCCAAGATAGAAATACAGGAAATTAACCCTAGTACATGCTCGTAACCACTGTCGCATTCCACTTTTCTTCTTTTTTCTATAAAGGCCACAAGAACTTTAATACTAACGTGTTAATACAATGTTATGCTACTCACTGCTATGCACTTGCCACAAAAATGTATAAAATTGACGTGGATGTTTATTTCAATATCAGTTGGCCGGGAGGGTACCTAGCCTATCTAGAATCTATAGTTTCTACATTTACAAGAGGTGGTGGGCAGCTGATCTTCACTTATGACAACCTTCACTCAGGTAATACCTGATTGCTCAGGGAAAAGGGGTCAAGGGGGGCTTTGGGTGGGACACAACGTTTTCAGGGGCATTTTTTTGTTTGTAAAATGTTTTGCCTACTCACACATACACATACACATAGGAGGCAATCTTGAGATCTGTTTCAGGGGAAGGAGACTTAGAGAAGGAGAAAGAGAAGGGAGAGTACGCCTGCCTACAAATCTTCTGACACATCGTCCTTTCAAAAAAGCCAATGGCTAAAAAGGGAGTCCTTAGGTTTATCGCGGTTAATTTTTGTGGGTTAAATGATGGTGTGAAAAGACAAAAAGTGGCACAGGGATTAAGGTCCTTAGGTGGGGACATTATTTGTCTCCAAGAAACCCATGTAGAAGGATCACAGATGCAGCTTTTGAACACACTAGGATACAAATTAATCGGTACCACAACACAGGGTGCCAGAACGAAGGGTGTGGGAATAATGGTGGGAAGAAGATTACCCATCGAAAATCCAAAGGTTAAGGCTGATTCACTCGGCAGGTGGGTGATTGCAGAATGTAGTTTGCCCACAGGCGCCCCCTTGACCATTTGTTCAATATACGGCAGCAATGTTGACGATCCAAACATTATCAATCAGATATCGAGGGAGCTAACCCACTGGCCCACCCCAATTATCTCAACATTAATTTACCACATGACCAAGATTTAGAAGGAAAGTGGACATACAAGCGCAGAAAACCTTTGGTGTATAATGCATTAACCAATTTAGCACAAACACATGGGCTCAACGACGCCTGGTCTAAAACTAATCCCTCACAATTTGATTTTGAATTTGAATTTGAATGCGGATTTCTAAAGCTCGTAGCTAACCTAGGGCGTCCCAGCGCTGACATACAACCTATTATTCCAGAGGGGGGGAAGAGGAGGTGAGGAATTATGGGAAGAGCCATGTTTTTAGTTGCCTACGGAAAGCGAGTAGATTGTGTTCTCTTCGAATGGACAGTGGAAGGGAGTTCCACAATTTTGGGGCATTGTAGAACAATCGCCCCCCAGATCGGGCCTTTTTTATTCTGGGGATACTGGCCAGGGAGAGAGAGTCTGATCTGAATTGTCTGTTCGAGTGGTGGGGTTTGATGAGGGATCTCAGGATTGGCGGGCCTCTGCCTTGCATTATCTTTTGTAAAATGCAAAGGGTCTTAAAGGTTACCCTTTCCTGGATCGGGAGCCAGTGGAGGCTTTTGAGGGCCGGTTTGGCAGAGCATCTGGATGTGGTCCCTGTTAGGAGTCTGGCAGCCGCGCTTTGGGCGTATTGCAGTCTTTTGATGACCGATGCAGGGTCCCCTAGATATAGGGCGTTTCCGTAATCTAGTCTGGAGTTCACCAGACCCTGCATAAGCAGTTTCCTGGATTGGAAGGGGAGCAGGTGGAGAATCTTCCGCGCTTTTTGGATGAGCCCGAAGCAAATGCCAGAGGTTTTCCTAGCCTGGGCTTTGAAGTTGAGCTCTTGGTCCAGCCAGATACCAAGGCTCTTGACTTCTGCTTTGGGGGTGGGGGGTGCACCCATGCAGGGTGGCCAAGAAAGGGAGGTGGGAGTTTGCGTGGGTTGCCGAGGAGTAGGATCTCGGATTTCTCTCCGTTTAATTTAAGGCGAGATTCACACATCCAGTGGAAGATGTTTTCAAGGCAGTCTGCCAGATTGTCCAGGCTTTTACTTGACTGGTTTAAGGACACCACCAATTGGGTGTCATCGGCATACATGACTGTTTTTATGCCGAATGGGGCTATGATGACCTCTAAGGTAGACATTAAAAAGCATGGGGCCCTGGGGGACCCCACATTGTAGGGGAAGAGCCCTGGACTGAACTGAGCCATTGGACACCTGAAAGGTTCTGTCTTCGAGGAAGGATTTGATCCAGGACAGGGCGGTACCAGACACTCCTGCCAAGCTGAGCCGGTGGATGAGGATGGAGTGATTCACCGTGTCGAAAGCGGCATTCAGATCGAGGAGGATCACTGCCACTGAACCTCCTGCATCTATGATGGTTCTTGCCTCTTCGACCACGGCTAGTAGTGCGGTGTCAGTTCCCTGTCCAGGTCTAAACCCTGTCTGGGATTGGCGCAGGAGATTGTTAGTTTCTAAAATAAGGGAAAGTTGGCGGTTTACAATTCGCTCGGCGATTTTGCCGATGGCCGGGAGGAGGGAGATGGGTCTAAAATGGGATAGGTCCGTTGGATCCAGGTGGGGTTTTTTAAGAAGTGTCCTGACTGTAGCTTTTTTCCAATTGTCTGGAACCGTGCATAGTGCCAAAGAGGCGTTAATCAGTTGGGTGAATGGAGGGGCGATGGTGTCGGCGACCAGTTTTAGTTTGCTCGTAGGAGCAGGATCTGATGGGCCCCGCTTTTCACAGATTGTAAGGTAGTCAGAAAAAGTTCAGTGGTGACCTGGGAGAATGTTTGGAGGCAAGGAGCCTCTGCACAAGGGGAGGGGGTGACGGGGGTTGGGAGGAGATGAGAGGCGGGAGGGATTTCAGGATATTGCTAATTTTTGTGGCAAAAAATTCTGCTATAATTCGGATATACTTACTTTTCACATCCACACCAAACATTCACCAGATTAGACTACTTCCTGATCTCAACCTCAATACTGGATAAATGTATAATAAGCCTAGCTCCACGTTTCATCTCAGATCATTACCCACTTATATTAAACATAGGGGGGCTGGAGAACTGGAAAGATATCCCTAGGTGGAGCTTCGAGAAAGTGCTCTTGCAGGACTTGGGTTACAGGAGCCATATGCAAGCCTGGATCCAGGAAATTCTCGAAATCAATCTGGGATCAGCATCTAACATGGCAGTTTGGGACACTTTAATAGCAAGCACACGAGGGGAAACGCTTAGCTTTTCAATCAGGAAAAATAAAAAAGAAAAGCAGCTAATAGCAGATCTGCAAGCGAAGCTAATGAAAGCAGAAACCATACTAATTAAAAAAATTCAAGGCAGCTTGGAGACGGAAACCACTCAGGCTGAAATAGTTCTCATCAAGGTCGAGTTCGGAGCAGTGCTCGCGGAGAAAACAGCAGCAAAATGGGCAGCCGCAAGCGAAACACTATATGAATGCAGCGACAAAAATTGCCATCAGCTCGCTGTTAAGACTAGGCAGAAAATAGTATGCAGCGAAATCTGTACAATTCGTCTACCCTCTGGGACAGAAACTAGCGACGCTAGTAAGATACAAGAGGGCTTCCAAAACTTTTATGCAACTCTTTACTCAGAAGAAAACGACCAGCCAGCTGATTTGGCAGAACTTGAAATTTCGAGATCATTGCAAGGTATAGAACACATACAGCTAGATCCAGGAGGCCGCGAACATCTGGAGATCACCCCTACATGGGATGACATCTCATCTCATTAGCCCTAACTAGCCTGCCTGATGGTAAAGCGGCCGGAATAGATGGCATACCGGTGGACTTTTATAAAGTCTTTTCACCCCAAATAAAAAGATTTTTCTTGACATGGTCACTGATATATTTAATGGAGGGACACCCCCTGACTCTTGGTCAAACGCAAAAATATCCATATTTCCTAAAAAAGATAAGTCACCTTTAGAAATAGGTTCGTATCGGCCTATCACTCTAATAAACTGTGATTCTAAGGTGTACTCCAAATTACTGCCGATCAAATTGTCTGCAGTAATAGAATCCCTGGTCTCAGAGTGGCAACATGGGTTTATACCAAAAAAGGGCACCACTGAACATATAAGGAGGGCTATCATTCTTTTTGATGCTGCACAGGTGTCAGGAGATCCGATGTCCCTTATTCTTTTAGACGCTGAAAAGGCCTTTGATTGGGTCTCCTGGCAGTTTCTGCGGAATATCATGAAGAGGATGGGCTTTGGGCTGAAATTTACACTGGCAGTTCAGGCACTATATCACCATCCGACGGCCTGTGTGGTAGTTAATGGAAGGCTTACTAAGAACTTTAACATTTCTAGAGGTACCAGGCAAGCATGCCCCTGCTCCCCCTACTTTTTGCCCTCTATATAGACCCCTTAATCAAGAAAATTGAGAAAAACCCGGCAATTTTAGCTCTGAGAACACAGGGACTGTATACCAAGATCTTAGCATATGCAGATGACCTGGCCATCACTACCCTTGACCCTGAAAATGCCATACTAGCACTAGAGTTGGAAGCACACGCGTTTGGGAAAATATCAGGATATGCACTTAACAGCTCTAAAACGCAGATAGTAATCAACAGCGAAGTCCATTGGAACAACAGCCGAGTAGTTGCAAAAGCTAAGTACTTGGGGGTGACAATCACGGCAAATCTGGATTCTTTAGTAGCAGAGAACCTAGCCCGTCTAACCTAGCCCGTCTGGCTTCTGTAACTCAAAAATCCCCGAAAACAATCGACAACTTACATTTGACACTCGTGGGAAGATGCAACGTGATTAAAATGACGTACTTTCCAAAACTGTTATATTACTTCCGCTCTATCCCTCTAGATTTCGGCAGGGCGCAGCTATTAAAATTCCCCAAAAACTTTAAACAATTCATCTGGGCGTATGCGCAGCCAAATCGGGCCCTAAAACATTTTAGCCCCCTTAAGGACAGGGTGGATGGCCTCTACCAAACATAGTATTATACTATTGGGCTTCAGTCTTGCAGTATAGCACAGATTTAATAACGGAGCGCCCTCAAACCTCTGCTACTGGTTTACCATCTCCATTTCTCTTGCTACTGGGAGAAGAGGTGTAAGGCTGTCTTTTTAGACAGGTAACCTTTAGCTATTACAAAAGGGTCCGGTTTAAGACTTTGATGAATTCCTTTAAAGTGTTCTGTGATGTCCGTAGGATATATGGTTTCGGAAGGTTCAATTATTACACCCCTCTCAGCCTAAACTGCGACTTACCTGGCATTTTTGACCGAGGCTATCTGGGAGAGAGGTACCAAGCTGGCGTCTCAAAACTAGGGGATCTAATAGTAAACTGTAGAATAATCACGTTCTCAGAGTTGCAAAACAAATATGGATTGAAACATCAAGGTGCCTTTAAGTATGTAGCAATCCACAACTTCATCTCACGGAAGCTGGGGCGTCTGGCCGGGCTCTCAGAGGTCAAATTTATCCAAACGCTGCTAACCCCTGTGCCGCCATGAATAGGAACTATCTACGCAGCTTTAAACACTAACTCACCAGACGATCTCCCTAAAATTGCTGACAAGTGGCATTCAAAGCTAGAGGCACCACACAGCCTTTTTATTAAATCATTAGAACTTTCACAGAGCGATCTAATGTCAGCCAAACTGCAGGTGCAACATTTTAAACAATCTTTTTTCTGTACTTAACACCTAGCAGAATTGCCAAATGGGGCACAGGCAAAGGGACTACCTGCCCTCGGTGCTCCAAGTACGGTGCTGACTCTATCCATATGTTTGCCACTAGTCCAAAATTAGCCCCTGTCCTCTGTAGAGTACAAGAATACCTGGGAAGAGTAGTCTGCCAGGACTATATATTAACTCTGACAACAATTATGTTAGGGACGTGTGAAATTCTTAGTTGGACCAAAGGTGGGGCATTGGTGTTTGTGGCTATGACAGTATGGAGGATTTGCGTAGCCTCAGAATGGAAAGGGGTAGACCCACCTCCGTTCGCCCATTGGTTAGCCAGGCTAATGGCGACATATCATCTCGAGAAAGCCTTACATGCCAAGAAAGGTCGTAAAGGGAAGAAAAAGGGGCTGGATATCTGGGGACCCATTACTACTTGGCTGGAGCACTCTGAGTAATCTCGATATTTAACTCATCTCCCTTCTAGATTCCACTGTCATTTTGCTCGCTTTGTTCTTTGACTCTCTCACTATAATCTTTTGCCTTCTTCCATTTTTTTTTCTTTTTTCTTTTTTTTTATTTCCCTCTCTTCTTCTATACTTGCCAAAACCTTATATGTTACTAAATATTGTCACACATGTTATTTTGATGCTCCTGATCGTTATTGTAAAAGTCGTCTCTTTTGCCTTGTAACTAAAGGGGTGGGGGGAGGTGGGGAGGTACTATGACGTTTAAACTTTGTACATTCTGCAACTTGAAAATAAAAAACTTTCAAAAAAAATATATATAAATATATTTTTTCAAATTGACATTTTCGCCATAGTTTATTTTTTAGTCATTCTCTTTCCTGTAACAATGATTTGAGTATGTTTACTTTCAGATCAGATTCATCATATCTAGTATCCTTTCTAGCGCTATAATCCTGACCAAAGCGAGGATGTTGTGTGTTTCCTGTATGGCCCATTGTAGTTTTACCTATGTCAACTTAACTTTGCATGTTGAAGGCCTCATATTCCTTTGCTTATGTTACTATATAAACACACTTGCTGTTGTACCGCATTGTACTTTCACACGGAACCGTAATTTGTTTTTGCATCCTGTTCTTTTCCTAAGATTAAGTCTGAACACCACAGACAAGCTCAAACAACAATGATCCTTTTTATTCTTTCAGGCCAGGCAGAAGTACCTAGACATAATACAAGAATGCAGTTGTTTTTTATGTGCACACATGTCTTGTCATATAGGTGAGCACATGAGACAAAAACACAAACATTGAACAAGAGTTCTGAGACAAAAACACTGCGTCTGCTGAGATGTAGAACAGCCCTCAGTCCATGCTAAGGCACGGAGTCAACCGTTAATCCCAGAGATATTTCATATTATAATCATTTAGCTTCAGTAGCAGGGGAGGAGGGTGTAGGCTACTCTGCTCTATAAAATGACACAGCTTTTCATGGTATACAGAAATTAACCATGCTAACTGCATTTTTAGTATGCATTTGTTTTCTAATTGTGGCATGTATACTGCATGTCAGTGCACAGTAGTTATAATAAATATTCTAAACTTCCTTTGGGTCTCCTAGTTATCTTATTGTGAACACGTATGAGTGAGAAAGCGAAAGGGAGTGTCCTGTTACCGTGATCCCTGAGAGGGAGGAGAGTGTTGTGGTATAGGGGTGCCAATTCACTTGCTTCTCTGGTAAGGTTAGGAGGGCAAGTGAGACAATATACCTAGTCAGACTTGGACTAAAAGCTACTGAGGTGGTATGGTGATTTAGTCCCTACATACTTTTGTTCTATAGTTATAAGCATTGTTCTGTTTCCGAGCAACCTCTCAAACACTCATATACATGTTGATAGAACCACTGTCACACCTACGCAGAAACTAATACAGACACTAGCATAATCATGCACACATTGTTACAGACACTGACACACCCAGGCACACACTGATATAGCCTGTGGCACACCCAGGCACACAACAATACAGGCACTGAGAAACCCAGGCATACACTGATATACCCAATAACACACCCACTCACACATCAATAGAGCCAACTACAAACACTGACACACACTAATACAGCTACTGACACACTTAGTACATATCGATACAGCCACTTACACATTCAGCAAAATACTCATGCAGCCCCTCAAACACCCACACACACTGATACAGCCACTGGTATGCCCAGGCTCACATCAATACAGTCACTTACACATTGAAAACACAGAGTTAGCTCATTGTTTGACCAGATGGAGGTTCTAAAAAGAACCAGGTTTTTTTTGTTGTGTGGATTTTTAACACTTTTCAATTTTGTTCTTGTGTTTTTTTCAGCAAAAAGAATACAGTATACTAAAAGTGTAAGATAATGGAAATGCAAAGAGGCAATTGACTTCAGTGGTCAAACAATATGGACTGGCAGCTGGAAGCAAAAACAAAAACTAACAGTGATGCTTCTTCACTGTATCCAAGCAAGCACCCATAGAAGACATTTTTATAGCGACAGGCATGTGGCATTTTGCACTGTGAATAACCATGTCACAAAATTCTTCTCAGACAGGTGGTGTTGTAATGACTGCAGCTTATGAAGGGTCTCCAATTGGTGCTGTAGGGGTGGACTGTGCTTCTGCACCTACTTTCTCCTGCATCATCTGGTTGTAAACCCTTTCATGAATTGTTTTTAAGTGCTTCCACAGGGAATTGGAACAGCAGGCAGTTTTTACAGGCTGCTGCACTCCGGGACTATCATCTTCATTACAGGTGTCTAAACTGCGCAAGGTAGTGGGCTCATCTATCCTAAGGGGATGAGAAGGCATGGCCCAGAACAGTTAACTGGACAGTGTCGTAGGACTCTGTCCTAGGTGGCACATGAAGATCTGTGGAGGCCTTGCCATGGCAATCTCTGGAGTGGAGGACTTATCACTTGAGAGCAGCAAAGGTCCACACAGCCCACATCAACGAAATGCCTGAGAGGGTACAGTATGGCCCTCCAGTTGATGGTACATAGTAGCCCAAGAAGGGGCAGCAGCAGCCACACCATGTGATGTATTGGGAAGTAGCCCTGAAGGGCTCATGTGGCATAATGAGATGTTGGACTTTGGAGACGACAGTCTCAAGGAAGGAGAGCTTGCGGACTTAGGTGCAGGACCTCTTGGTGCTGTCAGTAGGGCAGAGGAGCACCTCATGGGAGGGGGCACCTCTAATCCTTCATCGAGTGCTGTTTTTCAGGTTCCGATCTGGGAGCAATGACGGGCTTCACCTTTGCAGGGAGCAAGGCAGCAACACACACTGGCAAGGTGGCAGGCTCCAGAGCGGACACTGACCTTACAGTCAGATAAGACAGAAAATGTGCCCAAGGCAGCAGGTCCAGTCATGGTGTCAACGGGGGTAGATGTGGGGTCCAAGTGGGAGCAAGAGGCACTTCAGTGGGAGGGTAGGTATATCAAGAACACTGGGGTAGGTATTGAAGACACAAAGAGGAAAGAGGCAGAGCCCCAAAGGAAGGTAAGTATTGACAGGGACGGGGGACAGGTGGTTATGGAAAGACCCGGGAGTGTGTTGAAGAATAAGAATGCATCTGCAGGGCAGGGGAGGAGGGCAAACAATGGAGATAAGTGGAAGGTAGAAGAGGCAAGGGTGAAAGAGAGTGAGGAGCATAAGATCCAGAAACTTCCCTTCATGGGGGTAACTAAGTCACTGGTATCTCATTTGATATTGTCAACGAAAGAGAGGATTTGGAAAGGTGAGTATGTGGAGATGTTCTAGCTCTTGCATAGAGAGCTTAAGGAAAAAGAAGGTTAGAAAGAGGAGGAGTATGAGCTAGCAAAACGCCCAAGAGTGCTCATTACCATTGAGAATTGGACGGGCGTTCCTGATTTACACCAGCATATATTGTGAGAAGTACCCAGAGTGGAGTGTAGCATTATTTAAATATATAAATGTGATACATAAGGCACTTTTGGGGGCAGATCCTGAGCACAATATAATGAGGAGTTCAGAGCACGCATGACGTGGAACCCCAAGCAAAATAGGTTGCGTTGGATATGAATCTGTGGCAGCAAACAATGGGCTGCACAAAATTGGCAAGAACTTATACACATTAAGTGGTTTTCTCAAAGTATATTGACCCTTTCAGGCCCGCCCTACCTGGGAAGTGGTGGGAACTTCCAATAAGGCTCACGGAGGAACGCAAGGGGCTTGTTGAGACTTCAATAAGGGAATGTGCACCAGGGAATATTGTCGATTCGGACACAAGTGTTTTAGGTGTGCAGGGAGGCACCCCCTTGACAACTGCTATGGAAACTTTGGGGTGATATGTGGGACCCAGCAGGGTGTCCACAGCTTGCAGTGGAACCAGATCCCAGGGGGAGCAGGATCAGCTTCATCAGGAGGTTATATGGGGAAGGGAGCTCATGGGACTCAAGGGAAAAGAGTTGGAGAGACTTAGATTTTGCTTGGACTCCTACCCAAACAAGGAGTATACTGGCATCTAGCAGGAGGATTTCACATGGGGATTCAGGCTGGATTACACAGGTATGAGCATAATGCGTGGGCTGAAAATTTGAAGTCCATTAAAGCATACACACAGGTGGTGCAGGACAAACTACTCAAGGAGATACAGGAAGGGAGTATGGCAGGGCCTTTTCACAGTTGGCCAATGGACAATTTGATCGTCTCCCTGATAGAGGTGATAGTCAAGAAAGAAGCAGGGCAAATTAGGCTCATTCTACATCGGTCATGGATCGAGGCCATTCAATCAATTACTTCTTAAGGGAAGAGTTAGCGTCTGTGTCTTATTCCTTTGTGGATGTGGCCATGGCCATGGTGGAGCAGGCAGTAGTGGGATCTTACATGGCGAAATGCAGCATAAAAACTTCTTTTAGATTGCTTCCTGTCTACCCAGATGATTTTGAATTGCTGGGACGTAAATTTGAAGGTTCTGGGTACATGTATACCACACTTTCAATGGGATGCTCGATTTCATGGGCACTCTTTGAGATTTTCAGCACTTTTCTGCAGTTGATGTTCATGCAAGCAACGGGTCTCGATATGGTGACACATTATTTAAATTACTTTCTTGTTCACAGGATGGGGTTCTGCAGACTTCCAGTGGCTGCTGGTAAGTATCCAAGAGCTCATGGAGAATGTGGGGGTTCCTTGAGCTCCAGAAAAAAGGTGGGTCTGGTGACCACCATCTCCTTTCTAGGAATTAAGTTGGATTCAGTAGCCATGGTAGCATGCCTACACATTACAAAAAAATGAGGAACTTACTTACAAGCCCCTTGTGCCACCGGTGTGTCACTTTTAATATTGAAAAAAGTGATGAACTTGTGGCGCAAGGGGATTGTGAATTAGCCCCTGAAGATACAGGTACTGTTGAACATGATGCTGTCACAACATAAGGTTAAAACACGTGGGTTATAGGTGCTCTGAGGTCACCTCGATTTTGCATATAGGGTGGTACAGACAGGCTGGACATTTTGCAGGAGGCTGCATTTTCGCTATCAGGGCATTCCCTACTCAACCATAACGTGAGACTATTTTCAGGGGTGAAAGCAGATCTATGGATCTGGAGAAGTTTTTGGCACTCCTTCTATGGCATTTCGATCACAGCACCTCAAGCTTTTGATTGAAATGTTCAGATTTATTCAGATGCCTCAGGCAGCTTAGGTTTTGGATTGAATTTGCAAGGTCACTGGTGTGGGGAGGAATGGCCTGACTTTTGCAATCAAGAAGCAACAAGAAAAACAAGCCTTTCCATTTATTTTTAACAGGTATAACTCGATAGAGACTCAGGAAGCAGACCAACTCAAATTTCTTTTTCATATGTTTGGTTCATACTCATTTTTAGTATACAACATCTAATTACTTATTTATGTTAGGCTCTCTGTCCAAACAGAGCAATCTAAACACCAATGATTTCATACATCAACCCCATCATACACAGTCATTCTAACACACACTCATCCAATCGATACATTTAAAACATTGTTCAAACTACCAAATGATCATTATTGAACATTGTTGAAACAATCATGTATAAACCTAGACATTCATAAATGTATATCACAATAAATGTTAAATAATTCTTTATAATTCATTTGATACAAATCTTAGACATCAGTGTATTATGACTGACAATCTTTTAAAAAGGCTATCAAGTCTTATAGAAGAGCTCCCTTTGGTAATGTCTAATTGAATCTCATGCTCAAACCACATTCAACTCACAGTTATATCATATAGTTCCTTAGAGACATCAAGGTTGGACCCTGTGACTGTACATTTCAATCTTTATTGATAAAAGCCACAATATCTACAATTAATAAAAGGGTTTATATAAGTTGTTAAAATTGTTGAATACAGGTTTGACCAGTTAAAAATTGTCATGTATAATAAAAAGACATTTAATCTTCTCAATGTATAGGCTGGTCAACAATAAGAAAAATACAGTAATTTATCAAACTTCTCTTTAGATGCATGCTTGTATAAAAAGAGTCTACTCATTTAAAAAAAAATGTACATATACAAACAAAGACCAGGAGACTACAATTGACAAAACATTTATGTTTTTAAGTCGCTAATCTATTAGGTAATAGTCCAGAATATCTCAAATTCATTAATATCCACTGTACCACTCATTGCCTTTAAGATTTCGTACAAAATATTGCATCAACACGTTTCGGTAGAATCCCAATTAATCGAGCCGCCTTCTTCAGGATAAAAATAGTTCTCGCATGTGTGTGCGCAACATGTGTGCACAGAGCAATATCAGGAGTGCAACAGGCTGTCCTTTGGACACACTTGCAACCTTCAAATTGCATGCACAATTTGCGAGTACCTATTGGTATTTGCAAATTGCGCATGCAATCTTCCATGCATTCCTATGGGCTTGTAGGTCGATAGGAATAAATGTGAAGGCATTCCTTAATTGCGAGTCGCAATTTGAGAGTCGCAATTAAGGAATGTTTAGGTATCGCTATTTTGATAGCAATTCCTACATGCATAGGCTTTTGAGAGTCCTTAATTGCGATTCCTTAATAATCGCAATTAAGGACTCGCAAAAGCTTTCCTTGATGCATGTGCCTGCAAGTCTTCGTTAGGGTATATAGTACAAGTTTTCAGGGAATTATGCTTTCCTGTACATATTACCAGGCTTAGGGTGAGTTTCTGAGCTCGGGAGCTCATTGCCTCTCAGAGGAGTGGGACAGAGTTGAGTATATGGTGCAATTCATCCTACGACTAACAGAGCAAGGTCTCTCCAAAGTAACAATCACAGGTGTTAGACCTGGCACCTTGGCGTGAGTCTCCCTTCCACTTTTTGCTGATGTGCCTCCGATGTTTTGCTGGTTTTCCGATACTCAGG
The DNA here is from genome assembly GCF_964263255.1 of Lissotriton vulgaris. Taxonomy (NCBI): domain Eukaryota; kingdom Metazoa; phylum Chordata; class Amphibia; order Caudata; family Salamandridae; genus Lissotriton; species Lissotriton vulgaris. Next base: position 677,252,988 of record NC_141699.1, on the reverse strand, counting down.
GCACTGCGCCACGGCTGACCCGTGCCGCAGTGCAAGTGCTCCCTACTGTAAAAACTGTACATACGATTGGTATCCATGATTGGTGCATTGGATTTACTGTCAGTCCCTAGTAAAGCGCACTAGAGAGTGCCGGGGCTTGTAGATGCCAATACTGCTGGTGGGCCTGCAGCGCTGGTTGCGCCACCCACCGAAGCAGCCGTAAAGTTGTGTCTGGGAACTGCGACCGCAGAACCCGCGTGCGGTCTCGTACTGTCACGCTAGCTGGGCAAGTGCACCCACTTGCCAGCCTCGACCCTTCCCTTGACTACATATTAGTCACCCCTATGGTAGGCCTGCGGGCAGGGTGCGTTGTAGGTGTAAGGTAGGACAAGCCCTGATGTGTGTGGCATGTCCTAGTAGTGACTTACAACCAAGACCGTATTTCACTATTGAAGGCTACCTGCTCCATTAGGCCAGACTGAGCTGCTGGAATTATTACACCCTATAATTCCCGCAGGCTCAAGGAGCACGGTAGCGAGTCATGTTTAGTATGCCTGAACTCAGGATGATAAAATATTTCTTGTAGTCAAGTTTATTTTAGTGTCCTGGGTTTGCAAATGCTACTTTTAGAAAGTTAGCATTTGCTTGCTTAACTATTTCAGCCCGCCTCTGCTGGTATGTGTATCTGACTGTCTGGGATGTGTGAGTGACAGGGCTGGAGGGATGACAGGTGGTGAATGCGCAGATTACACCTTAGTGGGAGGTAGGAGTGCCTCTTGACTCGAACTGTAGCTGTGCTCGGCCACCACAATGCTGGCTCCACCCTCCTGGGGAGCGGCGGATGACTCTGCCGGCACCTGGCCCAGGAAGGGCGAAGCCCCCATCAACAAGGTACTCTGGCCGCCCCTGTCCGCACAATGCTGGCTCCACCCCATGTGGGGCGTCTGATGCGCCTGCCCCTCACACTGAAAGCAGAAGCCGGAATACACCCGCCGGGGTACTCAAGGACTGAGAGTGGCTATGCAAAGGCCCCCCTGGCCTGCGAGAACAAAAGAATTGGCCTATAAAAGAAGGAGCCCTGCTCCTTGAAAACTAGATCCGGTTTGGGCCACAGAAGGACTCTGCCCGACGAGAAGGACCGTGAGAGACAAGGAAGGGTGCTGACTCTTGCCTGTGTCTGGTGCCTTGCTGCCGAAGGATAGGAAGGAGAAAAGACTACGAGAAGACTTTTGCTTTACTTTGTGCCAAACTCTGCTAAAGAGATCTCTAAGGGCTTGCAACTGAACTTGCCCCCTGACCAGCGTCCCAGGACCAGTGGACGCTACCCCCTTGGAAGAAAGCGACTGCGGGTGCTGACCTTCGCCGCAGCACCGACGGAGGGATCTCCTCCAAGGCAACGACCTCCACCTGACCACCGTGACCGGGGCCCAAAGCAACAGCGAGAACAAAGTAAGGACCAGCCACCGCTGGCCCGAACACCATGACCGCAACTGCACCGGGAGCCCGAGAGCAAAGCGAAGGAGGACCCGTCCGGTCCGAGCTCTCGAGGTGACTGCATGACGAGCAGCCACTCACCTGCAAAGACGGACAGTTGCCCTGTGAGAATCCGCAAGGTCGGTAGCCTGCCCGACAGCCCAGCTGTGAGCCCACAGCTGCACCGGCATTTGGCTGGGTACGTCCTGCACTTGGGGACCGTACTGCCACTTGCCACCACCGCACAGCCACCGCCTCCAGGGTCGGAGCGGACGACGAGGAGAGGACCCTGCCGCCACAGAACACCGCCGCCCCGGATGACCAGTGACCTGCTCGGCTGAAGAGCCGCAACGATCAGCGACCCCGGGAAGGCAACGCGACGTGGGACAGATCCCCTGGAAGCCGCCGGTTCCACAAGAACTTTGGTTAACACCGGCCTACGGGCCCAAAGAGAACTGCTATAAGAACTGTGGTAACCTGAACTGAGTAATTTGCAACCGTTATCATAAAGTACGTTGACTGTATTCACAAGCCTGCTTAAAATCTATATAAAGATATATATTTTTACAGAATACAGTCTGGTCTCGTTGTGTGGTGGGTTGGTTGTAAAGGTGTACTATCGCAAGTGTTTAACCTATATGCCCCGAAGATTAGCCTGCGACTGCTTAAGCCACACTACCTAGAGGGTAAGCAGAGGTTGTCTGGAAGGTAACCCTCAGCCCTGACGAGAAAGAGGAGAGTCCCTGCTTGTCGCTAGTGTTGCACTGCGCCAACTAGAGACTCCCCCTTCCTACATTGGACGCAGCGGTGAGGATTTTCGAATTTACACTTGCGATATCTATACCTGAGCTTCTGACCACTACACAAGGATTACGGTCCAGTTACGTAGCCACAGACTTTGCTTTTGAATTTTGCCGAAAGAAAGATTCCGAGTGCAGAAACCATGCCGGGCACAAAGAGCCTGGATGGAGCAGAGTCCACGACCTCCGAGGTGTTGGAGGTGGAGTGGGACCCCGCCAAAGTGGATAAATATTCCAAGGACGAACTGAAGTTCTTTTGCAAGAAACTCAAGGTCCCGCACGCTGGCTGCAAAAACAAGACACAGCTCTCCAAGGCCCTGAAAGCCTGGATAGAGTCCCGAAAGACCCCGGAGGATCAAGACGCCCTCGCCGAGCAGAATGCAACAGAGGAGCAGAATGCACTTGGGGATCTGATCGACCTCGAGAGGCAAGACAGCGAGCACAGCTTTGGTAAAGGCCTGTCGCCAGAGGAGCTGGCGGACAGGAAGGAAACGAGGAATCACGAAAGAAAGTTGGCAGAATTGAAAATCCAACTGGAGCTTGAAACGAAAAGAATGGCGCTGGAAGAGCGAAAGCACCAAATGGATTATGAAGTAAAAATGAGGGAGATAAGTCTCAAGGAGAGAGACTTGGATCGTCCTCCCTCTGGTGGCAGCGCATCGCCAGTGCAGGTAGAGTCAAGAGTGCACATCCCGAAGGACGTAGTTAAGGAGTTCTTTAAGGGGGATGACATAGGACAGTGGTTTAGGGCATACGAAGTAGCCATGTCCTCCCACCGGGTCCCTGACAAGGATTGGGGAGCGGGGTTGTGGGGAAGGTTCCTTAGCGAAGGGAGAGATACCTTGCTAGATTTGCCCGTTGAAAATCAGAGATCCTATGCCCACATGAAAGAAGCTTTAATGAACAGGTACGGGCTTACCCCTGAAATGTATAGACAGAAGTTTAGGGGATGTACTAAGCGGCCTGGGAATACGTATGTGGAGTATGTGACTTACTTTTGCAGAGCACTGGATGGTTGGGTGAAAGGTAACAAAGTTAATGATTTTCAAGGTCTCTTTGATTTAATTGCATGGGAGCACTTGTCTGATCACTGTTTTCCTGAGTTACGCCAACACCTGATCGATAGCAAGCTGTCCAACCCGAGGAAGCTTGCTGAGGAGGCGGACCGCTGGCTCAGCACCAGGGTCCACAAGGGTCCCGTGGGAGACTCCGCCAAGAGTGGGCAGGGTCCCCAGCAGAAGAGTGGGGGGGACAAGGGGGGAAAACAGAAAGGGTTCCAAAAAGGCCCCCAAAGTAGTTCCCAAGGGAGCCCGCAGCAGGGTTCTCAGCCTCCCCCACCTCCGAAGCAGAATGGGGCCCCGACAGGTAAACCTGTTCCAAAGGGGCCCTTCAATTGTGTCAAATGTGGCGAGCCTGGGCACATATCCAGTGACCCCAAGTGTCGCCTGTTTGGAAAACCCGCACCCACTGGTGCTCCGCCCCGACAAGTGACTAGCGTTCACCTGGGAGAAGAAATGATGGTCTCGGGGGGTGGAGATCCCGTTCACATGACCCTGGTCTCGCTAGGAGACAGCGAGATGATCCCTACGAACTACCTGCCCTCTAACACTAAGAAATATGGGCAGGTGGTGATCATCAATGGTAAGGAAGCTGAGGCTCTTAGAGACACAGGAGCCAGTGTGACTGCAGTGAGGCAGCACCTGGTGTCTCAAGAGCAGGTTGTACCCCATGCCTACTGTAGGGTTATCAACGCTGATAATTCAGAGAGTCAGTGTCCGATGGCTCAAGTTCCCTTCGAGTGGGGGGGGGTCTCTGGTACTCTGCAGGTCTGTGTGAGAAAAACCATACCTGTTGACTGTTTGCTAGGGAACGACTTGGAGCACTCCCCTTGGGAAAAGGTGGAGAAGACGACTCACCTGCGGATGGTGGGTCTGCCTGACTGGGCGTGCGTGACCACCCGGTCAATGGCAGCCAGTAGGGGTGATCAAGAGGTCCTGGGGCCTGAAGGAGAGGCCCAGGAACCGGCCTTAGGGAGAAGGCGCAGGGGGCGCGGGAAACCGGCTCCTGAAGTTCCCACGGTCCAGGAGGAAGCAGACCTCGAGGGGGATGCCCTGGAGCCTACAGGGGAACAGATCGCCGAACTGGGGGACCTGCCTGAGCTGACCCATTGGCAGCAAGAAGGAGGACCCTCCAGGGAGGAATTCTGCAAGGAGCAGAAAGAATGCCCTTCTCTCGTGGGTATGCGGCAGCAGGCTGCAGACCAGGCCAATGGTGTTCAGGCCAAAACACATTACGTGTACTGGGAGAACGACCTCCTGTATTCAGAGCCTAAGGCTGCTGAACCTGGGTCAGCCCGTGTGCTGGTGGTACCCCAGAAGTTCAGAGCCTTCCTACTGGGTCTGGCTCATGATGTGCCTTTAGCAGGACATTTGGGGATGGACAAGACCTATGACAGGCTTGTCACCCACTTTTACTGGCCCCAAATGCATAGTTCAGATGCTTATTGCAGAACCTGTCCGACTTGCCAGGCAAGTGGGAAGATGGGAGGGAAGAACAAGGCTCCCCTCCAACCCTTCCCTGTGGTCGGTACGCCATTCCAGCGAGTGGGTATTGACATCGTTGGGCCTCTGGACCCCAAGACAGCCATGGGCAACAGGTTCATCCTGGTCTTGGTGGACCATGCCACCCGGTACCCTGAAGCCATCCCTCTGAGGACAGTGTCGGCTCCCGTGGTGGGGCGTGCACTGATGGGAATTTTCTCTCGAGTAGGATTCCCTCTAGAGGTGGTGAGCGACAGGGGGACCAATTTCATATCGAAGTATATGAAGTCCCTTTGGCAGGAGTGTGGCGTAACGTATAAGTTCACCACGCCCTACCATCCCCAAGGTAACGGGTTGGTTGAAAGATTCAACCGAACCCTCAAAGGCATGATCATGGGCCTGGAAGGTCCGATGAGGCGTAAGTGGGACGTCCTCTTACCATGCCTGCTCTTTGCATATCGCGAGGTGCCACAGAAGTCCCTAGGGTTCAGCCCCTTTGAACTACTGTACGGTCACCCCGTGAGAGGACCGCTGAGTTTGGTAAAGGAAGGCTGGGAGCAATCTCCCAGGAAACCTCCCCAGAATGTATATAGCTACATGCTGGCCTTCAGAAACCAGACCAGACGCTTCAGACAACTTGCCGAGGCAAATCTGGAAGCGAGCCAGGAGGAAATGAAGCGGTGGTACGATCAGAATGCCACTCTGGTTGAGCTTCAGCCTGGACAAGAGGTGTATGTCCTGGCCCCAGTGGAGCCCTGTGCCCTTCAGGATAAGTGGACAGGACCATTTGAGGTTGTGGAGCGCAAGAGCCCCGTGACATACTTGGTGGACATGAAGACGCCCAGGAACCCTTTGCGGGTCCTGCATGTCAACCGCCTCAAGCCCCACTTGCGAAGGTCCGAAGTGGGCATGTTGTTGGCAACCGATGACGGAATGGAGGAGGAGTCGGAGCCTCTTCCTGACCTCTTGGTGGCCTGTGAGAAAGATGGGTCAGTGGATGGAGTTAACCTCTCACCCACCCTGACCGCCGAACAACAGGAGGACTGCCGCCAGTTGCTGGGGCAGTTTCCAGACCTGTTCTCCCTGGTTCCGAGTGTCACAGATTGGTGCGTCCATGATGTGGACACTGGAGACAGCTTACCCGTGAAGCATAAGGCTTACAGGGTGACTGACAGGGTCCGGGCCTGCATCAAGGAGGAGGTCTCCAAGATGCTTGCCCTCGGGGTGGTTGAGTCTTCCAGCAGTCCTTGGTCCAGCCCCGTGGTCTTGGTTCCGAAGGCTGCTGCGCCGGGAGCCACACCCGAACTCCGGTTCTGTGTGGACTACCGAGGACTCAATTCAGTCACGAAGACTGACGCGCACCCCATCCCCAGAGCTGACGAGCTCATTGATCGGCTAGGGGCTGCCCGGTTCCTCAGCACGTTTGATCTAACGTCTGGGTACTGGCAGATCGCCTTGACCGATGGGGCAAAGGAGAGGTCGGCATTCTCTACACCAGATGGGCATTTCCAGTTCCGGGTTATGCCATTTGGAATGAAGAATGCCCCTGCCACCTTTCAGAGATTGGTCAACCAGGTGTTGGCTGGACTGGACGAGTTCAGTGCCGCCTACCTGGATGACATCGCAGTGTTCAGCGGTACCTGGCCCGAACACCTGCGACACCTCTGGGAAGTGTTGATGGCCCTGCGCAGAGCAGGCCTCACAATCAAGGCAAGCAAGTGCCAGATTGGGCAGGGTTCCGTGGTGTACTTGGGACACCAAGTTGGGAGTGGCAAGGTAGCCCCCTTGCAGCCCAAAATCGAGACCATCCTGGCTTGGGAACCCCCCAAGACCCAGACTGCAGTGAGAGCCTTCCTGGGGCTCACTGGGTATTACAGGAGGTTTGTCAAGGGCTATGGCACGATCGTGACCCCCTTGACAGAGCTGACTTCGAAGAAGCAGCCCAGGAATGTGATTTGGACTGACACCTGTCAGAAGGCTTTTGACACCCTGAAGACTGCCATGTGCACGGCGCCCGTGCTCCTGGCCCCCGATTTCTCCAAGGAGTTCATTGTGCAAACAGACGCTTCAGAGCATGGTGTAGGGGCTGTTCTTTCACAGATGACTGAGGAGGGCTTTGACCAACCCGTAGCCTTCATAAGTAGGAGGTTACTTCCACGGGAAAGTAGGTGGAGTGCAATAGAGCGTGAAGCATTTGCTGTGGTCTGGGCACTGAAGAAGCTAAGACCCTACTTGTTTGGGTCTCACTTCCGAGTTCAGACGGACCACAGGCCCCTCAGATGGTTGATGCAAATGAGGGGTGAGAACCCGAAACTGTTGAGGTGGTCCATTTCTCTACAGAGTATGGACTTTACGGTGGAACACCGCCCTGGCACCGATCACGCCAACGCTGACGGTCTGTCCAGATTTTTCCGCCTTAGTGATGTGGAACTCCCTGGGGAAGGGTAGTTCCCCCCACATTTCAGCTGGAGGGGACACGTGTTAGACCTGGCACCTTGGCGTGAGTCTCCCTTCCACTTTTTGCTGATGTGCCTCCGATGTTTTGCTGGTTTTCCGATACTCAGGGCACTGCGCCACGGCTGACCCGTGCCGCAGTGCAAGTGCTCCCTACTGTAAAAACTGTACATACGATTGGTATCCATGATTGGTGCATTGGATTTACTGTCAGTCCCTAGTAAAGCGCACTAGAGAGTGCCGGGGCTTGTAGATGCCAATACTGCTGGTGGGCCTGCAGCGCTGGTTGCGCCACCCACCGAAGCAGCCGTAAAGTTGTGTCTGGGAACTGCGACCGCAGAACCCGCGCGCGGTCTCGTACTGTCACGCTAGCTGGGCAAGTGCACCCACTTGCCAGCCTCGACCCTTCCCTTGACTACATATTAGTCACCCCTATGGTAGGCCTGCGGGCAGGGTGCGTTGTAGGTGTAAGGTAGGACAAGCCCTGATGTGTGTGGCATGTCCTAGTAGTGACTTACAACCAAGACCGTATTTCACTATTGAAGGCTACCTGCTCCATTAGGCCAGACTGAGCTGCTGGAATTATTACACCCTATAATTCCCGCAGGCTCAAGGAGCACGGTAGCGAGTCATGTTTAGTATGCCTGAACTCAGGATGATAAAATATTTCTTGTAGTCAAGTTTATTTTAGTGTCCTGGGTTTGCAAATGCTACTTTTAGAAAGTTAGAATTTGCTTGCTTAACCATTTCAGCCCGCCTCTGCTGGTATGTGTATCTGACTGTCTAGGATGTGTGAGTGACAGGGCTGGAGGGATGACAGGTGGTGAATGCGCAGATTACACCTTAGTGGGAGGTAGGAGTGCCTCTTGACTCGAACTGTAGCTGTGCTCGGCCACCACAATGCTGGCTCCACCCTCCTGGGGAGCGGCGGATGACTCTGCCGGCACCTGGCCCAGGAAGGGCGAAGCCCCCATCAACAAGGTACTCTGGCCGCCCCTGTCCGCACAATGCTGGCTCCACCCCATGTGGGGCGTCTGATGCGCCTGCCCCTCACACTGAAAGCAGAAGCCGGAATACACCCGCCGGGGTACTCAAGGACTGCGAGTGGCTATGCAAAGGCCCCCCTGGCCTGCGAGAACAAAAGAATTGGCCTATAAAAGAAGGAGCCCTGCTCCTTGAAAACTAGATCCGGTTTGGGCCACAGAAGGACTCTGCCCGACGAGAAGGACCGTGAGAGACAAGGAAGGGTGCTGACTCTTGCCTGTGTCTGGTGCCTTGCTGCCGAAGGAGAGGAAGGAGAAAAGACTACGAGAAGACTTTTGCTTTACTTTGTGCCAAACTCTGCTAAAGAGATCTCCAAGGGCTTGCAACTGAACTTGCCCCCTGACCAGCGTCCCAGGACCAGTGGACGCTACCCCCTTGGAAGAAAGCGACTGCGGGTGCTGACCTTCGCCGCAGCACCGACGGAGGGATCTCCTCCAAGGCAACGACCTCCACCTGACCACCGTGACCGGGGCCCAAAGCAACAGCGAGAACAAAGTAAGGACCAGCCGCCGCTGGCCCGAACACCGTGACCGCAACTGCACCGGGAGCCCGAGAGCAAAACGAAGGAGGACCCGTCCGGTCCGAGCTCTCGAGGTGACTGCATGACGAGCAGCCACTCACCTGCAAAGACGGACAGTTGCCCTGTGAGAATCCGCAAGGTCGGTAGCCTGCCCGACAGCCCAGCTGTGAGCCCACAGCTGCACCGGCATTTGGCTGGGTACGTCCTGCACTTGGGGACCGTACTGCCACTTGCCACCACCGCACAGCCACCGCCTCCAGGGTCGGAGCGGACGACGAGGAGAGGACCCTGCCGCCACAGAACACCGCCGCCCCGGATGACCAGTGACCTGCTCGGCTGAAGAGCCGCAACAATCAGCGACCCCGGGAAGGCAACGCGACGTGGGACAGATCCCCTGGAAGCCGCCGGTTCCACAAGAACTTTGGTTAACACCGGCCTACGGGCCCAAAGAGAACTGCTATAAGAACTGTGGTAACCTGAACTGAGTAATTTGCAACCGTTATCATAAAGTACGTTGACTGTATTCACAAGCCTGCTTAAAATCTATATAAAGATATATATTTTTACAGAATACAGTCTGGTCTCGTTGTGTGGTGGGTTGGTTGTAAAGGTGTACTATCGCAAGTGTTTAACCTATATGCCCCAAAGATTAGCCTGCGACTGCTTAAGCCACACTACCTAGAGGGTAAGCAGAGGTTGTCTGGAAGGTAACCCTCAGCCCTGACGAGAAAGAGGAGAGTCCCTGCTTGTCGCTAGTGTTGCACTGCGCCAACTAGAGACTCCCCCTTCCTACAACAGGGAAGTAGGCTGGCAGTGCCTTCATGGGGAAGATTTTGCGGGGTTATGCACCATCAGCAGGGGAGTTGTATAGAAGAATGTTAGAAGGTTATGTTAGGGAACAAGGTAAGTCAGGCCCTAGGAAGAAGTCTTTTTCTTGGCAGGTTTTTTGCAGAGTGATTTATAGCTTGCCAGAACTGTTTTTCTCAATTTGAAGCTGTTCTTTTCTCCAGACTTATAAAGTGGATGTTTTTTGCAGTTTTTAAATGTGTCAGAACTCTTAGGAGGTCTGGGTACCTTAGGGTTGGCCTGGGAGGATGTTACTCTTTGGCAACATGGCCTTGAACTACATTTGCAGAGGTCAAAAACAGACTAGAGGTCACTACATGGTCTTAAACTGCTGTGCTGAGGTCAAAGACAGACCAGAGGTTGAAGGGCAAATAAGTCATTTTGAAGTTTCAAGCGGAGAAGTTTTGCCCAGTGACATGTATCAGGAAGCTCAGTGCTCAAGCTGTAACATTGGAAGGGTGGTGTTAAAACACTAACAAGGGGATATAGCTACTTTGATTCAATTTTTAACAATCTTGGGAAAGGCAGTTACAAAGTTGGGGTTGATATCTACTGCATTTAGCACTCGTTCTTCCAGGATTGGGCAACAATGGAGGCTAGTAAGAGGGGATGGTCTAGGGAGCAAATAATGAGGCTGAGTAGGTGGTCCTCAGACTGTTTTCAGAGGTATGTTAGGACTAGCAAGGGGGTAGGAGGTGATTGTTAGCTGGATTCTGTATTTACACTGTTTTCTTTTTCAGGTTAGGTCCAGGACCATTGGCTGATGGCTTATCTGTGTGGATTGTTGAAAAAGTCCTTCATAAAGTGGGTGGCCAGGGCTGTATAGAGGAGTGCATGGGGTAGAAATGTGGGCATTCAACACAGATCTTTGACGGTTCATTGGTTTGGTAAGGGTGGAATGAGGTGGAAAGGGAACTTACCCAAGCTTTATATGTTTATGCAGAGTAATATTGCCCGGACATCTTGATGATTCACTATGGGAGAGTGACATGTTGGTGGAGAAGGGTTTGGCACTCTTACGGTCCATGACGCAGGATTTGAGGGAGATATGATTGCAATGGTCATGCTGTTTTATAGCATGAAGCAAACACAAGGAGACAATGGACGGATCATGGTTGAATCCATCATCGTTCTTTAGCTCACTTTGTCACCCCAGTTCAGACCAAGCCATATGCAAATCAGTCTTGACCCAGTTCCTCATGAGAACAGTCCAGCATGAACCACCAAGTCAAGTCTTCCCTGGACTGGAAACAAGCATCCTGTGGCTGGTTTTCGGAGTAACACCCCTCAGGCTAGCTTGAATCCAGTGGAAAAGTGAGCAAGGGACCCATGTCTAGGCATACCCTGCCAACTTATGACACACAAAGAAAACACAAGGAGACAATGAACAGAGCACTGCAACTTTTTCAGACACTCACCCCCAATCAGTATTAGATCTGGGTTGAATCCATCACCGTTCTTTAGCTCACTTTGCTACCCCAGTTCAGACCCAGCCATATGCAAATCAGTCTTGACCCTGTTCCTCATGGGAATAGTCCAGCCTGAAATGCCAAGCCAGGTCTTCACTAGACTGGAGCAAGCAACCTGGAACCAGTTTTGGAGTAACACCCCTCATCAGCCAGGCTAGCTTGGATACAGTGGCAAATTGAGCAAGGGACCCACGGCTGGGCATAACTTGCCAACTTATGGCGAACAAAGCAAACACAAGGAGACAATTGACTGTGCACCGGAACGTTTCAGACACTAATCCCCAGTCACTATTAGATCTAGATTGAATCCATCATCGTTCTTTAGCCTACTTTGCCATCCCAGTTCAGACCCAGCCATATGCAAATCAAATTTTCAACGCTCCATCTATTATCTCCTTGTGTTTGATTTGTTTCATTCCTAGGATGTTCTGGGGAGGTGCAGACAAGCCATCAGCCACAGATAAAGAAAGGAGGAAGGTGAACAGGGAGATGTAATGTTTTTGTAGGAACAAGGACCTGGGCAGAATTCAGCCGGTTGACTTGCATTACAAGGAAGTTGAATTTTTGTGGATGACTGTGTACATCTGTTGTACACCTGAGGAATTGATGGAGTTTTTGGTCATGACCATAAACATAGAAGAGCAATTTATTTTTTGTTTGGGGGAGCAACATAGTCAGATTGTTGCCTTTTTCTGGTGGTGGTTGGTCCACATGTTTGCAGGCCTTCACTTAAGGTTATTTTGGTTTATATAGGCTAAGCAGAAAGAAAAGGAGGGTCTCAACAAGCCCACCCCAGACGTCTGGAGTTAAATCATAGCAATAACAAGTTAAGCACAGGTTAATTTATTCACTTCTAAGCAAAAGGGGAAGTTTAAACTAAATACAATCAGAGAAGTACAATATGTTATGTTAAAGTTTGAAGGGTATGTATACGGAGGACAGGATTAAGGGAAGGGTAGAAGGAATGTAGGTGCTTTAATGTATAGTGAGGTTTTAGATCTGTAAGACTATAGGCTGGGGATGTTCATGTGAAACATACCTGTTCCAATAAAGCAGCATTCTCCACACATACAAGGAGTCAGTGGTCTGTGATGTGCCCCTTTTCACCCAATAGAGCTTTGGGGGACAGGGAGGTCTGTCCCCAGCGGTATTGGGGGAACCAGGTGCAGACTACATGACTTGGCTGGCTTGGGCTACATCTGGTAAAGGATGTAGCCCAAGGTATTTACAGTGCAACATTTTGGGATGCCACCCACCATTTTGTTTGCAGGGGTACACGGCTGTAGCCATTTAGCAGTCAGGGAAAATTGGTACTAGTTGATTTAGTTTTGGGAAAAGGATAGGCTGGCTTTGATGGTCAAGAACGGGGCAGGCTGGTTGAAACAGGTGCGTAGGGGAAGATTTGTATTGTTTGTTGCTTGAGACAGATGTTTTATTGGGTTTATTGGATTAGCGCAGTTAATTAAAACCATAGCTATAAAATATCAACATTAGCACAGTTATCATATTAAAAAAGCAAAAACTGGAAAAAACAATCAAGATTTCAAATCCTGTAGATATAAAAAACAATCTTGTAGGTGCCAGTAAAATCACAATACAATGCAGGGCCTAAAGTGAAATAAATTAGTGTAGGAATGCTAAGCAAGGGGACGGAAAAAGTCGGTGATGAGTTTTTTTGGGGGGGAACTGGAAACACGGGGGCCAAAGAGGATAAAAAAAGGTTGTCCAAAAGTCTCACGAATTTTCCAATCCTTACAAGCACTTGAGTGTCTGAGGAAGTAAAGCACAGGGCAGATGCTTCCCAACACGACCTAATGCCCCATTTTAAATATAAGGGTTTTAAAAGAAGTCTTCTGGGGGCGTCCAGGGCAGGACAGCAGCACAGGAGATGCAGCCATGATTCGGTCTGGTAATTGCACAGTCTGCATGCTCCCTCCTTGGAGCCCATCGGTTAAAGGCAGTTGAACGCAGACCTAGGAGACGCATGAACATTATATTCTTCTGAGCCACTGCATTTAAGTTTTCCAAGGAGGTAAGATTGAGGTGCCCCAGGGAGGTATGAGTTGTTCAGGGGGAGCAAGACTGTTGATGTTTTTAAAGCCTGGGAGTCCATCTGGTGGGACATTTGTTTGACCTGCTTATTGATAACCTTTTTCCAGACTATGTACGGAATAGTGTCTGAAGTTAGTAATGAGTTATCGATCTCTAGCGATTTTATAGCATTTGTGACTTGACGATTCCATTGATTTCCAGGACTAGCAAAAGTTTCTTTTAGCCTGGCTTTTAAAGTGTTGTCTGCAGCTTTTAATGTCCTTATAAAGTATTTCAGGGTGTCAGCCTCACAATAAATAGATTGTCTTTGAAGGCCCAGCTCCAGTCGTAGTCTTGCCCTATGAATGAAGTTTGGAAGATGAAAGATTTTTTTATAAGTGGAAACTTGGGCAAGGTCAAGACTAGCAGAGCATGCGCCATGGAAGGCCTGATGCCCATAGTTTAAGGCGGGGAGAAGAGTGGCTTTAATCACCTTCAGGATAGGTTCTGCAGAAGGACTACTCAGGGACAGATGTGAGAACTGGGCAGATCGCCCACAAGTTTTTAGGCCTTCAATTAAGGTTATTTTGGTAAATATAAGCGAAGCAGGCAGAAAAGGAAGGTCTCAACAAGCCCATATCGGAAAGCCTGGAGTTCAAATGTTATAGCATGGAAATACCAAGTTGAGCACAGGTTGATTAGTTCATTCCTAAGCAGAAGGGGACGTTTAAAGTAGGACAATCATAGAAGTACTGTAGGTTATCATGTTAAATTTTGAAGGGTATGTATACAAGGGTCAGAATTAGGGGAGGGGAAGAAAGAATGTAGGTGTTTTGATGTATAATTAGGTTTTTGCTCCGTATGGCCATAGGCCGAGGATGTTTATGTGATATGCACCGGTTTCAACAAAGTGGCCTTTTCCATACGTACAAGAAGTAAGCGGTCTGTAATGTGTCCCGTTTAACCCAAGTCACCTAGAAATTGAGGCAAATGCTGCCGGTCGTACACTTCTTTCAGTTTTGCTTCTGTGCGTTTGCAAGAGTAAATAAAAAGTACTAAAACAACAGGAGAGACGGGCTGCTGTCAAAAATTGTAATAAATCCAGAAATGTATTGCATGATTGTGCCTTGCAGTGGTTAAAGCATTGTAGAGCTCAGCCTGCTTCCCCAAACAAATGTAGGGCCTCTGGTCTTTTCTCAAAAGCCTGTCAAATAGGTAGAAATGTACAGATTGATCAGCAGATCTGAATGTTCAGCACGGGAAAGCAATGCCAAAGGGCACAACACTCCAGACGTCTGCTCGCGAAAATATGGCCCGCCATTTCAGAACAATGGTCACGTCGTCAGCTGTGCAACCACAAAATTTAAATTAATGACTAATAAATAGCAATAATAATAACATATTTGTCGGTGGTTTATTAGATAGTCTTGTTGCTTCAGAACGTGACTAATAACAAATAGCATGTTATTAAATTCTCTATAGGGGAAGGGTGAAAGGCTCACTTAGTCAGGATTTAAGTTTGGACTATGGATGGGCAAAGTTGCCTAGTTTGGCTTTTGCATAGCACTCATATTTCTTTTAAACATATTTCTTTTACAAAAGTGCCACATTTGCACTGGTTGCCGAGAGAACAATTTGAATTGCCATAATACTTGTTAGAGACGCCATTTTCAACCTTCTGTTCACGACTATACATGGCTTCAAGCTGATTTCCACTCAAGCTTCCACTGTCCCATCAGCAACCAGGCAAACATGCGCGGGGAGTTTACGCGCATATAAAAAGTTCGCGAGATACAAGGGTCAAGTTATGTTGATCTAGTTTATGTGAATCCCATGGTGAATCTTGCTAATGCACGAGGATACAGGCCACATCTCATTTCAAAGTCCCCACACGACATTCTGCTCGAACCAGGAGGCATATTTACATGTTCTGGCGCATCTCTGCAAATCAGCAGGGATGTGCCAGAACAGATGCGTCATGCAATCCCCTCCTTCCGCCACCACAGATGCGCCGCATTTGCAATGCGGCGCACCATGGTGCAAGGAAGGGAAGATGCGTGACGCATCTTGTGGCGTATGGGCGGCGCATTGCTGGAGTCGCGTCGCAAGCGAGATGCAACTCCTGCAATGCACAGGGGCCACCTATGCTCAACGTGGTGCATCACGCTGCTGCGTTAAATCCTTACGCCTGCTTCAAGCAGGCGTAAGGATTTGACGCAGCAGCGTCGTAAAACTGACTCAGTAAAATCTTATAGATTTCACTGCGCAGTTTTACAGGGCTTTCCTGCGAGGGAACGCCCACCCTGCGACAGAACGCCCACATGAAACCTGACGCAGGTTTCATGTGTCGCAGGGCTTTACAACGTGACGCATCTGCCTAGATGTGTCACGTTGTAAATAAGTCTCAACGTGGCGCATTGTTTACGCCGCTGTAGCGTCACAAAAGTGACGCAACGGCGGCGTAAAAGTGTCGCAAGGGGCTTGT
Source organism: Lissotriton vulgaris (assembly GCF_964263255.1). Classification (NCBI taxonomy): domain Eukaryota; kingdom Metazoa; phylum Chordata; class Amphibia; order Caudata; family Salamandridae; genus Lissotriton; species Lissotriton vulgaris. The sequence goes on along the minus strand of NC_141699.1, from coordinate 677,237,347 downwards.
AAATCTGCCCCCAAGTATTGTGTGAGAAAAGTTAAGTAGTTAACATAAGCGAAATTCAATTAGACAATTAAGCAAGCCATGTGTAGCCTAATTATCCATGCTAGATTACGTTTGAATATAGAGATTAGAAATGTTCACTCTCATCAAACTCAGTCAAGATGCAAAATGCATGCATACTTTTTCTTGGCAAGTTTGCGGTTTGCAAAGCTTTTGTAAGCAAAATGACAAACTAGTCTGAATTTTCCCCGAGTGTATATCTTTCACAACGAAGATTGTTGGAAAAGTTCAAATTTCGACCAAATGTGAGAAAACATACAACTTTGCAACTGTTTGAATTTTATGCAAGTATTCAATAGAACTTCACAAAGGTGATGTGAATAACCTTTGCAAATTAGCACACCTCTATTCTGTGCATCACATTCCTATGAATACTGATAGAGGGCACTGGCATCTAGGGGTGTTTGCTAGGTGGTGAGATATGGGGCTGGCAAGTGAATTTAAAATTTCTCAACAATTACTGAGGTATATCCAATTAAAAAGATGGTGTCGGAAAGAGGGAGGTAGAAAGGCACATCAGGCAGTTTATATAGGTGTTTGGAGTCCTGAGGGAGTATGAAAGATCAATTCAATCATTCTGTTCTAAGTGTTATTTAAAGTGACCTTGAGAGTCAGTCACATGAGTCAGAGTTCTCTTATTCTGGCATCACGTTACAGGCTAATAAAGGCTGGCTACATAAACACATGACTGCATTTTAACATTAGAGAATGTGTGTATAAACATTAAAAAATGCATGTAGTGGCATTGGTTCTAAGAACAACGGCTGTTTGAATGGCAATGTTAACAAATGTTTGCTTGTTCGCCTTTTTTCTTCAGTTTAGAAACTCCAGGGGGCATATTATCAAGAACGGTGTTCAAATTATCCCCGCTTTAGCAGCAGTAAACTGCAGCTAAAGCGGCGATAATGGGTTTGATAATATGCCCTTGAGCATTCCAATAGAAGCCCAGGTTCACACCAGAACCTGGGCTTCTTTGGGAATTCACAAGGGCATTTTATCAAGCCCAATATTTCCGCTTTACCGGCAGTTTCCTGCCGCCAAAGCGGCGATAATTTTAACGCCGTTTCTTCATAATATGCCCCCTTATTTTCTGACAATGTTTACGTTAACAAGGCAGAGAAGGACATTTTCCCACTTCACGTTGCAATCATGGCTGAAGTGGGAGATGGCCATGAAAAGATACGTTTTGGATGGTTTAAGAATAATTAGCCCCAGCATAAGTAGCTTCCTTGTGCTTTGACAAAGGCCATTCTTGGCACATTTTTCAAGCAAAGCAAGGGCCTAACAAGAGTGACCCCAGGCCCAATAATATCCCATTAACAATAAATTTATATAAAGTACTGGTGCAGGGGATGAGGTTACACACTTTAGCCCATATTTATAAGGATACACGCTTAGGCCCATATATACGAGGCTGTTGCACCACCGCTGGGTCACGTTTTGTGGCGCACTGGTGGCGCAAACCACAAAATCATATTTATGAAGCCAAGCAAAGCCACTTTGTGTGGCTTTGAATGGCCTCATAGATATGGAATAATGCAAGGCAGCACAAACCGCTGTGTTGCCTTAATCTGTGTAGACCCTATTTTTTTTCTAATCTGGGTGCTGTAAAGGTGTCACCCTCGGTCCATTTGGTCTGGACAGACCATTATTTGGTCCCTTTTTCCCTTCTGTTGCATGGGAAATTTGTACCGTACCGTTCACGGTCTGTGGTGAAACACCCTTGGCATAAATAGGATGTTAGTCAATTTTCAGACTTGTTGTTAAAGTTCAAGCCACAGTTTCCCCCTAATATAGTGGCATCGGACTCTCTTTTCCAGGATTGGCTGACGCAAGCTCTAGATACTTGTATTTCTGAAAAACGTTGTTTTAGGAAAAAACTTGGACCTTCTAACCTGTGGTTTATTGAAACCCTGGCTGAAGCTAAAAAGGCCTGTAAGCAATTGAAACGAACATGGAGGTGTGTCTATGATATAGAAGCTAAAAACAAATATCAGGACTCTATTAAATCTTATCATAGGCTGATTCGGAAAGCCAGAGCAGAATATATTGCGGCAAAAATTTTGGAGAGTAATAATTCTCCCAAAATTAGTTTTTCACTTCTTAAAAAAATATAACCCTCTAACGAAAAAGTTGATCCTCCAATCTCTTCTAACATTCAATGTGAGGAACTTGCAGATTTCTTTGTGCGCAAGGTGGAGACTATTTATAACAACTTGTCAACGGTCTGCATCCTTGCAGCCACCTCTAATACCAACCGAATAGTCATGCCCGAGGACAGGTTAAGCCTCTCTAAATTAACATTGTGTTCTTTTCCCAACTTTCGCTTTCTGAGATTGAATCTCTTTGTCTTAAAATTAAATCAGGCTCTCCGGCTGACCCTCTGAGACCAGATCAGCACTGGCAAGTTCTCAATTCAATCTCTCCAGCGATTAGGGAATTGGTGAATTTATCTCTGTCCTCTGCATCATTGCCGGAAACTTGGAAGCATGCAAATGTTATACCTCTTTTAAAGAAGCCTTCCTTGGAGCCGTCGGACCAGAGTAATTTTTGTCCGATCTCCCAGCTCCCTTTACTAGCTAAGGCTACAGAGTTATATGTTAACTCAGTATTAGCTGAATTTGTAGTGCGTAATAAAACTCTTGACCCCTCACAAAATGGTTTTCGTCCTCGCCACAGCATCGAATTGGCGCTGTTGGCAGTGACCGAGGACATCCGTAGTAGCCTAGATGCTGGGAACTCCGATGCCTTAATTCTTTTAGATTTAAGTGCCGCTTTTGACACTGTTTCACATGATATTCGTCTAGATAGACTACATGATATTGGGGTCAGGGGGGCCGCCTTGGCTTGGTTCCAGTCCTTCTTGGAAGGTAGAACTTTTCAAGTGGTGGTGCCACCTTATCATTCACAGATGCATGCCATCAAACATGGGGTCCTACAGGGCTCTATATTGAGGCCTGCACTTTTTAACATCTATGTCCAACCCCTAGCTTTGTTACCAAAAAGTAGAGGGTTGTCATTGGTTCCTATGCCGATGACACACAGTTAGTTATCGTCTTCTCAAAAAAGTGTCAAGATAATCTTGTTAAATTTAAAGAGGACCTTTTATCCATCTCTGACTGGATGACAGCAAATTGCTTACAGCTTAATGCTGCCAAGTCAGAAATTCTCATGATGGGGAGAGATGTGCTCTTTGGTATGAACACTGGTGGCCTGACAAACTAAAACCTGCACCTCTGCCAAAAAAGGCAGTAAAAAACTTAGGCTTTTGGATAGACAGTGAACTTTCATTTGATGCACAATCCAAGGCCTTAGCAGGATCTTGTTTTGGTCTCCTAGGAGGGCTGAAACCTTTATTTGGCTATTTTGCACCAAAGGTCCGCCAAACTATTCTTCAGGCTACAATCTTATCGAGGTTAGATTATGGTAATTCCCTCTACTTAGGCACCAATAAATCCTGTATTTCACACCTCCAAAGAATCCAAAATGCTGCAGCTTGCGCCCTGCTAGCATTTCCTAAATCTTGTTTGGTTGCAAATCTTTTGCGTAAGCTTTATTTATTGCCGATAGCTAAAATAATTCATTTTAAGTCTCTGTGTGTAGCCCACAAAATGTTGCCACAAGGACCGCCGATTTTAGCGGATCTGCTGGTCCAATACGTGCCAAATCGCCCTCTGCGCTCTGCCAACTCTGGTTCAGTCAGTACCCCCTGATTTCAAAGAGCCAGAGCAGGTGGCCGCTCTTTCAAGGTCCAGGCAGCGCACCTTTGGAATTCCCTCCCGCTCTCAATTAGAGAACTTCAGAATCATTTGGCATTTTGAAAGGCTGTAAAGACCTGGCTTTTCCCAGCGTAGGGTGCTTTCCTTGTGCTGGAGTGGTCTATTGGCACTTGCTTAGGTAAAGCTGGGGCGCCCAGTCACTGGGGCAGCTATGCTCTGCACACATTTTGAAAATAAATAAATGTGTTAGGGATGCGTGCCATTGGCGTTGCGGTGGGTGATCACACACAACACCCATGAATTTTGACACATCTCCAGATTTAAACCTGGGGATTTGCTAAAATCTTATGCCCCCCGGGGAGGCGCAACGAGAAGTATCCGTGTTTTTCCTTGTTTTTTCCTCTTCTTGGATAAAAACAGTAAAAAGTCTCACAGATTTATTTTTATGCAGGTAGGGGCCCCTTCCTGCACAATAACAATCCTGCATACGATGGTGCAAGAGTGCCTGCATTTGCGCCAGGCTGCTGAAACTGCACCCACAAGGAGAAAGGACAGAGATGTACCGTATGCCATAGATACAGCACATTCTTGCTCTTTCCCTTTGACGCAGGACCCTGCACATAAACAATCACCAGAGGTGATTTCCTCATTCTATGTGTGCTGCAGAATGCAGCAAGCATAGAAAAAGTGTTTTATTTCCGCCCCCTTGCCCAACACAGATGCAAAAACAAAAATTGATGGACAGAACGCAGAACAATGTCATACATTCACCCCAGTACAGAGATCCGGGCCTAAATCCATCGTTTTTTTGCACTCCCCACCACCCCAGTTCAGACAAGGATAGCTTGACTCCAGTGGTGTGGAGAGCATGGGACTCACGTCTGAGCGGGATAGCTTGACTCCAGTGGTGTGGAGAGCATGGGACTCACGTCTGATTAAACCCAGATCTGTGACTGGGGGTGAATGTTTTGCCATTGTGCAACATTCCGTCCATCATCTTGTGTGTTTAGCTGTTCACTCTATATATGGAAGGGTATGCCCAGACGTGGGTCCCGTGCTCACTACGCCCCTGGAGTCAAGCTATCCTGGCTGAAGAAGGCTGATAGCCAGAAACCGGTCCTAGGATGCTTGATTCCTGTATAGGGAAGACATGGCTTGGCAGTTCAGTCTGGACTGTTCCCATGAGACACATGGTCAAGACTGATTTGCATATGGCCATGTTTGAACTGGGGTGGCTTGGTGAGCAAAATAACAATGGATTAAACCCAGATCTGTGACTGGGGGTGAATGTTTTGCCATTGCGCAACATTCCGTCCATCATCTTGTGTGTTTTGGTGTTCACCCTATGTGGGAAGGGTATGCCCAGATGTGGATCCCGTGCTCACTACGCCACTTGAGTCAAGCTATCCTGGCTGAAGCAGGCTGATAGCCAGAAACTGGTCCTAGGATGCTTGATTCCGGTCCAGGGAAGACATGGCTTGGCAGTTCGGTCTGGACTGCTCCCATGAGGCACAGGGTCAAGACTGATTTGCATATGGCCATGTCTTGTTAAAAGTTAGGCCGCAAACGTCAACATTATCGCGCCATCTTGCCCTTTTTTTGAGCCCATTCGTGCGCGTAAGCGGCAAATATTTTGAGCACCACGGCCTCCCTGCCCCTCGCTGATAGCCAGCGCGTCTCTCTCTCTCTCTCCTGACCTCGCAAAGCATCCCCCCCGCACGCTGGTCACCCCCGCTCTCTCATGCATGGGCCATAAACCTTCTCCATCTGCGCTGCTCTTCCATGAGAATCACACCCCATGCCCGACCGACACCTCCCTTCATCCCTTTCATGGTCGCATACCCTTTGATAAACTCCTTCCTCCATGCCCGATTGTCCGAGTCGATCCCAGGCCATCACCTAGCCCTGCGGATGCAGTTTATTGCCCCTACTGTAAGGAATCACCCCTCTTCAAAGGAGTTACAGTTGATCAAAGCCCCCCACCCCATGAGATCTGATCAGTCGCACGCATTCCGGGAATCGGCGGAATGTCCAGCTGTATGATAGCCATCTCCTCCTGTGGGTAGGGAGGGGACTCTTACTGTGAAAATGTGTGGGAACGGGCCTGAAGCGGAGGTTCTGGGAATGTCTTTTCATGCTTCAAAGTGACTTTATTACAATAAAGAATGTTTGCCGACCATAAACCTGTGTATAAGAGGCCAGGCCTCAGAGATGCAGTTAGAGCACCTCGTGACGATACTTGCTGTCCGAACTGATGTGTTCTCCTCCGGAGAGAATAAACCCTTGTTTCCTTGCTTCCAGTCTCCAGCGCCTGCCTCTTCATTGATTAATATTTTGTGGGTTAAAGAGGCGACACCACCGGGCAATACTTAAGGATCTTAGTTTATTGGTTGCTTCCCACCTTTTACAATTGGCGTCCCAAGCGTGGGGCCCATCAGCGACACGTGGATCCAGTGGGAGAGGTCCTGACGACAGAGTGAATGACTGCAACGATCGGGAGAGCTCCTGCCCAATAGACCCTCGTCTGGCAGCCGATCCTCCTAACTTCACTGGTTCCGAATCGACCTCTCTCGAGTGATCTACGGTCCTGACTGGGAACCATCAGGAGTGCCGTGGCAATATCGGAGATTGGAGGACGATCGGGCGCTGGACGCGGAAGACGAGAAACAGCCCATGTGGTCCGGGTAAGGTCGTGTAAAAACGACAAAATTGCAAAACGATTGTCGCTCTTTGAGATATTCGCTGCTTACAAACGAGGAAGAGTAGAAATACTCTATCTTCCTTTGTGGACGGTGAAGGGGTGGGTAACGCGGACTTTTGTCCCCGATGTAATCTGTCGTGCCCATCTTTTCTCCCCACTGATTGATTGACTGATTGATTGATTGTAAGGGTAGCTCCCTGTTTTTATTGTTAGAATAAGATTTTGCTGTTGAGATATTCGCTGTTTGCAAACAACGTAGAATAACAATATTCTGTCTAGTCTTTGCAGATAGTGAAGGATAGGTAGTGCGGACCTTTGTCCCCCGCTGAAATCTGTCATGCCTATCTTCTCCCCACTGATTGGTAGCCTGTTTAGCCCGGACCGCTTATTAGAGATGAACCATCCGGCTCCACTGGAAGGCACCCCTAATAAGGACATGTTCATGAAGCATGGATTAGTCGCTATAGCATACAGCAAACTATGGCATAAATATACGAGGAAGGACCCCCAGAGTCAGTGGCCACTGATAGGATCCTTCGATGATGATAAAATGAGCACGCTAGAAACAGCCCTTGGTAAAAACAAGACAACGCCCACTATGCTTGATAGTTTCGGCATGTGGCGCAAAGAAACGGAACAACGTAAGAAGAGAAATGAGAGTAGGTTGGGAAAAGAGCTGCGAAAGGCAGCCCACCTAGCTGCTAAGAAACTAGAAGAAGAGATCAAGGAAAGAGAGGAAGCCAATCAGAAACCAGAGATAGAAACATCAAACCAGTGTCCGGTTAGAACACCCTCCACGCTCTACCCTGAATTACCCTCGAAACAGCGAGCCAACGATGATCTGTTGTTAGGTTCTCCGATCATCTACATGCCCCCTCCATATGCCCCTTCCCAACCCTTAGCACGGCACCCACCATCCCCAGGCACAAGCGAGAGTAGCGCCACCGCTTCGGCCCCCATGGCCTCTGTGCCGGCCGAACTCCTTGTATTAGATACTACACAAACGACAACGTTAGGCGACCCTGAGACCCGAAGGGCTGGCTCTGCAAGAACAAACAGATTAAGCAAAGATGAGCGAGCAGGGATTGACAAGATAGCAAGGACATTGGTAGAAAGAAAGGAAGATGAAGAGTATATCACGGATATGTTTAACTCGTATACAGGAAGTCACAGACGACATTTTACCGTTCAACTGTGTTATCATGCCTTGAACGCATACGAGGACCGATATCGAGACAAAGGTCCCGAGAGCCTAACGACTCTATATCGGAAGGTCGATAATGGGGACGAGGGCGAGTGTGATGTGACGGACCTCCTTATGCGAACGCTTGAGGTTTTCCGCCACCTCACTGAACAAGGATCGGGAGCTAAACCCACGACATCCGTAGCAACCGAACCACAAACTGAGCGATCTAACGCCATGATGCCGATACGAGAAGCTGCCCCTTACTGGGTTCCTCCACGAGGTAAAGGGACTAACGATGATGCAAACCACAAAGATGCAAAAGGAAGGGTAGTGTACAACTGGGTCTACCAGCCGTGGGACCGGCAAGAGATTCTGACATTCTGGAAATCTCTGCCTGACCTACGTAAAAACCCCACTGCCTTCTATACTGAATTAGGTACAGCCCTAGGTTCAACGATTATGACCCTGGCTGACATCGACTTGTTCTTCGGGTTATGTCTACCGGCTGATGTGTGGAAGCAAATCCGGAAAGTCGACCACCTTGAGCTGTTTGGACATACCTGGTCACAACTCGATGGCATTGATAAACAACGAGAACCTGGACAAAAGCCTTTGAAATCCATTTTAGACCTCCCAGACAAAATCGTACAGAAATTAAAAACCCTGATTCCAGAAAAGAAAGTGGACTGGTCGATAGTAACGGCCCGTCGCCAGAAACCCCAGGAGGATGTATCGATTACTTCTCCCGGTTTGAAACAGTGTTCTCCGATTACAGCTGCCAGGACATGACCACTGCAACCGGACACCATCTGTTTGTCCAGAATTACGTTAAGGGTTTGACACCAGATGTCTCCCAGAAACTGCAGGCCAGCAAGAGTAGTTGGGCAGCCTCCAAACCTGCGGCTATCCTCCAGATGGCCCAATATTATGAACATCAGAAAAATGAAAACGATAGAGCAACAGAGAAAAAGAAGGAAGAGTTGAAAGAGAGGGTCATGATAGCTCAGCTGCAGGGAGTAGCGATAAGTAAGGAACCCCCCAAAGGAAACTACCAGTCGACAGCTCCTAAAGATACGCCCTCCAGAGAACGTACGTCTGCGCCCTATGCAGGTCGGAGGGACTTAGATGAAAACCAATGCGCATTCTGTAAAGGATACGGTCACTGGAAATCACAGTGCCCGGTCCTTTACGAAATGAACAAAAACCGAGAAGCTAGAGACGAGACGAATAAACAAAGGGGACCCACCAACGACCTTAGCCAGGACAGATCAGGCCGACCCAACACATTTGATCGACCCCGACAAAATCAGTATCAGCAGTCCGATTACGAGAACGCCCACGATTTCGCATAGGACAGCCCGGGACAAGGGAGGGATCCAGTCGAGCTTTGTGTTGACCAGCAAGGTCCTTACGTCACTGCTAAGGTCCTGGGCATGAAATCCCCATTTTTGGTGGACACCGGGGCGACACGTAGTGCGTTATCTAAACGACTGATTCCAAGGGCACCCTTGTCTGGCTCACTTATAACATCGACAGGTTTCGATGGAACGCCCTCCACTAACCCTTTGTCCGCTCCGATCCTCTTCGACTTAGAAAACAACACCACTGACACCACGTTCTTACTTTCCTCCAATAGCCCTGACGCCATTATGGGACTTGACTTATTGAAACACTTCCGAGCGACAATTAGATGTTCTCAAGACGGAGTTCGAGTTTTCCTTTACGACAACCCCGTTCTGCTTAGACATTGCCCTCCCCGACGCATGTTTTCCATCACTGACGCTGACACATCCCTGCTTGACACCCTGCCTCCGTATCTGTGGGCCAAGACAGATTCGGATGTAGGGCGCATGATGATTGACCCAGTACACATTACTGTCCGACCAGACGCAACACTCCCAAAACTTCCACAATATCGGATATCGCCCGAGGGCGAGAAGGCATTGGTAAAGATTATTCAGTCACTGATAGACGCTGGAGTGGTAGAGGAAGTGGTTAGCAACGTTTGCAACAGCCCTATCTTGCCCATCATCAAGAAACAAGGAGAGGGAGATGAGAAAGCATATCGCTTTATCATTGACCTTCGAGAGATCAACAAAGTGGTTGTACCCCAGTACCCCGTGGTCTCAGATATCACCACCATCCTGACTTTGATTCCTTCTACTGCCACCACCTTCACTGTCATTGACCTCAAAAACGCCTTCTTTTCCATCCCCATCCACCCGGACAGCCGATATCTCTTCGGCTTCACCCTAAAAGCCCGCTCATATAGGTTCTGCCGAGCACCCCAGGGCTACACAGAAAGCCCTAGCATCTACAGTCAGGCCCTCAAGAGACAACTGGATCAAGTCCAGTTACCCGCTGGAGTGGTGTTGGTGCAATACGTCGATGATATCCTTTTGGCGGCCGACACCACTCCGCTAGCAGTCACAGCCACCATTCAACTCCTACACTTCCTTGCAGAAAATGGCCACAAGGTCTCCAAGAAGAAGTTGCAATTCTGCCAACCCCAAGTGACATACTTAGGCCATCTCCTGTCCAAAGACAGGAGGAAGCTCACCCCCAATCGGATTCAGACCATCCTAGAAATCCCTGTCCCTAAGACTCAGAAACAGGTTCGCTCCCTACTAGGCCTCACCTCCTTCTGCCGACAGTGGTTGCCAAACTTTAGCCTCATTGTGAAACCGCTGCTTTCTCTGCTAGCTAAAGATGTCCCCTTCCCACTCCCTTGGACCCCTGAGTGCCAAACCTCCTTCACGGAACTACGAGATGCCCTCTGTTCGGCCCCTGTCCTAGGTACCCCTGATTACACAAAGCCCTTCTCCCTTTACACATTCACGAAAGGGAGGGGTGCGCTTTATCTGTCCTGACCCAGTCCATTGGCCCAAAGCAACGACCGTGCGCTTACTTCTCTGCCACTCTTGACCCTGTAGCCAGAGCCTTGCCTGCCTGCCTTCGAGCTGTAGCTGCCGCTGCTATCTCTATCCGACAGAGTGAGGGGATCGTACTCTCGAATCCCCTCACAGTACTGGTACCCCATGCAGTTGACACCCTCCTGAACCAAACCAAGACGCAACACCTGATGAGTGCACGACTGACTGGATACGAGCTGACTTTGCTTGCACCCCATATCACCCTGAAAAGATGCACCACACTGAACCCTGCAACTCTGTTACCCTTACCAGAGAACGATCCCAATGTGCCCCCTGTACATGACTGTGTGACTCTTACGGACGAACAGACTAGAAGTAGGGTTGACCTCAGAGACACAGCTTTTCCTGACCCTGACGGAGAGCTGTGGGTGGACGGTTCTTGCATCAAACTCCCCGATGGCACCACTTCAGCTGCCTATGCAGTCACCACGGCTCGAACTGTAGTCGAGACAGCCCGAATCACGCAACGATCTGCCCAGGCAGCGGAACTGATTGCCCTCACACGAGCCTGCATCCTAGCAGCAGGAACCACAGCGAACATTTACACCGATAGCCAGTACGCCTTCGGGGTGGTTCACCATTTTGGGCTCCTTTGGAGGGAAAGGGGATTCTTGACCTCACACGGCACACCCATCTTACATGGAGATCTAGTCTCCGCCTTGATCGAAGCTGTCCTTCTCCCCAAAAGGCTTGCGGTCATCAAATGCCAGGCACACAAGAAAGTGACAGACATTATTGGACAGGGAAATGCACTAGCCGACATCACTGCTCGAACGACAGCTGAAAATAGGACGACAACACGTATGTACGTGACCAGGTCACAAGCAGAAAAATGGACTGACGCTAGGGACACTATTAGAGACATTCAAATGGCTAGCACACAACACGAACTGACTGAATGGACACGGGTGGGATTAAAAGACGACGAAGGCTGCTGGCGGACAAAGGACACAAACAAATGGTTGCTACCTGACTCCTACCTGATTCCCATACTGACTATGGCACACTCCCCCGCCCACATAGGATCAGCCCCCATGATTGAACTTGTCTCCAGAGTTTGGCACAATGATAAATGCACAGACGCCGCCAAACGTCTGGTCCAACAATGCTTGATATGCCTGCAACACAACCCCGGGAAAGGAACTGTAGTACCCGGGGAGGGTTTGGGGTCCCAAATCACCCGTTTGAGGTCCTGCAGATGGACTATATTCAGCTAGACAGATGCCAAGGCCTGAAATATGTACTTGTTGTGGTGTGTGCATTTAGCAAGTGGGTGGAGGCATACCCAACCCGTGACAACAGCGCCATGGCCACTGCAAAAGTACTATTAAAGGAATTCTTCCCTCGCTACGGCCTTTGTCGAATTTTATGGAGCGACAATGGCCCCCACTTCATAGCCGAAGTCATCCAGCTCATCATAAAGGGGCTGGGCATCAAGCAGAAGTTCCACGCAGTTTTTCACCCCCAGTCTGCTGGACTTGTCGAGCGACACAATGCCACACTAAAGCTTAAACTAGCCAAGATAGTAGCTACCACAGGACTGAAATGGCCAGACGCTCTCCCCCTGGCATTGCTATCGATGCGTTCCACCCCCACCAAGCACCACTTGACACCTTACGAGGTCATTTTCGGCCGACCCATGAGCGTCTGGTCTGCACCAAAACCGACTTCCATTCATGACGTCCCAGACGTCCTAATGTCTGATTATCTGTATAAATTGACTGAAACTCTGTCTGTCATTCATCAGCAGGTGCAGCAGGCCATCCCCGATGCTTCCAGGGGTCCGGGTCACGACATCCAACCGGGGGAATATGTTTTGATCCGGAATTTTCAGCGGGCGAAGAGTCTGGAACCCCGGTGGACGGGCCCCTGGCAAGTATTGCTCACCACCCGGACAGCTCTTCGTGTGGAGGGGAAACGGCACTGGCTGCACGCACACCACTGCAAGAGGGTCTCCTCGACTTTGGCCACAACAGAAAGCATCGACAACCAAGAAGAGCTCCTGAACAAGGACCGACCGTCGCTAACCTGCTATCCTGACACCGAAGCACTTGAACTTTCAAAATTCTCTGATCCCACTGTGCCATCCAGAGAAGGGTATTTCCTGCGCCGAAAGGAGGGAGCTTCGGCTAAGTAGACCACGGACTAAGTTAAATCTCAGAACGGTGACCTAAACACCACCAAGGGTCACCTGGAGAGAAGCTAAACGAAGTCTGTGGTTCTGCCCGCTACCGAGCACCTTGAAGATGATGGAAGCGCCAAATAAGAAGATGATGGAAGCGCCAAATAAGAAGATGATGGAAGCAACAGGAAATACCCACCACAGAAACCCAAAAACAGACAGACTCCACAGCTCAAAGACAATTGCACTTTTCGTCACAATCCTTTTCTGCTTTCTCCTCATGACCACACTCTGGATTGTGGAAGAAAATGCACCTGCTCATGAAACATTCCTGACCACTGCTCAGCCTACCACCATGAAGGAACATTATCTGATTTCGCTCTCTCCTCAACTCAGAGAGAGGCGAAAGGAGTTTTGGAATAACTCATTTGTGCAGTTGCTGCACCAGCACAATCTTGCCACCAACGCCACCAACTGTTGGATCTGTGGGATGCTACCCCACGCCACTGGACACTCGATACCTTTCATCCCTTCACCCTTCTCAGTTCACGGCTCCTGCCTTGCTTGGATGATCCTCCTGCACGAAAGCTATAAAGACAATGCCACCTCCGGCAAAACCATGACACACTTCTATCATGGGGTCTGGCGAAACCAAACAAAGACACACTTCTGCCCGCAGACCTCCAACGACTCAATCCACATGGACATCCCTGCTAAAGAACGAATTGAAATGCAGGTGTTCAACAATCCAACCAGACCCACCTTCTCATACCTGCGGAAACGAACGGCTGCCACTCTGACTGTGGCCCTGTCAGTCATCAACGTCACCGGCCACATGTGCATAGAAGGGCTTGGGACACAGCTGGTAGGCCGCAGCGCCTGCCGTTTCACCAGAACTTTGGACTCCACCGATCCACCTTCCTTTGTATCCTCTCCAAATATGTATTTCGTTTGTGGCACAAAGGCTTACACCTGGCTCCCCAAAGGCTGGGGGGGCACTTGTTTCATCTCCTTCATCCTTCCTCCGACGTATGTGGCTCCAGCGAATCATCACAGACAAAAACGAGCCAAGGACATTGAACAAGCCGACTCAACAGGAGCACAGTTCCTCGATGCTATGAAGGGACTTGTTCCACTCTGGGGCCCGATGGCAAACAGCCGTGCCATCCGACATCTGACTCAGGCAGTTGAGACAACAATGAACATCACAGCTGGTATCCTTGCTAACAACACTGCCGAGCTTCAAGCGGTCCGCTTGGTGGCACTCCAGAACCGCCTTGTGCTAGATGTGGTTCTTGCGGACCGTGGTGGAGCATGCCGCATTATTGGGTCCAGCTGCTGTACATACATACCGGACAATTCACCCTCAGTATATAAAGCCATCGAGCATCTCCACAGACTCTCGTCAGAAGTCCACCAGGAGCAGGAAGAATGGTCACTTGGTGGATGGTTCTGGAGCACTGTTAAGAACTGGGGCTGGAGACTGTTTACCATTATCTTGATTCCCGTAGTAGCAATATGTGGTCTATGCTTAGGAATTCAATGCCTGCCACCTCTATGTTCATTATGTACAAATTGTATTTGCCCTAAGACTGTGGACTTTGGAAACGAACGCATGGGAGCATTATATGATGCCGAGGTTAGAAATTTGATGAAGATTGACATTGAGTAGGCAAGTTGGCTAGATATGTTGAAAAGGGAGGACTGTTAAAAGTTAGGCCGCAAACGTCAACATTATCGGCGCCATCTTGCCCTTTTTTTGAGCCCATTTGTGCGCGTAAGCGGCAACCATTTTGAGCACCACGGCCTCCCTGCCCCTCGCTGATAGCCAGCACGTCTCTCTCTCTCTCTCCTGACCTCGCAAAGCATCCCCCCCCGCACGCTGGTCACCCCCGCTCTCTCATGCATGGGCCATAAACCTTCTCCATCTGCGCTGCTCTTCCATGAGAATCACACCCCATGCCCGACCGACACCTCCCTTCATCCCTTTCATGGTCGCATACCCTTTGATAAACTCCTTCCTCCATGCCCGATTGTCCGAGTCGATCCCAGGCCATCACCTAGCCCTGCGGATGCAGTTTATTGCCCCTACTGTAAGGAATCACCCCTCTTCAAAGGAGTTACAGTTGATCAAAGCCCCCCACCCCATGAGATCTGAGCAGTCGCACGCATTCCGGGAATCGGCGGAATGTCCAGCTGTGTGATAGCCATCTCCTCCTGTGGGTAGAGAGGGGACTCTTACTGTGAAAATGTGTGGGAACGGGCCTGAAGCGGAGGTTCTGGGAATGTCTTTTCATGCTTCAAAGTGACTTTATTACAATAAAGAATGTTTGCCGACCATAAACCTGTATATAAGAGGCCAGGCCTCAGAGATGCAGTTAGAGCACCTCGTGACGATACTTGCTGTCCGAACTGATGTGTTCTCCTCCGGAGAGAATAAACCCTTGTTTCCTGCCTTCCAGTCTCCAGTGCCTGCCTCTTCATTGATTAATATTTTGTGGGTTAAAGAGGCGACACCGCCGGGCAATACTTAAGGATCTAAGGGCCCGATGTAGGTAAAAGGGATTTTCCGATTTCAAAATACCGAGGCGGGCCGAATCGGTATTCTGAAATCGGAAAACGAGATGTAGCAAAAAATCGGCGAAACAATACCGATTCGGTCGGCATCGGTAATGTGAATCGGTACGTTCCGAATCGGCACGGACCGAATCGGAAAGTACCGAATCGGCTACCACCGATTAGTAAATAGCCGAATCGGCTACCAACGAATCGGAAATAGCCGAGTCGGTAAAAACCGAATCGGCAATTAACGAATCGTAGCTATGAAAACACACCCATGGCCAAAAAGCCCATAGGAATGCATTGAATAAACCGAAGCGATTCTATGACATCCGCAGCCTCACAAAACGGAAGATGGCAGAGATCCAGAGGCAGGCTGGAGGCACTGGTGGAGGCAGGAACCCGGCGCCACCCCTCACAGACCTCGAGGAAATGGTCTCCACCACCATTGAGAGGGAGAGTGTAACCGGAATTGGGACCCTGGACAACTCAGCCAGAGCTACAGCGACAGGTAAGAAGCATGCGCATCATGACACACCCTACCAGACATCTCCCCATTAGACACAATGCATAGGCAAACCCCAGCACAGTACTGTAACCAACATACAAGAGACAAGCATCATGGTACATGTAGTCAGCAGAAGTTAGCAAACTATGGCAGTGCAGAATCACAAGACAGGAAACAGTGGAACACATTCTAAGGCAGGGGTCTTCAAACTGTGGGGCGCGACCCCCAGGGGGGCCGTGGAACGATGCAAAGGGGGTCGCGCCTTCACAGTGTCACTTCTGCCTCCAGGGCTTCAGCCCCCCTCCTCCCCCATCCTGTCTCTCAGCCCGGGCTGCTGCAGTGCAGCTCGCGCTCCTGGGGCCTCGGCTGGGCAGTGTCTGGAGTCTTATCTCCGGCCCGAGTTTTTCACAGGTCTTTAAAGACCATTAGCATATTTACATGCCTTTGTTAACTGATTACCAAAGCTTAGTTTTTTTATGGTTCCAGTACCCCCTGGGCCCCCACTCTGCCTATTTCTTACATTTGTATTTTTACACTTACTGCTGTAGTGTGAGAATGCATTTAATGAAAAAAAATATAAAGTTGGGTTGCCAAAAGAAACATGCATGCTATGTGTTGTTTAAAGATTCTGCAGAGGCCTACTCTTGACACAAAATTGAGTTATAAATAAAAAAGTATGTATTAATTAGGTATGTGACTTTTCTGTCTTTATTCTCTTTAATTATTAGTCATGGATCATTAAGGCATCCCTAGAACACAATTAAAAGTGCTTTCTATTTATATTTGCTGTACTATGTATTCACAGATAAGTGCAAAAAATACAGCTGTAGGTGACTGCTTATTTCTGGGCCATCAAAATAATGAGCTGGTAACCCTAATCATTAGACTGGAAGTTTGTTGAAGGATCAGCACATTATTTATTTCCTCCACCCTCGAACCCTGATTAATGCCATTATAGCAATAATTTAACTTATATCTGAAACCCTACGCTTCAAGTTTTTGGGAATGCACCCTGCTTTCAGACTACTCACTTCTCATTCTCGCCTTCACTTTCACGTTCACCCTGCACTTCCAACGATCACAATGCACTCACACTGATCACCATGCACTCACACTGATCACCATGCACTCACACTGATCACCATGCACTCACAGCAATCACCATGCACTCACAGAAATCACCATGCACTCACAGCAATCACCATGCACTCGCACCAATCACCATGCACTCGCACCAATCACCATGCACTCGCACCAATCACCATGCACTCACACTGATCACCATGCACTCACCCTTGCTGCTCCCGGCCATGGCCAGGTGAGCTTCTAATGTGGCAGCGCGTATTCCTGCAGATTGGGAGGCCCTTCACAGAGGTTGACTAGACATCTTTCTGATGTTAATTGCTGTATTTTGGTTATAAACTGATACTGATGGGGTGAAATCTTTCCTCAGTATTACTGTGTTAAAAAAAATTCTAAATGATAAAGCAATGCTACCCCAAAATACGCAGCATCACAGAACATTATTTACATTTTCTACTCACACAGTTTAGTCAAGCCTGTCGCATAATTTGGTCCTCACCTTCCTCATAACCTAGAGGTTTAGAAATTTTTGTCAGGAGGGGCTCCTTACGCTTGAAAATGTTGACAGGGGGGTCTCGGCATCCAAAAGTTTGAAGACCTCTGTTCTAAGGAGATGCAAGGACATGTGGAATGCTTTAATTGTACTGACAGTAATACATCGGCACTCAATTTACAAATGCTTCTTTGTACCTAGGGGCACCATCAGGCGGACAAACAATGTCAACAGAGGCAGCAGCACCATCTGACACTGCACTCGCAGGGCCGAGCACCAGCCAGGCTGCCGAGGAGGAGGAGGATGAAAACACCATAGGGCTTGGTATGGAGGGAGACCTGGTGATAGACTTTGAAGCAATGCACTCCCCACAAATGCCGAGCACACCCCCCTTGCAGTTCTCCCCAGAGAACTCCCCGACAAGGGACCTCCTTCCACCTACACCAGCTCCTGCCACGACCATGGCTGTGGCACCAGTACAACTTGTCCTGGGAGCAGGGGCTCAGGCCCCGGCCAGCACCACACCCCCACCAGTGGCACCCCAGCCCACTCAGCAGGCCGGCAGCAGCAGTGCCCGGCGCCGTGCCATCCCCACCACTGCAGCACCAGCACCGGAGGGCAGTGTCTTCCTGGGCCTCGAAGGAAAGATGGTAAAGATACAAAGGCTACAGGCGAAATCCATGATGGCATGCCAACGCCAGCTCCTGCAGCACAACCTGCAGATGGGGGAAATGGTAAAAGGATTTCAGTCCTTCGTGGATTGAAACAAGGAGGTAGCAGCAGGTTTAGGCAGGCTAACCACTGCCATAACCCAATTATGTGGCAGACAGGAGGAGCATGAGCTGGTGCGCAGGCGGGATGCCCGGGTGCTGAACCGCTCCATGAGCCGCCTTGCAGCTGCAACGGCACAACTCTGCCAGCGCAGTGCAAACATGGAGTCTAGCCTCACACAAAATACGGCGGAGTTGACAAGGGGAATGGCCCGCATCACGACTGCAATGGAGGCCATGATTATATCTAACACTGCCGCAAATCCTGCCCTGGACCTGGGGGATGCTGGGGACAGCAGCAGCCGCAGCAGCCCGGCCAGCGCTGCGTCAGAGCCACGCAGGAGCACCAGGCGCTCCGCAGATGCCGCTGGTCATTCTGAGGGGGCTGAGGGACACCCCAGTGGGGCTGCCAAGCGGTCAAAGAAATAGCCTTGCAAGGGCGGGTGAGGCAACCTGGACCTTGGACTTATGTTTTCTTTGCCATTACACCTTTTTTTTGTTGCACATCAGTGCAGTAACTGTGTTGCAACAGTATTAAAAATTGTTTTTTCACAACAACCATTTAGCTGTCTTTGCATCTGTACTCACTCAGAAATAGTTTTCTGTAATCTCCTCACGTCTGTATCTGCCATCACTTGGCGTACACACCCCAGATGGCTGTGTCAGTGGCACAGCTTCGTCGTCGTCATGGTCCTCGTAGTCAGACAACTCCACCTCAGTGCCCTTCTTCACCGCAAGGTTGTGTAACATTGCACATACAGCTATGATCTTGCAGCAGGTGATGGGGGTATACTGCCTTGCACCTCCACTCTTGTGCAGGCATCTGAATCTACTTTTCCAGATGCCAAAGGTCCGTTCGACAACATTCCTTGTGCGTATGTGGGCCCGGTTATACCTCCTTTGGCTGGGTGTGGAGGGGTTGAGGTAGGGGGTGAGTATGAATGAGCGGAGGGCATATGCACTGTCGCCTGGAAGAGAAAGGGGTAACATTACACACATGCATACATGTATTCCACCTAGCTACTGTGTGTTATGGGGGTCTGATGATGTGTCTCACCTAGGAGGTATCCTTCACCAAATTCGCCAGCCATCAGCAGTGCATAGATGCCGCTCTGTTGGAAAATATAGGAGTCATGGGTACTCCCTGGAAATTTTGCTACCAGGTCTGTGATGGTGCACTTCGCATTGCAGATCACCTGCACGTTGATGGTGTGTGTAGATTTCCGATTGCGGTATATGTATTCTGTGTCCGCTGGTGGGCATATCGGAATGTGCGTGCCATCTATGCAGCCAATGATTTGGGGAAATTGTGCCATCTGGTAGAAGTCAGCTTTGGTTTGTAGCAGTTCTGCGTGGGTTGCAGGGAACGAGATGTATTGGTCCATCCTGTCTATCATGGCGTCAAGGAATGTGTGGAAGAACCTTGACAGGCTGCTCTGGGTCACTCCTCCTGCCGCTGCAACTCCACTTTGATAGCTGCCAGACGCCAGCAGGTGTAGGCTGCATAGCACCTGGACGTGTGCTGGGATGGCGTGCGCCCTTGGGGTGGGGTGGTCCAACAATGGTTTGAGGTCCCTGATGAGCTCAAGTATGGTGTCAGAGTCCAGCCTGTATCTCTGTAGGATCTCAGCCTCAGTGAGCATGAACAGGGTTATCCTCTGTCTGTAGACCTGTTCATTTCTTAGCCATTCCCTCTGTCCTTCCTGCTGTAGCCGTAGCCGCCTCGCAATGACATAAAAAGCTGCCATCCTGCAAGTTGCAATGCATTTTGGGGCTGTTTTTATGGGTTGGAGTTGGTTACCATCTGATTGTAATCCATGGTAAATACCGAGTGATTTCTACCGATTTTGAGCCGAAATCGGTGTTTCTGTGCCTCCCTACATCTCCCCATCTGTCCGAATCGGGGAATTTCCCGATCGGTGATTCTACCGAATCGGTAGGTTCTCCGATTCGGCTTATGTCCGATTAGGTTCATCTACCGATTCGGTACAAGGACCGAATCGGTTAATTTCCGATTCGGTGTCACTACCGATTCGGTACGAGGACCGAATCGGATAATTTCCGAATCGGTGTCACTACCGATTCGGTACGTGGACCGAATCGGATAATTTCCGATTCGGTGTCACTACCGATTCGGTACGAGGACCGATTCGGATAATTTCCGAATCGGTGTCACTACCGATTCGGAACGTGGACCGAATCGGTATTTGCATCCGATTCGGTGTATTACCGAATCGTAACATATCCGATTTTCGGTATGTACGTATCGGATTCTTTCCCATTCGGTACTCATTCCGAATCGGTTTTCGCTCCGATTTTGAGTTTTTTCATTGCCCTACATCTCGATGGCTGTTTACCGATCGGTAAGGGCCCAAAATCGGGAATTTCGGCCTTTACCGATCGGTAACGGCCTACCTACATCTGGCCCTTAGTTTATTGGTTGCTTCCCACCTTTTACAGTCTGAACTGGGATGGCTTGGTGAGCAAAATCACAATGGATTAAACCCAGATCTGTGACTGGGGATGAATGTTTTGCCATTGTGCAACATTCCGTCCATCATCTTGTGTGTTTTGCTGTTCACCCTATGTGGGAAGGGTATGCCCAGACGTGGGTCCCTTGCTCACTACGCCACTGGAGTCAAGCTATCCAGGCTGAAGAAGACTGATAGCCAGAAACCGGTCCTAGGATGCTTGATTCCGGTCCAGGGAAGACATGGCTTGGCAGTTCGGTCTGGACTGTTCCCATGAGGCACAGGGTCAAGACAGATTTGCATATGGCCATGTCTGAACTGGGGTGGCTTGGTGAGCAAAATAACAATGGATTAAACCCAGATCTGTGACTGGGGTGAATGTTTTTCCATTGTGCAACATTCCGTCCATCATCTTGTGTGTTTTCCTGCCCAACACAGGGCTACCGAGATGTATGAGTGACCCAGTAGCCAAACTTTGCAATCATCTCCTGCGTCCCCTGTGGAAATAAAAGTACATAAGATGGATCTTAGCTAATTTCAGGCCTATCGTATGCCCTGAAATCCCTGGATTTCCAACTACCCAACATTTAATGGTCTCTTCCCCTAAGTTGTTCGATGCCGCTGTAGTGGCCACCCCATCCAGAAGTAGTGTGTCTCAAAGAGCTCTGCCAGCGCTGGCTTCCTGGCATGTGAAGCTCTACGAGCGTAGCCTGCTGATCGAGCACAGAGGCGGACAGTGACGTGCACAAGAGGCTGCAGGTAACCCCGGCTGCGAGGGCGCTCACAGGCCTGGTAGTCATGAGTCCTCGTCTCAACACCATGCTGGGGGACGAGGCCCCGCTGAGCTGCGGTCCCTGCCAAGGGAGGTAGTTAGAAATGTTTTGCCTGGCGAAGCCGGGAGGCTTGCGGCGGCTGAAGACCCTGCCGTCATTTCCCCCTGGTGAGTGCGAAACAACCCTCAATTTCACACCGTGCCCGTGGCGGGGAGCGATCACTGGGGGCTAAATGACTTTGCCCCCTCCCCTGCTATCAGAGCTCTTCTGTTTGAAGCAATGGGGTATTAAAGGGAATTCCCCTGGCAAAACGACCTGGACCAGGGACTTTGTTGAGGCCAAATTATCCATTGTGGAGCCTTCTCACGGCAGGGCCTGTCATCAAGATGGCGGCTGAGGCCAGCCCTGATTACCATGGCCGGGGTCTCCTGATGCTCTCGGGCACTCCCTGCCTGAGCGGTAGGGGCATTCCAGCTGATCCCACCTTGTGATTGCGCTCTATTCTGGGGGTATTTTAAGGCCGGAGTGTCGACTGTAAGGATGGGGCAGGACAACGCCTGACTTTACGATGGTGCCAGTGCAGTCTTCTTCGGTTCTCTGACCATACGTCGAGCTTCCGGCTTCATGCGCCTTAATAACACCAAACCAAAGACCCCCATTCTCACCTGGGTTTAGATCTGAATGCAGTTCTCATCTCTCTTTCTTCCTCGTTTGACTTTGCCTTTTTCAGACTAACTTTGTTCATTACCCTGACAGCGGAGTCCGAGCAATATGGCTGATGCCCTTTAGAGCTGCCTAGAAAGCTATAGAGGAGATCGGCCGTGGTTCACGCCCTTGACCGTCACCTACCCAGTTGGACATTGGACACAGTTACTCCCCGTCTCCCTGCTTTGTCTCCTTCCTCCATCTCCCTGACATATTACTGTAACATTGTTTTATGTTTAACCCTGATATTTATCCTGACAGCAGATTCGGGGCAAAATGGCTGATGCCTGGTGGAGCTGCTTAGACAGCTAGAGAGGAGATCGTCTATGGTTCACTCCCTCAGCCGTCACCTACCCAGCCGGACATTGGGCATAGTACCTCCCCTTCTCCCTTCTATGTCCCCCCCGACGAATTACAGTAACTTTGCTTTTTTTGTCCTATGTTTGACTATGCTATTGTAACAGATGTAACCTGTACCTTGTAACTCACTGATCCACATGTAAAGCGCTCTGATACCTCCAGGTCTAGCCAGTGCTCTATATCACTCTTCAAAAAAATAAATAAAGTGCAGAGTGGCTAACCTGCCTTTTTGTAGGACTCTCCTCATTACTGCAATGAATTGGAGCCTGCATCTTAGTGGATGAACAATTGGGACCCACCCATGGGCCTTAGTTGCAAGTACTACTATGTCAGGCATCCTGCACAATGGCCTGCGGGCCCTTCCTTATCTGAAAGGGTGGGCAAGCCCATTCAAGCATGCTCTGGCTCTTTTAGAAGAGAGCAGCGAATGCAGTGCATGGGCTTTTCTATGCTGCTGGAAGGAGGGAACCCCCCTGCTCAAACATGTCCAACTTCCAGCCCTGGTTCGCATGAGCCACAGTCCCATCAGGGTCTGGCTCGCCTTTCCTGCCTGCTCTTTTTTCCAAATTTAGAAAGCAGTGTGTAACAACAGTTGAAGGATGGATTTTTAGGATGTACACATTTTCGATTTTTTGCCAGAATTGTGTTGATAAAGAAAGCTACGAACTCCAAACAAATACAAGGTAGACTCAAAGCATATTCATTAATTTCTCCCCCCGCCGCCCCCTCACCCCAGGGTTTTCCAGAGGCTTTATAGGACCTGGGCAAAAACAAGCATATGTCAGCATTTAGCAGTTTAGCGGTGTTTAGCTGCCTTACTAATGAAGAGGCAGGCGTGCTTCACCATCAACACATTCATTGGCCAGTAGGAGCGTGGGGCTATCAAATAGCATGGGGCCTAGGGCATCATGACCATTACATCCTCCCCCTGTGAAGGCCCTACTTCCCACTTAAAATTATATGAAATTTCATAGAGAGATGTACTGGTGTCTTTCTTTCCCATTCCATCATACTCTTTATCTCTCACAAACAGAAGATCTACAGTAAGCTATTAATTTTCCACTTTTCTCTTCTTCATTTTTTGGAAAAGATTGTTTTAGATATGTGCATCTGTGAGCCTGCTTGTATCTGAAGATAAAATAAACAAGTGGAACGTTGTCTCAGGGAAGAAAAAGTGACAATCACAGTTTTAAAATGTGTCAGGTTTCTGCAGTCTGTCCAGGGGCGCAACGGAGGTCCCACCGCACCCCTTTCAATGTGGGGGTCCCTGCTATCTTTTTTGTTTGGGGGGGAGTTTGATATAGCGCAAACTAGACCCGAGACATTGGGTATCAGAGCACTTTACACAGCACCAGTTTCATTACAGAAGAACACATACATTTTTGTTAGGCACGGGGAGATTAAGTCACAGGATTGTCGTATTTTGACGATGGCTGGGTTAGCGCTTAGCTTTGCTACACGATTCCCGCTTAAATTAGCTATACATAGAAACGCCATTTTGTACGTGTTGGCGGCCATCTTAGATCATGAACGGCCTCGTGGCCGGCGTGCCCTTTAGTCCGTTGTCCGTTCCACTGACCACTTCAGTCTGCCCAGCAACAGGCTATTTTTAGTACTGGTCAAGCCACACATGCGCAGTTCACACTGACCAGTCGTTCCTCAGGAATGTGCCGCAAACTGACCAGTGGGTTTGAAACCCTCCAATGAGCTGGCAGTATTCCAAAATATGCCCTTATATGTACATAATGTTCTGTAACTTTGTGCCGCGTGTACGTTTTATTACCTGTAGAATCATATAAAAGAAGGGTCACACCGATGTTCGGTGTGATACCTCTTGCATTGCCGAAGGGTGCTGTATGAGTGTACCACCACCCCATGGGGTCTTAATAAACTTGTTCTTTGACTTTTACAGCTTCCGTGCCAACAGTTCTTGATTGTAAGTGGGTTATCTTCGGAACATGTAGGCCTTGGGAACCCTAATTACTTCAAATTGGCGACCACGAAGGGACTCATCGGCGACTCGGATGCCCGAAGGAGAGGTCGTGACGAAGGCTTGGAAACTCGCCATGGACGCGCGCTGCCACGAGTGACCCGAGTCTTGGCTGCCACGGTGTTTTTTCCTTTCCTTCCGATCTGACCTTCCAGGTGGCGCCGGTCTCCGACTGAGTTTTCGAGTGTCTGCATCGCTGAGAAAGTGCTGTTTGGCTGATTTGGCTTACAAGACCTTGGCAGTTGGAATCTGGACATTTGAGACTTTGGGTAAGCTTTGTGTTCGGTAAGGTAGTCTTCGGACGCTTACTGAAATTCTGTGATTTGTGATCGGTAAGGTAGTCCTCGGACGCTTGCCGAAGTCCTACGTTTTGATCTGAGTTAGCTAACATTGTGAATTTGTGATCTTTGAACTTATATGTGTAGTGCACTTCACATAGGCAGGCATGTAGAGATGTTTCTCTAACTTAGTTTTTTTCCCTTTGAGCGGCACATTTGTGTGAAGTACTGTAAGTGCCTTTTTATACGGTGTCACGCTTTCGTGATACTTTTTGAACATGCCTGTTTTCAGCACACTTCGAGGGATGTGCTGTCTTGGAGAGGGTACCTCAATTAGGTTAGCGGAAGCACAGCCGGCTCCCCCAGAGGGAACACGAAATCGTGAGATGTACATCAAGCATGGCCTTCCCCCTATTATGTACAGCAAATTATGGCATAAGTATACAAAGGCCGATCCTGAATTGCAATGGCCTCTACATGGGTCGTTCGATTTACGTAAAGTACAGTTTGTAGAGCAATGTTTGTTTCAACGCATGTCTAGACAAAATATGTTTGATTGCGTGCGAATGTGGGAGAAAGCGGTGCGCGAGCGAATGAAGCGTGAGGTTGCCTTGGCGGACAAAGAGCAGCGTAAGGCTGCTCGGGATAAGGCTTTACAGCTTGAGGAAAAGGAGGCTCAGGAGAAGAAAGAAAGGGAGGAACGGGAACGTAAATTGCAGACGACTGGTCAATTTCCTATCCGCCGACCACTTTATCCTGTCCTTAATAATGAAATTGATGATTTTTCTTTGTTAGATCGGTCACCACCTCCGTATGTTTCGCCGACGGCTCCAGCTGGGGATTCAGAGGACGATGGACAGGATAAGTCGGATCACAAGGGTATATCTGCTCTCAGGTTTACTGCGGCGAGGTCCGCTCATTTGCGGAGTTGGGCTCGTAAAGTAACTAAGAATTGTGTTTCTCAGGAGCAGTTGTTAGAAGAAAAGAAAGCGTGGTCGGATCTTGAATTAATGTATTTTCTGTCTAGTTTGGCGGATGAAGTTGTAGGCGCGTATCGGGAACTTTCAGACACGTTAGAATCTAAATCGTTGTCAGTATATCGTGAGAATTTGGCTAAAGGTGATTTTGATCTTTCAGATGTTGACGACCTATTCAAGCAACTGATCGCGCTACGGGATGAGACAGCCGGATTGCGGGAGGAGAGGAAAAGGAGGCAAAAGGAGTCTGGTTCGGGCAATAATGGGCAGACTAAGGAGTGCTCTCTCCGTGGTTCAGATAAGAGTTCTGCATTGCATGTTATGCCTATGCGTGAAGCCGCGCCTTTGTATGTTCCACCAAAAGGGGAAGGTACGGATGATGATAAATTGTCAAAGGATGCGAAAGGGTATTTTGTGTATAATTGGGTATATACGCCGTGGAATAGAGCAGACGTTATGGCGTTGAAAAATTCGTTACCTGATCTTCGAAAAAATCCGGCGGCATTTTATGAAGGGGTGGAAGGGGCTATTTCGTCTTGTGTGATGACTCTTGTGGACATAGATTTGTTCTTTGGGTTAATTCTGCCACCTGATATGTGGCGGCAAATTCGTAAAAATAATGATGAAACAATATTGGGGGGCACATGGAAAGAAATTAATGCTGCAGATTTAGACAGGGAACCAGCATGTAAGCCTTGTCAGTTAATTCTAGATCACCCGGCAGCTATTCTGACTAAATTAAAGACGCTTGTTCGCTCTAAAAAGATTGATTGGACTATGTTGACGTCGTGCAAGCAGAAACCCGATGAAACGGTCTCAGATTTCTTTACACGTTTTGAGGAAGCATTTCATGATTACAGTGGTCAATCTTTGACAGACGATACGGGTCGTCATTTGTTTGTAGATAAGTATGTGGCTAATCTCCTACCGGAGATTGCGAAACGATTGAAGTCGAGTGAAAGTTCCTGGGCCACGGCGACCCCTGCGTCCTTGTTAACTATGGCTCAGTATTATGAGCGGCAGGAATTGGAGGCTAAAGAAAGTGTAGAGAAAAAGGCGAAGGAATTGAAAACGAAGGTGATGTTGGCGCAGGTTCGGGGAACACAGGGTAGAGGGAATGATAGAGGTAGACGGGGTGGAGGAAATACGTCGTATGGTCGTACGGACATAGCGGAGGATCAATGTGCTTATTGTAAGGAGTTTGGGCATTGGGCAGAAGATTGTCCGGTACTTCGTGAGCAGCGTAGTCAGCGTGGTCGAGGAGGCGGAAGGTCAAGAGGAGGTTATACGGGAGCTAGAGGTGGCGGAGGTGATCGTGGAAAGACTGAGGAGAGGGGCCGTGGCCAGGATGAACAAAATACGTTTGATAGGCGGAATCAATATCAGATTTTGGAGGGAGAGAATGTGGAACACCAGGATTATGTGCATGCATAGGACTGCGTAGGATGGGGTAAGGAATCAGTTGAAGTGCCGGTAGATCAGCAGGGTCCATATGTAACAGCGGGTATTCTGGGTTCTACTGATCAATTTCTAGTCGACACAGGAGCTACACGTAGCGCTTTGTCGAAAAACTTGGTTCCGAGGGCTCCCCTGTCTGGCGAAATGATTACATGTGTAGGGTTTGATGGCACACCCTCCCCCAGCCCATTGTCCAAGCCCCTTGCACTATGTCTTGACAAATACTTTAGTTTCGGTCAATTTTTGTTATCACCCCATACCCCAGACAATATCCTGGGTATTGACTTGCTTAAATATTTTCGAGCGACAATACGTTGTGCTCCGGAGGGAGTACGGGTTATCCTGAATGATAATTATCCTGACCCCGACAGGTTTTACGCAATTTCAGATATTTCAGCTTTGGCCTCTCTCCCGCACACGTTATGGGCGACCTCAGACACGGATGTGGGAGAGATGCGTATTCCACCGATACACATTACTGTTAAGGAGGGGGCCCCTCTACCACGAGTGCCACAGTATAAGATTTCGAGAGAAGGTGAAATTGCATTGACACATATTGTTCAGGATTTGATTTCTGCAGGGGTTGTGGAGGAGGTCCCTTATAATGTGTGCAACAGTCCCATTCTTCCGATCCTTAAGAGAGATACTGACGGCAAAATCTATCGCTTTATTATTGACTTGCGAGAGATCAACAAAATTGTCATTCCTCAATACCCGGTGGTGTCTGATATTACGACCCTGCTTACTTTGGTTCCACCAATGGCCACCACGTTTAGTGTAATTGATTTAAAGAATGCGTTCTTTTCTATTCCTGTTCATCCTGATAGCAGATACCTGTTTGGCTTTACGCTAAATAATAAATCGTATAGATTTTGTCGTGTTCCCCAGGGATATACTGAAAGTCCTAGCATCTATAGTCAGGCTTTGAAAAGGCAGTTGGATTCCTTTAAATTGCAGTCTGGTGTCGCGCTTATCCAGTACGTGGATGACCTTCTGCTGGCTGCTGACTCTTATGCACAATGTGAACAGAGTACACTTGCGTTGCTTTCCTTTTTGGCACAGAATAATCATAAGGTTTCGAAGAAGAAGCTTCAATACTGTAGACCTCAGGTGACCTACCTCGGTCATCTGTTGTCTAAGGAGGGGCGTGCATTAACATCTGATCGAATTCAAGCAATTTTAGACACACCAGTCCCACGCACGCAGAGAGATGTACGTGCCTTCATAGGGTTGACATCCTTCTGTAGACAATGGATCATGGGTTTTTCACATATCATAAAACCTTTGCTAGCATTACTGTCCAAAGCTACACCAATGCCCCTTGAGTGGACAGATGAATGTCAGAAGGCTTTTGAACAGCTGAGGCAGGCCCTTTGTTCCGCACCCGTGTTGGGCACACCAGATTATACGAAACTTTTCACATTGTACGTGCACGAGAATGATGGGTGCGCGTTGTCAGTATTAGTGCAATTACATGGGGATAAGCAGAGACCATGTGCATACTTCTCTGCCGTTCTGGATCCTGTAGCACGAGGGTTGCCTGGGTGTTTTCGAGCGGTAGCAGCAACGGCAGTGGCCATACGACAGAGTGAGGGAATAGTGTTATCACATAAATTGTTGGTGTTAGTTCCTCATGCAGTAGATGCTCTGTTAAACCAAACAAAGACCCAATACCTCACGAGTGCACGGCTAACAGGATATGAGCTGACACTTTTGGCGCCACACATTACACTGAAAAGATGCGCTACTTTGAACCCTGCCACTTTATTGCCCTATCCGGTTGAGGAGGGTCAGGAAGAAAAACATCATGATTGTGTTTTCCTGACCGAGGAACAGACAAAGGGTCGTGTTGACTTACAGGATGTCCCACTTCCAGATGTGGATGGGGAACTGTGGGTCGATGGATCGTGTTTAAGGCTGCCAGATGGCACGACTTCCGCAGCCTATGCGATCACGACACTTAAGACAGTGGTAGAAACAGCTAGGATACCACAAAAGTCGGCTCAGGCAGCAGAGCTGATAGCCTTAACAAGAGCCTGCGAACTGAGTGCTGGTTTATGTGTGAACAAATACACGGACAGCCGGTACGCCTTTGGAGTGGCACATGACTTTGGGCTACTTTGGAGAGAACGTGGGTTTTTGACATCTCACGGAGAGCACATTATGCACGGAGAACTAGTGCGTGATCTCCTAAATGCGCTGCTAGGCCCAAAGAAAGTAGCGATAGTAAAATGCAGTGCCCACAAAAAGATTACGGATAAAGTGGGTCAAGGAAATGCCTTTGCAGACAGCATAGCTAGACAAACAGCTATGTCCCGAACTAGCTCCCCCATGTATGTGGTACAATCGCAGGCTGAGCGATGGAGTGATGCTAGAGCAGAAATATTAGACATTCAAAAATCAGCTACTGAATCTGAACTTGCGACATGGGCAGCCGATGGGGTACTAGATGACGAGGGTTGTTGGAGAAGCAAAGACATGGAAAAGTGGAAATTGCCTGCAGCTTACTTGCAGGCGATGGTCCAGATGACACATGGACTGGCGCATGTCGGAGCTCTTGCAATCACTCGGCTCTTAACACGAGTTTGGGAACATCCCGAGATTGCTAATACTGCAAAGAGAGTAGTGCAGACCTGCCTGGTATGTTTGCAACACAATCCTGGAATGGGGACCCAGACTCCGAAAGGAGGGTTCGTTCCACCTTCTGCACCATTTGAGGTACTCCAAATGGATTACATCCAACTTGAGCGCTGCAATAACCTGAAGTACGTCCTAGTGGTGGTATGTGCTTTTAGCAAATGGGTTGAGGCCTACCCCACGAAAGACAACACAGCTTTGACAACAGCTAAGGTGTTGCTTAAGGAATTCTTTCCTCGCTTTGGAGTTTGCAAATTTCTGTGGAGCGATAATGGGCCTCATTTTGTTGGAAAGATTGTGGAATATGTACTGAAGGGGTTAGGGATTCAGCAGAAGTTCCACGCTGTATTCCACCCTCAGTCAGCAGGCCTGGTCGAGCGGTACAATGCAACGTTGAAGCTTAAGCTGGCCAAAATTGTGGCGTCTACATCGTTGAAGTGGCCAGATGCTCTGCCGCTAGCACTTCTCTCTCTTAGATCAGTACCCCACTCACGAACTGGCCTTACACCTTATGAGGTGGTGTTTGGGCGCCCTATGAATATCTGGGGGGTGCCCAAGCCGCGATTAATACATGATGTGCCTTGTGTTATGATGAGTGATTATTTGGCACGATTAACAAATGATTTGCTCTCTATTCACCAACAGGTTCGAGAAGCGCTCCCTGACAACTCTACTGGAGAGGGCCATGATCTCCGTCCTGGTGACCATGTGATGATTCGGTCGTTTGAGAGAGCGAGCAGTCTGGAGCCCAGGTGGAAGGACCCGAACAGGTCCTCCTGGCAACCCGCACCGCTGTACGAGTGACCAACAGGAAGCGGTGGGTGCATTCGACACATTGTCGCCGTGTCTCTCCGGACCTGGTGACTCCTGCTGTGCTGACCGATTACAAAGAGATCCTGGAGAAAGAAAAGAGCCCAGCTGTGACGTCGGCCGAAGTTGAGGGAGCCTTCCCGGACCACACTGTTACCGGACGAGAACGCTACAACTTGCGTCCTCGATAAGAAGATTTTTTTGTATTTTAATGACTGGTTGGTTACCGCTCCAGGTTTGTGAAACGGAAACCGGGAATTCCAAGGGGGGGGGATCAGTTCTGCCAGTGTAGCGACACCCGTCTTGGCCCGGAGAAGAAAACAACGGCTACCTCGGAGTTCAGCACCACATTTTTCTTTTTTAGGTATACACGTATGTGTATGAGACACTTTGTGACTAAATCGAATTATTGAGTCTCAGCGAAGGCCTTCAGAACTATGGCATTATCAGCAGTGCGAGATAAGAGACTCTTGGGTGCCATTCTTTTTGTTCTGACTATCGTAGTGATTGCGGCAATAGCCTGGGTAGTTGAACTTGTGGTACCTGCACGTGAACATTTGCTGCCAACTACCCCAGCTCCATCTGAACATTTCCATTTTACCCTGCCCTATCATGAAGAACGACACCGACAGACTTATCTGAACAATAGTTTTATTCAGATCCTACATCACACACACAATATGACAAACACTTCAAATTGCTGGGTGTGTGGGATGTTGCCTGGGCATCAGAAGAAAGGGGGTACTCCACTCATCCCTCTACCGTTTTCGCATAATGGGTCTTGTAATGCATTTTATACTCTCCTCTTTACTTTGAGATGGCCCACAAAAGGGGGAGTGCTTTTTCGTTTGAATAAATTGTGCCATCATGATCGGGATGGGTACCCACAAGCTGAGGGTACTCGATTTGAATATGAGGAGTACCGCCCTGACAATGAGTCAGCTTCACGAATGTATAGCAACCAGCGAAATGTCAATGTATCAAATGCACATGTTATCAATGTTATCGCTACCAAAGCAGACCTATGTATACGTAATAAAGGTGTAATTTCTGTTGGGAGAAGTGAATGTAACACTACACTTACGTTTGATAGTCCTACTGGTATATCGTTTGTCACTTCCCGGAATACTTACTTTATCTGTGGAACGAAAGGCTATCATCAGCTTCCTTTGGGATGGTCAGGCACTTGCTACGTGTCTTTTGTATTGCCGCCTGTATTCATTGCCCCACCCATGTATCACAACAATTACGTCCTCTATCACGACTTTGTCTTGAATCGTGATAAACGCTCCCTTGTCTTGAACGATGTTGACCAAACGGACACTACCTTGCAACAATATGTGGACTTCAATTTGGGTTTGTTCTCTTTCGTCGGAGCAGCTTTGAACAGTCGAAAGATCCGACGACTAACTCGTGTTGTTGAGGCTGTGGCTAATGATACCGCAATTGCACTTGGAAATATCACTGAAGAAGTACAGATTTCTAGAATTGTTGCGCTTCAGAATCGGATGGTCTTGGATGTAGTGTTAGCTGATCGTGGGGGGGGCATGCAGAATCATCGGAAGTAGCTGTTGCGTTTACATACCTGATAATTCACCCTCTGTTTATGATGCCATCACTAAACTGCATAAGATAGCGGCTGAAATACATCCCGATAATGGTACTTGGACTCTGTCAGGGTGGTTCTGGTCAATACTCACCACCTGGGGATGGAAACTGTTGACGATTCTATGTATTATTGTGGGAATTCTGTTTTCTATTTGTTTATGTATCCAGTGTGGCCCAGTTTTTTGTTCTATGTGCTTGTCAGTTTGTGTACCCTCGAGACGAGCTCTTGCCCATGATAAAATGATGCTTCATAAAGAAGTAACACAAATAATGCTAATTGACATAGAAGATGAACACCCTGACTATGTCCACTATGAGGTAGCTTCAGCTAAACGCTAAAAGGGCCGTCTGTCGTATTTTGACGATGGCTGGGTTAGCGCTTAGCTTTGCTACACGATTCCCGCTTAAATTAGCTATACATAGAAACGCCATTTTGTACGTGTTGGCGGCCATCTTAGATCATGAACGGCCTCGTGGCCGGCGTGCCCTTTAGTCCGTTGTCCGTTCCACTGACCACTTCAGTCTGCCCAGCAACAGGCTATTTTTAGTACTGGTCAAGCCACACATGCGCAGTTCACACTGACCAGTCGTTCCTCAGGAATGTGCCGCAAACTGACCAGTGGGTTTGAAACCCTCCAATGAGCTGGCAGTATTCCAAAATATGCCCTTATATGTACATAATGTTCTGTAACTTTGTGCCGCGTGTACGTTTTATTACCTGTAGAATCATATAAAAGAAGGGTCACACCGATGTTCGGTGTGATACCTCTTGCATTGCCGAAGGGTGCTGTATGAGTGTACCACCACCCCATGGGGTCTTAATAAACTTGTTCTTTGACTTTTACAGCTTCCGTGCCAACAGTTCTTGATTGTAAGTGGGTTATCTTCGGAACATGTAGGCCTTGGGAACCCTAATTACTTCAGGATGTTGAGCGTTGTTGCCAAGACTCAAACCAGGTTCCCCAGCTTTGAGGTCGACCGATCTAGCCGTAGGCTACATCCTCTCCTCTTCTTGTTTTGGAGGGGACCTCTCCCCTCTAAGCCATGCCTTTGAATGCATGCAATGGCATTGAATAGACAATAGTTAAATGCTCGAGAAAGCCAGTATGCTATTCCAAGCAGGCCCCTGCAGCACGGGGGACCCGACCATTCGTGGGGTCCCCATTGAACTCGAGACCAGTGAATATCTGTGCCATCTGGCAGATGCCAGGGTCCCTCATCACATTCTGTAGGGGGGCCCCATCATTTTGAGTTATGCCAATGAGTCGATCAATACAAAGCCAATTGGTCTCAATAGATGTAACTCACTCACTTTGTTACATTTGCTCAGAGGTGAGTGAGAGAGAGAGAAAGAGTTGGTCTGAATGAACACTGCAAATGTTCAGTGTTTAAGTTTTGGACATGCTGTAAGTTGCTGTTCTCGTATGACTCTGAACAATCCTTGCCGTTTGCCACCAGATGAGACTCCCAGACCCACCTACCTACATGAACATGCACATTTGAATGTCATTTTACACCCCACATCTCCGCAGAAAACACACACTTATTGGCACCTCCATTCAACATTCAATTGCCATTTTTAGGTTGAGCATTCAAGACCTCTTGTATATACTTTAGTATATATACTTTAGTATATACTTACATGTGTATGTACTTTGTGGGCTCTGGAGATCAGCCCTAGGACGTGTCTGCTTCTGCTTAGGGACTTTGTTGTCTGTTCAACTGCCTCTATTTAACTGTCTTGAGCAGTAGAGGTCAGTAAAATACCAGAATTGCTTTCTGCTGAGGGACTTTCTTTTTTTAATTTTTCTGGCAACTGCCTCTATTTAACTTTCTTGATAGAAAACGACCAGCAGAGGTTAGTAAAATACCAGAATCACTTTAGCATTCTCTAGATTCCAGTCCATAGAAATTGTCTTCCACGAGCACCTGAAGACAATAATATTTTTTTTAAATCTTGTATTTTCAGTGATATGACCACCAAAGGCCCTGCTTTTATATTAAAAACAGAGCTTTGGACTATACCATTTCTCACTGAAAGGCAATATTTCTCTCCATGCATTCCGAAACCTGGTGTGTAATGCAGTTTGGTACTTACTTTCCCGCCATGTTAAAGAGCAGTAAATGTTATTACACGGGCACTGAAATCTCTATCTGGCAGCTCGAAGACTCTCTGGGCTCTGTAACCTTGTTGGGCGGCTTTGTCTCCCTCCCGCCGCCGCATTTGCCATCTCACCGCGGCCGCTGTGTGGAGGGGGACATCGGCCTGCATATCCCGGTTGGGACAGACATCACTATCATCGTGCCAGGCGGCGCATAAAACAGGCGTAGCCCCGGTGGAGCAGGAGACGCTATTACACGGGCACTGAAATTTCTATCTGGCAGCTTGAAGACTTTCTGGCCTCTATAACCTTGTTGAACGGCTTTGTCTCCCTCCTCCCGCGCATTTGCCATCTCACCACGGCCGCTGTGTGGAGGGGGACATCGGACTGCATATCCCGGCTTCCCCTGCTGGGACAGACGTCACCTTCATCGCGCCAGGTGGCGCATAAAACAGGCATAGCCCCCGCCTTGCGGGACGCCAGGCGAAGTCCGGGCAAAGGGCGGGCCCTCTAAGGCCCTCACAGGCCAGAGGAGGCCCCCCTTTGACGTGCAATCTACGGAGAGGACTGACTGTATGTATATGCATTCGACTCTAGTAAGCTGACTCACCTAAAGTTTTTCATTTGGCCTCTTGATTACTGATAAATGTCCGCTCACAGTTTGATTAACTTTAGTAGGTATCATGGCCTCGCCTGTCTGTAAAGAAAAATCCTTAGCGGGTGGAGGGGCTAAACGAGGGACATTAGATAATTATGTCATTGGGCCGCCATAGCAACTGACAGAGACATCGCACTCGCCGAGCGACGGGCCGAGAGACATCGTTCTGTAGAGCTCATTAAGAATAAACGTTCATCTCTGGGCCCGCTACAGCTAGCTATGTCACCACACATCAGCACGCCTTGCGGAAGCGAGAATCCTGGTGCATCTTTCGGTGCTAGCATACCGTTACTCCTCCAAGACAGAACCCCTCCACTCGATTTAAATGGAAATAACGATTTGATCATAAACCTCTCTGCCACCTTAGGTAGTACGTTACAAGAGGTAGAAGCCTTGGCAGATACCCTGTTACCATTGGCAGAGACTGTCCAAAAACCTAATAAAACTTCTAAAAACCCTCAAGTACAAGGCCCGCCCCCGAAAAAAAGGCGAAAGAGGGGGAATGGACCACAGAGAAACACTGAACTCTGTGAAACCACACAACCCTTCTTGCCTGTGATTATTTGGGAAAACAGCCGTCCACGACTCTGACGAGGACCATCTGGATCTGGGTGCCAGCACTCCCGCCTCCCGCCGCCCGACTCCCCTGACATCTTGGAGTTTGGCCGCCGAGTGGAGCGCGGTCTGAGGTGAAAGACCACAAGACCCAGCATTCCAAACGGCACACGTCGCGACATTTGCGCGCCAGGAGGCGCTCAAATACAGCGTCACCCCGGTCGAGGGGGGGAACTCTGTGAAACCACACAACCCTTCTTGCCTGTGATTATTTGGGAAAACAGCCGTCCACCACTCTGACGAGGACCATCTGGATCTGGGTGCCAGCACTCCCGCCTCCCGCCGCCCGACTCCCCTGACATCTTGGAGTTTGGCCGTCGAGTGGAGCGCGGTCTGAGGCGAAAGACCACAAGACCCAGCATTCCAAGCGGCACACGCCGCGACATTTGCGCACCAGGAGGCGCTCAAATACAGCGTCACCCCGGTCGAGGGGGGGAACTCTGTGAAACCACACAACCCTTCTTGCCTGTGATTATTTGGGAAAACAGCCGTCCACCACTCTGACGAGGACCATCTGGATCTGGGTGCCAGCACTCCCGCCTCCCGCCGCCCGACTCCCCTGACATCTTGGAGTTTGGCCGCCGAGTGGAGCGCGGTCTGAGGCGAAAGACCACAAGACCCAGCATTCAAAGCGGCACACGCCGCGACATTTGCGCGCCAGGAGGTGCTCAAATACAGCATCACCCCCGTCTCGCGGGACGGCGGGCGAAGCCCGGGCCAAGGGCGGGCCCGTTGTTGCCCGTTAGTGCCCGGTAGAGACCGGACCGGGCTACCCCCCTTGGTTCTTACTAGCTATTCTTTCACCTCTCAGTACGCAGGAGTTTTTGATATATGTCCACCATGCCTGGTAGAACCAGAAGTAAAACCAAAACTGCCCTGGCTGTAGCTCAAATCACCGGTCCGATAGACCAATTTATCTCACGGACAAACGAGGCAATTGATAATAGTATCTCTCTGCTGGAACGCAGAGTGTCTCTGGACCTCATGAAAGCAAAACGCTCGTCCCTGGGCCTCCTAGCAACTGCTCCATCTCCCGTTCAGCAAACCCTATCTACCTCTTCCCTCCCCTTACCTGTGACTGTTGCTGAGATCAATACAGTGCCATGCTCAGTTGATTTATCAGTAACTCAATCAGATTCTGATTCATTACTAACAGACGACCTAGAGGTCACCCCGGATCTAGAAGCCTGTCAAACACTCGAAAGACTAGAATCTACTATAGATAATCACATTCGAGGTGTAAGGGAAGGAGCTATCCCCAAACAAGGTAACATGAATCCATCTGATAATATAACAGCGTCTGACATTCCTTTGGGACTTGAGAGGGAACCCGGGAGGGATCAATCTAAACAGTCAACACAACCCGCACAACTAATGACAACTATTCCAACTGAAAACACTTTTTACTACCTCCTATTCTTATTGAGGATACAGATAACCCCTGTAAAATATGTAAAACTACATCACAAATACTCACCTCAATTAAAGACCTCCTTTCTCAGCAGCTAAAACCTATACAAATCAGTATAAGGAACCTGGAAGCTCAACTAGCAATCTTATTACGGACATACCCCAGCACA
Organism: Lissotriton vulgaris; assembly: GCF_964263255.1. NCBI lineage: Eukaryota > Metazoa > Chordata > Amphibia > Caudata > Salamandridae > Lissotriton > Lissotriton vulgaris. The sequence goes on along the minus strand of NC_141699.1, from coordinate 677,200,194 downwards.
AAAAATCCACACCCAGCTAAGCAAGGGACAGGAAATGCTACTCATCCCTCAAAAGTATCACACCAACCTCATTCAGTTGTAGTAACTAAACAACCTGTCCCGCTCATTCCATCCTCACAAAAACCAAAACATAGTGCTCCAATCCAAAAACAGCAAGATTCAACGCCTAGTGTACAAAAGACTAAAACCACTACCGAGTTGCCCCAGCACACGCCCAGTACAGGTCCGGTAAAAACAGGGAAAACTGGGAAAACGGCAGTTAATGCAACTATGAATCATACTATAAATAAACCGGCACCTACACCCTCTAAACCGTCGGTTACACAACCCCAGCTGATATCCAAAAAGATACCAAGATTTAGGCGCCCAGTGCACCTCCCACCAGAGGCAACGCCATATACAATCATTCTCACAGGCGTACCTGAATTAACGGAAGGTATGACTGAAACTGCCTGGTCACTCAAGAACAAGGTCATGCAGTGGTTAAGTATAAACAGACCATTAGAACCATACCACTCGGGAGGGATCTCCACAGTCCGTAGAGTAATATGAATAGGTGAAGAACCCAAGTCGATCCACGGAGATTGCATTATAGTAACCTGCAGGGATCCATCTACTGTGGATCACATTTGTTCATGGCCCTCACTGGAGAAAAAAGGTGGAATAGACGCTCAACACCTTTCCTTCTTCTACCCTCCATTGAATACACATCAATATATTCCCATCCCGAACTGGCAGCATTCCCAAGAAGACCAATGGGACCAATGGAAACAGGTGGGATATAGCAATGGTCACGGAAATAGGAATAGAACTAGGGAATGGCATAAACAGCCCTGTCAAGGTAGACCCTATCATCCACTGGAGGGCTGGCAGGGTCTTCCAACAAGACAATTTTATGACTGCCTAGAGATGGTGGATTGACCGTCAAGGCCCCAAAAAGATAAGAGAAAGAACTCCCATATCATGCTCTCTCCACCGATCCCTAGATCCCAGTCATGCCCATCTAAACCCGGTAGACAGTTAAAACAAACTCCACTCACTAATACAAACACCCAACCAGGGATTATCGTAGATACCTGCCATGCCATCCCTAACGAAGCGACGACCAGAGCTTCGGTTATCCTCAGGGACAGCATAGATCTAAATTCTCACCAGCCAAATGATCCAAGAGATATTATTAACTCTCCTCCTATTCCAACAGAGAGTCTTCCCAGTCAACCCCCCGTCTTACACGTATCCCTTGATCCCAACAAACTGAACCTTTCCATAATGTACTGGAATGTCGCAGGACTGTTTTCCAAATTAGCGATAGAATCATGGTCTCAAACAGTAAGGAAACACCAGGTACTCTGTTTTCAGGAAACATGGTCTATTACTGCAAATCATTTAACGGGATACAAAACCTTTTTTATCCCAGCAGTCCAGGGAGCTTTGGGCAGGCCAAATGGGGGTCTTGTGATTTATGTCGCCAATACTCTTCCCTATTTATCCATTAAAATGTTAAAAGAATTCCTGACCTATCAAATCATGCAAATAAACTTCACAAATGACTTCACCTATATTTTTATTAATTACTACAATAACTCAACTACATTGGATTGTTTGACAATCCTAGTAGAGATTGCCACTTTTTTATTATCTCAGCAAAATGATCTTAACATAAATATAGTACACTTAATTTGGGGTGGTGACTTTAATCTTCCACTATGTCCCAACCACAAAAATGGAAACTGTGGACTGCAAAACGAACATGGTAGTCCCATGCCCCATTTTGCTCACTCGACCTGTGGAAACAAGTTAAATGAGATTCTATTTTCCTTAGATCTGGACTTTGCAAATGAGCTAGTGGAGCCACAGAAGGATTTTTCCCCAACTTTCCATGGAAGAGGTTTTCTACCCACTATAGACTATATACTGTCCTCCCATTCACTTAAGGGACAACTAACCGACTTTGTAACTGGGACAAACGTCACGAGTGATCATTACCCAATCAGTGTAAGAATCACCCCAAAAATGGCCAAAGCACACTCTGTAAAAATGAGTCTTTTAAACCAAAACTCACTAACCATGAATAAAGTGAACGACTATACAGTCAAATGGGCCAAGATTGACCCGGTGGTAGTAACAGAAAAGATTATTGAAAAATCTAAGCCGTGGATACTCGAATGCCTATCTTCAGATACTACACCTCAGTCAATCGCCAATAGCTTCCAGAACATCTTGGGCTCATTCGCTTCCTGAGCCCACGCCGCAGCCTTTAACTTCTAATCAGCGGACGTTGACAGCAGGCTTACTCAACTGCCGCTCCCTCCCCCGCCATGCCAATGACATCTGGCTGCTGATCTCCTCCGAGGAGTGGGATATTTTATTCCTCACAGAATCCTGGATGACTGACTCATCCTCCCCGGACATCTATTTAGCCATTCCATCTGGCTATGACATAAAATGTGTCAATCGTGCAGGGGGAAAATCGGGAGGCGGATTAGCTATCATTTTTAAATCTTATCTCCAGCTGACCATTACCAAACTCACCAACATTGGTATCATTGAAGCCCTATACTTTTCAGTATCCGATTCTGCGGCTGTCATTCTAGCCGGCTCTCTAATCTACAACCCCCCCACGGCGGCTTCCCTCTCTCTCACCGGTCTCACCCACCAGTTAGCGGATTTAGCCTTGAAACATCAATACTTTTTGGCTCTAGGTGATTTTAACCTTCATGTCGATAATTCCCTCTGCACAAAAGCGAATAATTTACTGGAAATCATGGATAGCCTGAATCTTACTCAACTTGTCACCGGCCCTACTCATGTGGCGGGTCATACCCTGGATCTCATTTTCGCTAACTTTCCCACTATTATGGTTTCTCCCCCCCTTCCTCTTACATGGTCGGACCATTACCTTATCCCTTTTTCTTTGACTTTAGACCGAAAAATTATCCCTCCGGTGCCCAGGAAAGAGCTGGGTAGGAAGTGGCACAAAGTCACTTGCGCTTCCCTTGACCCGATATTCCATTTCCAGTCTGACCTTCTATCCCCGGATATCGATTCTAATATCGCCAGGCTCAACTCCGCCCTGATCAATGCTATTGACCACATTGCCCCTCAGAAACTCATCACTTCCTCTAGATCCCGTCCCTCCGCTCCCTGGTTTTCAACCTCCCTCCGCGAGAAAAAAAGTAGCTGCAAAGCTCTCGAACGGAAGTGGAGGAAAAATTATGATTCTGAAGCTAAGCTCGCCTACAAGGAGGCCTTGAAAAAATTTCTCAAACTCAAAAAAATTGCCATGAAAGACCACTTCTCACTCCAAATCGCAAAGGCAAAAAATTCTTCAAAAACTCTCTTCTCCATTGTCAAAAATTTTATCACCCCTCCGGCTAGGACCACCCAGGTCTCAGCGAGCCAGAAACTTTGCGAAGGACTCTCGAACTTTTTCCTTGAAAAGATCGATAAACTCTGCGTCTCCTTCCCTAAAGAGCCAATGCCTCGGACTCAATCTACCGATCCCCCTAACTCCCCGTCCCTTCATGTTTTCAATAAACTTGTCCAGGAGGATGCTCTTAGACTACTCACTCTCTGCAAGTCTGGCGCACCCACTGACCCCATTCCGGCCAAAATTATGGGGGAACTGGCTCCTCTGCTAGCCGACCCATTCCTCTCCATCTGGAATGCTTCTCTGCACCATGGCCTCTTCCCTACCACCTGGAAGGAAGCCTTGGTGATCCCAATTCTAAAAAAGGCAGACGCCGATCCCACTGTATTTTCCAACTACCGCCCTATATCCCTCCTCCCCAAACCTGCTAAGGTTCTGGAAAAAGCCGTGCAGCTGCAGCTCACGGAATACCTGGAGAACAACCGACTACTGCACGACTCGCAATCTGGGTTTCGGGCAGGATACAGCACGGAGACGGCCCTGCTGGAGGTCTCGGAGACCATTCGAGAGTGCGTGGACAGAGGCGAGGAGGCCATGCTGGTCCTCCTCGACCTGTCCGCGGCATTCGATACGGTATCCCACCCCATCCTCCTTGACCGACTACGACAGATGGGCATTGGCGGTACTGCCATCAGGTGGATCGAGTCCTTCCTCTCTGGAAGAAGTCAAAGGGTGCTGTTGCGGCCCTTCAGATCGGAGAAAAAACCCTTATCCTGCGGTGTGCCACAGGGCTCTGCCCTCAGCCCTCTGTTTTTTAACATATACCTTGCCCCTCTGGCAGGCGTGGTGGAGTCCTATGGAGTCAGGGTGGTCTCTTATGCTGATGACACTCAGCTAGTGTTCTCCTTTAGGGGCCACTCTGACTCCGCGTTCTCCAGCTTCCGCCGGTGTCTTAACAACATCAGTGATTGGATGTCGGAAAACCATCTACGACTCAACGCTGACAAAACAGAGGTGCTGTTTTTTAACCAGAAAAATTCGATCCCCTCCTCCTGGTGGTGGCCTACTGCATTAGATCCCGCCCCTCCTCCGGTCCATTCGGCCCGCAACCTGGGCTTTCACTTCAATGACTCTCTATCCTGTAAAACCCAGATTCAAAAAGTGACATCGGCCTGCTTCCTAAAGCTGCGCATGATCCGGAAAATCCTTCCCTATCTCCCTTTGGATTCCCGCCGGACAGTCACCCACGCTCTCATCACGTCCCATCTGGACTATGCCAATAGTCTCTATGCCGGAGCTCCCCAATACCTGACTGATCGGCTTCAGATTGTCCAGAATGCGGCAGCGAGGCTGATTGGCAACATTTCCTATCGTAAGTCAGTTGCCGCATATCGTAGGGAACTGCACTGGCTTCCGGTGGCTAGCCGAATTCAGTTTAAGATCCTCACTCTGACTCATCGAGCCATCAACGATCGCGGACCCAACTACCTAAAAAAACGAGTTCTAATATCCAGATCCATCAGATCTTTAAGATCCAATGACCTATGTCTCCTGATCTCTCCCCGCTTTAGACTTTCCAGAATGGGCGGCAGAGGATTCAGCGTCATTGCTGCTAAACTTTGGAACTCCCTGCCAGTCGATCTTAGATTCTGCTCCTCTGAATCTGTCTTCCGGGCCAAACTCAAGACTTGGCTCTTCTCCAGATTTTGATCTTCATGTCACATCCCTTGTCTGTTCCCCCCCTTCCCTCTGAGACTCAGGTTCCAGCGCCGGGACACCCCTCCGGGGGTAGCTGTGCGCTTTATAAGATACATAAAATAAATAAATAAAATAAATAAACAATTGGTAATGAACTCTTGGTCAAGCTAAAGAACACTAAGCCCTCTACTACGAGATGGTTCGATGCAGCTTGCCGAAAAGCCCTCTCAAGCCTAAAAGAAGCCTAACGTAGACCAACAAGAAATCAAGAGGAAATTTCCAACCTAAGAAAACTCTATAACCTAGCCAGACGGGAACGCAAAAAAGAAATCAAGAAAGACTTATGGGCACAACTTCATGACAGTTGCCTAAGAAAGGATAGCGCCCTATTCTGGCAAGTTATAAGATCCCCTTTTCTGGCCGACAGTGCAGGAGTTCAGCATCTAGATGTAGCAGTAACTGAGGATGACTGGGTTATGCACTTCTCAAAAATCTTCGGTCCATCCTTACAAAATGCCGCAGAAATAGGAACAGAACCAAGTGAAGCCCATACATCGAAAAAAAACATCTATCCGATAAACATCCATTTCCACCATGGTGAAGTTATTAAAGCAATGAAGGCATCGAAACCAGGCAAGGCTCCGGGCCCTAAGGAGTTCCAATGGACATTTTTCTTCACAACATAGAACTCTGGTCACCGATAATTACTCAGGTTCTGGCAGCAGTAAGATTGGTTGGGCTTTTTCAGTCATGGTCAACGTCAATCTTGCTACCCATCTTTAAAAAAGGCGACCGTAACGACCCAGCCTGCTACAGGCCAATCTCCCTCCTGGACTCCATGGGCAAAATTGCAGGTCGATTACTCCTGGACCGTTTACAATCTTGGGCCCAGGAAAATAACATCATGACCGACCTGCAATACGGTTTCCAGAAGGGGCTCGGGACCGTGGAACAGGCCTTGAACCTTGCCCTCTTGACCGGGAAATATGTTGGCGCTAAAGGAGGTAACATCTTCCTCGTCTATGTCGACCTCAGTGCGGCATTTGACTGCGTCCAACATGAAAAACTCTGGAAAATACTCAGTGACCTTGGAGTGGATCCACCTTTAATAGTCTTCCTCCGTGAACTCTATTCCAATGCTTCAGGGCGAGTCAGATTTGGTACCAACGTGAGCTGTCCCGCTCATTTTCAATAACAAAAGGAGTAAGACAGGGTTGTGTACTGGCTCCCTTCCTGTTCAATCTTTACACAATGGACTAGAGCAGGCTTTGCTGGAAGGGAGCCAGGATCTACCCCAGATAAACCACCGTCCAATACCGACACTGCTATACGCAGATGATTCAGTCATCCTGGCCCGTACACTAAATCAACTACAAAAACAAATCAATAAATATAGCAGCTTTATGGACTCACTTGGCCTGAAAATCAACATAAAAAAGACTTTCACCATGCATATTGGCCCCAGGATCAAAAACCCTAAACCAATATTGGTGGATAATACAAAGTTGGAAAAAACCTCTGTCTACCCTTATCTGGGAATTCTTGTGGATGATGCTTTAAACTGGCGTCAAGCTACGGCCACTAGAAACCTCCTTTTTCAGCGTGCAACATCGGCCCTGATTTCTTTTTCGAGAAAACTAGGTAAACCTGCTCCACCAGAACTCCTGAAAGTTTACTACGCTAAATGCCACAGTGTGGCTACCTATGGAGCAGGCGTGTGGGGGCACGGCCATATAGATCACCTACAAGTAACAGAGAACGGCTTCATCAAATACGTGCTGGCCCTCCAGCAAAGCGCCCCGAACTTTGCTTCCCATAGTGAGCTTGGCATGGAATACATCACTGACACAATCCGTTCCCAACCTATTCTATTGTGGCAACGTATATGGTCCAAACCCGAGTGCCACCTAACACGATCCCTGATCACAGACTGTTTAGCTCTACCAAACTGGCACAAGATCTCATGGTTGGTCTACGTACGGAACTTTTTTAATGATCTTGGCTACAAGTCCTATTTCGATGACCCCCCTAGTATTGAAGACATCTCCAGAAAACAGCTAAAGGCGATGTGCCTGGCTCATTTGAGAGAGCTGCGAAACCAGACAGAGATCATAAAAACCTCGAATACCCAGATTTGCGCAATACAGCCACTCAAAGGTATGCAACCCTACTTGTCCTACTTTCTGTCAAACCAGGAGAAATACCTATTAACAAGATTTCGTTTTAACACCTTTTTCCGTTTAGTTTCTTTTCCTGAAACCCCCAACTGGTCCCGCATGCTCACGAACTGTCCATGCGATGGAACATCTCCACAAACAACGATTCATATTATTTTCTTCTGCAACTATTACAAATCTCCCCGTAAATCTTGGATTCTTCCACTTCTTCGATCTAGTGGTCATAGACAGTGTTATTCTGCATTCCTTTTTTTGCAATGTTTGGACGCACCTCATGTAGCTAAATTTATAGCGACTTTTTTAATAGCCACCATCTCAATACGCCAAAAACTTACAAACTGAACAGAAATACTGATATCTTAAGTTTTTTCTCACGTACTTTTTAAATTCTGCTCTTTTTAAATTTATGTTTATGATGAAATGTTTTGCTTTGTACTTTTAAATTATGTACTTTTTATGATTATATATGTGGTAATCGAATAAAAGTTATTGAACTGAAACACTGAACCTGCTAAACCTAAGAGCTCCTCGTCCGATGCACCTACACTACCTGCACCAACTACTCAACCATCCTCCCCAATACTAGAAACATCTGGAACTGATCTGATGGGAATCATCGAAAAACTGGTTAGATCTCTCATATTGCCTTTAGTAGAGAGACTAAAAAGAATAGCTCAACAGTTGGGAAATTTAGAACAGGTAATCGGGGTAATTAAAGAGGGAATTAAGGGTGTACCAAGGTCCCCATTAGACCCCATAACTACTGCATCATCTTCAAGCATTACCGTTCAAAAGGAGGTAAAAACTACAAATCACACTAAATCTAAAACCCTGAAACCATTGTCCCCCAAAACAACATAGCAAAAAGTGAACAATAGAGATAAAGAGGCTCAGGCGGGTGGAAAACCTGACCTTACAAGAAGTGTCCAAAAACCTATTGGCCATGATGATTCCGCAAGGACATCCATCCCTAAGAGGCTTATTGCAGATCTGCGTCCGGAAGCAGCTCCACTTGTGGTAGTCCTCACTGGAGTTCCGGTCCTGGAGGATGGTAAGAGAGAAGATCAAAATCAGCTAAAAAATAAAGTCATTTTTTTTTTGGCTTAGGCAGAATCTCCCACTTCCTCCAAACGTAAATGGTGAGATTCTATATGTTAGACGTCACCTCTGGTTAGGACCCACTATAAAGAACATAAATGGGGATGTCATCATAATAAATTTTAGAGACAAAAGGGCAGTTAGTCATATTTTAAATTGGTTTCCTCTTAGTGGTAGTAATGCAATTACAGCTCATGAATTGCCCTATTTTTATCCCAGAAATTTGATGACCCCTGTCACTAATTCCAGGCCCCTAGTCCATCTTCATGATGACTGTATTAGACCATTGTTCCAACATCAGGAAGATCGCTTCAGGCCCCAATTTAAACATCAAGATGATCGCCTTAGACCTCTATTCCAACATCAGGATGCCTGCTTCAGGCTCTTACCCCCATACCAGAATGATCGCTTCATACCCTCACTCCAATATCAGAACAATCACTTTGGGCCACCGGGCTATTTCTATCCCTCACTGTGGAATAACCCTCCTAGTCAGAACCACAGGTTAAATCATCAATTGACCACAAGATCTTTTTTGATCCTCACCCAGAATCGCTATAACATTCTGTCAGGATATGAGGATATAGAATGACTACTAGCTACTCCAACGTCCCCAGACAACTCTAACCTGCACATCCTAAACAAGCTGATCTTACCCCAAAAGGTTTCTCTATCTGAGGATTACCCTCACAGTCCTTCTTGTTCAAGTAAGTTCCCTAATAAGGCCCCGAAAAACAGTATTCTGAATGAAGGGTCTTGGAACTCAATACAAGATCCCTCTTCGTCGACCCAAGGTCAAAATGCGTTAATTCATATTAAACAACCCCATCTCCCTTCCAAGGTACAACCTTCCAGTAGTTCGACCCTTTCAATCATATTCTGGAACGTAGCAGGCCTGCGTCCCAAAACCGACCAACTTAACTGGCTAGAAACAATTAGAAATTATAATGAAGTATTTGTCAGGAAACATGGTCAGTGACTGCTATCCATATACAGGGGTATAGAACGTTTTATTCCAGTGCACGTCCTTCCCTCTTTGGTAGACCCAAGGGAGGACTTTCAGTACATGTATCTAATACCCTTTTACTTAAGGAAATTGTTGAATTAAAATCCGAAGAGAACTATCAGATCCTTACATTTTCAGTGAATCAAGGGCATATATATTTTTGGGTGAATTTTTATAATAATTTGCCACTACCAGAATTTGTTCAAGTTCTAAATAGGATAACCTCTGTTTTAGATGAGCAACGGAGTAGATTTTCCTCTTCACCTTTTAAATTGATATGGGGTGGAGATTTTAATATTACCATATGTAAAGAATATAATAAGACGAACTGTGGCATCGTCGATGAACGCGGAAGACCTCTAACTCATTTCGCCCATTCCAGTACGGGGAATATCCTAAACGAAAAGCTCCTTACCCTAGGACTGGGTTATGCGAATGAATTAGTAGAGCCTCCAATCGATTTCTCCCCCACTTTTCACGGCAGGGGTTGTAACACCATAATTGATTTCATCCTGATCTCCAACTATATGAAGGACCAGCTGCTTACATTCTTAACTGGAGATGATATTAGTAGTGATCATTTTCCCATTAGTGTAACCATCTCAGCACAGACCGCGCGTAATACAACTGGTAATTTTGGGTTGTTAAACCATAAAGCTATAAGCATAGACAAAATAAACGGCTACTCGGTTAAATGGTCCAAAGTAGATTTGGATATTATAACATCAAAGGTTATAATCAGAGCCCTTCCTATGCTGGAAACATGTTTAAACCTGAATTCCCCTGCAGAGCAGATTTTGACCGGTTTTATTAATATCACCAAGGTAATTAGCGAGGAGTTGCTTCGTAAGCAAAAGCAGAACCTCTCCCAAGATAAAGGTTGGTTTAATCCTGAATGTCGTAAGGCTCTTTCGACCCTAAAAATAGCTCTACGCAAACCTGTGATGGATCAAGCTGAAATTAGGAACCTGAGAAAGCTCTATAATTTGGCCATAAAAAAATGCAGGCAAGAAATTAAAAGAGATCTCTGGGAGAAGCTCCATGAAAGCTGTAACAGAAAGGATAGTTTCATGTTCTGGAAAGTGGTTAAATCCCCCTTCTTGACTGACGTGAACTCAGGCCCCAGCATCGAGGTAGCAATCACTGCAGAGGCATGGGTCTCTGACTTCTCGGAAATATTCTCAGCTGAAAGTTCGTACTTATCTCCCAACCCATCAGCGTTTCCCATCGATCTATCTTTCAGTCATGATGAAGTAGTTAGTGCCCTGTCATCCTCGAAGTCTGGTAAGGCGCCTGGGCCGGACGGGGTTCCTTTGGACATTTCCACCCATACGCAGGAGCTCTGGGCACCGGTACTAACCCGGGTAATTGAAGCTGCTCTAAAAGGGGACCTTATAAAATCTTGGTCAACCTCTACCCTGCTGCCCATTTTCAAAAGGGGAGATCGTAACCATCCTGCATGTTACAGACCAATTTCCCTCCTGGATTCCTTGGAAAAGTCGCTGGTCGGCTGATCCTAGATAGATTGTGGGTCTGGTCTGAGGGCAATTACATCTTGACAGACCTGCAATACGGCATCCGGGAGGGCCTGGGCACTCCGGAGCAGGCGTTGAACGTCTCCCTCGAAAAAAAACGACTATGCCCCTGCACTTAAACAATATAGTGAAAACAGGTTGTAACTGTAATATCAATGTATTTTACTTAGCAACTACTGAATTTAGACAAATATAAACATGTAGTCAATCTCAGAGAATGAGTTCATATACATGGAGATATATAGGTAAATACACAGTTTGTTCTTGGTGTGGACACTTTTGTTTTATTGTTCCATTTCAAAAGCCAACACGTGTTTCATCGCAGGGAACAAGCTGCAAATCTTCAGGGCTTGATAAAAACATAAGATACATTTTTTTGGGAACATGTTCTTTTTATAAACATATTTAGGTAGTGACTTGATGGTGTCAACCCAATGTGACAAAAGCATGCCATTTCATGTGACTTTGTACAGTGTTAGATCAACTTAACTAGTGATGTCTGTAGGTAAGAGATATGTCTAAAGCCCACAGGGACAGAGAACACTGGCCGGATCCATGGGTGAGGTGGCAAGGTGAAAGAATCATTCGTTAATACCATGATCCCAAGTGACTTAGAGATGGTGCTATTGAAAACAAAGGAAAGAAAGGCGGACATATTGTCGTGAGTTCTGATTTTTATAGTATCGAACATTTGTACACATATTCTTTGCACATATCTACTTTCATAGAGTGGGTACTGTGGTAGATTAAAAAATTGTTTTGAGAAACCTTAAAACCCTTTAGTGTGCATAGTCTGTTCGGTACATGTCCTACCTGGATTGGGAAAACCTTTGGGACTAGATACAATCTGTACAGATGTCTAGACGTCTGTCATTTTATCGTAAGTGTATTTTGAAGGATATGGCCGGTCAGTGTACACGGCTCTGTTCCATGTCAGCAGGGGGTAAGGGAAAAAGGGGAAAAAGAGAGCAAGGGAGATGATATGTAAGGTATATCCTGGCTAAGCTACTAATACGCTGGTAACGATGTGTGAGGTATTAGAAGAAGGGCTCTATCACTTTCTGGAAGCCGAAGTTGCTCCCAGTCGAGGCCCATATTGAAGAGATGAAATGATGAGGTCAATCCTAGTAGAACTGGGCGTATATCCACCGATAATATCTTTCCTACGCGAGCTGTATTCTGAAGCATCGGCTAGGGTTAGATTTGGGGTGAATTGTGAGCTTACTCCCCCCTTCGCAGTTACTAAGGGAGTCAGACAGGGGTGCATCCTGGCTCTCTTCTTATTTAATCTTTACACGAATGGTCTCGAGAAGGCTATGCTAGAGGGGAGTCAGGAATTACCAGCTATGGTGCTGCTTTATGCGGACGACGCGGTGATCATGGCGTGAACCCCAATACAACTACAGATTTTGCTAAATCGCTACTGCAAATTTATGGCCTCATTGGACCTTAAGGTTAATATTAAAAAAACCTTTACAATGCATTTTGGTAAAAAGATAGCTAAGACAAAACCAAAGCTGTTATTCTTTGAAGAAGCCAAGTTGGATTGTACTAACACCTATCCATACTTAGGTATCCTATTTGATAACAGTTCTATATGAAAACAGGCCATTAGCAGTAGGCACCTTTTATTCTTGAGAGCTACTTCTGCTCTTATTGCTTTTGCGCGTAAATTTGGGAAGCCTCCCCCAAAAGAACTTCTGCAAATATACCATGCAAAATGCCATAGTGTAGCTGTTTACGGTGCTGGGGTGTGGAGATATGTACCCGTGGACATTTTACAGAGGGTAGAGAACAATTGTATCCGTTTCTTGTTGGCAGTCCCGCAGTGCTTTCCAACGTATGGTTGCCATATTGAATTGGGTATGGATTACATTGCCGACTATATCAAAATTCCGCCAATAATACTATGGCCCCGCATTTGGTCAACAGAGCAGTGTAGTTTAACACGTGCATTAATTTTAGACTGTTTGGGCCTGGATAAATGTTCAGATATTCCGTGGCTGTCTTTTGTTCACAATTTTTTTAATGATTTGGCGTTCCTACATATTTTAAAGAACCTTCCATCTTGTCAACTATTTCAAGAAAGACTTTAAAAATGTTATGTTTGTCATATTTAAGGGAATTACGTATAGCTAAAGAAATTAACAAAGTCTCAAACCGACAAATTTTAACTATTCAATGTACACAGGGTATTCAACCGTATCTCACCTTTTGTCTGACCACCTATTAAAAATACCTGTTGACTCGGTTCAGGTTCAATATCTTTTTTCATTTGGTTACATTTCCAAAGAAACAAGATTGGTCCATTCCATCTATCCGGTGTCCTTGTGATGGCATTTCCGAACAGTCTACTATCCATGTAATATTGTTCTGCAAATTCTATGAATCACCTCGCAAACGTTGGATCATTCCTATACTGTTATCTTTGAGTGTGAGAAGATGTCGTCCTGACCTTTTGGGGTTACGACACTCAGAATCAGTATTTAGCGCTAAATGCATTGCTATGTTTCTTAAAACCTGTTTAAAAATTCGTCGTAATCATGATTAATTGTAGTCCTAGTGTTTTCAAATTTTTTACAGTCTTTTATCCTTTTATATCTTTGGAATGAACTCTTGTTCTTTTTAAACTATGTATGTTGATTTTCATTTGTACTTTTTATGGTTACTTCAAAATTTGGAAACCGAATAAAAGCTATTTACTACTTACTACTACAGTAGATGTTTCAGCACCCAGGCTAATGTGCTGCATAGCTAAATACATATAAGGTCCTAGAGGCGAGACCGATTGCATTGCAAATGCTACTTGTTCCCTGCAAGCAATTAAATCAGGCTCTTTGAACAAAGACTGGGAAAGATGAGGACTTGAATGTCTGCAATTTCCGAAAATAAAGCTAAGGGGTGCTAATTTCTGCATTTTTTCCTCAAGAAATGGTGCATAATTTCAGGAAATGCTCAAGAATTTTGTTGGCAGAATGCACATTTTTCCCACTTCAAAATGCACATCACAGACCCTGAATTTTGGCTTTTGTCACGCAACATTTGTATTCGGGCCATAACCACTTAAGAGGTTAACCAAGTCAAGAATAGAACGGGTTCTGTTATAGCTATTTTGACTTTCGAAATTAAATAGATTTTTTTTTTGCTATTGCCCAAATGCTAGATCTAACTTCACGTGTAGGAAAAAATTATTGGTGCATCAGAGGCATCTTTGTTTTTTCAGACCTGGCCCTAGCTGAAGTGAGAGAAAGGGAATGCAGTATTGAGTAGCCACCTGCCTTGGTATATGCTCCTGTCAGAACAACTTCCCTGGTATATTAAGTTGCATTACAAATTATAAGGGTGTGCTATTATGCCGTTTTGTGGTAGCAAAAATCGGTATTCATACATTTACGTTCATAATTGGGCAGTGGTACAGCTAGCCATTCTGTCACCTGGGGCGGCCCCTAAGTTTGCGCCTGAGTGCAAGAAAGAGCGAGGGTGAGGGTGGCAACCAAAGTCAGACTTGTTCCGCGTTGGGGGGCATGGTAGCCCACAGACATGACTCCTGCCACCCTGAAAACCGTGCCACCTGGGGCGGACCTCCCGCCTAACTAGGCCCCTGCAATTGGGCTGTTTAGACACCTGAGACGCAGGATGCAGGAGTGGTAACTCGCACGGTGCCAGCATATGTCACACAAAATCATTACTCTTCACGTGGTCACCCAGAGAAGAACACAAAGAAGCTAGAAACCCCTAGAAAGGTCATGATTTGAGTTGCATGTTATGTATACGCTTTACTGTTACCGACAGGTAAAATCACTGCAGAATCATGCAGTTATGAGTTCAACCCCAAGGAATGGTGAATTACCATCTGGAAATAGTTTTTCCAGTAGCAAAACCACACAGAGTTCAGAATATTCCATGGTGTTTTACCCCATACATTTGCCGCCTTCTCTGAGCAGGTGGTAAATTTAAGCAATCAAGTGGTGGAATGGACACTTGTAGCTACTCAACCGTTGGTTGGCATGGATCACCCTCATAAACGCTATGTTTATCGAATGCGGTGTATTTCTGTTCTCCGCCCCACATTAGCGTTACGGCATTGTCCAGTCCGGGGGCAGAGTCAGCACAGCAAGCAGGCAATCCCACACGTGCGGCTCAGAGTCACAACGGTGACCACGTACCCTGTTGAGGCAGAAACCCCTCTCATGATAAGGTTTGAGAGCAAAACAGAAATAATCCAGTGTTTAAAATAACACTTTGAATTACTGCACAAGTGGTGTAAGTAATTTGTGTTTGTTTGTTCTGACGAAGGCTCCATAGACCCGGCTGGGCACTAAGGAGCTGAAACATGTCGACGCTATTCAATAAGTGGTATAGTAAGATCCAGTAACTTGTTCGTACATCTATACCCACCAACATTTTTAATGACAGACCTAACCTCTCCCTATTAAAGTTCTGTGTTGGTTAACTCCTGTTTTTTAAGAAACCTTCTTTTTACATTTTCACTCTCTTTCTCTGGACACTGCTGCCAGAACCTGAGGTTGCCTCTGGTTGAGGCCGGCATACAGCACGACATTGGACATCCGATGACAATGCGGTAACGCTAATGTGGGGCGGAGAACAGAAATACACCGCATCCGATAAACATAGCGTTTCTGAGGGTGATCCATGCCAACCAACAGTTGAGTAGCTACAAGTGTCCATTCCACCACTTGATTGCTTAAGTATCGAAACGAGGAACTGAATGGACAGTAATTCCTCCTCCCCACCAGTTGATTACTCAGGTGGTAAATTTACCTGCAAGCTGTGGGTGCAATAGGGATGTGTGAGAGGGGGTGGGTGGAGCAGGAGAAGGAAAGCACATCTTTTAATTCTAGGAGAGATAAGGCTTGGCTATTGCAGAAGCCAAAGTCCCCTGGGCTGGGGAAAAGCCTAACAATTCATAATCAGAGAGAAATTAACTCATACAAATGTGCATTAATGTTGCTCTGAATAACTTGTTATCAGGTCCAAAGCCTAGGGGCCTGATTCACAAAGGGCCTCCGGAAGCCACACAGTTTTGGCAGGGGGTTGGGGCTGCCCCCATCTACAATGATAAACTGCAGTGTGTCGGTCCAGCCCACAGATGTCGGCCCCACCATGACTGTGGGGCCTCCCCATGAGTGGGGAGGCCCTTTATGAATCGGGCCCTAGATTTGCAGATTGATGGTAAGGGGGTTCTGCATGTTTTCTGGCCATTACAAGATGTCTGTCCTCCTCAGGGCATGGCATGCAACACCAGAAGCCTCCGTGGGTAAAGATTATTACCAAAGCATCGTATATGGCTGAAAGTCCTGCCCCCTCACCACAGCTCCCAGCAGCCGCAGCTCCTCCTCGGTGGTTGTGGCTCAATGCTGCATCACCTCCCGAGAGTATTCACACTGACATTTTCCCAAGGTTGGCATGCCTCACGTTGCCATTCAAAAACAAATATTTTTGCCTCTATCAACGAGGTCTACCTGTTAAGCATTTTGTTTATACTGTGATCTACCTTAAGAGTGTGTCATTTACCTCAAGCAAAGTTCATAATCTGTGTAGGTTTTTAATAGCTGCGCAGTGAATCTGTACTCAAATTCCCTATTTTGTATTCAAATGAAAACGTCTATACCTAGGCAGGTTCAGGAGGCAAACACTTGAATTCCCTTACCTCAGACCTTCTGCATATTATGGTCTCTCCTTTTTCAGAAAACACATTTAAGTCTCCAGATGTGCTATTATTTCAATGTCTGGGGCGCATGTTAGTTTTTTCATCTTGTTTATATCTGTTATGTGTTTTTTCCTTTATGTTTTATTATTTTCAGTGTTCTAACGTTCGTTGTAGCCAGTCTGGGCCTTGTCAGTTCCATAAGAGAAATAAATAAATCCATAAAATTAAAAACAACGCATGACTGAATTTGTCAGAAGCCTTCTCTAGTCAATAAGAGAGAAGTTTATGTCAGATTTCGACATTACAATTCTTTGCATTTTTTCGAAGTTGTCTGGTGCCTAAAAAGAAGCTTCATGTCTACGCTAGGAAAATGTATTTTAGGACAGTAGCCTCAGGGATGTTCAGTATGGATATTTTACGCACTATATTTTTATTTTTTTAATTTATGTCAGTGGCACTTTTTTGGTGGAATGACACGCTTAGACAGACTTCTTTCAATTGTAATACAATAATTCAAAACATCTGCACATTTTATATCCTCCAGTGCTACAATAATTGCATTTTAAGCATATCTAATTTATTGGTAATTCTGAACTGCAAAAAGCTCACATTTAATGATTGTTAATTGGTAAAGATTTGGAGTTTTATGTGTTCCAAGCCTCCAAACAGGCACAGAATGGGGCTGTGCATGTATCCCTTCAGCACATACCCTAAGGGCCCAATTTATGAATATGCTGTCATGAGTAGCCGTGACTTACTTTTGAATATTCTTGAATTCCAGGAGTAAACCAGGAGTACCTCTATAAGGTGGACCCCGGAATAAATCAACTCTGCTTTCGCTATGTCAGTGAATGCATCTGTTCATTTGTCCCTCATTGTGAGAAATAATTATTTGAGGCGGAGGAGGAGGGCAGACAGAGTTCAGAGGCAAAAACAACTTAACATATTTGGAACATCAAAGAAAGCTGTCAATGCCAGATACAGCTTCTTACCTGATGTGATCCTTTACATTACTCCAGACTGAGAGCAGTAGCTTGTTCCACCTACAGCCCACTCCCTGGCTATCCCTACCTATGTCAAAGTAGTGGATGTACTGCATTTCATTGCCACTGAATCTTTCCATAGGGTGACCTCTGAAAACGTTGGCATCTCACAGGCGAATGAGTCTCAATGCTTGCATTAGGTACGGTGATGCAGCAACACAAGAGTGTATTCGTTTATCTCCAGGCCACAATCACAGGTTGAAAGGCAAATGGTGGCAAGGGAATTCTGGGTGCGCAATTTCCTTTGTGCTAGGTGCCATTAACTGCACCCATATGGCACTTCAGCCTCCACACAGCACATCTTATCCACAGCAGACACCACTGGCACTCCATCAACGTGCAAGCTGACTGCGATGCCAAGGGCTGTTTCGCTGATGTGTACAATGCCTTTGATGGAATCACACATGACAGCTACACCTTCCAACAGTCATCTCTTGCACATTGCTTGGTTGTTGAGGATTTCGGTGACAAGTGGTTCATTGGTAAGTAAAATCATCTCTCACTTGGACCACATGTGCATCTGGGAGGGCCATCTCTAAGATATTATGGTGACTATAAGACAATAATCACACATTAACCTTACACCTACTGCACGTTTGTTGGCATGAAGTGTTAATTAAAGAATAGGGGCCCCTTTTGAACTATTTCCCATCGACTCACACCTTATAGATGTTCAACCACACTGTCTCAGCAGAGATACAATAGGGAACACATAAATATACAATCCATTTTTGAATACCTTTTGGGGGGTCTCAAGTCACGATTCAGATGTCTTGCACAACATCATCATGAAACAGGGTTTATATTTTGATATGAAACCTGATCAACACCCATATCCAGTTCGCATTCTAGTGCGGGATCAGCTAGTTAACACATTTTTTCTTAAGCTGCAAGTTTGGATGCTGCATTTGATCTGGTTGGACATCCCCTTATCCAAGGTCAATTGGGGACTCCTATCACATCGTCTACGTATACCATCCGCAGAGACAAGTCTGTTTATTTAAGATAATGCCATCAACTAACATGCCATGCACTAGTGAGAAATATGATAATGTTAAAACACATTATTAATAACACCTAAGCCTAAAATCTCATATAGTACACTCATGCTTTAGGGCAAACTTTCTAAAATTCCTTCCTTAAAATATATTTATTATGTGCAGAAACAATCCTGGTTTTTATTTGTGTGATTCTGTCAGTCAGTCAGTCAAACAAAACTTTATTTGGTTTGTTAAAACCTTAAAAGTACATTTACCACATTACGTGAAAAGCAGAAAGAACAGCAGCATAACATGACAGTATACAACATAGCGAGAGAACATAACATGACAGTATTAAAACAGCAAATGTAAATGTAAATGTATTGGCATTTATATAGCGCACTACTTACCCGTAGGGTCCCAAGGCGCTTCGACCGCTGCGAAACCCTTCCTGGCTTCCCTGAGAGATGGTCCCTTAATGGGTATCTCCAGGGTGAGACCAGGCATCCCCGGCAGTCTGGTGGGGCCGTTAGTGAAGATGAGGCAAGCTAATGCCCAGAGTTGCCGAGTGTGATCGCTGATCAGAGTGGGCACCGAGGCGAGAGCATTATCGAGTCCGCTGACCCTGGTCCAGAAACCTGCCGCGCCGGGAATCGAACCCTGGTCCCGGGCCGTCCTCTGCTCTCGGGTCTGCCGCCTCTAACCAGTGAGCCACACTACTTCACGTACAAATGTGCAAATACATCTCAAGATACGTGTAGTTTAACTTCTCTTATTCCTTTTAAAATGGAGTATTATAACATTTATTTTATTAAAATCGCTAAAATCTTACCTATACATAACTCCTTCCGCATGCAGCTCTTACTACTGTTATACCTTAGTATCTCTACCTTTATTCAGTGGTAAGGGCTGCACTATACGTGCTCTTCTGCGCACTTGAGGAATGCCTTGACTTTATTCATATATTTCCCCAACGCACAGGCTATATCTAAATTCTAGTTACAACAAAAGGTATCCAGGAGTCAAAAGTGTGTTTATCTCATAGACAAACCGCTACACGACAAAAAAGAAGATTGTGGGTTGAAAACAGTTGGACATATACATCATTTAAACACACATACATGCAACATACAGTCAGGGTAGGAATTTTCCATCAGTTGTCTCTCTGTACCACCACTATTATATCATTTGGGTTCTCCTTACCCAGGAGTTAGTGTACATGCAGTCACACAAGTTGTAAGAAAGGGACTGTGTGCGTAAGGAGACTGACGTTGGTTATTTCACTGAGTGGTGTCAGTATGGTGTAGGTGTAATGTTACAACTGAAAAGAAAAGCAGTGCAAGTGAAAATAAGTGAAGTGGATAAAATTAGGTGAAACTGAGTAGAATAATTATTTTTAATGTTTTCTCTCAGACCCCTAAGCTTAAAAATTAGTGAAAAGTGAAAAAAAGCAGATCTGACATAATATCTACTCAGCAAGTGGTCGACATGTTTCTGCATATATATGGAATTGATCCTATGCATTCATCAGGACCTAGATGTTGCTACTGCTGTACATTTACGTGAGGAAGAGTAAAAAGAATTATATCACCTGTTTGTCAGGTGTAGATTCTCCACCACAATCCAATTTCTGTGGGGATGGCGCCTCACCTCACCTGGCTGCAGCTCAGGTAAATAAGGAGCACCGCTCTCTCCGTCGGTGTCTCCCAACGTCCCTCTGGGCTATACTGGGGAGGCCAGTAAATTCTCCATTTCCACCAAAAGAGTAGCGGCTTGCATTCCATGCGTAATCTTATATTTTTTAAAAATCGGACATAAAAACTCCTTTCGAAAGTCTACAAATCTCATACAATCTAATAAAATATGTAAAATATCACAGGTAGTTCCTAAAGTGCAAGTGCATTTCCCATTACATCCTATCATTAGGTTTCGAACCCCATTATTCGCATAACCTGGGTTTATACCAATTCGTATTTTCAAGACTTCCCGCCTCAGACTATGGCTGGGTTGCCGATCCACATAGGGGAAGTGTTGGCTGCTCTCCCAAGCAACTTTCATGTGTGCTACCGAGGACTTTTGAGCAAGGTAGTCCCGATCATAGCTACGGGACATATTGACCCCTTGAAACTTTAATTCTTTTTTCCCAAATATTATGGGGTCTTGCGGCAAGCATACCTTCAAATCTAGCACCCCATAAGCCTTGCTTATTGAAGCTCTCACCTCTTTTGCCCAGGGCAGCTCACTAATGGTAATTTTAGCCCATTGGGAGATTTTAGTAAGTTCCCCTGCTCCCACCCGCTGCCAGAAGGGTACAAGGCTCATACAAGCAGTTATAGCCCAGGAGGTAATTCCCAGCTCCAATCGTGCTGCCTGCACCATAGATGATTTAGGCAGCGCGTTAAGCTTTTTAGTAGATTTCCCTCCTTTCTATCCCAGGAGGTCTTGCCACTGAGGTAAAGAACCTCGGCTCCATACAAAAATTGTAGGGGAACCATTGCTTGATAGGCTTTTAAGACCGGCCTATCTGACCTTTCACATAGGTATTATTAAATCTTTTTAGGCCTTTAACCAACGCCAATGCCCTTATTTTTAATGCTTGCAGGTGTGTGTGCCATTTCAAGTTACCTGAGAACCACATTCCCAAATATCTGTAGTCGGTCACCCTCTCAAGCAAGACTGTGCCAAGATACCACGAGAACTTCGCTTTCCTTCTCCCAAAGCATACAATTTTAGTCTTATCCATATTTACCACTAATTTATTACTCGTACAGTATTCTTTAAACCTATTTAGTTTTCTCTGGAGGTCTATCTCCGTCTGGTCCATAATCACTAGGTCGTCGGTCGATTCTGTCAATTCCAATTTTTTTAATGTTATTGCTAGATGCAGGGGTCTCCCTCTGCATGCAGAGGAGGTATCTCTTCCGCACGCAGGGAAGAGACTCCGCAGTTGAGGTGGAGATCTCCGCCTACCACAACAAACAGGAAATAGCATGCAGGAAGATGAAGTCAGATATTTTTTGTCATGCTGAGCCAACCTCTCTTCACTACAACACCATTCTCTTCCATGGTGCTTGTCATTGGAATAATCTAACTCCCAACATTGCTGAGAGACTTGATGAGAAGGCCCCCCCCCCCAAATTCACTGACCAGTAATTAGAAATAACTAGTGGGGGTTCCAAAAGTACCCTTAGCTATATGTTTGTAAAGAAAATCAACAATGAGACATAATACTTTATAATGTTCTGTTGCCTTGTAAATATACACACTCGCCTAAGATAACCAATATCTGGAATATTTTTAAAGACATGTTTTTTTTATTTTAAGAACAGGATTAGTCAAAAAAATAAGCTCTTGTCACAATCCTTTCCCCTCTTTTGAATGCCTCATTTTAAATATGTGTTAACAAATATCCTTTCTAACTCTCTGTAAGGGCAGAAATATTACAAGAATAGGATTGAATACCAAAACATTTGTTAAAGGCTCTACAATGTCCCCTTGTATTTGAGGATAATTTACCCATTTGGGCTAAAGGTATGGTGGTATGCATTACTGTATTTTTTAAATCAAAATGAAAGGAGAAGGAAGAAAATGTGATCCACACGGCTCCCTTATTTGTATATCCCAAAATCAACTGGGGGGTGGATCACTTGTCCTGCGTAACTAGGGTTTTTTTCATTTTTGTGCTCTGTACCGATAAAAAACCCTCATTCACGTACGTAGGTCGATGGTGGCAGTATATCTTGATTCTCCACCTTACCCCTAGGGACGTGACAGCATCATCATTGGGTTAGTGGTTATGCTTCCTCCACCCGGAGGTAACCCCTGGTTAGAGCAGTAGTGACAGTAACTTTGGGGGTTTCGTGATAAATCTCACAGAGGGGGTTTCTTTATAAAAAACTTGTGTATCCAGATTGACAAATTACTTTAATTGATCTGGCTTCAGAGTTGGTATTAAAATCTGTTCCGTGCATAGGGGGATTTATTAGGAATCACTCACACTTAAAATGTCCATAAAAAGGTTGACATGTTTCAACCCTAATGTGTGCCCATGTGGGTCAGGTGGGCTTTCTTCCGGACCTAATGTGCAAAAGAAAAAAGGAAAAATAGGAAAAAGTGAGAGAGATCGGTGTGTCTCTATGGTTAAAGACCTATAGGGTCTCAAGTTCTCTTAGGATCGCGGTGTATTAACCTGATTCCTTAGTTGTACTTTGTTGTCCTTTCATGCGGACATCAGCGGGGCAGCCAGGGAGTCTTCAATATGCTGATTGTAGATCTAGCACAACTTGTGCTGGCTCTGCCACTAGCATCCCAGTTAGATATGTATTACTGAACATAAGAATTCAAAATATATCTCTTTTTTCTCAGTGGACCGGGCTGGATGAGGTTAGTCTCAGCAGGACCTACAGCAAGAAAGAACATGTTCGACAGGGAGATGGGTACGAAGACTTTCTATTGCTAGTGACAATGATGAAGCCACAACCAGCAGGGGTAGTGAGCCTGTCCAGAGAGATGCCTGATCTGTCACCAAGTGGCTCTGGGTAGAGGGTTATAAAGAACAGAATTGGAGGGGCCTGGGTATGTCATCAACCCCAGCCTGTAGGAGGCAGGTCTTTGGGCTTCTATTGACCCTAACCCACAACAACCTATTGTGTCCAAAGATCAGGCCTCACCACCATTTAGGCCTGCAGCCAAGCCCTCCTTAACTCTAGAGGACTTCATTCTATCCGGTCCTACAGGTGCACACCGGCGCAGGCATCATTTCCTCCTCCCAATGCCTACCCAGAAGAACACAGACAGCTGAGAGACACTTCAACCTCAACACATCAAAGAACTCTTGTACTGCCCACTCCCTTTCCCAAAATATGCATCCTTGGCTACTCTCAATGAGTCATGAGGCTAATCAGAGAGGCTCAGGGAGTCCTCTTTTGAGATATCCATGATTTAATTGGAGAGATCTGGATACATTGAGAGATACTCTGAGAAACAACATTGAACAACCTGGAACTTTGGTGGTCTCAAGACCTCCTTGATTGCAGGTCTTACTTTGCATGCACCTTTCCAGCCTGCCCAACCACCTTGTGTCCCATCACGACTGTGATACCTGCTTCTCATTCTATCTTTGCATTTTCTTATTCTTTGAGGGTGCCTAGTCCTACAATGGGCAACCCTTTGCGGTCAGCATAAGAGGAGTACTTCAACATTGTTGTAGTGAAGTCGAAGAGCAAGAATGGCCAGTAACTTTTGTACCCAAGCCAGTAACATAATTCAGACACACACTCTGGCTTGTGAGAATGGATTTACTATAATTTGGAACAAAGGACTCCTTATTTTGGACTATTTATTGACTATTCACTTCACCTGCCTTTTTCCTCCTTGGCATATAGACTGGTTCCCTTGACGTTTTCTGGTGTGCTATTATTTGTGCACCCCATTCAAGTTAGCATTATTTAATGATGGTCTTTCCAACAAACAGCTTATCATTCACTCAAAAATTATGCAATATGTGCTACATGTATATATATATATATATATTACCTACTGGCGGTCGCCAGTAGGTATATATAGTTAGGATTTTTTCCCTATGGGATTTTTGAAAATTCTATGTCTAATAACTTTGACGTTTGTGGACGGAATTGGCTGAAATTTTCAGGAAAATGGCACATTTTGTTTCTGAGCAGCCCCTGAAAATTTTGGGGGGGGTTTGTCAAGGGGGGGCCGAGAAAAAAGGGGGTCCCAAAACGCGTTTTTAACATTGAGTTTTCCATAGGGCGGTTGGCCTCACTTTTAGCTCGAACGGCTGAATGGATTTACACAAAACTTGGCAAAATTGTAGATATGGTTTGCCCGACGTGCCTTTGCTAGGTCTCAAGATATGTGCTCCAGTGGATTTTGAGAAATTAACATTTTAAAAAACAGATATATCTGTGACAGCGCTCCGGGTAGCGCTCCGGTTCGCGTACTTGACGAGTAACGGAACTTTGCGAAGCGAAGCTGATTGGCTCTCCGGTGTCTGTCAACATTCTAAACAGTCCGGAGCGGCCGCCATCTTGTCTCTCGGTAGGATCGAGAGACAAGAGGAGGCCAAAACGAAGGGGGAAATGACCATAAGGGGGGATAGTAGATCCTCCCTGACTCCCTAGGTTTGATGTGGAGGCTTTAAAAGGGCCCCGTGGGGAGTGCCCGGTACGCTTTTGTGCAATGGGCGGTGGTAATGTAAATGATGAAGGGGGGGGGGGGTTGCGTTCAAAGCACATCAGCGTGCATAAACACGAAAATGTTTTTATCTACCACGTACTTGACCTATCTCTCTGAGATGCATTCCCTTGTGTTTCGGCAATGGTAGTCTGTTCATTACACAGATCGCCCGAGGGCGGTAGTACAGACCGCGCGTAGAAAAGGGTCAAAAGCCAGGGGTATAGGAGTATGTAACAAGCGAGCCATTTAATTGAAAAAACTAAACGTGGCAAACGGTTGCAGGATCAGTGAACGTTGATTTTTTAATTGAAAGTATAACAGGATCAGTTACAATAAAATTGTCCATACGCACACCATGGGCGAGTATCATGGGTAACATTACTTCGAAGCTTTATTAATACAATAATCAATAATGAAAAATCGACATCAATAGGGTTGTCCGTATTCCCAGTCAGTACCCTTCCCCGCCCGCCATGTGCATAAAGATCCCATACATCCCCCAAAACGTCAAGGGCGGCAAAGTAACTAGAACGTCATAAGGAGTTGGAAGTCGCTCCTATACTGGCGCCATTTTGGTCGAGGCCAGGCAGGTCCAGAGTATAGTTCAATGTCTCCAATAAGTAGCGGCAGGACCAGAATCCCTTTCGGCAGTTCTGGCTTCATCATTATGAGCACTAGAAAACAAGACATTCTGGGCAATACCACCCTTGATGCAGCCTTTTATGCTACAAGATGGTGTCTTCCATTCAGAAAATATTGTTGGCAGCATTTTGAAAGGAAAGACAAACGGCCGTTCTCCTAGTGAGTCTCACATTGTTACATTTATGAAGAATGTTGAAGAGTAGTATGTTGAAAATCTGATGCCATTGTTCTACAAATTCTCAACCAGCCTTGGATGGAAAAATCCTGAAGAATGTACAAACTGAAAACTAGTTTTTGTCTGCATAGCATCAGCAGCAACACTTGAGTCAGCTTTGTGTGAATACCGTCCCCCTGCACACATTCAGGGACCAGGCCGCAGGACGTGTCTCCAGGTCAAACGGATTGTGGGACAAGGTGCAGAAAGGAAAAGGAAAAAAGTTCCGCCGGACCCCGGGAGCCGGCCGCCTATGTCGGGGGCGATCTTAGGCCACACCAGGGCAACAAGACTTGGGAAGGGGGCAGGAGCCAAGCGCCCCCTCCCAGTCCGCGCCACCACACCGCCCCTCGGGGGCCTCTGTCAAGCGGCTCAGGGAGGCACCGCATCACATTGCTTTCCAATGCAGTCAGGTCCTCAAACAGCCCCCACTTACTTTGAGAATAGTGAAGCTGCAGCAGGTGCAAATGAGCTTCAGACAGTGTTACAAGCGCTGCTTGGAACCCTCAACTATGGCACCCAACATCCAGGACTTATGCCATTTGTGCAGGGAGGCACCGCAGGCAGCTGTTCTTCAGATCAGTGGCTCTCACCGGCAAGGCTCCCCTCCGTCAGCAGCAATCGTTGGTGCTGTGGTTGCGGCCGGAGGCCCCGCCTTGTCAACGCCCCGGCCTCTCCATGTCGTAGGCCGAAAGAGTGGGCGCAACTCAGCTGGCCGAGCGAGACTTGGGAAGGGGGCAGGAGCCAAGCGCCCTCTCCCAGTCCGTGCCACCACACCGCTCCTCGGGGGCCTCCGTCAAGCTCTTCAGGGAGGCACCGCAGGCAGCTGTTCTTCAGATCAGTGGCTCTCACCGGCAAGGCTCCCCTCCGTCAGCAGCAATCGTTGGCGCTGTGGTTGCGGCCAGAGGCCCCGCCTAGTCAACGCCTCGGCCTCTCCATGTTGTAGGCCGCAAGAGTGGGCGCAACTCAGCTGGCCGAGCGAGACTTGGGAAGGGGGCAGGAGCCAAGCGCCCCCTCCCAGTCCGCGCCACCACACCGCCCCTCGGGGGCCTCCGTCAAGCGGCTCAGGGAGGCACCGCAGGCAGCGGTTCTTCAGATCACAACAGAGTCTCATGCTCGCTCGATTGAGTTGGCCGAATCAGGCAATAAGAAGGTGTGGGGTGGGCACCTCTTGCTCAACCACCACCTGAGGAGGTGGTACTCTCTTCCTAGGAGGTGGTGGTGGTAGTGGGGATGCACTAGCTGAAGCTACAACACTTGCTATTGCTAAGTGATGAAAAAAGGTCTTCCTCTCACAAAGATGAAAGTCAGAGTGAGGAAACAAGGAGGGGTTTTCATCATTTGGGACAAAAAATAGTTCTCAACCAATGAAAAGTGTTAGTTTTAGGTCACATGACCTAGCCTTACATCATTAGGAACCCAAAAGTGAAATGAACCAATGAAAAGTTTTATTAACAAGTCACATGACCTGTTATGCTTACGTTACGCGCTCCGCGCCGCGCCCCAGATCGCTTCCGGGAAGCTGTGCTTTGCGCCTCGCGCACCGGAGCACTTCCGGGTGCGCTAACGCGGCGCGTCATATGTCACGTTGGGGCTCCACCGGAACTGATCGAATTGGTAGTCTACAGTGTTTCTGGATGTTTCAGACTGAAGCTGGCGTCAGCATGAGAGCACCCCGTGGCTACGTCGTGGCCATTCCGCGAGCAATCATGGCAGTCGCTCCCCACCGGAAGTCTGCGGGAATACTTTGAGGATAGTGAAGCTGCAGCAGGTGCAAATGAGCTTCAGACAGTGTTACACGCGCTGCTCGGAACCCTCAACTATGGCACCCAACATCCAGGACTTATGTCATTTGTGCAAGGCAGTGACATCGAAGCAATTCAGCCGGATGGCGGGTGAGACGCTGTAATAGCAAGAGCAGGCGCAATTCAGCTGGCCGAGCGAGGCTCTGTGCTGCAGGAGCGGGCGCAACTCAGGTGGCCGAGTGAAGCGCTGGGGTGTAGCTGAGAAACCTCCACCTGGGGAGGTGGGGGAGGCTCGTTCGCGCCGCCTCTCCCTTCTAGTGCACCCCACGCCGTTTCCGGGCACAGGTATATGTGATGGTTGGACCAGGGCACAGCAGGACGTGTCTTCAGGTCAAACGGATTGTGGGACAAGGTCCAGAATCGAGGAGTCACAAAAAGGCAAAAAGTTCCGCCTGACCCCGGCAGCCGGCCGCTTATGTCGGGGCGATCTCAGGCCACACCAGGGCAACAAGACTTGGGGAGGGGGCAGGAGCTAAGCGCCCCCTCCGAGTACGCGCCACCAAACCGCCCCTCAGGGGCCTCCGTCAAGCGGCTCAGGGAGGCACCGCAGGCAGCGGTTCTTCAGATTAGTGGCTCAAAACCAGCAAGGCTCCCCTCCGTCAGCAGCGATCGTTGGTGCTGTGGTTGCGGCCGGAGGCCCCGCCTAGTCAACGCCCCGGCCTCTCCATCTCGTAGGCCGCAGAGTAGTCGGGGAGTAATCCCAGGAACGGGGGCATGCATTTGGATCGATGTTGCAGCAGGCTGCCATGTAAATAGTTCTTTAATAAAACGTTTTACCCTGTTACTTTGCTGGTGTGTTGTATATATTTATAATATTTGCATAGGGTTTGTCGTTGTTTTGCATTTGGATCGATGTTGCAGCAGGCTGCCATGTAAATAGTTATTTAATAAAACGTTTTACCCTGTTACTTTGCTGGTGTGTTGCATATATTTATAATATTTGCATAGGGTTTGTCGTTGTTTTGGGCGGGGTGGGCGGCGGAGCCGAGCTGTCTTGCAGCCATCATGGCGTCGAGCTCAGTTCCTCTCACTAGTTTCATATTTCTCATGAGGTGTTGTTCCTAATGTTTCTATTTTAGCGAGGTCAAAAAGAGATCCCATTAGTGGCCTACTGATTTTGCTTGATTCCTTTTGTTTTTTTTAACGATTTCTCACTATCTGCAAAGACTAAATAGAGTATTGCGACTCTGTGCTTCTTTATAAATAGAGAATGAACCAAAGAGAACCAATTCCAAAACAGTAAATGCTTGGATAACAATCAATCAAATGGAGAGGGAAGCAGGCACGACGTATTACAAAGGGGGCAAAGGCCTGCGTTACCTACCCTTCACTATCTGCAAAGAGAGAATACTCCTAAAGGAAAAGAGGGGGGGGGGCAGCGTTCAAAGCACATCAGCGTGCATAAACACCAAAATGTTTTTACCTACCACGTACTTGACATTTTAAAGCTTATATTTGCTATTAAAAAACCATTGAAATTCAGTGAAAAAACCATAGGTTATAGACCATATATAGTTAGGAATTAGCATTTACAAAACCTTAAAAATTCACTGAAAAATCCATAGGTTGTAGACCATATATAGTTAGGGATTAGCATTTACAAAACCTTATTTTACTCACACAAAACCATTGAAATTTGCATATATAGTTAGTTGCACTAACTATATATCACGCACCCGCAATCCACTGCTGATGATGTCACATATTACATCATTCATGACATGGTCAGTGACATCACTGATGACATCACTGATGACAACATCCAGTGACTGTATGTTTCTGTAAAGTTAAAATATGTCTTACATATTGAAGAATGAGTGGATGTATAAGTGTCTGGATGAAGGATTTAGTAGGTGCGTGACTGACTGTATGAGTGAGTGATTAAATGTGTCTTACTAAATTCATGGGTTAGTGACTAAACTGTCTGAATGTGTGCATCAGTATGTCTGTTGTTGTGTAAGCTGCTGCATGTGTTGATCAGTAGCTATATGAGTGGCTATATGGGTTATTGATTGGTTGCCCAAGTATTTGAATGAGAGGCTGAGTGTGTGTGTGGGTGGCTGGGAGGTGTGTGACTCTGTGCATAGATATGCAAGCTGTTGATTCACTAGGTGTATGAGTTCAAGAGTGCATGTGGAAACAGCTATATGGGCGGCTGACTGTGCATGGGTGTGTTGGTGAGTGAATGGATATCTCAGTGCTACATGTGCAAGTAAGTACATATGTAAACACAGTACTTGTGAGAGTTGACATATAAAAATAACTGTGGATAAGAGCCAGTGAATGTGTGAGTGGCTGTATGGATCATTGTGAGCTTGTATCAGGGATTGTATAAGAGAGTAAATATGTGTTAGAATATGTTTGAATAAGTAAGGTGTGTATAACTGTATAGTTGAGGAAATGGAGGTGTGATTGATTCTTTGCATGACTGACTAGGTGTGTGAGTAACTCCATGGATGAGTGACAGTCTGTGAGTGTCTGTTTACACTGAGTGTATGTAAGGTTATATTAGAGTCTGAAGAGGTTCATCGTATTATCACACGAGTGATGTCATCAGTGATGTCATCAGTGATGTCACTGACCATGTCATGAATGATGTAATATGTGACATCATCAGCAGTGGATTGCGGGTGCGCGATATATAGTTAGTGCAACTAACTATATATGCGAATTTCAATGGTTTTGTGTGAGTAAAATAAGGTTTTGTAAATGCTAATCCCTAACTATATATGGTCTACAACCTATGGTTTTTTCAGTGAATATATATATATATATATATATATATATATATATATATATATATATATATATATATATATATACATATATATATCTATATATATATATATATATATATAACCTACTGGCGGTCGCCAGTAGGTAGTTATAGTTAGGATTGTTTTCAATGTTAAATCTCAAAATTCTATTTGGAATAACTTTTGCACCGGTTGATGAATCTGCCTGAAGATTTCCTCAAAATGGCCTCTTTGAGCTCCGGTCCTTCCCTGAAAGTTTGGGGGGGATTCGTCAAGCGGGGACCGAGATAAAAGGGGGGTCCCAAAACGCGTTTTCCCCATGTTATTTTCCATAGGGCGGTCGACCTCACTTTTAGCCCAAACGGCTGAATGGATTTCCACCAAACTTGGCAAAATTGTAGGGACTGGTAGCCCGATGTGCCTTTGCTATGTCTCAAGATATGTCCTCCAGTGGATTTTGAGTAATTTAGGTTCAAAAAAATATATATAACTGTAAGCGCGCCCCGGTACGCGCACTGGGGCGCGAACCAGTGCGCTATGCGACTTGCGCACGGAAAGCTGATTGGCTCTCGGTGTCGGTAAACATTCCAAACGGTCCAGAGCGGCCGCCATCTTGTGTCTCGGTAGGATCGAAACACAAGAGGTGGCCAAAACAAAGGGGGAAAAGACCATTAGGGGGCAGAGTAGACCCCCCTGACCCCCTAGGTTTCATGTGGGGGCTATAAAAGGGCCCGGCGGGGCAAAAAAAAATGTTGTTTTTTTTTTCGATTTGCGTGGGGGAAGCGCCCGGTACGCGCACCGGGGAGCGCACCGGTCAGAAAAGAGAATAGCAGAGTTCAAAAATGTAAGTCATTTTATATAAATGGGAGGTAGTTCTGAAAAGAACTGTTTTTTTTTTCTTTTTGTTGTTTATATTTTTTTATTGTTTTTTTGAACATTTTTTACTTTTTATAGCTTTTCTGAACAGTTTTATATATTTTTTGTATTTTCTTGGGGGAGAAACAAAAAACAGGGAATTGTAAATGGCTCAACTGGAGGAAAAAAAATTCTGCAAAAAATTAGGGTTTTTTCGGGCACTTATGGTTATCCCCAGCACAGTTTAACACTTTGCTCACCATAGCAAATTAACTTACCACAATATTTGCACATGATTTTAAAATCCTTAAATTTGGGTTGTATGATAGGCATTGTCTCTGTTGCCTCTGAACCTGATGGAGTTGGTTCTTTTGATGTTGAGGGTCTAGATGATGATGGGGGTAGCTTACTGCATAGGTCCCTTACCTCTGCAGCAGAATAGTTGATTGGGTGCCAACGGATCATGTGCCGAATCATGGTATGATTCCCGAAGGAATATTTTTTGTTAGGGTTCCCCCTGGACAGCTCTGCATCACAAATCAAACAAGTCACCTTCGCAGCGTTGACTTTTTTGAAACCCCTTGGGATTTTGTAGAACTGCCATACGAAGTGCTCTTTTGGTTCGTAGGGCTGATGAACTTCTTGCAGGAACTGCCTTGAGCCTTCCTCCTCTTCCTCCTCCTCCTCCTCTTCTTCTTGACCACCAATGTGATCTTCAGGTGGTCTTTTTGATGGTGGTGGTGGTGGTGGTGGTGGTGGTGGTGGGGCATATGCTCCAGCTGCTGCTGCTAATGTAGCCATTTTTAAGTAGAATATATTAGAGACAGATCTCAAAACAGGTCTTCCTCAGTCAAAGGACAAAGTCAGAATGAAGAAAAAGGAGGGGGCTTTCATCATTTGGAAAAAAAAACTGTTCTGGACCAATGAGAAGTGTTATTTTCAAGTCACATGACCAGGGCTTTCATCATTTGGAAACCAAAAGTGTTGTGAACCAATGAAAAGTGTTTTTTTCAAGTCACATGAGCAGGGCTTTCATCATTTTGAAACCAAAAGTGTTGTGAACCAATGAAAAGTGTTATTTTCAGGTCACATGACCCGACGCGCTTACGCTACGCGACCCGGCGCGCGCCCCGGGGCGCGCCGCGGGGTGCGCCCCGGGTCGCGCCGCGGGTCGCGCCCCAGGTCGCGTAGCGTAAGCGCGTCGGAACGTTTTGTGATCGTATGCGCAAGCGTGCTTCCGGGTGCGCTTACGCTGTGCGTCATATGACGCATTACGCGGCTACGCGATACGTCACAATGTTGTTTTCGTTCGTGGCAATAGCGCTAACGGGACGCTCACTGGTACGCGCCCCTGGGGCGCGCCATAGCAATGCGCTTACCGTTGAGCGCACCGGTACGCGCCCCGAGAGCGCACCGGGGCAAACAAAAAAAATATATATATATATTACATAATTATAAAATATAAAATTCGTTATAAAAAATATTACATTTCATACCTATAGAGATTTGAAATTTGAAATTCACTGGAAAAAAAATAGGTTTGAGGCCCTATATATAGTTAGGAATTAGCATTTTAAAAACCTTTGAAATTCACTGAAAAAAACATAGGTTTCACACCAGTTATAGTTAGGAATTAGCATTTAAAAAACCTAGTAAATTCACTGAAAAAAACATAGGTTTCACACCAGTTATAGTTAGCTGGAAATTTTACTGACATAAAACCATTGAAATTCCCACGTTATAGTTAGTTGGACTCACTATAACTTGCGAGTGTAATGCACTGCTGATGACATCACATATTACATCACTCATGACATGGTCAGTGACATCACTGATGACACCATCCAGTGAATATGTGTCTTTCTGAAAAATAAATATGTTTTATATATGTATATGTAAAGGTCGATGGAAGAATAAATGGTTAAATAAGTGTCTTAATGGATATTTTTTTTGATGATTGGTTAACTGGCTTATTAAGTGTATCTTAGTGAATACATATATTAGCGAGTATTGTTTAAATATTTAAATGTTTGTATCAATGTTTCATTTTGTGTATAATTGGCTGCATGGGTTGGTTACTGACTCACTGTTTGTATGAGTTTTGAAGACAGCATATGTGCAGGACTGTATGGGTGGATGAGTGTGTATATTTGTGTGTTAGTGAGTGAATGACTGTCACACTAGTATCTTTATCATTAACTACATTTGTTCTAATGTAGTATATGTGAGTATTGATGTATATAAGTGAGTATATGTGAGAGTGAGAGATTGAAAGAGTTCTTGTTTAAATAAGTATGTGTTTCTATAAGTGATTGTTTAAGAGAGTAAGTATGTGTAAGTTTCCTTAGAAGTAAGGTGGTAGTGTGTGTATAGCTGTATATGTAAATAAATGGATGTTCAATAGTTTATTTGCATGTGTGAGTATGTGTGTGAGTAACTTTTTGATGACTGTCGGTGTGTAACAGGATGTATGGGTGTATCACTACATATGATGAGTGAGTATATGTATGAGTTACTATATAGAACTATTGATGAATGAGTGGATGTGTATATAGATGGTGATAATACTGAATTGGTTGTAACTGGTATGGATATCTCTTTTTTTTCGAAAATTGTAGTTTCTTTTTTTGACTATGTGTTTCAAGGGTTACATTACACTGAAAGGATGTCTGTTACTCTCTCACAAGGATGGTGTCATCAGTGATGTCATGAGTGATGTCCCTGACCATGTCATGAGTGATGTAATATGTGATGTCATCAGCAGTGCATTACACGCGCAAGTTATAGTGAGTCCAACTAACTATAACGTCGGAATTTCAATGGTTTTATGTCAGTAAAATTTCCAGCTAACTATAACTGGTGGGAAACCTATGTTTTTTTCAGTGAATTTACTAGGTTTTTTAAATGCTAATTCCTAACTATAACTGGTGTGAAACCTATGGTTTTCTCAGTGAATATATATATATGTTTACGGGTCCGGCCCAGCACTAAGTATATATACTTGAAGATGAAGGATCAAAAGAAAACAACAGTCAGCCAGGGCAAAAATGTGGATCCCAAAGGATACAATGAGTCACAAAGAAATAAAATATCCAAGAATGAAGTGACTCAAACATATAGAGTCACCAAAGAACAAAAATATATTTCCACTACAACGTTTCAGCTTGGATGTATGACGTTACAACGCATGCTTTTACCACGCATGCCGTTACAACGCAGTTTTTACAACTCATAGCGCTTTGGGGTGCTGGATAGTGAATAGTTTAATTTACTATTCCAACTCCAGTCCCCGTGGATAGTAGGGAAGGTGTTGGATAGTAAATTAAATCTATTCCCTATCCTAGAGCGCCCCCCAGTGCAATGCGTTGTAATGGTTTGCGTTGTAATGGTTGCGTCGTAATGGTAGTGCGTTGTAAAAGTTTCGTTGTAAAGGCTGTTTACCTTTCAGCTTCCGCCTTCCTCAGGTAGTTTCAAGATGGTAAGCTCAGTGGCTGAACAGATGACACGACTGTAAAAGCTGTGGCGACTGTAAAAGGTTATTTATCAGCCTTCCTTTGTTTGCCGGACCAGCCGTCTTTATTTAAGTCATCTATTGTGTTACGCTTACCAGCAAATTCCCTCCAACTCCTTTTATTGTGCCTCAATGGGACTTGAATCTTATGTTAACTTATTTGTTGGGTTCTCCCTTTGAACCCTTACACAATTGTCCCATGAGACTTCTGTCTTTTAAGATTGTTTTTCTTGTAGCAATTACCTCGGCAAGGAGGGTAAGTGAGCTTCAAGCTCTTAGTTCGAAACACCCATTCCTGACCATTCATGCTGAGAGGATGGTACTCAGGACCAGGGCTGCTTTTCTGCCCAAGGTGGTAACTCCCAGTCCATTACCCTTCCTACCTTTTATCCTCCCCCTCACCCTTCCAAGGAGGAGGAGCGGCTTCACCGCCTAAATTAAATCAAATCAAATCGTAAATTATACGTTCTTTTATAGCGCCCTTCACCGTAAGGTCTCAAGGCGCTTGCTTTGGGAACCCGTCCTGGCTTTTCCCTGCGAGATTACCCCTACTGGGCATCCCCAAGGTGAAAGCCAGGCATCCCATCGCGGTGGGGCCGTAGTGGAGATTAAGCAAGCTATTGCCCAGAGTTGCAGAGTGTGAACCCAAGATTCGAGTAGGCACCGAGGCGAGAACTATCGAGTCCGTGGACATTTTGGCTCAAGACCCTGCCGCGTCGGGAATTGAACCCTGGTCCCGGGTCTGACCTCTGCGTCCGGGTCTGCCTCCTCTAACCGGTGAGCCACACTCCTCCTAGACCCTAAGAGGGCGGTGAGTTTCTACCTCAATAGGACTAAAGACTATCGTGTGAACGACCAGCTTTTTATTGGATTTGCTGGCTGTAAAAAAGGAAAAGCGGTGCACAAGCGCACGCTGTCAAGGTGGATTATCCTGTGTATAAAGATCTGCTAAGCCCTGGCTGGTAAGGAACCTCCGGAGTGTATAAAGGCTCATTCTACTAGAGCAAAGTCTTCAACATCTGCTTTGACTAGAGGCATGGGCATCCGCAGACTTTTTTCCAGGGGGGGCAAAATTTTAACGTCATCACCATCCTCTGACATGATGTGTGCCAGGTGGGGCACAAGAAACATTGGGGCGCAGAACCGGTATAGACTCAATTAAATGACAGTGATCCAAGAAATGTTACTGACCCTGCCACAGGCCATCAAACACCGCCTGTAGGGAAAATGCTAAACTTTCTGACAAGCTGCTTTATCTCTGTTGCTAGGTGTGCAGACTTCCGGGTACTCGATCCAACACCAATCAAGGCTGTCTTCAGCAATGAATACTTTAAAACAGCATATGATTAAAGCACCAGATTAAATATACTGTATGCACAGTGTATGTTAGGGATTATTTGTAGCACACATATTTACCAATATTGGCTTCTTGGCGCTGGAATTAATGATAAATGTTATCCAAAGTTAAAGTACAACGTCAAAGTCAGTAATAAATAATACAGCAATCACACATGCTAGTGATTCGCCAAGGGGTGCTCCCTTTACTAGAATTTCCCGGGCATTGCAAAATTTTACACACCTTCAATTAATTTATACAAAATAAAATGTATAGGTCCAAATGTTAGCTATATTTTTTAAAAGAAACCTAGAGTCCCTCTACGTATAGTCAATGTCAAACTGACAACGTGCACATGTTTAGGGATACAATAATGGCCAGCTCCCTTATGCGGAAGCCCTGCACTGTAAATGTGTGGCACAAGCGGCGGTCGCAGCGGCGGCACATCACAGGTCCAGGGATGCTGAGTCTTACACAGTGGTCGAAGTGGGGGGAAAAAGTAGGAGAACAGTGGGCGGAGAATCAGAGGGCGGGAATAACCCAAGGATTGGATCTGTGGGTGGAGCCAAAGGTGTGGCCAGATTGCGCAGATATCCCAATTTTTAGTATTTGTTTGGCATTTCACTGCCCAGTTTAATCAACCAATGGATACACATGATTATTGAAGGTTATAATGAGTTATTGACATTAAAATATATTCACAAAGTGGGATATGCTTCTAATCACAGAATGTATCAAATACAATAAAATGTGGAAACCCAAGCCATTTGTCTCCGAGCCATGGAGTTTCTGTCATCAGCACTTCTCCCTTTTTCCACAACAGCAGTTCAAACATGAGTGGCAAAATATCCTAGTTTACAAATGTTTTCTCTAAAATTATGGCTCTGCCATAGTTGCCTCATAATGCAAGATCTGCTGCATGATCTGACCATTTAGACTAATAAATTGTCTGTAGCTCAAACATATCAAAAGTTAATAAAAAATGTGACTTGTGTTGCTGCGGAGTGGATCGCCTATTGCAAAGGTTGACTGATCACCTTTCTCACTGCTGCATTTGTATGTTACACTTGTACTAATAAGGCAAAATCTTTCCAGAGACTGTTAGCATGTGTACACACGTCAAAATAACAAAATATCTGAAAATATACTTCATTACGCTGCAGCCTTATTTTTTATGCATAATTTAGTCAACACTACGGCATCATTTTGTCATCCTTTGCTGCATAATTAATTCCAGTGGCCCCACAGCAGGCAGCACATGTTAAAAGTGATTGTAAATGAAGCAGGGAGACTGTGAAAATTGTGAACTTAGTTTGGTGTGTGTGCAAATCCTGCATTGTCAATCCCTGGTGAGTTGCAGCTACTACTGCTGAAACAAGGCCAATGGAGGTACCTATGGGTGAGGCAGACTGGCCTCAAGGGCAGGGCCAGCCATAGCACTGGTGGTGTCTTGTGCATTAATGTTTGTTAGTGCCCCCCAATGACCACCTCTGCCATGGATTCCCTCACTACCACCCTTTAACTGTGCCCCCCCAAGTCTCCATAACCACTCTCTCTCAGAGGCATTTAATTTGATTTACAGCGCCACTCATACCATTGTAGGGTGTCAGAGCACTTTACATCACACACATTACACAGAGACAATCAATATGTGTGTAAATCACTGTATAGAAAATGTTACATAAGACTAAGGACTACAAGGTGAAGGAGTCACATGACAACAATACTATTAGCCCGTATAGTTTTATAGTGATTGGTCTGGAGAAACACAATACCCGGAATTTAAAACATAATACCATGGTTGGGGGTTCTCCTTAATAATCAAAAATGATTTCTGTCCAAAAGAACACTTTTTGGGACATTAGGATAATCAAAGACTGGGGGGGGACATAACGCTCTCATTTATACCTTGCAGTTTGTATGCAGCTCTTAGATGACAGTTAATAGCTCACTGTTCTGTTAGGATTTTAACTTATAAACTGCAAGTAACAAAATGATCTCTCTGACAAAAGCAGTACCCACTGACCTATTTACATTATGTGCACTTTGTGATCTGCATGGCACATGTTCTTTGCAGCTGGTACATTAACCCTCTGAGCTACCTTCCCATGAGTCAAAACTTCCACTAGACAAAATTCTGATCTCTCTCTAGGAAGAACATTAATCACCAGAGTCATCATGATATTTTTATTGTTGCCGAAAATTGCTGGAGGTCAGGAAGGAGGCAGCAAGCATTTTTAAAACCATAATATACTTGCAAACATGATGCCACTACCTAAAGTCAGCACCCAGGGCGGTCAAACTGGTTGCACAGCCCTAGAGATGGCCCTTCTCAAGGGTTCTGTGACATCAGTGACAGAGTCACTACTGTTCTAGGGCATGCTGCTTCAAAGTTCTGCTCACAAGACTGGAGGTGAACTTCAGTATGGATAGTGGTGGACAAGCCTTGAAGGTTAACCTACACTTGTCATGCAGGGTCCACCTGCTGGTGCGAAGACACCAGGGCTTCTAAGGTGTTGCGAAGCCTTCTAAGGTCTAGCATGTGGTTGTGCTCTCGCAGGCGAGTGGTCTGGTGGACTGGTTATTAAGGCTGAACCTGGTTCCCAGATCCAAATTCAGCAGCTCTTACCATAGTGCCACATCCTCTCCCCCACTGAACACCGTACTGCCCCACTGAGAAAAACTCCCACTGTCTTCAACTACAACCCGATTGTTGCCCGCTATAAACACCTGGATGCGGCTCAATTTAAATTACGCACTAGACAAGAGCAATATGCGTAACAAAGTAAAGTAACAACATCCTGGAAAAAGCAAACACTTATAGGGAATGCAACATTTAGCAAACCATGGGAAATGTAAGCAGGAACAACATGGTTACCTTAATGCTTTTACACTCACTATTCAGAAATCAGTGAGTGCTTTGCCCGAAAAGTTAAGGATAGACTACAGGGCCCTGAATGGACCCATTTCAATGCCATTGCTTATAACTTTACAAAACATAAGCAGAATGGTAAAAAGACCACATCACTGGACGCAGAGCCGCA
Source organism: Lissotriton vulgaris (assembly GCF_964263255.1). Lineage (NCBI taxonomy): Eukaryota > Metazoa > Chordata > Amphibia > Caudata > Salamandridae > Lissotriton > Lissotriton vulgaris. Next base: position 677,161,258 of record NC_141699.1, on the reverse strand, counting down.
GCAGACATTTTGTTTTCCAATCCACACATTGCAGTACCTCCAGGATTGGTGCACTAGTTCCAAGTCCAGGGAAAACAAAGACAAGAAAACAAAAATAGCGCTTCACTGGCAAACTCTGTAAAAGTGGCGCTAATGTGTTTCGGTGTGAATAAAATCAGTTTGGGCAGTTTGCTACCACTCTGTCTTACTTTATTTAGTTATTTATCTATTTTTCATATTTTAGCCTTTTATTCCCAATGCTGCACTTTGGAATTAAAATGTTAGAAAAAGTACACATTTCCAGCAAAAGCGTTTTTCTTTTTTGGATCCATTTCACAGGGAAGCAAATAAAAGAAAGGAGAGGAAAGAGAGTGAGAACCCCGTCTTAAAACACGGTTTTCATGGGCGTCCGCAGGGAGGGCAAGGAGGGGTGCTCCAGGGGGGGGCAAGCGCCCCTCTTTGCCCCCCCCCTGAGGACGCCCATGACTAGAGGTGTGCCTGTAGAGGATATTTGTAGAGCCGTGACTTGGGCCTCCTTCCACACTTTTGAGAAGCATTACTGCTTGGATACCGAGGTGAGGAGCGACGGCCACTTTGCGCGCTCTGTCCTCCAGGATTTCTTGGTATAGCAGAGTGGACACCCTCCTCCATGAGAGGGAACTGCTGTGGGACTCTATTCACAAGGTGAGGAATCCACTGGCAGATGTATCTATCAGAAGAACAAGTTACTTACCTTCGGTAACGCTTTTTCTGGTAGATACAATATCTGCCTGTGGATTCCTCACTGACCCACCCACCTCACCGTTGTCCACTCTTCTATACCTGCTAAGTGTATATTTAAATTTTTTTTTTATGTATGTATTTATATGTTCTTGCATATTGCATTGATTTCACACTGTGTGTGATGTTTTGAATGCTGTGTACTATGTATACTATTACTGTTTATGTCGGTCCATTCGTGTGCCTCGGGGGCACGGAAAAAAGGGCGGAACTGACGTCATCACGCCGACGAGGCCCTATTATGGATCCAGTGACGTCAGCAGGGTCGCGAGTGGAGTCATACCCTCTGTGACGTCGTCCATGACCTCGCCAGCATGGAGAGCTACAAAGGTTTCCGATTGGCTGCTGCACAGGGGATATTCAGGTGTCATCTGTGCAGCCACTCCACTGAGCTTACCATCTTGAAACTACCTGAGGAAGGCGGAAGCTGAAACGTTGTAGTGGAAATATATTTTTGTTCTTTGGTGAATCTATTTGTTTGAGTCACTTCTTTCTTGGATATATATATATGTACAATCGCAAGTTTGCCTGCAAGAAAGGAGGAGCCCACGAGCAAGGTAAGTTTCAGCCTTTTATTTACCTGTTGGAAGCAGCAGTGAAATGGATGCAAATTTCAGCAACAGCATAGACGTCCAGCCTGACGCGTTTCGTATCTCTACTTCATCAGAGGCTCGGGCTTGTACTCAAAGGCAAACGTTTTTCTGGCAGCTACACAGCATTATAACTCCCGCCTCAGTCGGCGTGGCCAGTCAGATGGCATCCTGGTATTTGTAGTAACCTGTCCTCCTCAGTGGGTAGCCTGCCCTTGAGCACACAATTTATTAAAAAATTAACCACAGTGAGGTGTGCTGCATCGCAAGACGCCGCTGTTCTTTGTCTGCCAACAAGAGCCCCTTGCTCCCTACCGGTGGCGTTGTAAGGCGTCTCCATGGTGGGCTGCCACAGCCCCAGGGCTCACTCCGTGGCTCAGGCGTGCCGCTCCAAATACAATCGCAAGTTTGCCTGCAAGAAAGGAGGAGCCCACGAGCAAGGTAAGTTTCAGCCTTTTATTTTCCTGTTGGAAGCAGCAGTGAAATGGATGCAAATTTCAGCAACAGCATAGAAGTCCAGCCTGACGCGTTTCGTATCTCTACTTCATCAGAGGCTCGGGCTTGTACTCAAAGGCAAATGTTTTTCTGGCAGCTACACAGCATTATAACTCCCGCCTCAGTGGGCGTGGCCAGTCAGATGGCATCCTGGTATTTGTAGTAACCTGTCCTCCTCAGTGGGTAGCCTTCCCTTGAGCACACAATTTATTAAAAAATTAACCACAGTGGGGTGTGCTGCATCGCAAGACGCCGCTGTTCTTTGTCTGCCAACAAGAGCCCCTTGCTCAATACCAGTGGCATTGTAAGGCGTCTCCGTGGTGGGCTGCCACAGCCCCAGGGCTCACTCCACGGCTCAGGCGTGCCGCTCCAAATACAATCGCATGTTTGCCTGCAAGAAAGGAGGAGTCAGCTGTTGTGGCGTGCGTTCCTATTTGCTGAGGGGCAAAGGAGCTTTCCTTTTACACGGCGGTCCCTGCCGTGAGGAGCGCACCATCCCTTGATCACTGGGGGCCATGCGGCTGGGAATACATCGAGCCGTTATTATGGAACATCAGCTTTTGAGATTATAGGCGGACAGACTCAGCGTGGCACATCCAGGGTTTGGAAACTTGTATAAATATTTGCAGAAGCTTAACGCACTACAAAGCCCAGGAATCAATGCGCCCCAAACTAGGGCGGGCTATCTTGTTGAATACAAGTGCGTTGCAGTATGGACACTCAATTCTGTCGAGCCTCTGAGGAAAGCGCATCAAGCGCTGAAACGCGTCAGGCTATATCGACCTTTTGGGACTGCAAATAATATTGCTTTGCCTGTTCACGTCCTTACTCATTAAAGACCTGGTTGTCAGCTGTTGTGGCGAGTGTTCCTATTTGCTGAGGGGCAAAGGAGCTTTTATATATATATATATATATATATATATATATATATATATATACATATATATATATATATATATATATACATATATATATATATATATATATATATATATATATATATACATATATATATATATATATATATACATATATATATATATATATATATATATATATATATATATATATATATATATATATATATATATATATATATATATATATATATATATATATATATATATATATATATATATATATATATATATTGAACCAATGCCTGCTCCCAATTGAAGAAAAGGCACGACACACCTCCAGGATCTTTAGAAAGATTTTAATGATGGTAACTTGCGCTGTGCTGGCCGTCCATGTAACACGTTGGCATACGCGTTTCAGGCTTCTTTGGCTTTTATCAGTGCCGGATTTCACTGGCTCCACACTCCATCTGGGGGTCTGACACGGTACAGGTGATGTAAAGTCCGTCCCTGGTTAAGTGCTGTTACACCCCTCCTCCAATTAAAGGTGTACTGTCATCATGCATTCTCTCTCCTGAGCAGATGCATGCTGTTAAATGCAGTTAGGTTGGGGGTCTATACAGTGATAGACACACTCCAAACATCCAGTGATGCTCCAAACTGTATGGACACGGGCCGCACGTCAGCTCAAGTGCCCCGAAGAGTATTAAATGTCTTTCGTAGATCCCTTTTACCAGGCAATACGTATTGCCTCCTCTCTCCTCTTGCAGCAATTAGACCAAGTGATGAAAGATACTGCTGGGGGGGCTCCGTGTTTTGCAGGAAATGCAAAAAACCATGAAGAGTGCTGGTCTCATACACGGTGCTCCTGACTGAGAGGGGGTGTCGTTAGTCAGCGACCCGCTTGCTGATAAAATATTGATCCAACGCCTGCTTCCAACTGAAGAAAAGGCACAACACACCTCCGGGATCTTTAGAAAGGTTTTAATGATGGTAACTTGCCCGGTGCTGGCAGTCCATGAAACACGTTGGCATACGTGTTTCAGCCTTCTTTGGCTTTCATCAGTGCCGGATTTCACAGGCTCCACGCTCCTTCTGGGGGTCTGACAGGGTACAGGTCATGTATATATATATTTTTTTTTTCTCCAAAGTGACCCGTTTACACGAAGTCCGCGGCCCATGGACAGATGGCGAGAGAAAGCCGAGCAGGTCTCTCGGCGGTTAATTAATCCACAGCAGTTTTCTTCAAAGAAAATACTCACGCTCAGGATATGCCACAGTTTATTAAGCAAAGGTTACGCGTTTCAACAGCAAAGGCTATTTTTTTAAGTTTAATAAGCTTTATTAACATAAAAAATTCAGTATACAACATTGGGTGATACCATAGCAATACTTAAGAAAAAATCAACAAGTGTACAGAGAATGCCGTAAAACACACAAAAAACCATTTACAAGTTTAGGGTTTACAAGGAGAAAAGGGTGGGAAAAAAACGAAGGAGGGAAGATAAGGTAACTGAGGATCAAGTGACAATGTCTATACATCAGAAACAGGAAGGAATATAATGATACATTAAATATAAAATAACATATTTAAAATATTAAATATCTAAATAGAAAAAATGCAAAGAATTGAAATAAAGACATTATGGAGGTAGGAAATTCTCAGAATGTAAATGTAAATGTGTTTGTATTTATATAGCGCCTTCTACCCAGAGGCCTCGTAGCACTGTATTCATACCGCTGTGGAAACCTTCCTGGCTTTCCTGTGAGATGTCCACTCCTAGGCACCCCCAAGGTGAAGCCAGGCATCCAAGCGCTGCTGGGGCCGTTGTGGAGATTAAGCAAGCTATTGCCCAGAGTCACAGAGTGGGACACATGATTAGACTAGGCACCGAGGCGAGGATTATCAGGTCTGGGGAGATTGAGTCAAAGAGCCGCCGAGGCAGGAATTGAATCCTGGTCCCGGGCCAGTCCTCTGCATCAGGGTCTGCAGCTCTAACCATTGAGCCACGCTTCTCCAGAATGATCCCGGGATAACTGAATAATAGAGATCTCATTTAAATAAATAGTTAGTGGTAACCAAAATATATCTCTATTTTGTTGCTGATTACAACAAGAAGCAAAGGCAGTATCCAATCAATGATAATGACATATATTGTTCCACCAAGATTTGATTGAGAGTTTGTTTGCACATTTCCAATTAAGGGTAATCTGTTGAAAGGCTAAGGCTAGCATGAGGTCGAAGAACCCTCGGTCGTGAGACAATAACCCAAGTGAATTGGATAGACTTCCCGTAAAGAGAAAGATATTTGATATTGGATGTGTAAATTAAAAATAGTCGAAAGCCTAGACCAAATTTGTGGCCAAAAAGAAGGAAGAGATATGAGACTGGTTTTGACCGTAAAGGCTAAGTTCTCTGGGAAAGAGAAAGGGGAGAGTAAGCAGAGTTCAATATTGAGCAATAAAGGGGTGAGAGAAGAAATGCTGGTATGGAGCCAATAGGAGGCCTGTTTAAGACAAAAAGCTTTATGGTATAATCTAAAATTTGGGAAATTCACACATCCAATAGATTTTAATTGTCTGAGTTGAGATAAAGTGATTCTGGATTTTTTACCATTCTATAAAAATTTGTAAAGAAGAGAGTCCAATCTTTTTAAATAAAGAGATGGAATATGAATTGGGACCATGGAAAGAACATGGAAAGAACATATAGTAGGAACGGAGTGACCGTCATCTTAATAGAATCCAAGCGTCCCCACCAGGAGGATCCGATCAAGAATTTCTTACCTATTTATTGTAATCAAATCTGGAATGGAATTGGTAAACCATAAACCTAGGTATTTAATTTTAGAGCTATCCAAATGAAATCCAGTCCGGCTAAAATGATGTTTAGAGCAAAATGTGGTTATGGGGCTGATTTCTGTTTTGTCAGAATTGATTTTATAACCAGATACTGCCGAAAAATCTGAAATTTCCTGTAATAACGGGGGATAGAAGATTCTGGATTGGATATAAAAAGTAAGATGTTGTCTGCATAAGCAAAAAGCTTCAAGTGATGATCTCCATACAGAAACCCAGAAACTGAAGCTTTATGATGAATGTGAGACAGAAAGGGTTCAAGGGATAAGAAGAAAAGAAGAGGAGATAAAGGGCAACCTTGTCTGACACCACAGTGAAGCGAAAAACTATTATAAACAAGACCATTAACTGTAGTAGAGTCAGTAGGTGTGGTATAAAGTAATGAAACCAGAGAGATACATTTAGGTCCAAATCCATGCCAACGGAGTGTTTTAAGTAAGAAAGACCAATCAACTCATTCCAAGGCCTTTTCTGCGTCGATAGATATCGCAGCTAGGGAATAAGATAGAGTGGACTCTTTGTTCAGAACATTGAAGAATAATCAAGAGTTATCAGATGTTAATCTACCCTTTACAAAACCACACTGCTCCGGGCCAATTAAATGAGGTAAAAGTGATTCCAGACGAAGAGCTAATAATTTGCAAAGATTTTATAGTCCACATTTATCAGGGATATAGGGCGATAGCTTTTGCAGAATTTAGAATCCTTACCTTCTTTATGGATGAGACAGATAGAGGCTTCTATGAAAGTACCACTTGCTTTCCCAGTGGTACAAAAAAACTGAAAGAGGTTGAAAACTTTTAGAAGTAAGAGTTTAGAAAAATGTAAATAAAATTCCACAGAAAAACCATCTAGACCGGGAGATATATTTTTCTTTAACCAGCCTAGAGAACCAGCGATCTCCTGAAGCGATATGGCCGAGTCTAGCGATTTGAAATCAAGATCTGAGGAAGAAGAGGGAGGGATACTAATGAGATAAGATTCGATTAGTGGGTCTGATGGGGGTGATTCCGGAGTGTATAGATTTTGTTAAAAAGAAATAAATTCATCCAAAATCTCAAGCTCTTTAAAAAGATTTTTTTTCCATCTGCTGATTGAATAGAATCAATCACAGTCCTTTCTTTTCTGGATTTAGGTAGTTAGCTAGGAGTGAGCCAACTTTGTTACGGCCTCCATAGTATCGGGTGCTGCTATGAGGCAAGATAGAAGAGGCGTTATCTGTAGAGATTCTATTAAAATTCAGCTTTGCACATATAAGCTTCTGCAAAGTGATGTCCGATGAGGAGGTATAAAATTGATGCCCTAAGCGTTTAATATTAACTAACAAGGTTTTATGTTGAGTAAGGACATGTTTCGTTTTTTTGAGACAAAATCAATGATGAAACCCTGGGTATCACCTTTAAAAGTATCCCATACCAAGGCAGGAGAGACAGATGGGCCTTCATTAAGAGAGAAAAAACATTCCGCAAAAGAAGTAAAGGTGAAGGAAAAAATGGGATCCTGTAGAAGAAAGTTAATACATCTCCATCTAGAAGACCTGGGCTGCGGACAGAGCAAATTAAAATCAGCAATCACTGGGGCATGATCAAAAATCAAAATAGGTACAATCGAAGATAAAATAGGAGTTTGAGCTAAAGGTTTGGATAGGAATAGATAATCTAATCGAGTTAGGGAGCCATGTGGAGGGGAGAAAAAGGAAAATTCAGTTTGATCATGGTTACATAGTCTCCTAGCATCTACTAGATGCGCTTTTGTTATTGTACTGTGGAATTGTTTTTGGGTTTTGAAAGGGATAAAACATATTTGGGATCTACAGTCAATAAAGGGGTCCATGATCTGGTTGCAGTCGCCTCCAAGGAGAAAGATATCATCCTTGTGTTGCAGGCCTTTAGTTGTAATAGTGGGTCAGAAGGTGTAATCTGGTTGAGTTGGACCATAAACATTGAGGACACTTAAAGGAATATTGTTATTAATGAGCAGTTTAACTAAAATCCCTCTACCATCAGCATCTATCTCTCCTGTGAAACAACAGAACATTTCAGCTTTTTATGACATAAGATAATTATACCAATTTTCTTTGTAACAAAAGGAGAAACAAGAACGGTACCAACCCAATTGCGTTTGAGTTTAAGAACTTTAACTTCTGACAAGTGAGTCTCTTGTAGTAAAACTAAATCAGGATTATAGGAGGCTAAATGTGAGATAATTATCTGCCTCTTCATAGGATTAATAAATCCTTTTACATTCCAAGTAACAACTCTGAATGGAAGAAAATCACAGTAGATATGGAACAATAAAGCCAACAACAGTGAAGAAGTGTAGGAAAAATTAGCAGAGTAAGAAATAGATAAAAGAAAGAATACAATTGATGTACCAAGAAAGAAATATTGATATCCATGTTGGAGGAGAGGAAAGAGGTAGGATAGAGGGGGACAGAAAAAGGAGGGACAAAAGATACAAACAGAAGGGACAGTACATGTCAAAAAGACAACTGTGATACATACCGTTTACAGGGAATGAAGAATACAACAAGGAGGAGTGGCAACAACAATGAAGATGAAACAGTAGACAAGGGAGCAGGCACCACACGAGGACGCCAACATAACAGTTATGGAACAGACTAACCAAATATCAAATTACCTGCAAGGAAGAAGGAAAGATGAGGAAACAAAACAGTCAACATACTTCAAATGAGAAAAACATATATCAAAATACAACCTGTAAAGGGAGCAATCATTAGTACAACTGAGATAAATATTTATATAGGACTATAAAAGGCAAGTGACAGAGGATGGGCCAGGAAGTTCCATTGATGTTGTAGAATGTGAATGAATACATTTCCTTAAGTCCGCAGGATCTTCAAATGTGGACGTATTGTTCTGAAATGTCACCTTGAAAAGGATTGGATGAAAGAGGCCATATCGAGCTCCAAAGGTGCGTAGAGCGGGTCGTAGATCAAGGAAGTCTTTTCACTGCTTGGCCGTTGCTGTAGAGACATCTTGGGAGATAAACAAGTTGACACCAGACCAGACAAGATGTTTCTTAGCTTTGGCTGCATTAAAACTTGAAGAAGATCTGTAAAATGTAAGAAGAGAAGTATCACTCCCCGAGGTTTTGTTGGGGCAGACGTAGAGGAAAGACGAGGACCCATTCTGTGGACAAATTGGATGTTTAAATTGGTCAAAGGAGAAAGGTCCAGGAGCTTTGGAAAGAAGTATGTGAAAGAAGCACCCGGGCCATTCCCTTCAAGGCCCTCCGGAAGACCATATAAATGTAGATTGTTATGTCTGTTCCTGTTTTCGATGACTTCAGCAGATTTTTTTAGGAGTGAAATATCTTTCTTCAGCATTGCTATATTCACTGCAGCATCTTGGATATCACCAAAACATTGTTCCACTAAGGAAAGACGGCAATCCATAGAGGACCACTTGTTAACCAACACTTGTAGACGAGTATTGGTCTCTTCAATAAAAGGGCTCAGAGTGCGAATCTCATCAAGAATAGTATCTAGAGTTAACGGAGCAGGAAGTTTAGGAGGGGAAAGTGGATCTTGCTTAAGGCGCTTGTTAGCCGTGGGAGTTGTCTGCATCTTAGAATTTGGCAAAAGCGGCGTTGTTGGGCGAGAAGTAGACGACTGAGCAATATCTGCTGTAGGGATCGAACAATTCATGAAAGGCTGTGTATACAAAGAATTAGCTCTGGCTATCTTGAAAGTACCACCCTTATTTGAATGTAAGATGTTTTTGCTTCTGCCCATATGTATCCTTAAGATGCGCAGTACAGAAATGTGCAGCCTAGAAAAGAACACAGGCAACAATAGGCAAGTATTTTCCTCCAATAGTCTCCCAAAGCCAGAAAAACAGACAATCTGCTAATTGCGCAAATCTCGCAGACTAAAAGGTTTAAAGTAGGTTAAAGTGAGCCAAAGCCATTATAGGGCCAATAAAATACTAAATATTGTGAGGGAGCAAGCTTCAAAAACAGTCACAGTCAACCCAGTGCTGAGGGGAAACATCATCTATGAAACAAAATGGCTGCCACAATGCTGAGGAAAAATTTAGAAGCTCAACAAAAGATGTGAAAAAAGCCTGCAAAAAGAATGAAAAGAGTGCAGGATGTATTCCGATGTAATTTTCGTCCGTTTCCCATGTAGTTAGAATCACGGAAACCACATATTTAATTACGCACTCCCGCCGTGGTACGGAGCTTCATTATCAGGCGACTACCTTGGGCGCCACCCTGCGCGCCTCCTCATTAGGACTAATATCAATAAGTGAAAAGATGTTATGAAATAGTTCATATTTGTTTTTGCAGCGAGTTACTGAAGTCAATTTTGAAAAATCGTTTTGAAAGAATATGGTTTCTTTTTTTTTATTTCTGTAATTTTTTATTGTATATAAAAAATATATATTTACATGGAGCATACATGAGTGGAGGAAAGAGAGAGGAGAGAGTGAAAAGAAGAAAGGGATGAAAAAGAAGGCGCCACGGGGGGGGGAGGGGTATAGCAATATTGTCCTGCAATAGTTCGGTCTTTGCAATGGTACGAAAGGTCGGATAGTTCGAATAGTTCAAAAAGTTCAAAAAAAGGTCCGTTTTCCGAGTCTTGCTTGGCGTTGTCTTCTGTCTCCCCTTTTGCGCTGCCTGGTGGGTATATCGCCCCGGACGATAGAGAGGATAGAGAGGGATAGAGGTCGGAGAAGAGATAGGAGAGGATTCTTCCTTGCTGGTTTCTTTTGTTAGAGCGTGGGTCCCTATAGTGTGTCCCTTGCTGGATGTCTAGATTCTGCGCCTAGGGGGGTTTATGTGATGAAAGGTAGAGGTCTAGGGGCCCCCATATGTTTGACTGCCTGTGTGTTTTCGGTGAGTGTTTCGCCGTAATGTTATCTGCCCCTCCCAGGAATGTGACCCAGTTGAGCCACGCCTGTGGTGTAGCTTTTGTGGTGTCTTTCCAGTTGCTTAGGATTATTTTGACTGCAGCCGTCAGCAGTAGGTCAATGAGGTCACGGTTCTCTGTTGTTGTGATGGACGGCGATGCAAAGCCCAGGACTAGACTTGGGAAATCTATGTGTATGGCTACCCCAGTGATTTCATTGATAAGCTTCCCAATTCGATCCCAGAAATCCTTGATCTGAGGACAGCTGAGCAGGAGATGTTCTAAGTCTCCCCTTCCATTGTCACAATTCCAGCATGTGTCACTCTCTCGGATCCCCAGGGTGGATAGGCGGGCCGGTGTCCAGTATGCCTTATGCACTAACCAGTATTTGGTCTGATTTAGCGAAGCAGTTATCTTTTTCCTAGTGGTCGATCTCCATAATTCTGCCTTCTCGGCCTCGCTTAGTTCCTTCCCTACTAACGTCCCCCAGAAGTTTGTGACCTTATCGTTGAGTTTGGTGTTTTTGGGGCGTAGGGCTTTGTATAGGTGAGCTACTTGGTGTCCTAGTGTGTTGAGACTGGCTGCAAGTTGTATGAGCGAAGGTGTCTGGCTGTTAAGGTTTGCCTTCCTAATTGCTACTTTGATTTTCAAGAAGTTGTAGAGTTCTATGTTTTGCAGGTTGTGCGTTTCCTTGAGTGTGTCGAAAGTTGTGTTCGCGCCCTGTCTCTGAAGGTCTTGGGCCGTGGATATACCATGTCTGTACCATTCATGCATGTCTAGAACCTTATCTCTGTATCTTAAAATGGGGTTGTGCCAGAGGGATTCATATTGGCCTCCCCTGGTGCTTGTTGTCAGTAGTTTGTCGACGCTCAGAAGAGCTGTCTTTGTGTTCTTGAGGACGGGGTTGTCCTTCACTGCTGGGTGTCGCGTGGCTGTCAGGAGGGTGATGGGGTTCATGCCTTTTAATAGTCCACGCTCAAATGTTAGCCATGCTGGGGTGTATTCCTGTCTTGGGTCTAGCCAGTGTAGCCCCTGTCTAGCTATGCATGCTATCTGGAATCGTTTGAAATTCGTTATGTTCAGGCCGCCCTGATCTTTTGATAGCCTTAGCTTGTGTAGGCTTATTCTGGGGTTTTTCCCCCTCCACAGGAAGTCGTTCAGTATCTTGTCTAGTTTCTTGTGGAAGCCCTCTGTGTTAGTCAGTGGGAGCATGGTTAGCATGTAGTTGACCATCGGTGTCAGCATCATTTTTATTGCTTCTATCCTTCCCCACCATGTTGTGAATTTGGGGGACCACCCTTCTACTCTGTCCTTAATTTTCTGTATTGTTGCGTGTTCGTTGTTTTCCAGTGTCATTCTTAGGTCTCTCTCAAAGAGGATACCCAGATATTTTATGGGTTTCGGTTGCCATGTTAGTCCTGACGTTCCTAATACTGTTCTTGTTGTGTGGATGTTTAAAGGTTTGCACTCCGATTTGTCTTTGTTGAGTTTGTACCCCGAGACCTGGGCGTATTTGTCAATGGTGTCAGTCAGAGCTTTGATGGATCTCTCTGGGTCTTCTGTGGCTATTAGTACGTCGTCCGCGTATGCCGCTAGTTTAAAAGTTTCTCCCCCTATTGGTATCCCTACAATATCCACATTAGTTCTGATCATCGTGAGGAGCGGTTCTATGGCTAGTAGGAATAGGGCTGGTGACAGAGGGCATCCTTGTCTAGTTCCCCTTCCCAGGTTGAGTATGTTTGATGTACCACCGTTGACCACCACCCTTGCTTGGGGGTCCTCGTATAGGGCCATCACCATCTTCCTATAGTTTGGACCTAGCCCGAATTTCCCCATACAGTGGTCTAAGAAGGGCCATGAAACTCTATCGAAGGCTTTCTCAGCGTCCAGGGCTATCATGACTGCTGCGTTGTCGCTTCGGGAGGAGTGGTTAATTATGTGGCATAGAAGTCTCGTGTTGTCGTGTGACATGCGGTTTTTAAGGTAGCCTACTTGAGAGTTGTGTATGAGTTTCGGTAGGTATGCGTTGAGTCTGTTGGCCAATATTTTTTCGTAGATCTTGCAGTCCACATTTATGAGGGAGATCGGTCTAAAGTTCTTCGCCTCTGTTGTGTCCTTCCCTTCTTTTGGTATAACAATTATGTTTGCCTCAGCCATTGAGGGTGTCATGTGTCCGCTCTGGGCACATACTGTGAATACCTCCTTCATTGTGGGTTTGAGTATGTTTAGGTACTGCTTATAGAAGCCAGCTGTGAAGCCATCTGGCCCCGGTGCCTTATTATCTTTGAGGCTTTGCGTGGCTTTCTCTATCTCATCCTCCGTTATGGTCATTTCCAGGATGTCTCGTTCTTGGTCTGATAGTGTGGGTGTGGTTATGTTCTCTAGTAACTCTTTTCCCCCGTCCTTCTTTAGTGTTTCATCTTTGGTGTACAGTCCCTCATAGAAGTCCCTGAAGACCTCTAGGATGTCTCTGTTTGAGGTCTGGGATATGCCGTGTTTGTCTTTGATGGCTCCTATCGTGTGGTGTTTCTGTTTCCCTCTCAGGTAGGATGCTAGGTTTTTGCCCGCTTTGTTTGCAGTGCATAGGTTAATAGATTTGTATTTATTAATCCAAGTGCCTGCTCTTTCGCTCAGTATTCTGTTGAGTTCGTACTTTAGTTTAGTCAGGTTTGTGAGTGTGTTCTTGTCTTCTATTCTGGCTATGTGGCTGTTCTCAAGTTTTTTAATCTCTTTCTCTAGGTCAGCAATTCTCTTGTTCCTGTCTTTGTTCATCCTGCCCTTGAGTGTCATGACTGTTCCCCGGATGGTGGCCTTCAGGGCCCCATAGTACTTCCCTGTTTGTGTCTGGTGTGTCGTTCATTAGTAAGTATTCTTTTATCGCCTCCTCTATCTTGGCTTTCGCTGAGGTGTGTTGGAGCAGGCTGTCATCGAATCGCCATCTGCGGGTTGGCTTTTCGTTGTGCTTGCCCGATAGTGTTAGGCTTATGTGCGAGTGGTCTGATACTGTTCTGGGTCCTATCTCTGTGTGGTCTATGAGGTGGGTATGTGTTTCTGACATTAGGATGTAATCTATTCGGCTATATGAGTTGTGTGGGTTGGAGTAGAATGTGTACTCTCTGGCATCTGGGTTGCTCATGCGCCATGGGTCTCTTAGTCTTAGTTTGGAGCAGAGGTTCTTTAGGATGTGGGGATTGCTTGTTGAATGGCTTGGTCTGTATGGATGCTTGTCAATTGCTGGGTCAAGGACTTGGTTCATATCTCCTGCGACGATCAGCAGATCTCCTAGCGGTAGTGAATACAGTTGTGCACCCACCCCCTCCCAGAATGATCTGTCATCACTGTTGGGGCCATATATGTTCGCTACATGGAATGTCTCCCCCGCTCTTCTGAGCGTCGTTATAAGCGTTCTTCCTTGGGTGCCTGCTTGAGAGTCTACAACTTCTATTTTGGAGTTTTTGCTTACAATTGTTACTACCCCATTCTTTTTATTCTGTGCTGGTGAGCCCTGCACCTCGCCTATCCAACTGGCCCCTATGCGTCTGATGTCTTCTGCTTGTAATCTCGTTTCTTGGAGCACATATATGTCACTTTTAAGTTTCCTGAGGTGTTGGAGCACCTTCCTCCTTTTCACCGGGCTATTCAGGCCCTTGACGTTTAGGGACACTATTTTAATGTCAGACGCTATGCTACTCTGGTTGCTGTTTGTCATTTATACTGGTCTGTTTTTCGCATTACCTGTGGCCTTCCTCTGCGTCTTTTTGGTCTCAGACTTGTGTGTGGGACCATCCCCCTACTCCTGCGTGTACTGCTCCTCCATGTGAGTGTATAGAGAAAGAGAAAGTAGAGAGAAAGTAGATGATAGTAAGTAGGCCCATGTATGTGCTCCCCGCTCCCCCCGCTTCCTTCGCCCCCTCTCCCCCACCCATCCCTCCCGCCTCCCCCCTTCCCTTACTTGCTGAGTGGGTGTGCGACGACAAAGTTCCTTCGCTCCGCGTCTTTCCCTGAGGTAGAGTTAGTTTCCTTCCTTGGTGTAGCTTTGATGTGAGGAGAAAATGAGACCAAGGAAAGAGCAAAGGCGCCGTCTTCCGCCGCATCATGATTGTCTCGTACAGATTGTGCCTTAGTTAACCTTGGGTTTATTGTTCTCGCTGCATACTGCTAGCTGCTGGGAGACCTTGATCCGTAGTCCTGGGTCTGCAGCCGGGCTCTTGAGTCTAGTTATAGTACCTTTTATTTTTCCGTCCTGGGTGTAATGAGGTAGATATGTTTTCTTGTGTTTTTTGGTGTTTTTGTTTCTCGTTTTTTTGCTTTGGCGTATATAGTGTGACTTATTCAGAGTGTGCGTTCTCGTCTGGTGAGGCACTTCTTTTCGCCGCTCCGGGGCTCCTGTTATCCTCCATCTCCTCCACGGGTGGGCCTTGCAGGTATCTCTTTAGTTCATCCGGGCATTCAAAAATCATTGTTTCCCACTTATCTGTTACTTTGAATCTGGCAGGGCCGACGAAGCCGAAGGTGGCGCCTCTTCTGCGCAGTGTCTCTCTAAGGGCCAGGAAGCCTTTTCTTGACTCTACCGTTGGTTTGGAGTAGTCTTGGGCTAGTACAATCTTGCTTCCTTCCCACATCAGGTTCTGTTTTTTTCTGGCAAAGGCGAAGATGGCGTCTGTTTGGCTTAGTCTAAGCGGGTTGCATATTATTGCCCTCGGCCCCTTGCCTGTTGCTGGTTTTCCTACTGGTATTCTGTATGCCTTTTGCACCTCGAACCTTCTGTCAAATGTGATGCCGGTGAGTTTGGGGATCATCTCCTCTAGCATGGCTGCGCATGATCCCGCTCTGTCTTCTGTTCCTTCCGGCACACCCAGGATCCTTACGTTGCCTCTTCTTGCCCTGTCGTCCTTCTCCGCTAGCTGTTTTTGCATGGCTTTCGTGACCTTCTACAGATCTGCTATGGCCTTGGTGTTGTCCCTTGTTTCGTCCTCCACTGAGCTTATTCTGCTTTCTGTCGCTTCAATTCTTGTGTTTGTTTTGTGGAGGTCCGCTCTTATAGCCGCCATCTCAAGCTGCATGTTCTCCACTTTGAGCTTTGTCTCTTTCCCCACTTCGTTCCCTTCGTTTACTCTCCGTAGGATCGTTTCTAGGGTGACTGTTTCGCCCTTATTGTTTTTCAGAGGGGATCCTTGGTTGTCTATCTTTGGCTTTTTTTGGTCTCCCACTGCCTTCCCTTCGTTGCCTGCCAATGTTCCAAGGCCTCTCCTGGATAGGATGTTGCCTAGCCGCCCTTCTGCTAGGATCGTCTTGGGTAGGACTATTGCCTTTGACGCTGGCGCTGAAATACCTTGCGGTCTGTATCTGCTGGGCTCTCGGATGTGCCTCGTTCTGGTCTTTGCCTTGAGTCCTGCCAGCGTGTGCCTTGTGTCGTTCGCGTTTTTTTAAGCCGCTTTGCTCCTTGGTGCGTTGGGGCCGCTGCCCCTGATGTTGCCGATGCGTCTTTACGTGGTGTGCTAAGCAGGGAACTCCGCGTTCCTCCTAGCTGCTTGCTCTCCTCTGAGTGGGGAGTATTGCGCGATGTTCTTTTGTGACCTCCAGGAGGGTCCCGGGGGCTGCAGTTGCCCTTGTTTTCTTTGCTTGCCTCGTTGGGCTGAGCTTGCTAGTCAGTCAGGTAGTCACTCAACCCTTTCAGGTTGTTGTAGGTCCTGTTGTGGGTCTATTGCTACTTGGGTCTTTTGTCGGAGCAGCTTCCACTTGGTAGCTCTTTTCGCTCCTTCCGCTTCCTTCGCTCCCTACCCCGACCCTGGTGGTGCTGGTCCGACTGTGGCTGTGCCGTTTACTGCTCGGCTCTGTATTCCATTTCCCTGCACCCGTCTGCTGCTGCCTTGCTGCGCTGTGCCCTATCGCTGTCCCGTCTCCAGGCTCGGTCTTACTCCCTCCTGTCTGGCGCTGGTGGGCTCGCGCTGGGCTCGCGCCTCCTCCGCTTGCTCCCGCTTGTGGGGGGGTGGGCTCTTAGCTCTCACCTCCGGTGCTGGTTTCCGTGCGCTTCTCTGTCCGTGCAGGAACTTCCGGTAGAGCTGTTCTCGCGCTCGCTGTTTCCGGTCCAGTCCCCTGCTTCCGCTTCCGCCTCAGGTTGGTGAAGACTTCCTGTGATGGCGTCCTCGCTTACAGCTACTTCCGGTTCGGCGCTCCCTCTGATCGAAGCTCACCTCTTTGCTGGCTCGGCGGGGTGTTGGGTCGCTGGGCCTCTGGGCAACCTCTTCTTTTTTTTGTAGTGTGGTTCCTCACTGCATCCACCTCGGTCACCGGCACAGGAACCCTGCAGCTTCGCGGATGACAGGTACCGAGTGGTGTGTGTCTGGCCGCGTTCCTCGTATGGGGCACCGCTTGTGATTGTTGAGGGTGTGCGGTGTAGCGCCTTGTGCTTTGGGGTCTCTTCTCCGTGCTCACCTCTGCCACCTCTGCTTGTTGTTACAGCCTCAGGGCGCCATCTTGCACTACTTGTTACTGTTGTCTTCCGAGGTGTAGGGGCCGATTTCTTCGTGTTTAGGCTTCTCTACCCTCTTGTTCCGTCCACTTCCTTTCAGCGCCGATCTTCCCCTGCCCGTTTTGGTGCTTTGTGGCAGGATCTGGCTAGTTTGGCTGGTCAGTTTTCCCTCAGGGATGCGGAGCTGACGGACCTAGACGACCGTCCACATTGCCGTCCAAGCCACGCCCCCGAAAGAATATGGTTTCTATTGTCAATTATTGTAATATATTTTGATGTCTGTCTGTATGAGTATATTTATTTTTGGGGATTTCAAAGTTAGTTTTAAAAGACAGTCGCAATGTTTATTTAGAATTTTTGGTTGTTGTATTTTGAGAGACTGCCATGTTCATAGTGTACCAGCACTGGACATATGGGTTGTGTTTCAATAGTATTAATATTTGGCTCTTGGGCCGGAGATTGACTTTTTCTTTGACTCCCTGAGAATGTTAGTTATACCCAAGGTAATAATATTTTTGATTGTTAAAAAGAGATTGCATCAAACAAATTTTACAATATGATGAACTATGATTTTTTACTTATACCCCATTAATTGTAACTATGCGATCTTTCCTATCTTCTTTTATAATTTAGGACACCATGAGGTTAGTTGCCTTCCTTGTCTTCTATTTTCACTGTGATAACATGGAACTAGCGTTTCAATGTATTTTGTTACGTACATTTTTTTAAAGGTGATTGTGCACATAGGTGAAGATTTACCAAGATTTTACGCCATTAGTGCAATTTCTTTTTTTTTTTTTTTCGTTTCCAGAGCTAAACTTGTTTAGCACTGGAAATAACGTGAAATGTTTACTGTACTGAATCTCTACTTTATACGATGTGTCTCTGCTCATTCATGACTGACTTCCTTTTAGAAAGTGGCCCTGATGAGGATAGTAATGTGACCGACCAACTCCTCTGAATACCAGTTCTCCACAAAATTTCCTCTACCTAGAATCCTGTTCTTACCCCATGTGATATTTCCAATTCAGTCATTGAAAACCTTTATGTCATCTCTGTGTGGGATCACTGACAGAATATCGAGGAGAAGAATATTGAGCTGCCACAATATAGAGGTAAAAATATTGAGTGACAGAATATTGACTTTCTATCTACAAACAGGTAAGTACAAAAATATTGAATCCTAAATATCGTTGTTAATAATTAAGAGGCCAATTACGATGGCGGGCGGACAAAGTCCACCCGCCACCAGATCGGGTCACGGGGCCGACCGCCCATGTCGCGGCAATCCCGCCATATCCATGAGGATGCGCATACCACAGTGGCGGGAGCATACTGCATTTCTAACATTGTGGCAGGCGATGATGTCAGCAGCACCCACCGCAATGTCAGAAATGCATGTCGTGCATTTGCATGCACAACGTGACAGGCACCACGCGGTGCCTGCCACCTTGTGCATTCAAATGCAGGGGGGTATAATAGGTACCCACATGTGCACCCCTCAACCCTCGAACACCACAGGGGCCCGCAACAGGGCCCCCAAAAGCAAAGACTGCATGCCTTTCCATGGCGGCAACACCGCCATGGAAAGACGGATCTCCGCCAATATCCTAATATGGATGGCGGTATCTTGCAGACACCACTACCATATTAAACATGTATTTTGCCTGGTCAACGAGTCGACCGGCAGAAAAGAAGCGGACGGTCTTTCCGTGCGCTGCAGACCCCCCAGCCATCCTACTATGGCAGGGGGTCTTTCTGGTGTTGATCGTGGGCAGTTCATCCCTACTGGGCCGGCGGTGGCTACCGCCGGATCGGCGAGGGCGAACCGTCAGCCATCCTAATGGGCCCCATAGTTAAAATATCAACTTTTTTAAATGTCTTAAAAGTGATATACAATTAATTAAATAATAAATATAATAAATGAAACATACTTTAAAATAATTTAAAAAGGTTAAAATTAATACATAATAATTGTATGGTAAAAGAAAAATAAACATGCATTTTTTATTTTTTTATAAATATTAACTTATAATATTAACAAATAATTAATATTTTTGATTATTAAAATGTTAAAAACATAATTTCAAATATAAGTACATATATATATATATATATATATATATATATATATATATATATATATATATATATATATATATAAATAAACCTATAATATAAAAATAAATTATATGCTAAAACATTAAAATAAATAAATATTTTTTTTCAAATAATAATTTACACTACATTAAATATAACTATTACTATAATGAAAACGTTTCCCACTCCAGCGAGTGCAAAAGTAGGGAAAGTGTTCAATAGCGGGTGGGTAAAAATTACTATTCCCACTCCAGCGAGTGCAACAGTAGGGAAAGTGTTGGATAGCCGGTGGGTAAAAATTACTATTCCCACTCCACCGAGTGCAACCGTAGGGAAAGTGTTGGATAGCGGATGGGTAAAAATTACTATTCACACTCCAGCGAGTGCAACAGTAGGAAAAGTGTTGGATATCGGGAGGGTAAAAATTACTATTCCCACTCCAGTGAGTGCAACAATAGGGAAAGTGTTGGATAGGGGTGGGTAAACATTACTATTCCCACTCCAGTGAGTGTAAAAGTAGGGAAAGTGTTGGATAGCGGGAGGGTAAAAATTACTATTCCCACTCCAGCGAATGCAACAGTAGGGAAAGTGTTAGATAGCGGCTGGGAATAATATTCCCACTCCACCAAGTGTAACAGTAGGGAAAGTGTTGGATAGCATAGGGGAATAATTTAGTATACTCAATCCTGCAATATATTCAACATTAATTAACAATTCATTATTTTTACAAAATGTATTTACCTCCCACCATTTTCCCTTATAAACGTCACCTACAATATTGTAAACAATTATTAAATTAACATAATTGATTTACAATTAATTAATTAACTAATAACAATTTACAATAAAATTAATAATCATCAAATCTAAATTAATTCACAAGATTAACACTATAAAATAACTTTTAATAAATATTATATAAAAAATAATACAAATTACATTGAAATTAAATAACTTCCCACCTCCTCCCCTAACAACCCTCTACCCGCTCCTAAAAAAAGTACACAATTAACATATTTACAAATCAATTAATAATTAATATCTAATTAATTACTAATTAATAAAAATGATTTAACACAATTAACATAATTACAAATTAATTAATAATTTACATTATTTAATGTACAAGTAATTAATAATAAATTAATTAACTTAATTAACAATATAAACATAATAATTAATAAAATACATAATTAATTAATTTCAATTAAATTACTTCCCACCCTATTTCCCTATAAACCCACAACCCGCTACGGAATTAAATTACGCAAAAAATAATTAACATAAAATTCATTATTTAAAAAAATTTCAAACATGCATACTTTTAACACATATACTAACATACAAAACACTAAAAAAATCGAGATTATTAACATTAATATTTTTACAAACAATATTACTAACTTCAATATTATAAAAACAATATTTCTTACCTGCATGTCGATATTCGTAGCCACTATATTTTTGCTGGTCGATATCTCCTGTCCACTCAATAGTCAAAATTCGATATTTTGTCCACTCGATATTTTGAATTCGATATTATGACTAGTTACCCTCTGTGTCGAGCTTTGGAATTAAAGTTGTGAGTCGATCAATGTATTATTTTGCAGAGTTTCCTAGGCACTGTTATGGACTGTGCTCGTAATCATGTAGACCTATAGTGCAGGTTATAAAGTAAATTCAAGATAGCCTAGAAGTAGCTCACCATGTAAACAGGGGCAGTTAGCATGCCTGAACCTTCAATTAGCCTAGCCACAGTCAGGAGTAGTTCTGCCAACGATATGTCAATGGTAGTAACAGTCACACCTACTTTCCCTAGTTTGGCACCTACAGATATGTTTGCTGGGGATTCAAATATGTTTACAACCTTTTAGGATCAATGGTGGTTACAATGTATGTTGAGAACGTTGCAGTTTCCAACAGATCATGTTATGGCCACCTTTGTATTGTTTTACCTTACCGAACAGGAGGTGCTTAAGCTTGCTACACCATTAATAAATTATAATAGTCGCTTTTTGGGGCAATAATGCCTTCTTGGTCCAGTTTTCAATTGTTTATGAGCGACGTCTTACAACACAATCAGCCATGCAAGGCGTCTGACTTTTTTATGCAAGGCTGCTGTGATTTAGTAAATCACATCTGCCACTTCCAACCAGTAGCTGCTGAACCGGCATGAACTAATACAACTGCTGCAGCAGTCTTGCTATGACTTATGGGAACAGCTCAAGAATGATTTAGCTATGGTAGTGGATAGGCCTACCCTGAGTGTGGCACTCATTCACTGAACCCTGTAAATTGATGCTCAGTTAAAGAAACACTGGGTACAAAAGGAGGTTGGTACTCCAAGGATATATTCTACCCCTTCCTTAGAAAAAGGCAAATAAGAATTATGGAGTTGTGGCTTAGCTGAGGCGAATTCGAAATACGAGGACAGACCTAACAAGGGGAAAAGATGCAATGTAGGTGCAGAGAGGGAGCTGGCCTTTATTGTGGAGCCAGAAGGCATCATGTAAAACAATGCCCAAATTACTGGAAATTGAGAAAGCCCAACTTTTAGTGACAAAGTAAGGTTGGGCTCCATTGAAAGAGCATAATTTGCTATGGAACAGAGAGCACCTTCGCCATGCCACCCGTTTTAGCCGCAGTTCATGGACCCACACAAATTCATGTATCAATTGTTAGTGGGGTAATTTGTAAATGGATGATAGATTTCAAAGAAATATCGTAATTCACGTTTGACGGAAAGAACAGTGTGAGGCAATTCTGGGCATCAATGATACAGCAATAGCTCTGGTAATATTGTTCTAGAAGCACATCTACTTGTAATAGGCACATAAATGGGCCAAGTTGAAAGCTTAGTGTTTTTATTACATGTATATTATGCTCTAGGTTTTTCTATGTGTTATGTTATGTTAAAAGAATTTGTACAGCGCATGTACACCAGGATGGTTTTATGGCGCTACTCTAAGTGATACCTGAGCCCTAAGGAATTATTCACAAGCCTGGCGAAACAACCACATTTTAGGAAGTCTCCTAAAGCCAAGGAGATTGGTGCAAAATCAGATTTCAGAGGGGAGGGAGTTCCAAAGTTTAGGGGCAAGAATGGCAAATCTTGCACCACCTACGCACTTTAATTTAAAGGGGGGAATAGACAGCAGTTGCTTGTGGGCCGAACGCAAATTGCACATGGGTGCATGCCTTAAAATCATGCTGTCAAAGAATGTATTGCTCCTTCCATTTAGAGATTTAAAGAAGAGACAACAGACCTTGAAAGCCCAACGTTGAGTAATCGGGAGCCAATTTAACTTCCTTAAGAGGGGAGTGGCATGATCGTACCTGGGTTGCTGAAAAATCAAGCGCGCAGCTTGGTTGTGTACCAGCTGCAAACGATTAGATAAATATAAGGGGTGCCATGATACAACGAGTTGGCATAGCAAGAATCACCTGAGTCAAAGATTCCTGGGTGAGGAATCTCTTTATATGTTTTATTTTCCTCAGTTGGAAGAAACAGGTGGATATCACTGACCCAATTTGGGACTTCATGGTGAGGTCATGGTTAATTATTACCCCGAGGCTTTTGGCAGAGTTGGACAGTGAGGGGGGTTGACCCAATTTCTTGGGCCAAAAATGAGGACCCCAGGGTTTTTTGTGGATACCTCCTGTTAGAACCAACTCAGTTTTATCCGGGTTAAGATTTAAGTGGGTGCTGTTCATCCATCCACTAATGAACAGAATACTATACTAGAAAACACAGAGAGGAGTTGCTGATGGCGAATATAAGTTAGAAATCATCAGCATAGTTGAAAGTGCAGACTTGCCGTTCCTTCAACGCCCGAATAAGGGGGAGGAGGTAAAGGTTAAACAGAAAGGGAGAAAGTGAGGAGCCCTGTGGGACTCCACATGTGATCCTAATTCTGGGAGCCATAAACTGAGCAGTGCAGACTGCCTGAGAATGGTTTTCCAGGAAACAAGCCGATCCAGCCCAAGGCGGGTCATTGAATCCCAATGTCTCTAATGCAGTCGATCAGTAAACCATGGTAGACCGGGACAAAGGCAGTGGAGAGATCAAGCAGGAGAAGAGCTTGTGGGGAACCCTTATCAGCAGCACTACAGACAGTGCTTGGAGTGACATGGCTTATGCTTCACAACTCTCACACAGATTGGGACAAATGGATGATACAGTTCGGTTGTGAATCCTCCACATACATACCTAAATCCACTTAGGTGTCCCACACTCTGAGCTATGTTTGGCACAACTACTCAGGGAAGAACAGACACCAGATGCAGCTGTGTGTGAAACATTTGTGGATGTCTTCATTAGGAAGGAGTATAATAAATGACCTACTCATAGATGCTGTGCGTGTCGCTTAGGTTTGGTTCCCAATGGTCCCATTACACAAAATGTATCTCATGATGCTTAATGAATATGAAATTTTGCAAACATATCTGGACGAGAATTTAAGGAAAGGATTCATTCTTTACTATCATTACATAGCCTCTTATTCATTTGGCAGAAAGGGTAGTTTAATTTCAATGACTACTAGAACAAGAGAAGGTTGCTGAAGCTTTGAACATGACTTTTGATTTACCTCCTAGAGAAATGTCCAGTGCCATCTATTTTGGCAAATCAGATGAGCAAGAGATTTTTTTGTGAGTTCACAAATTAGCAAAGCCAATTACGTACAAAACGTGGTCAGGGCAGAAAGGTGAAGAACTAACTATGTATCACCAAAATCGACTCTACACACCTCATGGTCACAGCTTCAAATCCCAACATGTCCACTCAGCTTTTCATCCTTCTGAGGTCCAAAAAATACCTACCATTGAGTTGGATAACAAAATAAAATCTGTTATTCATTGCCAAGATAGCCTTCTGGGTGAATGTGCACTTTACAAATACACATTATGTTATTCTTAATGCAAAATTGAAGTGGCAAATGTTACAATGGGGACACCAGGCACCAAACGTCGGTTGTCAGAGGCCGTGTTCACAGATTTGCTTCCAGAAGAAGTTTTTGAGCATCAGCTAGACAGTAGGGACACCTAGCAATGCTATTCTATTGCATGGCTGGGCGTTCATAGTGCTCGCTCACTCGCCTAGCATTCTTGACATTTTTTGTGTTTCACTGGGGTCGTTATTCTTTAGGATTTTTATAGAGACCTGGGTGTGTCTGCTTCTTTTCCTTCTAATATCCTGGTTTTTCTTCATTGTATTCTTTGTGCAGAATGCCTATCTGCCCTTCAACTGGCAAATTGTCCTGTTTGCCCATATACTTGTGCTACTGGAATTAAGCTAACCCTGGCTGATAATAGTGAAACGGTATTGGGTTGCTTGTTTTCCAGTTTAGAGCGGACCTGGCTTGGCAGTTGAGGGATTGCTGTCCCCACTGGGGCAGGGTCAAGACTGAATTATATATTGCTGTGTCCAAACTGAGGTGGCATGGTGTGCAAAATAACAATGATTTGAGATGCTGCCCAAGTAACTACCAATGGCTGAGATTAGTTCAAGTATTCCAATCATCTCTTTTTATATACTTTAGTGGGTCATCCTAAACGGGATCGGTATGCCCAGACGTAGGTCCTGTGCACACTGTGACACTGGAACTTAGCCCCACCCGGCTGTTGATGAATCTTAATAAGTGCCAAATCCAGTTCATAGAGGACCAGGCTTGGCAGTTCGGGCTGAACTGTTCTCACTGGAGAAAGGTAAAGACTGATTTGCATATTGCTGGGTCCAAACTGAGGTGTGGTGTGGAAAATATCAATGAATTGGGATGCAGCCTAGTCATTAGCAGTGGCAGAGACTAATTCCAGCATTCTATCCATCACCTTTTGTATACTCAAGATACTTATTAAGGTATCCAAAATCCGGGATATTGGTAATGTTACAATGGGGCATCCATATATTTACAAGATCTTGTCTAGTGATAATTTTTGTAGTATTTACAGTGTTGTATCTGTGGACGTTTGGTTCTCTCATTGTGAGCCAATCAACATCCACCTTTCCAGTACCTAGCAGACAATTTGCATATGGCTATAGTCAACAGCATCTACTACATTTAGAATCACCCTAAGTCGAAAGAACCAAAGAGAGAACCAAATTATGCAGCAGGGTTGGCTAAATATTCTGGCAAGAAAAGGAAAATAATTCAACTTAATGCAGCACATTTTGTGTTGGAATGAATCCATGCTGTTGCAATTCTTTCACGTATGTTAACACCTTCTGGGTACCAGTTTAACTTCTAAATAGAGTAATAATCAACTGAAAGATGATCAGTCAAGTTAACTGACGCTACCATATGCCTGAATGGAGTATCAAATCACAAAACAATCCAGGTTAAAATGGACTTAGGTCTGACAAAGCCCCCAACGGGGCAATGGTGTCTTACCTTGTCCTATTATTGCCAACATCAGACAAATGGAAACTAATAAGTATGCTGAGCACATACTTATAGAAAATTGAAAATTCTCAAACAGTCTGGGTGGTGGCCAGGGCATGGGTTAGAGGGGAGATAATGAGAGACACTTATAAATGTAAAAGAAAGGCAAAATACATCATGATATGTTTGGAGGCAGAAGTGCTATCTCATACCAAAATGATTGAGGCTACCGGTTGAAACAACTCCACTCTGAGAGGAGGGAAAGCAGGAAGGCATCTGGTGTAACAACTATGGAGACAAGAAGCTCAATGAGTCGTCCCTGAAATACGAAGCAAGACAGGACAGTCGGCACTCACCTGTTAGTAATTCTCAAACCATTTAAAGAATGCTATGAGGCACACAATAAAGCAGAATGTTCACAGTTTAGACATATGCAGAAAGACCAACAAACTAAACCAAGACGTTATGGAGAAAGAGATAACCATATTCATTAAAGACCTTCCACAAAACAAAGCCCCAGGTCTAGGCGGACACCCAATATTACAGACTCAGTCAATATCATCTGGTACAACTGCTCTGTAACATGTTTAAAGAAATATGTGTAAGTACCATTCCTCTGCGACAAATTAATCAAGCTAAAATCACACTACTTTTGAAACCTGGGAAAGACTACCGGAGTGTGCCAGCAATATGGCTATCTATTTAAAAATTTCAGATATTAAAATCCTCAGCAGAGTTCCAGCTATCCACCTAAAATAAGTTCTACCAATCTTGATTTATAAACATCAGGTTGATTGGATAACATACCATTCCTCATCGGCTCACCTTTGAACTCTTTCACAACTGCTATGGCTCACAAAAGATGACAAGGATGAGAAATGACCCTTTCATTAGATGCGAAAAAGGCTTTGAGTACAATGTCTTACCTGTTTAACATACTAAACCAATTTGTCTCTGGCAAATACGTTTTAAAAAGTGTCAAATGGCTCTATACTTCCTCCTCAGCAGTGGTTGGAGGTAACAGCCACATAACTACAGAGTTTGAAGTACAAAGAGCAACTTGCCAATAGTGTCCCTTGTATCTGACGTTGTTTGTTTTAGTCCCCGAAACACTAGTGATAGCCATAAGACAGAACAAAAACATCAAGGGCATACAAATCAAGGAGGGGTACTGTAAGACCATTTTTATTGCACATGATTTCTATCTCTTATCACTCCATCCTGCATTTTATTGACACAATTTCCAAATGTTTGCTGTTTTGGGGTTATAAAATAAATTGGGGTAAGTACAAACCCTCCATTTAGCACATTCAATTACATTAGCTCTGATGCTAGATTTTCCTTTCCAATGGAAGTTTCAACCTGAAATATCTGGGCATTCTTACTAGTACATGATTTGATAACATGGTAACAGATAACTTAAGCACCTTAATTATGGCAATAAATGTAGATTTGCAACCTGGTTCCTCACTAAAATTCTCAGTGTTGGGCAGAATACAAGTATATAAAATGAATGTGATAAAACACATCAACTATGTGTTTGCAGTGCTCCCACTAAGACTAACTGCTCATATAGTGGTGAATTTACCTCAATGATGGAGCGATTCATTTGGACTGGTCACAAACCAAGATTAAAACTAAATAGGCTTTATGGCTCACAAGAATATTGAAGATTATGAGTTCCTCAGATATAGTACCACTGACTTGCATTCCAGCTAGGACAGATACAATACACGGCACATCACCTTAGACACCCCCCACCAGGTTCTTTTGGAAAGATCGCGCTGGGAGGCTAACGAAGTTTTGTATCTACTTCATAATGGAACCAAAGGGTCACCACTGTCCTCCAACCCATTTCTCCAAGCGATAAAACATGCGTGAAAACTGGTTCATATGATAGTGAGAGAGGACACTGCAAGAAAGAGCACAACTATGGAGAAAAAAAAGGTTATCTGTATAGGAAGAGTGGAACCTGTCTGCAAACACTTCATAGGCAAAGGTATTAAAGGGCTTGATCATATGATAAAGGATAATGTGTTTACAAATTTTGCAGATTACACCTCAAGGGCACTATTTTTGGGGCTTTAGAAGCTTTAATTATTGCTTAAACAAAATGCAGAAATAGAAATTCAATCAGTCATTACTTTGCCGACCTAAGTTCTGCAAAAATTCAAACCACAAATTAAAACAGCCATTTGATACATTGTATTCCGGAGAGATGCAAATCGACAAAAGCATTTAACGCCGCACTGCTAGCGATCTTAGGGGCATATTATCAAGGGGGTTTATCTCCGCTTTTTTGGCTTTAAAAGCCAAGAAAGCGGAGA
This sequence comes from Lissotriton vulgaris, assembly GCF_964263255.1. NCBI lineage: Eukaryota > Metazoa > Chordata > Amphibia > Caudata > Salamandridae > Lissotriton > Lissotriton vulgaris. Next base: position 677,133,543 of record NC_141699.1, on the reverse strand, counting down.
TAAAATGATCTCCCTATTACCAAGCTGTCGCTAACACCAGTTAGCGACAGCTAGTAGGAGATAGCGACCATCTTGGGCCCCACTTTGCATGTCAGTGATATTTATCACTAATGAGATGCAAAGTGGGCGTGCCAAGATGTTAGAGACTGAAAACAGTCGCTAACATCGCTATCTCCTATTACCAACTTTTGGAGATATTCGCGCTAAGCGGGAATATCTCCAAAAGCTAACACCTGCCCTGAGCAGTTCTTAGCCATGTTATCCAATGGGAGGTGGATAACATGGCTAAGAGCATTTGCTCGATAATGCATGAATATCGCTGACTTTTCAGCGATATTCATGCATTTCGGCCGTTTTTTATCGCATTTGCGATAAACCTTGTTAATAGCAAGGTTTATCTGCGATAAAAATCGCCGATGTGCGGCGATAATTTTTGTCTCTAAACAAGTTAGAGACAAAAATTATCGCTAGTTGTTGGTAATATGCCCCCAACTTTTTAAAAAAAGCTGCCTGTGGAAAATGCAACTATGAGTACACTTTAAATCGAGAAAGCTCTAATAGTTGAGCAAAAAACACAGAGAAAACACATGGGGTCTGAACAAATTAAGAACTGTATATGAAATCAAGTGGATTTTAGCAATGAAAAGCAACTTTGTCCCGCAAAGGGCATATTTCTAGAACTGCGATCTAGTCTTTTGGACAATGACCAAGCATCTATTGGATACTGTTAAGAAAAAGTTGCGTAAACTAATTAAATGATAAAAAAGATACAGATGAACACAACCCCAAAAAACAACAGGGGTTGAATCATGCTGAGCCAATCTTTAATAGGCAACATGTGTAATTGATTTGGTGCCTCATATGGGTTGAAATAATAAGGTGTACTAACCCCTGATGTTATATGCAGATTTACTTGAAGAGTATTGGTAATGTGAAAAAAACTTGCAACTCCTTCTGTAACAAAGTTGCGTACTGGTAGGTTTTAAAGTGTTTTTTAGAGACTGTTAATTTCACTTAGTTTTTCTGTTTGTTTAAAGTACTTATGAATAAAATGTGGGTCATCGAAATGCAAATGATATTCAACTGATGTTATGTTCTGTTAACAGTTTGTAAAGTGCAGCGCTGCCCGGTAATAGGGCTTATCAGCGCTACACCGCAAAAACCATAAGGACATTGTCTGCCTCCAAAAGGAATAGGAACAAAAGGGCTAGATGGTCTTGTAATGATGGCCATGTAATCCAAAGCTTATGGGTTGTCATGTAAAATGAACTAAAAATGTGTCAAGTGAACATAACGTAATGAATCAGTGGTGATGTTAATTACATTTCTTGATCATGAGAAAGCAATTTGTGTATCTATAATTTGAGACAAGACACATTGTGTTTGTAGCTTTTCAAGTGGTTCAACCTTGCTGAATTATCAGACCCAACCCCTAGGTTTCTACTCTAAAGTTCTAAAAGCTGGATTTTCAGGCTTACAGCTCAAAATCAGACTTTACCATGAATTGAGGTTTTAACTTGTGAGTCCAGAGACGCCAAACCCAAAATATCTAACTTTCCCAATTGGAAATTACAATTATCAAATGTAACTAGAAAATCTGAATGTTAACCTATGGCAGAGAAAGACCTTGCAGTAAATATAAAATGTAAAAGTATATGTTAAACTTTTTAAGCACACTGCACCCTGCTCATGGGGCAGTCCCTGGCCTACCTTAAGGGTGACATTTGAATTAAAAAGGAAGCTTTGGGCCTGGCAAAAAGATTAACTTGCCAAGTCGAAATGGCAGTTTGAAACTACACACACAGGCTCTGCAATGGCAGGCCTGAGACATGTTTATATGGCTACTGAAGTGGGTGGCACAATCAGTGCTGCAGGGTCACTAGTAGCATTTAATTTGCAGGCCCTGCGCACATGCAGTGCACTTTACTAGGGATTTAGAAGTAAATTAAATATGCCAATGGTGGATATGCCAAAGTTAATATGTTTTAGGAAAAGAGTCCATGCACTTTAGCACTGATCTGCAGTGGTAAAGTGCCCAGAACACTAACGCCAGCAAGAAGGAAGTCACCAAAACAGAAGTTCAGAAGGCGAAAATATCAGGGAAACCACGCTAAGGATGCGGGTCTAAAACGTTTCGCCACAGCTGAAAATGGGAAGAGCTACCTAATCCCTTGGTAGCTCTCTTCACTAAGGCAAAAGGAACCTGGAGAGACCATTCGCATTGGTGTTGTCGTTGCCAGGACGTTGTTCCATCTTAAAGTCCATTCCCTGTAAGGAGATGGACCGCCTCAACAGTTTGGGATTCTCACTCCTCATCTGCATTAATCATTTGAGGGGACTGTGCTCTGTCTGAACCCAGAAGTGTGTGCAAAACAGTTATGGCTTGGGTTCTTCAGTGTCCAGACCACAGTAACGACTTCCATTTCTTTTGCGCTTTACCTCTGTTCCCTGGGAAGTAGCCTCCTACTGATGAAAGGGTACATTTTGATCCAGGCTCTCTTCATTTAGCTGTGAAAGTACAGCCCCTACACCAGGCTCTGAGTCATCTGTCTCAACAATGAACTCTTGGGAGAAGGCAGGGGCCTCAGCACAGGTGCTGTGTACATGGCCTCCTTCAGGGAGGCTAAAGCATTCTGGCATGCAACTGTCCAGATCACCTGACATGGCTGCTTCTTGGAAGTCAGCTCTGTCAAGGGGGCAAAAATGGTGCCATACACCTTGACAAATCTCCTGTAATAACCAGTGAAGCCTAAGAAGTATTCACTTCTGTCTGGGTCTTAGAGGGTTCCCAAACCAGAATGGTTTAAATTTTGACCTGGCGGGGCTGACCCTTGCCAACTCCCACTTTTTGACCCAAGTAGACCACAGAACCCTGCCATCGCTGGAACTTTCCGGCCTTGATAGACCGCAATGTCTAGATAGGCGGAAGTTCTCCATCCCAGCCAGGACCTGATACACCAACCTCTGGAAGGTGACAGGGACTTTCTTCAGCATGAAGGGCATGACTTGGAACTGGAGGTGCCCTTGTGGTGTAGAGAACGGAGACCTCTGTTTAGCCCGCTCAGTCAATGCAATCTGCCAGTGCCCATAGGATAGGTCAAATGTGCTGAGGAATTTGGCAGCTCCAAGTCGATCTATGAGATAATCAGCTCTGGGGATGGGGTCTGCATTAGTCTTAGTGACCACATTGAACCCATAGTAGTCCACAGAGAACCTAAGTTTAGGTTTGACACCTGTAGGAGCAGCCTTGGGGACCAACACCACTGGGCTGTAACATGTGCTGTTTGAGGGCTCAATTACATCTAACAACGGCATTTTGGAGACTTCCCCCTTATTGCTGGCTCTCACCTTTTCAGACAACCTGTAAATGTTGTTCTTAACAGGTGTGCTGTCCATAGTATCAATATCAAGGGTACACCATGTCATTAGTCCTGGGTATAAGGGAGAGTAAAGAGGGAAACTGCCCCAGCAACTGGTAGCAGTCTCTCTGTTGGTCTAGAGTCAGTGTAGGGGGGGAGACTGACACCTTCCACTGATTCATCCTGGTCATTGGAAGATAGGAGGTAGGGGGAGAGGTTCAGTCTCCTCTTCTACCCAATCATCTGTGACCAAGAGCATAGTAATCTCAGACCTTTCAAAGTGGGTCTTGTGGCGATTAACATGCAGAACCCTCAAAGTGTTCCTAGGAGTTTTAAGGTCCACCAAGTAGATGACTTCACTCTTGCACTCCTTCACCTCATAGGGCCCAGACACGCTGCTTTGCAGAGCACAAGGCTTCACAGGTTCTTTTGGCCGCACTTTTTGGCCAGACTGAAACTCAACCAGAGAGACATTTTGGTCACACCAGTGTTTCATGTCCTCCTGGCTAGCCACCGAATTCTCCTGAGCGAGTTTCTGGAAGCGAGCTGTTTGGTTGTGAAGGACCAGCATGTAGCTAACCACATCCTCAAGAGCCCTCCTGGGAACTTGCTTCCATCTTTCCTTTACCAAACTGAGAGGCCCTCTCAACAGGTGACCATACGGAAGTTCAAAGGGATTGAAGACAATCCCCTTCTGTGGTACCTCCCATTATGTAAACAAAAGACATGGCAGACGAACATCCCACTTATGACACGTGGTAGACCCATAATCATGCCTGTTAGGGTTTGGTTGAACCTCTTAACCAACCCAGTGGTTTGGGAGTGGAGAACTTGTAGGTTACCCTACATTCCTCCCACATGGCGGAATGTAGACAAGCTACCGGGGACCGGTTTCTTGCATTTCAGCCGTCTTCGGCCCGGCGTGCTTGAATCCTGATGGTGCAGTGAGAAAGGGACTCATGTCTGAGTATACCCTGCCACACCTATAGTGGCCAAAAACGATTCAGAAAAGGGGGTGGTGATGAACAGAGTTTCTGAATTAAGCAGACCACTCTTACCCAGTCCAAAGATCAGGGCTTGATCCATCACCGTTATTTATCTCACTGCACCATCCCAGCTCAGAACCTGGCTATATGCAAATCAGTCTGTCCCTGGCCCAGTGCATCATGGGAACAGGGCAGACTAAACTACCAAGCCAATTCTTCACCAGAAAGGAGACAAGCTATCGGGGACCGGTTTCTGGCATTTCAGCCGTCTTCGGCCCGGCTTGCTTGAATCCTGATGGTGCAGTGAGAAAGGGACTCATGTCTGAGTATACCCTGCCACACCTATAGTGGCCAAAAACCGGTCCCCGGAAGCTTGTTTCCTTCCCAGTATAAGAATTGGCTTGGTAGTTTGGTCTGCCCTGTTCCCATGATGCACTGGGCCAGGGACAGACTAATTTGCATATAGCCGGGTTCTGAGCTGGGATGGTGCAGTGAGCTAAAAAACGGTGATGGATCAAGCCCTGATCTTTGGACTGGGTAAGAGTAGTCTGCTTAATTGAGATACTCTGTCCATCACCACCCCCTTTTCTGAATCATTTTGTCCACCATAAGCGTGGAAGGGTATACTCAGATGTGAGTCCCTTGCTCATTGCACCATCAGGATTCAAGCAAGCCGGGCCGAAGACGGCTGTAATGCCAGAAACCGGTCCCCAGAAGCTTGTTTCCTTCCCAGTATAAGAATTGGCTTGGTAGTTTGGTCTGCCCTGTTCCCATGATGCACTGGGCCAGGGACAGACTAATTTGCATATAGCCGGGTTCTGAGCTGGGATGGTGCAGTGAGATAAATAACGGTGATGGATCAAGCCCTGATCTTTGGACTGGGTAAGAGTGTCTGCTTAATTCAGACACTCTGTTCATCACCACCCCCTTTTCTGAATCGTTTTTGGCCACTATAGGTGTGGCAGGGTATACTTAGACATGAGTCCCTTTCTCACTGCACCATCAGGATTCAAGCAATCCGGGCCAAAGACGGCTGAAATGCCAGAAACCGGTCCCCGTAGCTTGTCTCCTTTCTGGTGAAGAATTGGCTTGGTAGTTTAGTCTGCCCTGTTCCCATGATGCACTGGGCCAGGGACAGACTAATTTGCATATAGCCGGGTTCTGAGCTGGGATGGTGCAGTGAGATAAATAACGGTGATGGATAAAGTCCTGATCTTTGGACTAGGTAAGAGTGGTCTGCTTAATTCAGACACTCTGTTCATCGCCACCCCCTTTTCTGAATCGTTTTTGGCCACTATAGGTGTGGCAGGGTATACTCAGACATGAGTCCCTTTCTCACTGCACCATCAGGATTCAAGCAAGCCGGGACGAAGACGGCTGAAATGCCAGAAACCGGTCCCCGGTAGCTTGGATCCTTTCTGGTGAAGAATTGGCTTGGTGGTTTAGTCTGCCCTGTTCCCATGATGCACTGGGCCAGGGACAGACTGATTTGCATATAGCCACGTTCTGAGCTGGGATGGTGCAGTGAGATAAATAACGGTGATGGATCAAGCCCTGATCTTTGGACTGGGTAAGAGTGGTCTGCTTAATTCAGACACTCTGTTCATCACCACCCCCTTTTCTGAATCGTTTTTGGCCACTATAGGTGTGGCAGGGTATACTCAGACATGAGTCCCTTTCTCACTGCACCATCAGGATTCAAGCAAGCCGGGCCGAAGACGGCTGAAATGCCAGAAACCGGTCCCCGGTAGCTTGTCTCCTTTCTGGTGAAGAATTGGCTTGGTAGTTTAGTCTGCCCTGTTCCCATGATGCACTGGGCCAGGGACAGACTGATTTGCATATAGCCAGGTTCTGAGCTGGGATGGTGCAGTGAGATAAATAACGGTGATGGATCAAGCCCTGATCTTTGGACTGGGTAAGAGTGGTCTGCTTAATTCAGACACCCTGTTCATCACCACCCCCTTTTCTGAATCCTTTTTGGCCACTATAGGTGTGGCAGGGTATACTCAGACATGAGTCCCTTTCTCACTGCACCATCAGGATTCAAGCAAGCCGGGCCGAAGACGGCTGAAATGCCAGAAACCGGTCCCCGGTAGCTTGTCTCCTTTCTGGTGAAGAATTGGCTTGGTAGTTTAGTCTGCCCTGTTCCCATGATGCACTGGGCCAGGGACAGACTGATTTGCATATAGCCAGGTTCTGAGCTGGGATGGTGCAGTGAGATAAATAACGGTGATGGATCAAGCCCTGATCTTTGTACTGGGTAAGAGTGGTCTGCTTAATTCAGACACTCTGTTCATCACCACCCCCTTTTCTGAATCGTTTTTGGCCACTATAGGAGAGGCAGGGTATACTCAGACATGAGTCCCTTTCTCACTGCACCATCAGGATTCAAGCAAGCCGGGCCGAAGACGGCTGAAATGCCAGAAACCGGTCCCCGTAGCTTGTCTCCTTTCTGGTGAAGAATTGGCTTGGTAGTTTAGTCTGCCCTGTTCCCATGATGCACTGGGCCAGGGACAGACTGATTTGCATATAGCCAGGTTCTGAGCTGGGATGGTGCAGTGAGATAAATAACGGTGATGGATAAAGTCCTGATCTTCGGACTAGGTAAGAGTGGTCTGCTTAATTCAGACACTCTGTTCATCGCCACCCCCTTTTCTGAATCGTTTTTGGCCACTATAGGTGTGGCAGGGTATACTCAGACATGAGTCCCTTTCTCACTGCACCATCAGGATTCAAGCAAGCCGGGCCGAAGATGGCTGAAATGCCAGAAACCGGTCCCCGGTAGCTTGGATCCTTTCTGGTGAAGAATTGGCTTGGTGGTTTAGTCTGCCCTGTTCCCATGATGCACTGGGCCAGGGACAGACTGATTTGCATATAGCCACGTTCTGAGCTGGGATGGTGCAGTGAGATAAATAACGGTGATGGATCAAGCCCTGATCTTTGGACTGGGTAAGAGTGGTCTGCTTAATTCAGACACTCTGTTCATCACCACCCCCTTTTCTGAATCGTTTTTGGCCACTATAGGTGTGGCAGGGTATACTCAGACATGAGTCCCTTTCTCACTGCACCATCAGGATTCAAGCAAGCCGGGCCGAAGACGTCTGAAATGCCAGAAACCGGTCCCCGGTAGCTTGTCTCCTTTCTGGTGAAGAATTGGCTTGGTAGTTTAGTCTGCCCTGTTCCCATGATGCACTGGGCCAGGGACAGACTGATTTGCATATAGCCAGGTTCTGAGCTGGGATGGTGCAGTGAGATAAATAACGGTGATGGATCAAGCCCTGATCTTTGGACTGGGTAAGAGTGGTCTGCTTAATTCAGACACTCTGTTCATCACCACCCCCTTTTCTGAATCGTTTTTGGCCACTATAGGTGTGGCAGGGTATACTCAGACATGAGTCCCTTTCTCACTGCACCATCAGGATTCAAGCAAGCCGGGCCGAAGACGGCTGAAATGCCAGAAACCGGTCCCCGGTAGCTTGTCTCCTTTCTGGTGAAGAATTGGCTTGGTAGTTTAGTCTGCCCTGTTCCCATGATGCACTGGGCCAGGGACAGACTGATTTGCATATAGCCAGGTTCTGAGCTGGGATGGTGCAGTGAGATAAATAACGGTGATGGATCAAGCCCTGATCTTTGTACTGGGTAAGAGTGGTCTGCTTAATTCAGACACTCTGTTCATCACCACCCCCTTTTCTGAATCGTTTTTGGCCACTATAGGAGAGGCAGGGTATACTCAGACATGAGTCCCTTTCTCACTGCACCATCAGGATTCAAGCAAGCCGGGCCGAAGATGGCTGAAATGCCAGAAACCGGTCCCCGGTAGCTTGTCTCCTTTCTGGTGAAGAATTGGCTTGGTAGTTTAGTCTGCCCTGTTCCCATGATGCACTGGGCCAGGGACAGACTGATTTGCATATAGCCAGGTTCTGAGCTGGGATGGTGCAGTGAGATAAATAACGGTGATGGATCAAGCCCTGATCTTTGGACTGGGTATGAGTGGTCTGCTTAATTCAGACACTCTGTTCATCACCACCCCCTTTTCTGATCCGGTACTGGGTGGCATTGTTCACCAAGACCAGAACAAATCTGTTGCCAATGGTTGTCTTGGGGTCCAGAGGCTCAATGATGTTGATGTTCACCCTCTCAAAGGGGGTGCTATTGTAGGGGGTCCTTGCACCTCCCCCCTGTCTTGCTGCTTGGACAGGACCTACAGTACGCATCTCAGGCCTTCCTCATTTGAGGCCAATAAAAGGGGGTGACAAGCTTATCAAACGTCTTGTCTTGCCCCAAATGGCCTTACAGTGGCACATCGTGAGCCAGACCCAGTAGAAAGGTCCTGTAGCACTGGAGGACTACCAACACAGTGTTGCACCAGGCTCAGGTGCCTAAGGCTCACTATACAGGAGACGATTCTCCCAGTAGATCAGGTTCTTTCTAAGCCTGGGTGGAGTATGCGGAGTACCAATACGCAGAACTCCGTGAAATGCAAAAGAACTCTGCTGGGCTACGCTAGCAATGGATTGCGTTAGATAAAGTACCGGGTGTTTGTCCTCACTGTGCACTCATCGCCAACGGCGCCATGCACAGCGCAAGCAGAGTGCATTAGATAAATGCTCTTTGCTGTGATTGTCAGTGCCAGGTGTTTGCCATGATTGCACAGTACGAACAGAACACAGCCAGGGAGAACCCCGAAATAATAATAAGTTCAAAAAGTATTGATTGAAATCCCTTGGAGAATCCCTTAACAGAATACCTTCTGTTCAGTGGGCAATTACAATGTACTAAATCCCCACTACAACCAAACAACTAATGCAACCCCCAAGAGACACTATTAGCAAGAGCTTCACAGTATAAATGATGATAGTGATCATTACTTCTGCATTATGATGAAATGAGTTGACTGATTGTAAGAACACTATTGAGGTTTACGTTGAAACTGTTAATTGAATATGAGAGCACCATTAAGTTTTTGTTTTCTTTTTTATGCACAAATTACAATCAATTATACTTTGCGTAATCACAACTTAGCAGTGAAAAGTCGTACACAGTTCTGTTGGGTATATTTATATATATGAAAATTGTTTAAATGTGGCCCTTTTAAGACATGTTCAAATGTTTATAATAATTGTTGAGATGGCAATGAAAGAATTGTGATTAAATACACAGGCCAAGATAAGTAACTCACTTGACCTTGATTACTAAAAATTGATGGTTTGAAAAATGCAGCTCGGCTGAAGTTATTTATTAAAAAAACTTTCCAAACGTGGCATTTTCAGACTTATAACATAAAAGTCAACCTTTACATAAATTGTCATTTTAAGTTGTGAGTCCAGAGACACAAAACTCGAAATATCCATTTTTTCCCAATTGGAAATTACAATTATGAAATATAATAAGGTAATCCCAATGTTAACCTACGGGAGAGATAGGCCTTGAAGTAGTGAAAAATGAATTTTGGAGTTTTTCACTACCTGGACATATAAATATTGAAAGTACATGCCCAACATTTTAAATACACTGCACACAGCCTTAGGGGTTGTCCCAGGTCTACCTTAAGGGTGACTTATATGTATTAAGAATGAAGGTTTGGGCCTAGAAAGGGGGTTAACGTGACAGGTCGAAATGGCAGTTTAATACTGCACACAAAAGCTCTACAATCCAGGCCTGAGACTTCTTTAAAGACCTACTAAAGTGGCTGGCCCCTTTTCCTTTCTTAGTCTACATAAATGGCCTTGAATGCACACTGCTACAAGAGTGCAGGGATATGCCTATGGTAGCCAAAAGATCGATCCCTGCACTCTTGAATGAATGAAATGAAATGAAAACAGATTTATAACGCGCTACTAAGCCCGATGGGCGTCAAGGCGCCTAACCAAAAGAAACTAGCTATTACAAATATACTCTCACTGTGGGTAGGCCTTGATAAAGCACCAGGTTTTGAGCACTTTTTTTTAAAAAGGGACATGTATGTATGCAGACGACGCGGTCCTAATGGCACGGACGCCCCTAGCCCTACAGGGCCTGATAACATCTTTTAATAACTTTATGTTGAACCTGGATCTAAAAATTAATTGTACAAAAACGTTCTCCACGAATTGTGGCACAGGAAGTAAGAAACTGAGGAAAATTATGTGTATAAAAGATATCCCCTTGGATTCTACCCCTACCTTCCCTTATCTAGGTATCCTGTTCCATGAGACCAGCACATGGGCAAGTGCGGTTAAAGCGAGAACACTTTTGTTCTCAAAAACAATAATGGCCCTAAAAAATGTTATTAAAAAAATGGGGAAAAAAACGATCAGGGAAATTTTAACTATCTATAATGCTACCTGTATATCAGTTGTCCTTTACGGATCAGGTCTCTGGGGATATGCCAGAATGAAAACAATCCAAATAGCGGAAAACATGTTTTTGAGGCACATTTTAGCTGTACCTGAGAGTGTTTCGACTCATATTTGTCATGCAGAACTTGGCCAGCCACATATCGCAGACACAATTAAAATTCAGCCCATTCTTATGTGGCACAGGGTCTGGACAACAAATGAGTGTGTACTGAACCGCGCTATTCTTAGGGATGTTTTAAACCTAGAAAATGTAAGTAGGATCAAATGGCTTGATTATGTTAAACGTTTCCTTGTCGAAATTGATTGCCAAAAATATTACGCCGATCCACTTACAATGGTTAATATACCTAGGAAGTTACTGAAAAAACAATGTATGGAACACCTCCAAGAGAAAGGAGCAAAAGAGGAAGTAAAGAAAAAGACTGTTTCCTTGCATCAATTGATATTAACTGGGGACAAACTACAGCCATATTTAACTTTATACATGACTAATCATGAGAGGTTTGCCCTAAATCGTTTTAGACTAAATATTCTTTTTAGACTTTTGACTTTCCCTGTTATGAACTCTTGGTCTCATGATTTAATTATGTGCCCATGTGACGACTCTTCGGTCCAATCTGACATTCATGTTTTATTCTTCTGTAAATTTTATACACTGCCTCGCAGGAAATTTATCATCCCAATCCTAAAGGAAATTAATTTAAATCGATGTCGCCCAGCGTTTTTAGAATTGCAGAGACTAGACACAGTATTAACTGTTGCAACTGTCTCAGAATTTTTAAAAAAATTATTTATATTACGGAAATCAATTTGTATTAATGAATTTTAATTGTTTCGTTGTGTGGAAAATTGCTTTTTATAGGGAATCTTGTGTAATACCTCTCTGTATATGAAATTTCATGTTGTATGCTTTTATGGTTATTGCTAATTACCCGAATAAAGTAATAACATTGAATTGAATTGAATTGAAATATGCCAATTGTGGATATGCCAATGTTACCATGTTTTAGGGAAAAAGCAGATTCACTTTACTACTGGTCAGCAATGGTAAAATGCCCAGAACACTAAGACCAGCAAAAATGAAGTCAGCAAAACAGGAGGTCAGAAGGAAAAAAAAAGTCATGAGAAACCACTCCTAGGATGCCAGGTCTAACAGGAACACTATGTCACAAAACTTAGGGCAAGTGAGCATCCTCATGAACCAAACAGCACTCCTGCATGACCATGACAATTACCTAACATGGCACACCACATGAAAAGATGGTTCACAACAGTGCTGACTGTAATCAAGATAAGTATCCTAGACTATGGAGAACTCCACATTGCCCTATCTGACAGATATGAATGGAGCAAATGTATAAGACGGCATTATATGAACAGGTAATTTACCTCGTCAACAGTCAGACAGATTTGATGAAATTTTATCTATGCCGAAGATCACACAGGATACATCACTGGGATATAAGCAACTAGTTTGATTGTCTTACCGTATTGTGAGGTCCACAGACTGCAACCACTCCTTACCTGTTAAAGAACTATTAATTGGGGATCCGACCATAGACCAACTATAGTACATGACTGCTTGACACAGTTCAATCAGGCATTGCGATTTCCAATTGCTGAAGTGGGAAACACTCACATGACACACAGTCAATGGTTTAATGCATGCATAGAGGGAATTGCTAGGTATTGTCATACTTTGGCTAAACTCAATAGCAGAGACGATTAATATAAATATATATATCGTCTGAGTTCAAAAAGAATTCCTATTTCCTATAATCCTGAAGTTGTGATACTTTTTTTAAACCGTGTTCTGACTCAACATTTAATAAAAATGTATCAAATACTGCTCCTATGTATGATCCTAGGCAAAATTCTGTCCTCTGCTGCCTTCTGGCTAGGTTTGCCCTATGCACATATGACATGCAGTAGCCCAAAGTGAAAGAACTCAAAGGAATTTCAAACATTGGGGTACAGCAGTATGTACTTTCATGATTGGTTCAAGATGCACTTTCATTTTAAGAAGTTCAATTGCAGTTTTTTGATTAAGTCACTGCGCCTTGATTATTTTTTCTGGCAACATGTTACTGAGTCTGCTGGCTTGGGGACTCAGGTGCCCCCTGGAGGCCCTACGTTTGAACTCATGGTCACTGTTTCAAATCCCGGTAGGGCCACTCAGCCTTTCGTCCTTCTGAGATCGATAAAATGAGCGCCATTGAGTTGGGTAACAATAAACATCTGTTATTCAGTGCCAAGAAGATATCCTTGGGTGAATGTGCAGTTCACAAATACTTATGTTATGTTACAGAACGTTTACAGGGCCTTGAGCCAAGGTTGGATGGAGGTGTTTGGTAAGTGACATGCCTTCGTTCTACCCGAGTTTTTTATCCTCAAAGTTAATAATTTTTCTTTTGCAAAAGTAGGCCGGTGCCAACAATTGCTTCAATCATTTGTGTGCCCTCATACCAGCAAAATATAATCGTAGTAACCAACAGCCCAATGAGGTCTTCCATGTGTTCAATGTGTACCTAGGTGTTACCACCCCTCACCTTATGCACAAACCCGATTAAAAGTTTTGGGGGAGATTTTCTAAAAAGTCACGCAACGCAGCGCAGCATCCTGCGAGACTGCGCTGCCTTACGTGACAGGGAGGGAACAGGAGAGCGCCATATCTTCAAAGATATGGCTATCTCCTCCCTTTTCCCTTGTGCCGCCAAGCAGGTGCCATGCACCAGGCACACACCTTAGCGCCGCACGCTAGGGTGTGTGCATGAGTCCAGCATAGGTTTTGTACTGTACAAAATACTATGCTCGACACAAGGGAAAGCTTTTCCCACTTTGTATGTGTGCTGCATAGTGCAGCATGCATGCAAAGTCGAAAAAGTAAGGAAAAATGAAAGCATTGCTCCTTCCCTGCACCTAGTTGAAAAGGGCGCAGTTTTCTCAAGCTAAACCCAATCTACTGTTTTTAGTAACTTAGGTTTAGCATGAGATACCTTGGGTGGTTGCATGGGAACGCCCATGCACCCCCCTTGGAAAGCCCCCATGGCGCAAAGTAATGCGAAAAGGCGCAATGCGCTGCTTCGCTTTACTTTTACGTTATTTCCAGGGCTAAACAAGTTTAGCGCAGGAAAGTAATTTACAAAAAAAATGATTTTGCCTCGTTTTGCATCACTTTTGTGACACAAACACAGCGCAAAAGCTTAGTAAATCTCCCCTTGTGGTCAGCAATCCACTCTGGTGGCGTAAATGTGTTTGAATGTCTTCTCATTTTCTTATGTATTTTCACATCAGAATACCCTTGTATTTCGTTTATGTCAAACTAAGAAAATCAAAGACTATTTTTGAGCGTATAGGGGGATTATATCTTCCATTGGTTGTTCAGTGAAAACTGACATTCAGTAGTGCAGTCCTACCTTAAACACATGTCTGAGAAATAAAATGATGAATGAATTTTGGGTGAAATTTATACTAAGGGCCACTGGAATTATGTGACAGGGAAGGATCAAATTATGTGGTAGAGTTGACTAAACTATGAGGAAAAAAAGACAAACTGCTTGGTATGATGCAGTAAATTTTGTGACAGTATTACTCCATTCTTTTAGTTTTTTTGGACATATTAACACTATCTGGGTAAAGGTTCCACTTCATTTGTAACAGTTTAACACTCTGTTTCAGCAAGAGCAAATTGAAAGGTCACCAGACAATATTTGCAAAGGCTTCCCACTGCGCCGCAACGTGTCCCTACGTTTTTTGTAACTTTTGATCCGTTTCAATTCGAAACCTTTTATTGTGGGAAATAATCTGGAAATAAAGCACAAGATAATGGTTTATCTAGCAAATGCGCACATCAATCGTTAGGAAAGTGCCGTAGCCTCAAAAACCTCACAATTCCAGCTGCCCGAATTAAACCACCTCTCTCCTTAAAATAAAAACGTCTGTGAATGGTAAAGAAAAATGCGCCAAAGAGGCCTTCCTCTGCCCCACCTCCACCAGAAGTCGTTCGAGAAGCCTGCTTCACAAGGTCTAAAGGCCAGAGATTATACATTTATTTTCTAACACCGCGTAATAAATTCCTTTATGCTCCGTACCAGCCTCTGGCAGAAACCAGCAGCTCCCTCCTCGCTAAGACATCTGGCAGCGAAGTTCTGAACCAGAGCTTCCTCGTGGACAGTTGCCGAGAGATGTGATAATTTTGCCTTGCCGCTGAGCAGCCGAGCATGTTCTTAAATGTCAAGTGGTTTTGAGTAACAGCTGGGAAGATAAAGCCGCAAGAAAAAGTCTTGCTCAAAGCCAGCGGTCTCTTTTCCGGTGCGAGAAAAATTACTTTGTTCACCCGCGTGGCTCTGAATATTAATTTTGCCTTTTCAAAGAGGCCGGTCGTTAATGAAATAGCTGTGTTAACTGTGTCGCTGTGATGCCGCCGCGCCATTACGTTTGGGGAAATGGATAGGCATGTCAAGCAGAGCTCGCGTGCTATTTCCATTCCTTCTTTAAAGGCAGCTGCGTCCTCGCCTGGGGTGCGTTTACTTGTTCAGGGCCAGTAATGTCTTTTTTTAATTCATTTATTCATTTGTTTATAGGTGTTGCTTAGGCGGGCAGCAGCTCATTTGTAGAGAGTAGTACGATTTTTATTTTATTTTTGTGAGACAAGAAAAGTAAGCGAGTAATATTGTGAAGTGGCTGTAGAATTCATTACCTTAACAGCCATGTAATAGAGTGGCAAAATACAACCCCTCCCAGGCCTGCGAGTTCGCTCTCCTTCTCCATGCCATGGCCCCATTTTTTACACTCCCTTCTCTTCACACAATTGAAAGACACAAGCTTATGGTGTAAAAAGGCCGCAGTTTTATTTCATAAGAGCATGAAAACATGGATTAAACATTTCACAACGATATGGTTGGTCATTCGCGACCCATGTCTTTTGTCATTAGTAATGTTTTGTTTCCTCCAGCAGACAGCAGTGTTCTTGTGCAGTGGTCCATCCCGCACGCAGGTACCCCCAAGCCTTTAGGGTTCTAGGCTTCTCTTGCCACCGACCTCCTGGGCGGCCGTAAGGCCTGTTCTGCTTGGCCTGTACCTTTCCTGATCTCTCGCCTGCTCCTCTGTGCCCCTGCCTATTGGCACCCCAAGGACACTGTCTGAGCAGCCCTTCTGTTCTGGCTGCCTATGGGTGTGGTCATCTGCTCACCTGTGCCCCTGTCATGAGGCATCCCAAGGACACTGTTTGAGCAGCTCTTCTGTCTAAGCTACTCTTTTCCGTACCTACCTTTCTGTGCTGCCTCCGCTCTGCCCTTCCCCACTGCTTTTATGTCTGCGACTGCTGTATTCTGGTGTGGATGGGTGGGTATCACAGGCGAGGTCAGTTGTTTTCTTCTTAGTGTTTCAGGGGGGTCCTATGCCCCTTTTTTACCCTAATCCTTTGACCTCCTTATGGTCACCTGTTGGGCGGCCCCCATTTAGAATAATGGGCTCCAATCACAGGCCCCGCTCCCGCCACCGTGAGGTGTTCCCCGTGGGCCCTGACTGGTCCTGCTTCTCTTTCACTGGCCCACACCACGACTGTGCTTAATCTGCTTGATTCTCCACTCAGAAATTTCACGCCATTTGGGAAAAATTTCACAACATGATATAAAATGCATAAATAGTTTTGGTTTGTTATCTCGTGTACTTTTCCTAAACATGGACATATCTGCATAGAAAGTTTAGTTAAGTAAAAATGTAACAGGAGTGTGACTGCTATAACTGTGTATGCCTGATCATAGAAAAAGTTTTTTTCTGTCGAAATACAAGATGAATAACAATCTGAAATCAATTGAATAGTGGTCTCCTTATTTCTGTCTTTGTAATGCTTACTGCATACATGCTTATTTGTCTTGAAAACATTACCTGTTGGGATACTGTTTATTTATATAGAAAGTTTAGTCGACACACCACAGGAGACTGATGCATGCGCAGAAGAAATCTCAACAAGGTGTTTTTTTGCTCAAACCAGTCTCTTGCAGGCAAAACTCACATGCAATTTGTCATACAGGTTATGGCTAAAATATTGCACCTTTCACTTAACACAAATTTCGGGAATCTCGCTGGAATATTCACATCCTGTGATAAAAATTACGTACAGGCCCAAGGCAAACAGAAAACAAAACTGGGAAATGGGGCTTGCAGCCATGGACGAGGAAGAATTTTGAAGAGTGAGAATTGAAGTCGCGTAGCTGCGTTTAAATGAGACTGTTTTTAGCGTGTTTGGGACAGATATCAGGAGAGATGTGTAGTTTGGCAGGCTTGTCATGCTCATTTACAGACAGTTCACAAAGGCTGTGCCAGACAGACGCTTTCTCTGACAGTTGTTGGATGTCTGTGGACCACGATTTGCCTTCCTTCTCGTCATTTTTTGTTATTTGGAAAGCACAAATACACTTATTTGGTAGAGAAAGGTCCTCCACAAGAATTATTGTACTTCCAAGCAAAATATTTGCAAAAAGCTTAAGACTGGCATTATACATGCAAGCAATGAATGGATTACAAAAGACAATGCAAAAATACGAATGAGGAAGATGGATTGGAGAGAGAGAGAGAAGGAAGAAAGAGAGGGAGGGAAAGAGTGAAGGAGAATTCTTTTTTTTGCTGATTTTTCTCAAGGTCATTATTTTTTCATGAAAATTGTTTATAGGAAAGCTTATGGAATGTTTCTATTTAATATTTCTTTTCGGCTTTTGTAATTCATTGCCATATGTTGCTTGGTTTTTCATTGATGTCAGAACCCCTTTCAGAGAGGTATGTGGTACGTAGGGGGTACTGAGCCCAGCTGTGGAGGTCGAGGCCTTCTATTCCTGATGTCCCAGGGCCCGACATACTATGGATCTAGCTCAACCAATTCCCTCTATTGTAAAGCGCTCTGCTACCTTCGGGTCTTGTTAGCGCTATAGAAAACTTCTAAATAATAAATAAATAATAAGTATCCCTTCTGCAATTGACTTGCTGTTGTAACTATGGCCAGACAAGGATCCCTCAGGGGGATGTTGATACAGGTCCATGACCATCACATATCACAAAATGCAAACAGTACGAACAATAAATCAATTTCCAGCTATATACTTGCATTTATAAGAAAAACTAGCATTGCATTTGTAATTCTACACATACAAATAGATGCAACATTCAAAAGCCATAACACAAACCCCCTTGTGGTCATGGCTCTACTGGTTGTCAGGCAGATCCCTGTCCCACTCTCCCTCATGCAACATGTTCTGGGTTATTCCCCATTCACTGGTGGCCACATCAGGGAATGCAAACTATTAGACCTTACTCAAGAATTTTCCTTCTGACCTTTTATCAACATTGGGCTAGATGTGTGATATATTTTACGGTTTGTAAACGGCCCATCAGACGGGCCGTATGCGACTGGTAAAATGTATTTTACTATGTACATATCGCAAAATGTGTCTGAGACACATTAGTACATTTCCATTTGTGATTCGCAAATTGTGAGTCGCTAAATTTTGCAAATTGCGAGTTTCAAAGGAAATGTTCATTCATGTGGCCCTTAGTCAAAAGTGTCTATGGTGCTGCAGCACTGTTAGCAACAAGTCCCCTGAGATCCTAGAGGCCCATTTTCAGTCTTACCCGTTCCAGTGGAATAGCAGTGTTCAGAGGTGCAGCAAGTGCCCTCTCCTTGGCTGCTCTCAAGTCTGGATCCTGTAAGGCATAGTTGGGCTGCTTGCAATGGACAGAGCAATACCCAGCGGTGCAGGTTTTTCCATTGAGCAGTGCTCTTTGGCCTAGCAGAGGGTGGGGGCACTAGTGTGATTATCCACCACCTCACTGAAATTCCGAGGGCGATATCCTCTGTGGCGTATAAGTGAACCGTGGGGACTTCGACAGTTGCAGGCCATGGTGTGTGGGCACAAACTGCTGGTAGTTCTCCTTTGATTAGGGTGATGGCTTGAACTGTAAACCAAAGTGGTACCAGCAGCCCCTCTTGGCATACAGGGTCATCACGTTAATCATGATCTGGGCGCGGACTCTTCTTAAGAAATTGTACTCGCTATGGCGGCTCCCCCTGGCATGCGGGGTCGGTGGTCTTGACAGTTGCAGGCCCTGAGCACCTGGCCCAAACTCTTTTCACCAGTGAACCACTCTGACATGCAGGATCACTCAGGCATGGCAGTACCACTTGGTACTTCCCGCCCAGTGTCTCCGATTTGACCGAGGGACCTCTATACAATACACCATTGCAGGGACATTTACTCAGTGGACATTCTGTTAAGTGCCAATACCTCTATGCATTGTACCTTTACATATGCACATGCCTACAGAGCATACTCAGTCTGCACCCACTGGTCACCACTGAAGCTTTTCTATCTTCAACCAGCAAGACCATGCTGCACAACTCTTCACTCTACATGTATTGTACTTCAATCAAGCACATCTACACCCAGCACATTGTGGTCCCTGCTCACTCACTGGGCTGCCCTATATCTCTCATGTAGTGTATTACTCTCAGGCATACATACATTCAGCACATGTATTAAGCACACATGTACTGCACAGTGCTGCTCCATATTTGTGCTGTGCCCTTCCCAAGCACAAATACAACTAACATAGAGTCACTACTTCTGCGCTATGCATCAATCAACATCTACCTGATGTAGAATAAGTGTGAGTTAAGTACCCAGAAGCTGAAATTTTAAAAAGGTTAGTCAGCCAGTAGGCCTTACTTCAGTGACACAGGATAAAAAGCACCTGTTCACTACTAATGATCAATACATGATATTCTGCCACCACCGCGCTCTCGTACTACTTGACTCCTGGCGAAGACGGTAGCCTTCACCCACTAAGAGCATAGCTCTTTGGGTGCCCCTCCTGCTCTAACAAGACAGCACTGGATGAGACAGGCCTATGTCATGGCACACACCAACGGTCTATGTTCGCCTATGACAACAAATCATCATTAGAGATCCAGACAGCAGTACAGATGGGCAAGCAGGGCAGGGGTACGTTTACCTTACAATGCTGAGGCCTTATGCGTCCAGACAAACAACATGGCTTGAAGTTGATATAAGACCTGACTGTGAGCCAGCGAAACCTCCAAAACACTAACATGATGTGCTATTTGAAAGAAGTGTAGACCTATATTTAGATTTTATTGAAAGCCGGGGGTCTACAAAAATGGAAGATACTCCTCTCGCTAAATTTAAATTTAGAGGGTAAACTTAAATCTAAAGGTAATTGAAATCATAGAGTTTATTATGGCAAGGCCTCAACTGACTCCATAGTGTAAAGCCACTGACAACCAGAACATACCGACAGCCTCCCAGAGCTATTTAGAACAGGTCGATGGTCACTAGATGTACCTTCCTGCGACAGTTGATTTAGATATCCACGGGCGGGGCAGCTATCTAAACAATTGAACGGCCGGTCCTGAGTCAAAGGAGCGGAGACCATAATACTTCACTAGTGTGGAGGGCCAACAAACTGCCCATTGAGACAGATAGTCATCAGGAGATGGTGCAGTTAACAAACATACATTCAAATCTCATACACTGATGCAATTTTGCAGTCTCTGATCACTGTCAGTAGCAAGTGCTGTGATTTCAATCGCAAAAAGATGGGTGAGTTTAGTCATACCAGACAGAAATATAGATCAGGAACCCCCCAAAAAATGTGGCTGATATTCACAAAATATGTTTAAAAACTTTCAACATTATGGGCCTCATTAGGATCGCGGACGGACTTGCGTCCGTCCGCGACCCCAGAGCAGGAGGGAACCTCCACATGGCATGCGGAGTTCCCTCCTGTGCAATTAGGATGTGACCGCCACCCTGGCGGTCACATCCTCTATTTTTAACATTGCGGCGGGTGCGGCTTCAAGCTGCACCCGCGGCAATGTTAAAAATGCAGGTGTTGCATTTGTATGCAGAAAGAGGCAGGCACCGCGCGGTGCCTGCCGCTTTCCGCATACAAATGCAGGGGGGTACCAAAGGTACCCCCCCCATGTGCACCCCCCACCCCCTTCACCTAGGGGGCCCGCAACGGCCCCCACAGTGAAGTTACACATGCTTTTCCACGGCGGAAAACCCGCCGCGGAAAAGCATCTGAAGCAGGCCATCCTAATATGGGAGACAGTGTCTGACAGACACCGTCACCATATTAGAGCTTTTCCACCGCGGTTGTAAGCCAGCCGCGGCGGAAAAGCTGCGGACGGAAACCAGGACCCACCAGCCATCCTAATGTGGCGGTGGGTCTTTGGTGGGTCCTCTGCTGTTTTTCCTCATCCTCCGGGCCGGCGGTGGCTTCCGCCGGCCCAGAGGATGTGGAAAAACAGCAATACTAATGACCCCCTTTGTTTGTTTTAATTGCATTTTGGCGGTGCCTTTTCATGAAAATATTAGATGTTTACAAAGTTCTGAAACCTGATGTTTCAAAACTCTGCATTCTTTTTTAAAATAACAGGTAGTCCTTCTAGGTGCGCAGATACCCATAGTGTAACATAATAAGAACCAGAGTCAGTGGCCCTTTGCGGTACTGGCAAGCTCCTACCACCACACAGCCACCACCCCTGCCATAGACTTTGGCCTGACAAACTTGTTAACTTGCACAAAGATCTTGCCAGACTGGCCTTCCCCATCTGCTTTCTGCCTGCATGCCTGCACAATTGCTACCACCCACACTGTCTCCAGAGCTCTGTGGTGCGACAGAGAATCGTTCCCTGCATTGCTTTAGAGAGTGTGGTCCACTGCCTCATAATCAACATAACAAGTGGCTGCTTTTTGACTCCTGTTTTAGCACACAGAAAAATCATGTGCCTCCACTTTTATGAGCATGACTAGGGCCGGACTGGGAACAGCAACCAGCCCTTGCAGATTTCTGCTCAAACGGCCCTGGGAGCGCAGGAGGGAGGTGGGTGCTAACAAGAAGCACCCGCTTTTGGTACTGGGGCCAATGTTGCAGTACTGCTGCAAAACCACCCCCAGGGACAAAACCAGCCCCCACCCCTCCGCCCACCGGGGAAATGCCCGGCGGCCACAACAGCCAGTCCGGGCATGAGCATGACTGGTGTTAGCTCCCTGTATATGGAGGACTGACAGTGAAGGCAGTGATACCAGGGGTGGTTTCTCTTCTTGGGCAGAAGAGCATTGTGCCATTTGCTGCAAGCGCAGCGGTAAACAAAGAATAATAAAATGGTCATTACCATTTTAATATTCTGTGTGCCACTGGCCGTAGTGAGTCAATGGTGGAGGCGAGGCAGATTCCTACAGAATGCAGGATGACGTTTTCGGTGTTCAAGTACATATGTCAGATTGGCCGACTGTCTACAGTCGTTTAATCTGACATGCACACTTCAAAGCCAGTAATCCCAGGGCTGTAAATTAGCCAGAGGATTGCAGGCACAGGCCCCCAGCCTCAAAATGAGTCCTGGGTTAGCCTGCTCTAACCAATCAAGCTCCAGGATTGGTTAGATTTGGGTGGCACAATGGAGGAAGTCCCTCCCTTTCCTTCCTGCTCCTCGCCACCAGCAGGATGGGCAGGGAGAAAGGATTGGCAGGGAGAAGAGCATCTGTTTGGTGTACCTGGCGGCCGGCAGAATTTATAGTGAGTGCCTCATGTTGCCAGCAGCCACTGGGTGATACTGTTGTGTACTTGCCTCTCCCACCTTTCTTTCAAAGTGGTCTGCAGCCCCCTTTTACCAGGTCCTTTGTCTATCCATCCCATTTGGCACACGGATGGTGTATGTGTGTATCATTTCATATGCATAAAAAATCGGTGTATGAAGCTTGCATGACAAAGGTGGTCATAGTCACACAGGGATGAAAATTGTATTTACTATATTCAAGCAGCACCTAAGATGAAGGATTGGAAGGAGAACGCACACAGCAGATGTGAATTTGCCTGGCTCCAACCAGGACCTTCTGGGGAACCTTTGCAGAGGGTCAGATTAAAGAGTGTAGAGGAGAGGAGACAGATGTCACCTTTGATGCTATGGAGTTGCCTCCTGCCATGTCCTAGCCCATTTTCTCTGGAAAGGCTACAGCAAACAGGTCAATGGGTAGTTAAGTTGAGCAGCCTTTCTTGTCTTTATGTCCTTGATTTGGGTTTCCTCTGACTGGAGTCTTCCAGCCCCATCCCACCTTCCAGCTCAAATCTAGTGACATTGGATGGACCAGTCTGAATAAAATATACAAAAGGGCAGTCCTACCCAGAAACAGTCTTAACGCTGACCTAGATAAATATACAATTTCTGTCGGCCACTTTATCATAAGGATGTGGAAGATATTTCCATCCAGTGCTCAATGATTTATCGGCTGGCAATATAGGGGTTTCAAGCCAGTTGCAATAAGACGTTCTTTATACTCCAGGGTTGTGGTATCCACCATGAACTCCCCTTGTCGGGTCTGGGACCAGAAATCTGGAAACTTTGATTATGACTGCCAGGAAGGGCTGCCAGGACTTTGCTTCGAGGGAGAGAGCAGGCCAACTGCTCAGGACTGATATAGAATGTATGAGGGAGGCACTGCTCAGAGGAAGAGGGTCCATCAAGAGACTAGACAGACTGATCCAACGAGGGTTCTGTATCAATGCTGTAACTGCTGTGTGCCTCTGTGGAAGAACGATAGACGGGAACTTCAGAAGCCCATCTGAAAAATGTCCCAACATCAGCTGATCTCTGAGAATCTGCAATGCTCTAAAGGAAACTGAGACGTAGCCTAATCCAAAATACTAGAGGTGAGTTGATTCAACAAAGTAACTGACATCCACATCTAGTATATTCACCAGGATATGCACTTAGGTCCTTGAGCGGTGCATTCTGTATTTGAAACTGAGGAATAACCCCAAGGCACAAGATTCATCAAGGCATGAGCAGTAGAACTCCATCACTTCCTCTGTGACTGGTGTTAGTATTGCCACTGCTGTCCTGAAGATCAATACCATGAGTGTAACCAGGCTGTAACCGTGCAAATAGTAAGGTTCTGCCCCAAGGGCACAGTGACTTCACTTTTAGCCCCGTAACCACTGCCTGACCTAGATGTCAAGACAAATTCCCCAGACTCTGCTTGGCACCTACCAGTGCTCGTGGGAGGTTACAGCCTTCAATGTTGCCATTTTATGCTCCAGGATGTCCAGTGTACAATGGTGAGAGGTAGGCCCAACTATGCAAATCATAGTTGGTGAAATTTGAAAAAAATCAAAGTACCTCTCATAAGCGATTTTTTCCGGCTGCATAATGGTGATAAAAGTACGCAATCCCTGAAATCTAAATTTCCATTTTAAATCATGTTTGACAGCTTTCATTATGCAAAACTGTATGGGATTGTAAAGTGTATTTCCATTGGTTATCTGCAACATCCCCAAAAATATTTATGTGGTAAATAAGTGAAAATGTGGCATGTGTCCATGCCTGAGTGAACCAATTATTAAATGCTAATGCCTCCTTTGGAAAGCACAGGCAAAACCGAGGGGCAAATTACCAAGCAATAGCGATAATTATCGCTATTGCTTGGTTAGAGACAAAAATTTATCGCCGACCTGCGGCGATTTTTATCACAGATAAACCTTGGTATTACCAAGGTTTAGCGCAAATGCGATAAAAATTGGCCGCAATGCATGAATATCGCTGAAAAGTCAGCGATATTCATGCATTATCGAGCTAATGCTCTTATCCATGTTATCCACCTCCCATTGGATAACATGGCTAAGAACTGCTCAGTGCACAAAAAAGGTGTGGGGTCCTACTACTAATCAGCCTGGACCTCAATAGTCGCAAAACAGAACAAATTGGCTGATCAGGATTATTAATGATAGAATTTGGAACCACACAGCCAAAGCATTCCGTGTAGCCAAGGGGTTAAGTATTACCCAACAAATTTAGTACATTTTCAGAATGATTTTGTATTATTTCATAAAAAACACATGACATCAAATAGACACTCCATCATAACAGTTAGTGCAAAAACGTGGAAGAATATATGTGGGCCCTATCTGCAATTTCTTACAAATCATTACTCACAGGTGTTGTGTGACAGGCAGGCTATTCCATCTCAGTTCCGCCTTGCTCACAGGTTTTGTTACCAAAGGACTGGTTTATTTCTTTCATGAATTGCTAAGAATGTGTTCAAATTGCAATTAATGTGTTATTGAATTTAGTGTACAGACTACAGTTGTTGTCACTATAAGATTTTGATTATATGTTTTCCTTAAGTGTATGTTTCCTTTATTGTCATATTGTTGTATATACTTGTATATATTCTTCCACGTTTTTGCATTAACTGTCATGATGGAGTGTCTATTTGATGTCATGTGTTTTTTATGAAATAATACAAAATCATTCTGAAAATGTACTAAATTTGTTGTGTAATACTTAACCCCTTGGCTACACGGCATGCTTTGGCTGTGTGGTTCCAAATTCTATCATTAATAATCCTGATCAGCTAAGAACTGCTCAGGGCAGGTGTTAGCTTTTGGAGATATTCGCGCTTAGCGAGATTATCTCCAAAAGTTGGAAATAGGAGATAGCGATGTTAGCGACTGTTTCCAGTCGCTAACATCTTGGCACTCCCACTTTGCATGTCATTAGTGATAAATTTCTCTGACATGCAAAGTGGGGCCCAAGATGGTCGCTATCTCCTACTAGCTGTCGCTAACTGGTGTTAGTGACAGCTAGGTAATAGGGAGATCATTGTATCTCCGCTTTCTTGGCTTTTAAGGCCAAAAAAGCGGAGATAAACCCCCTTGATAATATGCCCCCATGTGTTTTAGGGTATTGAGTGCCACAGAAATCTGGTAGAATCAAAACTGCAGTCTCTCCTGGCCAGTGGTTAATCTGAACCGGTGGGTTCCGGTGCTCAGCACTGGCACTTAGGGGCAGATTTATGATGCCCTTGCGCCTCTTTGCGCCGCAATTGCGTCACTTTATTTGACGCAACGGCGGCGCAAACAATGCGCCCTATTTACAACGTGACAAATCTAGGAGATGCGTCACGTTGTAAAGCCCTGCGCCATAAGGAGGCGTACCTGCGCAGGGGGGGGGCGTTCCTGTGCAGGAACGCCTCCTGAAAGTGGCTGAGTGAAATCTATGAGATTTCACTCAGTCACTTTCAGACCAATGCTGCGTCAAAACCCTGCGCCTGCTTGAAGCAGGCGTAGGTCTTGACTCAGCATTGTGAAGATGGGGCACCCCCGAGCCTTGCTGGTGGCGGAGCTGTGGCGCACTGTGCTGCACATTAACAGGCGCATCCCTGGGGATGCGCCAGTTAACATAAATATGCCCCTTAATTCTTAGGATCCACACTGACAGTCCACCACATGGTCGGCCTCTTTGTCTAATTTTGAGATGAAGATAAGAACAGTGTTTAACAATATACAATAAAATGAATAATACCTGCTGCCTAAATCATTCTTAAAGAATTGGGTGGCCCGGAATAGTCTGAATTGTTACACTTGTAGGAGTGTGATGGTTAGTAGCTGGTTTGGTAGTGTCACTGGCTGCGCTGACAGGGGCAATGGGTGGTGCAAGCTGCAGTGGCCTCCTGAGCAGGGCGCTGGCACTTAACTTTTTTTCCAAATTGAGCACTGCTTCTAGCACTCCTATTCTATTCCTCACCTAACACTGAACCCAGGATATTGTAGCTGTGACAAAATTATTATCAAATGGTTATAAAAAACACAATCCGAGATGGAGAGGGTAGAAGGGGAAACTTGATAGGCAACTGTATACATTTATAATGACAATAGACATGAGTAAACATTTATAGAGACAATAAACATCAGTACATATTTATAGATTCAATAGAAATCCAGGCGCATTTATAGAGTCTGTAAAGAGCAGTTGAAGTTTATACTGACAATAAACAGAGAACATATTTATTGAAACTGTAGACAGCAGTGCCTCTGTAAATAAACATTTTTCACCTGACGGTACATACCTGAACTTCACACATCACTGTATATTTTCAACAATAGGCATGTATATAATTTTGCAGAAAGTTTCAGGTCATGATTGAGATTTTACAGAGCTATATATGTATTTAGAACAGTGGAACAGGGCAGCTGATGAATGTAGTTCATGAGGACTTTTCCTTTTCCTGAATGCACTAGGCGAAAGACCATCGGAGCATATGTACAAGAAACTTGCGGAGCACAGTGTTATGCCAAAATTGGTAATGCAGCGCTCCATCAGTTTCAAAATTCAGGGATGAGCTGTATTTGCAAAAATACGTTGCACCCCAGCATTTCCCTTAGTGCTGGTGCTAAAGAAACTGCCTACCACCAACGTAGGCACCCTGGTGGCATTTATCTAGAGTACCTGGCCTGCAAAGGCGATTATTTATGTGCAGGAAGGGACACCTTCCTGTACATAAACAATCTTAACAGGCAATTTGCTCTATCATTGTGTGCTGCAGAATGCAGCATACATGGAAAGAACAATATACGAGGAGAAAGAAAACATTTATCCTTGTATCGCCTGTTTAAAACCAGGTATTCCCTGGTCTTATTTTTGGCGATGCCCCATATCTTGTAAATGTGGGGCAGCCTCAAAAAACAATGGGTGTTGCCATGTAACACCCACTACAACACCCATTGCCCGCCCCTTTCACGCTAAGGGCTGCATGAATAGGGGCATTATTTAAAAGTCGATGTTAAGCCACGTTAAGTGGTTTAATGCCACCGTGTAAATAAAGCGAAGGAATTAACACCACCAGAACGTCAAGGAAAGTGGCATTCTGGTGGCGTTATTTCCTTGTAAATATGCCCCTCCTGTCATAGTAGTAGATGTTCTAGACTAGAGGAAGGGTGCATTGCTAGAAAAGAGAATAGCTCTACAGACTATGCATGGAGGTTTGAGAGTAGAAAGTTGTTTCAATGTTTCAGAATGGACGATGTGACTAGTTGACTGTAGAGCAAAACAAAAGAATGAGGGCACTTAGGACTTGATTTAGAGTTTAGCAGACAGGTTACTCTGTCACTAACATGATGGATATCTGTCTGTCATGTTACAAGTGTCATTGGATATGATGTACTTGTAATACGATGGATGGGATATCCTTCACATGTTTGATGTTAGTCTGGAGCAGCAGTGACCTCAAAAAGGTATCCTGGCACTGAAATCCACAAGACACAACATAGGATGTCAGAATTATTAGGTAAAAGTAGAGGTCAAACCCTTTTTCTTACTGCTTTATGGAAAAAAGTATGGGAGGAAATTCTTATGATGGTGGGAGGGAGAGATTTTCAAACCTTAGGGGTTAAAAAGCTAAATGACGTGCCCCCACGTTGAATACATTGAATTTGTGGGAAGAACATGAATTTGGCAGCCGAACAATGGAGAACACAAGATTAAACATAAGGGTATATTTATGAGAGCTCGGCATCATTCTTGCT
This sequence comes from Lissotriton vulgaris, assembly GCF_964263255.1. Taxonomy (NCBI): domain Eukaryota; kingdom Metazoa; phylum Chordata; class Amphibia; order Caudata; family Salamandridae; genus Lissotriton; species Lissotriton vulgaris. The sequence goes on along the minus strand of NC_141699.1, from coordinate 677,105,481 downwards.
CCACGCAACGTGGCATATGCATGACTCAACCCTTCAAGTCATATTTGCTAAGCTGGTTAATTTTGAATGGCTTCAAAACTATGAAGTAATGCAAAGCAGTGCACATTGCTGCATTGTTTTACTCTGAGCAAGGGAGATAATCCATAGATGTTGCGGAGGGTGTTCCCATGCAACGCCCATGCTTTTTGATGCATTCCCAGATTTGCCAAACCTGGGGATGCAACAAAAAAAAAACATGCCTCCCCAGGAGAGGCATAATGAGGAAAATTATGTTTATTTCTCCTTCGTTTTTTCTCTTTCTATGTGTGCCTTTCAGGATTGTTTTTGTGCAGGATGGTGTCCCTTTCTGCACAAAACACATCCAGCCTACAATGCACCCATGGTGCAAGGGTGCGAGCATTGGCCCTAGGCTGCCAAAAATGCACCTACTCAGGGAAAGATCAGGAATGTGACACAATGGATAATAATGTGCATTCCTATCCTTTCCCTGTGATGCAGAGCAGTGGAACAAGATGACTTGCTGTGCTGCCCTGTGGCACAAAACTCGTAAAAATGCCTCATAGTGTATTAGACTGTCATGGATAAGCACTGAACCAGTGGGTGTGGAGCATGGCCCTGTGCAGATACAAAGGATCTAGAATGAAGCAAGTTTACTGACTGGAAGCTAGATTCTTACAATGTGTGAGAGGCCACGAATCAAATGGCAGCCTTGTTCAGTATACACTGGAGTATAGAGTGAGCAATGGATGAGTTAATATTTAAGGTGACAACTGCAGGCTTAAGGCAAGTCATAGGAGAGGAAGGCTAGCCTTAATGTGAATGGGCTGTGACAGGTCATAGGCTGAAATCAGAAAGTTGTGCAGAATGATCTTGCGGCCCAATGGGAAACATCAGGGTTAGACCTTTCTGTTGGATGCCTGTCTAGTGGGTGAATGCAAAAGCCATGGTACAGCTGGACCTGCTCTTTTGAGATCAGACCACAAGGTGGTTCCTTTTTGGGCAAGATGGTTAACTAAAAGGGACACTGATTTGCTTGCCAACAGCCTCCTCTAGCTGACGTAGCAAGGGTGCAGTGGGACCTAATGCAAGAAAGGAAGTGGGTTCCTTGAACTCTGGGTTGGAACTAAAAGACAGCCATTATTGGGGTGTATTGGGCCCCTTACTTCCCCGGACTCTGGTGTCTCTGCACCTGCTGTATTATTTGCAGATACATGCTTCCAAGTTCTTAATTTTACCTGTCTTTCCCTTTCTCGCAATTTCTTAATTTTGCTCTCACCTACAATCTCATTTAAGCCTCTCTCCTACCAATCCACTCCTTGGTCTCACTTCCACTTCTGTCTTTCACTCATCCTCATCTCCTTCCTCAGATTCTATTACTTTATCATGCCTCAATCCCCAAAGAACATTTCCTTTCTTCCTTATCCCCTTTCCACACCTCTCCAATTCCCCTGTATCCTTTCTTCTTTCTGTCTCCAATTCTTTTCTCCCCAAATATCCTTCTGCTCTACATATTCTTTCTATCTCCTTCTTCCCTTGCTCTCATCAGGCTTGGTTCCTCTCCTACCTCTCTTCTTTAGTGCCACTGTGCAGGAAACTAGTTTATTAGTTGATAGGGTTGTGAGACCTAATCAAGTAATAAGTCCACACTTAACTATCAGGTCCAGTTAGGTCTCAATAAATGAAGCCTTAGCTCAACCCTAGGTAACAGAGCAAAGAGCACTCAGGCTTAACTTAGGAGGAAAAATGTGTAAAGCATGTAACACCACCAAAAACTGTCAATAAGTTAGAAACAGGACACAATTAAAATCATGCTCCAATTTATAAAAATAGCTTTTAAAATAACATCTTTAACTAGTCACCAAAATAACAAAAATATATAATAAGGAACTCCAGATATAAATATTAGAAGATTTTAAAGTAGGTATTACTTTATTGTAGTTGACTACAGCAGTTCGCAATGAGCCTCAAACAGTAGGGTTCCTGTGGGAGAGTTTGGGGCTACCTAGAGATCAGCAAATTTTGTCATTGATGGTAACAGGTGCATGTCTTCCATGCCAGGGTTCACTTGGATCAGTTTGCCCTTGTGGAAATCCGAAGTAATAACCTCTGGTTCTTTTGGAGTTCTAGGCTTGGCTGATGCAGTCCTCTTGGCCACAGTCCTCCTTGGCACCAGCCATGATTCTACAACTTTGGTAGAACGCTTCTGCCAAGGACTCAGTCTCCCATCATGCACCAAGGTAGCATCATATGATTCTAGCTGCAACTGGTCAACTGGTTATGTCTCAAAATGCAGGTTTCTCAGTAGTTTCCACTGATTTTCTTCAAATGGGCAACTGAAAGAGTATACTCTATTGCAACCATGGGTTCACTGCATGGTGGACACCCCATGGAGGTTCATGGGTTGATCTCCCATCATGCACCAGCAGCAACATGGAGAGGTTTTGGTTAGGGACCAGCTATACACTTGAAAAACAGTCTCCAGTAGCACTTTGTGGTTCTGTGGTTATCAGAGACCCATTCCACTAGCCCTTGATGTCACTCTGAAGTCTTTTGGCAAAGTGGGAATTGATTCAGCCCCTGGTGTTTCTCTCTACACAGTCAACAGCAATCTCAGTTCTCTTTGTGAAATCCTGGGGTGTAGCAGATACACTCTATCTTCGTGTAACCTTTGTGCATTCCAGTGACTCAGTAGGAGCAGTCCTTCTGTTTCCTACAATTCCAGCAGTGAATAAAGTCCTCTTGGCAGGACTGCTAAGTATATCATTTGAACAAGCTTGTGGGAGTGGAACACTCACTAGCCAATGGGCATACCATTCCCTGGGCAATCCTTCCTGCCTTGTGACTATGTCCTGGGAAGTATGTGTGGCAGCAAACTATCCCAGGGCGCACTATTCTGCCCACTATGAACATGGCCAGTTCCCACTGTTAGGAGTCAGAGCACATACACTGGGCACTAGACACCAGTGCACCACTGTGTAAAGCCATTATACCAGTACATAAGGTCATCAGAAAGTGGGGAAACATTTGGAGGTGAATCTGCAAAAAAACATTTTCCTACACACTGCATCACAAATGGGTATTTCCCTGGTACGGGTACACAGACCCTCTAGCAGAGGAACTGGTGGTCTGTGGTATGCAATTCAATCAGAGCAGGTCTACTTTAAGTGCTTCCTAATTCTCCCTCCATTCTGTGGTATTATCGTGAGAAATATCAAATGGGATCCTGACATCCCATTTGATCTCATATGATGGTCTTTCTAGCCCCCATGGGACGGGCAGATGGTAAACTCCACAATCTGTCTACCCAGAGGACGACTAAAAACCAATCAGACTCTGAGTCAAACAGAGTGAAAAAAAGGAATGAGGTGAGGTTTTGGATATTCTTAGTATTGGTCCCCACTACTGGCACCAAACGACATTTCTGCCCCTAGTAAGAGGCATAATGAGGGGTTACCCCTCTCTGCCAGCCCACAGGGCAAAATAATGCCAACAGAAATCCCAATTTCCCTTTCCTTGCTATGGTGAATGCCTCACTATTTGGACACTGGGTTGGGCAAAACCTAGAAACCGAGGAGAATCAAGGGTGATGTGGCTTGCATGGATCTCAGCATTTTCTGATACCCATAATACCCTGATGAATATCAAAGTATAGGTCAAAAAAGGGTATTTTTCATATATTTATGTGACAGAAAACTCAGGCACACTCATTTAATGGCCAAAGTCCTACCACACTGCATTCCCACACTTCTTCCGATTGAAACATTGCCTCCATGTGTGGGTGGACCTAACATATGAAACCAAAACTATAAACATGTGAACACCTCATTGACACCACATTGGCTTCAAATGGGGATAGTTTATACCAATCGAGGGTCGCGAGTGCCAGGCTCAGGCACATAAGAGATGGACAGTTTTTTGCAAGAAATGTGCAACTACTGAAAGGGATAATTTTGGGGATCCCGACTGATTCAGGAGCTTTCCCTCACAAAAATGTGAGAAAAGTTGTGATGTAAGTAAATGTTTGATGGTTACAGTGCATTTTACATATGAAAACTATAAGATTCACACAAGCCATACCAGCATGAACTCTCTTGGGTATCTCGTATCTACATTTATTAGGTTTCCCGGGCTGCGGCCGGGCACAAATATGTCAGCTTTCCCCTTTGGTAGAATGGGTCAGTTTCTAAGGCAAAATGTTGCTGTCTTCCACAATACATTTAGGGACCCATTGTGAAATGGATGATAGACCCAGCTACACAAATGTGGCACTGTTTTTAGAAGGAGTACTGTGGGAGCACTGGGTGGTAAGAATTTAGTTGATCTCCACATATTCTGGAACTGTTCCTCAGGAAAATATAAGGAGAATTCCTGATTTTAACAAAAGTTTGACATTTTCAGTGCAATCTGGGTAAACAAAATCATTATGGATCCATGCAGGTCTCACCATGCTGGACCCCTCTAGTGTCTAGTTTTCAGATACGTTGAGATTGGTAGTTTGCTCTGGGTGGCTGTCAAGCCCGGGCATTAATATCCCATCTGCCCACATCATCAGAAAGGTCAATTTGCAAGGCAAAATGTTGATGTCTCACATAGAATTTTGGGGTCTTTTCTGTTGCGGGCGGTAGGTCAAGTCACATAAATGTGGTGCTGTTTTTATTGAAAAAATGTGAGAATGTAGAATAATAGAACATTTGTTATTATCAACTGAATTTTTCTCCACTCTTGTTTCCAAATACAAGCCAGTGTACAAGAAAGAGCACATTTTTCGAAATGTCCCTTGAATCACATGATAGCCTGGGTAACCCGAGATTCAGAGTTGTATAAATAACCACTATTTCTAAACTCAATATGATAGGCACATTTATAAAATGCATAGGTTTGCCATTTCACCATATGAATTGATGCGTGATAGGTACATAAATAAAAATCATTGTTCGCTGCTGCTCAGATGTTGGCGATGGGTATCAGTTTACTACATTTGTAAATCAGCCTACTGAGAAAAAAAAATTGCAGATGAAAACCTTGTCTTCTATTTCTATATTTTCAGTATTTTGCATTCCAACAATTAGTTTCAGCAGAAAAACTATGAGCAATATACACAAATGACCCCCTGCTGAGTTCCGAGTTTGGTCTACATTTCAGAAATGTATAGCTTTTTTCACCCATGGGTTTCACACCTCTTTCCGTCACAAACTGCAGGCAAGTAAAATCCAAAAAGATAGCAAAAATCAACCAGCACTTAGACAAATGCAAAAACTGTGTTAAAAAATGATTACAACTTTGCCTGTTTATGAAAGTTGGGAAGAGGATAATCTTAGCACAACATACTGTTTGTTGATGCCATTTTTTTTTTTTTTTTTAAACATAAACGTTCTTGCACAGCATTTTTTCCATTAAAGAATGCCATATTTTGGCTGTTTTCTCCATTTCCTCCAAGACAATATAGAATCTCTGGTTAATTTGGCCTGGATACCTTTTGTGCAAAGAACTATTATGAATGCAGAAGATTGAGGAGCCCCGGCATCGAAAAAGGCTCAGTGCTTGGGGGCAGGGGGAGTTGGGAGTGCAAGGCTCAGCCGGTATGGGGTTAACATCCTGGCAGCCATTGCTTATTTTATCTTTCTTTAGGCCTACGTATCTATATTGTTTGTGACATATTCATAAAACGACCATAACTGTATTCAGATGCCATCAACCATGAGTGATTTCATCGCACTGTATTTGGGAAAGGAACCACCCATGCCAAAGGGAATAGCTGTTTAGGTGGACTTGAACTATGTTGAGTAGTTTGTAGGTGAAAAACGTGGCATTATTACTACAGCAATTATCAAAAGTATTGTGTCATGGGACTTTTAGCCTTGAAAGCGTACTAGAAGGTGCAATTGAGAAGCAGATTATGACGTGAATAATGCAATAAGGGAATTTTGACCCCAAACCGAGTTTCACTATTCTAGGTTTTATTGTCTCAAACAGGAGGTACTGATCTGGATGCCAGGGCGAGATTCTGATAAATCAGTCTGCCTTTTCCCAGGTCAGAAACTTTTGTGACTGGATTTGTACCTTGAAAAACTACTGTGGAGTAACTGGACCTGTGGTTCACATGTTTAATGCATGTCTGCACATCATGTTGCAATTGTCAAATTCAAGCGAACTGTCTGACCCAAATGCGATTGTGATGGGTTACAAAAACTAGTCTTGGAATATCACTAAAGATTTAGCTCTAAAATCTCATTAAATATAATACATTTAAAAAGGTAACTCAGCAGAAGAATAGTTAATACAAATAACACTCTGAAAGTGTCACAATGAATCCAAATTACTGAAAATATTAGATGAAAGATAAGGGTATTATCCATCAAACTACAACATCTTGTTTCATTCGAAAAGTGATTTGTCCAGAGAACTATGTAGTAATCTAAGATTTCTGGAAGTGCTAAAAATTGAACTAGCAACCACTCTGATGGTGTATGGAAGTGCTGCGATGCATTTTGTGTATAATTGAGCAAAGCAAAGTCAAAAATATGAAGCTTCAATGGGGAAGTAAAACATTACCTCAGCAATAAGCGGATACTGAATTCCAAACACAATATTGCAATTTAAATTGAACGTGGTCTCACAGGCCGAAATTAAGGCTATTACTAAAGCAATACACTTTAGAGAAAATCTCTGCTGTTTTCACATATTTTGGCTGTTTATTGCAGATATTATTAAATGGAATTTATAAATATATATTTCTATATTGTAATCTTGCTAGCGGGTCCTACATTGGACACTACAGAATACATACACTTTTTCAAAAACTTTAATATGCACTTAATAGAAAAATACTTGAAAAGTGGATGACTGCAAATGTTCTTGAAAACATTGTGTGTCATTGGTAGTGTGATTTATTTCTCAGCGGGGGAGTTGCAACCATATTATATCAACACAGTAAAGAATAAAGTTAAGTTGTGGTAATATTCACCAATATATTAATCACAATAACACCATTCCATAAATAACATTTCATGAAAACATCTTATTAATCAAAAAGATGAAGGCAATGTGTTACCAACAAAGAAAACCAAGTTTAATTGATCAGAATATGTGCTCACTGCTAAAGTGATCACGTGGTCTATAAATAAAAAGATGCACAGAAAGTGTGCATAATATAAAATGACAGTGACCCATACAATGACTTGGCAATTTTGGTATAAATATATCCAAAACATCCTTAAAAATAGGAATCCAATTCATTCATCCAATTGCAAGAATGGATACAATAATTTGGGAACCAGACCCAGTAAACCACAACTTGGAAAACCTAGTTCTGGTTAGGATACTGCCAAGCATTACCCAGGGTTTGTTAAAAAAATGACAGGACAAACCCAAAACTGAAGAAAAAGATCAATCTCAGGGGGGATCTCCACCACCAGAGTCCTCGGACAGACGCTGTCATTTGCATGATCGCACACTAATAAAAGCATCTGTTACGTGTTAGAAATGGGATTTCTGCCTGGCTAAGGCTTGCGCCAAAGCCAGGTAGAAACCACCAATCTAGTCAGGGCAAGGGAGTTACATGCCAAAGATAACCCCTGCTCACCCCCTTGGTAGCTTGGCATGGGCAGTCAGGCTTATCCTGGAGGCAATGTGTAAAACGTTTGCGCATGCACACAGCAACAACATCCCAGGCACATCACAAAAGGAACTCCACACAAGGTTATATCAAAAATAGCCTTTGTATTCTCGTAACACATTGGAATAGTACTCATATAACATACATGGTGCCACCTGGCACTAGGTCATATATACAAGGGATTATATACACCTGCAGGGCCCACTGGACCACTGTCAGAATCATCACAGAGTAAACTTAGTCAAAGTAAAACATATCATAAACGTACAACCAGTAATCACTGGTAACCACTGTATTCAGCATCAGCCTGTAACATAAACCACATTATGCACAGTATCACATTAGGCGCCAAACACATTCTACTCCAACTTCAAGAGCATAAACACATTATGCAATCATCTCATAAGTCTAAATGCATTAGACCCTAACCTCTTCAGCCTGACTCACATTAGGGGCATAAATCACAGTGGAGAATAACCTCCCAAGCACAAACCATATTATGCATAAACCACAGTTAGAGGCATGCGTAAGTCATACTATATAAATTATATTTTCTAGCACCACATAAATCACATCAGGATTCACATTACATCAGGACCTGGCGCCCTATAAACCTAACAGTCTCTCTGGCTAACTGGCCTTCTCAAAGGGGCTCAAATGCCCTATGTCCAAGAGTCAGGGCGCACTGCCAATGCAGCAGAAGTCAAGAGTGCGCAATTTGTGCAGACCTGAACGTGGCAGCTGGCACTAAGTGCTGCGCAGCTGTGGGTCACATCTGAAGGCCTGGCACTTACTGTGCCCTTAGAACAAATATGCAAAATGTTGCAGCTGCTCGCTATGGTGAGGTGCAGCTGATAATCAGGGGAAGGGGTCCTGGCATGATGGTGCCCGTGGGGCCCCAATGGGGCTCTTAAATTAACTTGGCCCCCATAAAGTTGCAGCTGCCCTCTAGCAAAATGGGGCAGCTGCAGAAAATTGCCAACACTGGGAAGCATGAGCACCACTGGCCCTCGGGACTGGGGCCCTTAAACAAAATATGGCCCATGTTGGAGCGGCCGGCTGCCATGTGGGGCTGCTCAGACACTGCGCGCTACAAAGGTGAGTGCAGAGAAATGCCTCCAAGCCCCCACGGGACTCTGTACCATAAATGTGGCTTTCCACCAGAGATCAGCCCTTACTCACAGGGTTCTCACTCAGGACTCCGCTCTTCTCTGTGGCTTCTCCCGGGTCCCCTCCTGGGACCCGGGACTCAGATGTGGAGCCTGCAAGACTCCAGACTTCCCTGGCAATTCAGTTGGCGAGACTCTTACGTGGCGGGGCAGGCACCGACAATGTGCTTTTGGCCCCCTCTGCCTCACCTCTGAAAATGCGGCTGGACACGGGGCTGTCTTCTACGCCGGGCAGCACTTCTCCTCTCCCTACTTCACTCGGGCCCCCTCATGGGACCCAGGACTTCACCTTGGAGCCTCCGAGGCTCCGGATGGATCTCAGGTGGCGGGGCGGGACTTCCTCTCCCCGCTCCGCCCAACGACAGGCAACTCTGCTTAACTACTGGGTTTGGGCCGCAGCAGTGATTTCCTGCGAGATGTGGGGTAGGAACCCACCAGTAAACAGAAGAGGGGTGGGCACCTGCAATTACTATCAAAATGATTTGCAGCATTAAAGCGGGTTTGGCACCCGCTCAATTGAGGCATAAAGTGGCCATGTGGGGTGGGCAGCCATGATTTAAATAACAGAATAAGCGGGGTGGGCACCCACCGGAAAAGGCATAACGGGGGGAATCCCAAAACTGGGGATGCCCTCCCAAAGTGATTGCAGCTCCGTGCTGCAAGTGGGAAAACAGAAGCGCTCCTCCTCAGGACAAATAAAGCGCTCTGCAGAAATGGAAATAAAGCGCTCACCAGGTGCTAGTCCTGATGGTCCTGGAGGATGATCAGAAGAGCAAAAGGCGACCCAAAAGTCCTTTAGGCATCAATCTGCAGAGCCCTTTATGCCGCATTCACAAAAGCAGGGCAGGAGGTCGCCTGTTCTCCTACATCACACTCAAAACCTTGAATGATCTCCCTCAGCACATCAGAGCCTCCTCGGCACTTCTTGAATTCTGAAAGAGGCTGAAGACCTGGCTCTTCAGATAACTCTGCAAGTGCCTCACAACTACATGGGTGATTACTACGCTATACAATTTGACATAACGCAAACCATTGGGCATGATGTTGTATGAAGTTGAGTGCACTGTACTTTTTTTCATGCCTGGCGCTATCATTTCTAAAATGGTATATCGGTATACAGGAAATTAGTGACAGTCCCACTGCGCTAAGTGGAACAGGATGACTGTGTCTGTGACCTGATTGTCAAGTGATGAATAGGTGATCAATTCAAGGGGCTCCAATGATGGAGGCAGCTTAGGCTCTTCCCTCTTAAACCCTGCAGTACCCCAATCGGTAACGGAATCAGGAGAACCGTGAGCTTGGAAGAGCGTGAGCACTACCCATTTACCGTGGTACTCTCATGCTTAAAGCTCTAAATTAAGCCCTATGCCTGCGCTGATATGTACTTGGTTCTAGGAACCATGTGGGTACTGTACGAAGAGAACTGTAATCAGCCTTTTGTGATAGCTACTCATTGACAAGGAGAAAATCTCAGTGACATAAAAGGAACTGGATTTGCGAGAAACATTTTCTAGCTTATGTAAGTTTAGATTCTGTAGGTCTATAGCACATTGCATAGGTTATGTGATATAGGGAAAATGTGAATATATTAGAGTGACACTAAAAACCATTCGTTCCTAGGATATTGACTGGAATTAATTTATCTATTTTTTTCAGTGCTACACCTTTAATTAATGCCAATGCAGTGGGCATACCTTCTGTGACTACTAGTTTTACACTGACAGTTCTCCTTTTTTCGTGAAAGAGGCTGCGATAAATATATTTGAATAATACATACAAATTACATTTCTCTGCATGATAGTCAAACATAAGAATGGATGGAGCAGATTTATAGTGTTCAAGTGATACTGATTCTCAATCCTGAAGAGACCCGTGGATATTTTCCCAAAGGGTAGGCTTGTTGCTTTTAGAGTTTATTGATCAATACATTTCTAAAGCTCCTTTAAGACTTCTTTCAGTCCAAGGGGGCATATTATCAAGGACAGCGTTAAAAATTATCGCCGGTTTAGCGGCAGAAAACTGGTTCTGGTGTGAACATGGGCTACTATTGGAATTCTCCAGGACATATTATCAAGCCCATTATCGACGCTTTAGCAGCAGTTTTGTGCCGCTAATCCAGCGATAATTTTAACGCCGTCCTTGATAATATGCCCCTACATTTTTTTGGCATATGACTCTTATTTTTCTTTTTCATCAAAATAGTATAACACATTCTACTTTCTTTAATTTGCAGCACTGACCCTGCAGGCTGGAGGTCTAAAGTTGGGACTGTTTCTGAATCCCCAACAGTCAGATTCTCTTTATAAATCACATTCATGGTTTAGTAAAATAGTCTCACACTCCGTAAATGGAAGGCCTTTGTGTGATTGACTTTCAAGGGAATTTAAAAGACCCTAATTTTCAAAATGTGTAAACTGCTTCTAAAACTTTCTCACACAGACTTGCTAAAAAGATTGTGCTAGAATTTATGGTTTAACCGATACACTGACATCCCATAGGAATGCATGTCTGGCACTGTTAAGGTCACTTCATGTTTCCCACTGCTCTGGGGCTTCAGGCAAATGTTTTTTTGCTCATGGGAAAATATATTTAGAGTGTTTCTGGCATATTCCTTGTAAGCTGTTTTCGAATACAATCTGGCGAAGTATTATTTGATCCCGTACAGTACTGTCTTGATATTTTATTTTTAGTTAGTACAATAAAAGATATAAAACCTTGGAGTGTTTTGCTATTCAGCAGTCTTGTCTCTTTTCTATATCAGAAGACAGTTTGAAGTTTTCAGCTTGACTCTATTGAGACCACTCTGGCTACCAGATTGGTGGTGATTTCAAGTCCTTGAATGTGCCTCCCCATTTTTACCACAGTGCGACTGGCTCCATCACTACCTTTGTATAGCTCACTCATACCCGGAGTGTATATGTGTATATACATCGCGGAATACAAAAACTACACTGACCATAGTCCTTAGGGGCGATCCCGCTGGTGAGTGAGTGGTGTGCGACCCCACCCCCTTTTGAGCCTTCAGGAGCCTGAGACCTAAACTGCCATAATTGAATAAGCTGTGCCTTGACGACTTATGTGAAGATGCAATTATTGTTTTGTGAAACGTCAGAGGGCAGCACACCACTTCCCTTTGTAACTGAGTTTAAAAGAGGGAGATGAACATGATTTGCTACTTGGTCCTGACCAGGATCCTGGCGGTTGATCAATACCAAATGATGATAACAGGTAATGAGTGGCAGGATCTGGAAGGCATTTAAAAAGTGAACCAAGCTACCTTAAATATGCCCCTGTCTCTCACAGGTAGCTAATGTAACGATTTTCACACCTCAGAGACATGCAGAGAAACCACTTTGAAAAGTGCATTCTGAACTAACTAGAGTTGATGCAGATGGGGTCTAGGGAGGACAAGACAGAATGCATTACAGAAGTCCATCTGTAGTGACTACCACTCACAGGGCATGGCCCTGTATTTTAGAGACTGTAGAGCTAGGCAAGAAGCTCTAAGTCCAATATAATCCTGGCTATCTCATGCATAGGATTTGTGAGAAGTTGGCCTGGTATATGATGTCCACTATTCTAGTGGGCACCTTGCATCAGTCCAATCGAACTTTATTGATGGTAGGTTATAAAGTCAACCTTATAGAAAGCTATCCTAGTGGTGGCTGTGGAGGGCAGCCTTCAGGTTAAGACTTGGAGACGAGTTAGGCAAGTTGTTTTATCATTTATAATCCATTGAGTACCAAATGAAAGCACACCACACAAGGTAAATATCAAATATATATGTATTTATTCTAAACGCAACCCCTCTGCACTCTTTATGAGGTCAGAGGTAAAACGTACAATACAAGGAACTTAATTAACATACGATAAGTTGCACAGTATACGTTTTGCCCTAGGGGAATAACAAACCATATACTAAAATAGTGGTATCAGAACCACATGAGGAATAGAAAGCAGGCCTAGGGCCTGGGGAGTCGCTGGGGCTTCTAGGAACACCCAGAGGTAGGATGTAGGAGGTCCATGGGAGACGCATGCAGTGTCTAAACACAGCCGCGGGTTACCGTTGACTTTCTATGGAGAACAAACAAGTTACAATTTTAAAGATTAAGGGTTCAAGCAGGTGAACTGCGATGGAACCCTTTCAGACTAGGACACTTGGAGAGTCAATACCCATGGGAGCACCGGGATACTCGTGTTACCTCACCCAGGGAAGCTGGGTGCATAGGTGTCTTTTCGTGTCGGGTTTCGTCGTCGATTCCAATGGAGAGCTGCGAAGAAGTTCTGCAGGCGACCAGAGGAAAAGTGTCCGAGAGGATCCAAGGGTGGATCGGAGATGTGAAGAACCTGAAAACAGAAGGGACAGAGTCTGGGTCCCTAGCCAGTGACCAGGATGGCAACAGGAAGATGCCAGCCGATGTTGGGTGATTTCAGGTGAAAAGGTAAAGTTTGTCGACTCAGCCACGAGGTCCAGGAGGCATCAATGACAACCAGGAGCTGGATTTGAGCTGTCCCACAAAGGATCTAGTTGAATGCGGTGTTGGTATCCGGATTGGACCCAGCAAACCTTGGCAAACGCAATCCACACAAGATGTCAAGATTGGCTTCGGCGCAGACCAGCAAGGTTTGAGGAATTTCTCTTTTGAGGAGAAGTTGGGGCAAGCCTGGAGCAATCAGGAAAGCAAAGTATTTCAAGGATTGGTCTTCTTTGGGGCTCACTACCCAATGGACTAGAAACCACCAAGATGCATCAAGCAGAAATGCACAAAGTGGGCCCAAGGGACACTCGTGGAGTGTGGGCCTCTGAGCTTCGGTGCAAAAGGTGCTTGGGTCAAGCACCCCAATGCACAACTTCGGGATACCTCGGGAAGTTGGTGCAGGTTGCAAAATGCTGGATGTCCAGGCGTTCCGGTCACACATCTCTCGTGTCTGCCACAGGTCTCAGCTTTGCCGAGAGCGCAGGTCAGTGTCAGAGATATCCGGAAGTCCATGTCATGAGTCGCAGATTCTTCAGGATCCGGCGGGAGCCTCGAAAATGCAGACCAGCAAAGTTTTTGGTGCCTGTTTGAACAGGGTGATCACTCTTTGACCACAAGGGAGATTTCTTCCATCTTCCAGTCGATATGGAATGTCGAAGGTCCAAGATATATGTTGCAGAGTTTCGTCCTGGGTAATCTAAAGTACTAGGGACTGGGGTTCTATACTTATGGTAAGTTTAGGGGTTGGACTAGCTCTAAGGTCCCTGCTATGGGTGGACCTGGGGAGGGGGTGGTTACACCCCTTCCCCTTTGTCCAGTTTCGTGCCAGAACTGGGGCTGAGTGACCCAGCCACCGGTTTGAACTGGGAAATGCATGGAGCACCTTGTGTGACCCAGGCAGTGTCTGGAAAGCATTCACTGAATGCAACCCTCCCTGCCCCAATACACTAAGAGCCTGTCTGGGGAGGTGCTAGCACCTCCCTAGGCAGCAAACCTATCGTCCAGGCCTCCCCTGCCTGAGTTTCGTCCAGCAGGCAGGAGGGCAGACTCGTGTCTGTGGCAGCAGCATCCATTTTGTGATGCTGAGGCTCTGTTTAACTTTGACCAGGTAAACCAGTAACTACATGTCTTCTCCCTCTAGGAGGGTTGTAATGCTACCCCCGCCGCCAGGACTGGCTGGGGGGTAGTATTCCAAAGTGTTTGACACCTTACACAACATGTTTTGATAAAGCCAAACCAAAGTTAGCATTAACCGCAAGGATTATAATGCACTTAAGAGTATATGGTATGGCTATATCATAGAACAGCTATAAGGAGATGGTTCCGAAAGCTGCAGAGGGGCTCAGCTCATGCTAGGGACTCTCTCACACAAAACCAAGCACTCTGCCTCCAGGATTGTCAAGACCTGCCATAGGAGTGATTTATAGGTTACTATGGGCCATATGTATTAAAGTTAAATTTTGCGATTTTCAAATAGCGATTTTTAGGGAATTGCTATTTGAGAATCGCAAAATGCTATGCATGTATGATTTGCAAATAATTTTGCGAATCCTACATATTCCTTAATTGCGAATCGCAAATTGCAATTCCCAATTAAGGAATACCTCCCCATTCATTCCTATGGGCCTAGAGGTCCATAGGAATGAATGGGAAGACATTCTCAATTTGCGATTCTCAATTAGAGAATCGCAAATTGAGAATGCAATTTCAAGGGTGCCAGGGTGTCAAAAGGACACCCTGTTGCACCCCTGAAATGTGCAAGAGTGCCCATGTGGCACACATACATGCCCTAAGGGCATGTATGTGTGCCACATAGCACCTTGAAAAATGCAAAAAAGTGCATTTTTCTAAGAAATCGCAAATTACCACCAACTTGAAGTTGGTAGTAATTTGCAATGCCTTATGGCCAAATTGCACTTTTTCTGGGCCTCATACATTGCATTTAAGGAATTGCAATTTGTGATTCCTTAAATGCAATCGCAAAATAGAGAATCGCAAATTTGCAATTTCTTATTTTGCGAGGCTGTTTTGCTTACATACATACTACTTAGCAATTTTGCGATCGCAAATGCCAAAATTCGGTGATTTTTGGCATTTGCGATCGCAAAATTTCCTTCATACATATGGCCCTATGTGTCTATATATAAGGTAGATATAGATATACTATATCTAAGTAAGTGGTGCTTACACCACCTTAGGCAGGCTGTAAGTACAGACCTGTGGTGTTGGTTTGGAAGGCTAACCAGGTGTGGCACAATACATGCTGCAGCCCCTGGTAGGCCTAGGGTGCACCTATGCCCTGGGTACCTAGGGTACACTACACAGGGGCTCACAAGGGTGACCCTGTAACCAATCTGGTATGTACCCAAAGTACATGGTATCAATTTAGAGAGAGAACAGCTAGGCTGTGGGCCTGATTAGCAGGGCCACAGCCATACTAAACTTGAAAAACCAGAGAATCCCAGCAAAAAGTGGGGGTAAACATAGGAAGCAGACCCTACTCTCTTACAGGATTGACTTCAACCCTTAATCCCTGAATGATGGCAAAAAGTGAAGCTAAATAGATATTACGAAAGTTCGGCAATAAACGAGGTCCTTGCAAGATTCCACTGGTGATGTCAGATTTTCCACAAAACCATGAACCTAATTTTGGGCGAACTGTGATCAGTTCAGATGGAAGGAATAGAAACACTTCTGGGGACTATGGTTGTCATTTGCCACTGTTTCTCTTCTGCTTAACAAGATTTCATGGTTCACTTTGTCTTGCATAATAAGGACCACACAATCTCCTATGTCAGTCATGCTGAGGGTATGATCCTAAATAGCCTAGCAGTGCAAGAGGCACTGATGAACCTCTAGAAAGTCTTGCATCTGAACAACTATCATTTGATCCATAAATGAATCCAAGTTGTGTCGGGTTGTAATAAGATTATAGATGGACATCATTTAGTAATCAAGGTGTGACAATGTTGCAGGCATTCTACTTGGAAGTACAACAGTGCCTTGGGAGAAGACAGTGTCAGGATGTAGGGACTGAGTCTTTCTAACACATCAGTACCTGCATGCCCAAATCCGACTGGCTCACAGTGCTTCACCTGAACTCATACCCTTTCCAGAGTAGTAGGTGATTTACGCAAACCTGGAACATGAACCTCTAGTGCCCAAGGGAATCGTGGAAACAGATCACCAGCTTTCATTTATCACTCATGTATTCCCATAGTAAAAGAAGGAAAGACATGAAGGTAGTTTACAATATATTTACTGACTCTATTGTGGTCTATTCTGAAGCAAGTGTGCTGTGCTGAGCAAACAAATACAAACTGAGCAATATATTAAACATTGCTAGGAGGTTGTAAACAATGAACAAGACAACCTTGGCAACTAACATATCTATCTAGGTCTACCCTACCTATGTGAGCACAAGGATATATTAGTGATCTCTGGGATTAGCACAGTACCCCATACCTGGTGTGTGGGTTAGGTGGTCCACATCATAGATTCAAACTCAGTTTACGCAAGGCTACTGCCTCCATTCAGGACCGGTCTCTCTGATGGAATTTTTCTCTCTGCCCTCAAGGGGGCGAGACAGAGTTTATATGAGACAATAACTAATGTGTTGCAAAACTGCAGCTGTGCTACTGTGTTATGTATAAAAACGTTGGAAGATGTGGCTGACCGGGCACATGAAAACAGTCACCATGTTGTTCAATTTTGCACAAAATGTTCAGCCCAAATACCAAGAAAAGTCTCTACATAACAAATAATATATGCAGAATATTTCTAAAATAATATCATGTCACATAAACAAATGTATTATGTGTGGCTGTGCATAGCAGAGGAAGTCTAAATCAGCTAATATGTGCATCCAAGGGAGAACTAAAGCGGGCTCAAAAGGGGAAATCACTACATCACTTCCTTGGTTAGGAAATTAAGTTAGCCACTAACTAAATATTAAAACTGCAAGCATGTCTAAGCAAATTCAATGCAAATCTGGTAACCATGTCATAGAAAAAAATATCATAATTAAAAATATAAAATGAAACGTTTGAAAACGTGGACAAATTAAGGTGAGCCCAAAGCACCCAAGATTTCTTCAACAAGTTTAATGTTTGGTGAATCTAGAACAGATTCCATCTCCGCAGACGATGATTCTGCAATTGACCCATTTAAAGCTTCAAAGAACTGACATGTTCCTCGTTATTAGCCGATGCTGAGGAAGTAGCCTGGTGGCCTGCATCCATGTCATTAGAGCCTGACTTCGATATTCCTGGTGCTGAAGCACCCATCTCCCCTAGAGGGAGTGGCTCATACCATACATCTTGAAGCAGTCACAAGTTCATGTAACAACTCCAAAAATGGGTCATTATCAGACTCATCAAGAGGTAAATGTCCACAGGAACAGGCAATTGCATAGCCAAGCAGGCATCCAGTGCAAATTCGAAGGAGCATCATAGGTATTGAAACACAGGTTGTATGCAGGTGAACCCGGCAGGTCGGAATAACAATGACCAGTCAGTGTTTAGTTCCTGGAGCAAAGAGACTCCAAAGAGTTGTATTATATGCTGACAGCAAAGCTGGACCAGTGGTAGTTCCAGTACCAATAGGCTTCAAAATGGAACATTCCTTGTGGAGTAACAAAAATAGAACCAAAATGCTAAAAATGAGGAATGATATCAAGGGTATACCCCTTAACACACAGGGGTCATCTGGATGAACAACAACTGTCTCAAACTCAACACAGACAAGACAGAAGTTCTAATCTTTGGGAAAGACAAGGACACCCTCTGGAACAATGAATAGTGGCCACCCGAGCTAGTCCCAACCCCAAACTCACCGAACACCCCGGCAACCTCTGCATCATCCTCGACAGCCAGCTATCCATGAAGAAGCAGGTCAAAGTCCATCTCCTCCTCTTGCTTCCTCACCCTTTGAATGCACAGGAAGGTCCTCAGATGGCTCCCTCCCAGCACCAGATGAACTGTAGCGCAATCTCCCTCACCAGCAGACTCTACTACGGAAACTCTCTCTACCTAGGAATCATCGTCGAACTCCTGAGGAAACTCCTGACCATCCAGAACACAGCAGCCAGACTCATTTTTAACTCCCTAGACAGACGCAGCTCACCCCTCATCTCAGGAAACTTCATTGGCTACCAATCACAAAGAGATGCCAGTTCAGACTGCTCACAAACACTTGCAAGGCACTACACAATGAATAACCGGCGTACCTCAACAAATGAGTGACCACCAACTGTCCAGGGAAGTCCATTTCAGATCCCTCTACTTAGCGGCTACCCAACTCATCTACCTGGCCAAGAGCAGAGTCCGCTCCTTCTCCCATCTGGCGGCTAAGACCTGGAACTCCCTCCCCCTTTACTTCAAAATCTCACCATCACTCCAGAAATCCAAGAGGGAACTCTAAACCTAGATGTTCAAGCAATAGGAACAGGCAGAATGAATATTCATTGCCTCGAGATCCTCACGGGTGGAGCAGCTGCGGTCTACAAATCCTGATTGATTGATTGATTGAAAAAAATGAATAAATAAATGCTGGTATTACTCCAAAGGTCTTCTGGAAAGTACTGACTGACCCGGTCCCGATTATTTTTAAAAAGTGTACTATATCGGCGGTATTGAAAGCATTACAGAATTAAGTGCACAAACTCTCCAAAATGAAATGGAAGATTTTTGTTCAACAAGGACTGTATTTCACTGGAAACCATCAGTTCAAAATTATCTCAGGCAGATGTTCATGCTACATCTTAATGAAATAATAAGGCTTTAAGTTGGCTTAGCTTGTTAATATCTGTCTTCAAAGTTGGAAGTCAAGGCCACAAAGAACCATTAAAGACTGTATGCGTAGATGGAAAAAACACATTATTGCAGCAGGTCAGTATCTGGGAGGCCAATAAAATACAGGGGATCATGGTCTTCATGCCGCAACAGTCTTGAGCACATAACATTAAATAGCTTCTGTTTGAAAGGACAGTGATGAGGGGAAGAACTGAAGGGGCTGGTATTCCTTTTAGAAAACAGGCCAAATTTGCTACTAAAGCATTGCATGTGCCTTGAATGGTAATGTATTTACAGACAAGTGAGTGAGGAACAGAAGAGTCACATTCCTTTCCAATAAGAAATGCCTATTTCTCAGACCGCTCACATTAGTAGGAGAATGGGAGTGACCACAACTCATGAATAAAGCTCCCTCCTAGGGCTCTATATCAACCCACTGGGAAATGTTTCATTCAAGCTGTGAACTGGAATGTTGAAAGATATTCCCTCGTGTATTAGCCACATTGCAGAGGGTGTCTCTTCTATTGTAAATGGGAGCTGTTCTAACTTCTTGAGACAGAACATTGTGTTAGTGTTGTCCTTCCTGGCCATGAGTCATTGTTCACATGTCAGGTTGAAAGGCAAGAATCGCTATGTAGAATATAGGTAACTCCATGACACGCAGCTACATTTGGGAGCCTGAAGTGCCCAACTAAACAGTATGATAGATCTAAGCTAACTTTGCACATGGTATAATGAAGACATGTCACTGTGCATAATATCAATAACAGATGACACAATATTATTGTGGTTGTAATTGCGAGAAGGCAACATATTAATATTATTATCAACAACAGCAAGCGCTTTATCCAAATTATCTTGACCAATTTGTCTTAAACATGTAGCAGCTTCCATTTGTAAAAGTGTCCAAATTTCGTTATATGTAGCATAAATAAATCTTTCGAACACAGACCAAATACAAAAATCAGATAGTTCCATGTCTTCTGAAAGGAAGAAAAGATGTTGTTGTACTGCAGACAGTGTGGAATGTTCCAACCATTGTTGGCACAATTTCCCTACCGAAGAGGTGGTGACAATACCTGAGTATTGAGAATGGGAATAATGGTGGTTGGGTCTGCATGCCTTAAACCCCAGTCTGGAATTCAAAAAACGAGCATCACAATAATTTGTGTTCACTGGCCACAATAACAACCCATTTAGACCTGAAATTCCAGTTTAATGTGCCATTCTGTAACATCCTATCTTCAGTGTAATTTGCTAAATGTTTCCAATTGTCAAATTGGGCAATGGTAGGAGGGTTGATTTTTGCCAGTTCTAGACAAGTAGTCTCCTGAACTGTATACTTCGGAAAAATCATCTGTGTTGGAATTAAGCAGGCTCAGAACAAGGTGTCTGTTCCCTGGACTTGATTTCATGTCAATGGTAACCTTCCAATAGTCATAGTCTTTCACTGCTAATTGTGTGACCAGCAAGTCTGTATATATTAGCTTGGTTTTGGTAAGCATATATTTCTTTGCCGGTGTAGGCACAAGTTTAAAATAAAAGGATTTTGGGTCAAATGTATTATGTCCAGAAAAATATTTAAATGTATCTCTTTATGTTTTGGAGCTCCCTTGTGGACGAGTTAGATAATGTTCCTATTTTGTATAGTTAAAAAGTGTGGGTTGAATATTAGCTTGATGTAAATAATGATGTCCATAATGATATATACAGAACATTTCACTGCAATTAGCAGAATTTAGATACAGGTCCTCAGATTTGAAAACAGTGAAGTATTCCAGCTACTATAGCATGGAATTTATAGTCTCAACATCCCAGTCATCAGAATGTAACCCAGGTGCAATAACATCACCCATAAAAACCCAAAAACATAATGAATATGCAGTATTTCAGTAGATATGAAGATCCAAAGATATCATATATTACTTTATCTCAAACAATTCCATCAGTTACTGGGACAGCTGAAATGCTCACAAGAAACAACTGTGTTTTAGCTTATGTGAAGATAAGTGCGGCATTAACCCTTCATCGACCAGTTCTGTGACTGAGCATTCGGAAGGGTAATGGCCATTGATCAAAGAAGAAAACGGTCTCAAATCAAACCAAAGAAATAGAAAAACCAAGCAAAGTGCAGTCCAAACATATAACAAGGAGGGAACAGATAAGTGCTTTTCAGCCATGAAAAAAAACCCACCGGTGTAGGAGGGGTGAACAGTCAAAGAAGTCGGTTCCCACATCATAAACTGCAGCAGTTCATTGACAAACAGGAGCCACAGGAGCAAGTAAAGAACTGATGGAGTCCACGAGGGGTGGGTTAGTATAAACAAAGTCAGCTGCAGAAGACGCTGTAGTAAGTACAGTACTCACTTCAGACTGGAATTTGGTGCTGTATTGTGAATTAACTGAAGTTCAATATCTGTTGTCTTCCCCCCCCCCCCCCCCCCCCCAGCTAGGGAGAAACAGTTTGGATGGTGCTCACAAGCTGCAGAGGGATTTCCAGTATGGTAGTGAGAGGAATTAGGGAACTACTAAGGACTCCTCATAGCCTACTGTTTAAAATCGGCCACATGATGTAACTAGATGTGATCAATGTAGACAAAACAATTGTCTTTAGAACCAGCTAGTGGTGGCAATATTACAGTTCTTGTATCTCTAATGCCAAGGCCTGGCACTGGTGCATGGTAAGATTTTCAATAATGTAAATTATCTCTAAAAGGCTGGACACAATAATACAAATAACACACTATAAGTGTGCAGTGGAGAAATCAGGATCCACATGTTTCAGTGCAAGTAACAATGCTTTCAGTTCAGCCAACTGCGCAGCGCAGTTCCATGGAAACTGTGTGCAAGTTTGTTTGTGGTAGAATTTTCAATCCAGCAACACAGCAAGAATAGTAGCACATGCTGCTCAGTATTGCTGCTTAGTGTCAAGAGCAGGTTGGGCTGAACCATCAGTATAAACAATGTATTTATACTGCTTATGAGGCAGAATATTGCCAGGCATGGGATAAACATGCCCATATTGAAGAAACTCTTGTGTCTGTAAAGATGGGCCAAAGACGAAGTCTATATCAACCGCTGTTAAGGATGTTTCCCATTGACTGCATCTAGGTTGGAGGATTTTAGCTTTAGGAATTCTAGCTTTGGTAACAGTCTCAAGGGCTGGAACGGGATTTATGACAATAATGTGTTTCCCTTGCACAAGTGCCTGCTCTTTAAATATTACCATTTGCACTGCAGTCAGTATTTGTTCAGTGGATGCAAAAAGCATTTCTGCACAGGAATATGAATGTGATTTATTTTATAATGGGCACTGTCTCACCTTCATTAAAGGTGACATAGGTAAAGGTAATGGCTTCCATAATTATATGGATGACCAGGTTTGTTGTATTGACACGTGTATGTAAGTGACGTGTCGACTGCAAGTCAGACTCTAATGATCTATGTATGTCTGTTTGTTCTGATGTCCAAGGAGAACCGGAAAAAACAGGATGAATTAATTCATAATGATGTAATGCATTGTGCAAAATCAGGTATGCAGGTTCTACCAAAATTAAGGAATCCCAAAAAGGATTTTAGTTTCTGTAGAGTATTCGGAGGCTGCAGCAGAGCACACTTCTCAAGGAAATGAGGTGCAAGGCTTTTACCTTCATGTGTAAGTTCTTAACCTAAAATTAGGACACTTAGAAATGCTCTATTGGATTTCTTAAAGTTGAAATTGTGGCCAGATTTGCTGAATCCCAATATTAAGTGATCCACCCTGGCCAAATGAGTGTGTAACTCATCATCCGTCAGGTACATATCATATACATAGGACAATATGTGTGGGTCAATATCTTGTTGAATTGATACTATGCAGTCAACAAACAGTCCAGGACTGTTCTTATACCCTTCGGGAGTCGAGAAAAATGACGCTGAAAGCCAAGCTCTGAGAAGGCAATCAAATCCCTGGTTTCAGGCGCTGTATTTTGGTAGGAAAAACATTAGAAATGTCCAAGTTTGTTTTGTATTTTTTATGGAGTATAATATTTAAAAGGACCGTGATGTGTGTGTTTCGAATTTCAAATGTGCGTGTATGACTGTTTAAATGTCTGTAGTCTAACACTATACAATATGAATGACTCAGTTTGAAAACAAGAAAAAGTGGGTTATTCATAGGAGAGAAACAGGGTTCAAGCACTCCCTTGTACTCCAACTGGGAGAACATTTCTCTAACAGGTGCTTTAACATCCCGTTTATGGGATATTGTGGTTGCACTAGTGGGCTGGACCATATGGGTATTATATGATAAGGTGGGTCCTCCTTATCCCAACCGAAATGATTGCAATATATATAGCTGGGGCCAGTGCAAGAGCCCGTTCTGCTGCATATGATTGTTTGACTGATGGGAGTATTACATTTTCACCCTGTGGGGAGGTTTGGACAAACTGTGGGGGCCAATCAACCTCCGCCAAAATAATTTCATAAGATAAAGTTACATTTTCTCAGAATATCACCCTAATGGTTCGTTGTATGTCACCCTCAATTTGTATATTCAAATTATATAATCTGTCTGGAGGAGCTATGCACCTATCTGGGGTTTCAGCTGTATCAAAGTTATCAGTTGCTGTCGCTGTCACTTCCAGAAACTCCTGGAGATTACAGTGCACTATAGTGACCTCTGCCACGTTGTCAAGTAGAGTCACCACCAACCTCCTGTTATGGAGGAGGTTTATCAGCGTTTGTGGCATATTTTGCAGTTATATCACAACCTTTTTTTCCCTGAAATTGGGGCCTAAATTAAGGAGGTTTTTCCTCCTTCTTTATTTTCACGTCAGATGAGCTTTGGGAGTCCCTATTCAGTTTCATGTACTTTCCCTGACTGCAGTCAGAACACCTTCCTCTCTCATATTGTTTTTCTAATGAGTCCTGAAGGGAACGAGAAGGAAGAGCATCAGAAAACTGATACCTATTGTTGGACTTGGCCCGTTTGTCAGGTTCACCCCAAAACTTTTTGCATTCTTCTAGCCTTTTTCTGTAGCCTAGTGTTGGTGATTTTAGGCCTCTGAGCACTTTAGCACTGTGCTCGAGTGTAAAGTGCATGCGCTTTCTGTGTTACATTGGTATGGTTGGTCTGCCCTCCCATAGGAATGCATGGGGATAAGTGTGTTCATTGTAATTCCTGGTATGAGAAGAGTGCAGCGTTGAGTTTAGTATGTATGTACTCGTGAGGATAAATGCTCCGCAATGGTGTGCACAGATTTATGGTGACTGGTGGAGAAATGCCACTTTTAGAAGTTGATTCAGAAAAGGGGGTGGTGATGAACAGAGTGCCTGAATTAAGCAGACCACTCTTACCCAGTCCAAAGATCAGGGCTTGATCCATCACCGTTTTTTAGCTCACTGCACCATCCCAGCTCAGAACTTGGCTATATGCAAATTAGTCTGACCCTGGCCCAGTGCATCATGGGAACAGGGCAGACCAAACTACCAAGCCAATTCTTATACTGGGAAGGAAACAAGCTTCCGGGGACAGGTTTCTGGCATTTCAGCCGTCTTCGGCCCGGCTTGCTTGAATCCTGATGGTGCAATGAGCAAGGGACTCACATCTGAGTATACCCTTCCACGCTTATGGTGGACAAAAATGATTCAGAAAAGGGGGTGGTGATGAACAGAGTGTCTGAATTAAGCAGACCACTCTTACCCAGTCCAAAGATCAGGGCTTGATCCATCACCGTTTTTTAGCTCACTGCACCATCCCAGCTCAGAACTTGGCTATATGCAAATTAGTCTGACCCTGGCCCAGTGCACCATGGGTACAGGGCAGACCAAACTACCAAGCCAATTCTTATACTGGGAAGGAAACAAGCTTCCGGGGACTGGTTTCTGGCATTTCAGCCATCTTCGGCCCGGCTTGCTTGAATCCTGATGGTGCAATGAGCAAGGGACTCACATCTGAGTATACTCTTCCACGCTTATGGTGGACAAAAATGATTCAGAAAAGGGGGTGGTGATGAACAGAGTGTCTGAATTAAGCAGACCACTATTACCCAGTCCAAAGATCAGGGCTTGATCCATCACCGTTTTTTAGCTCACTGCACCATCCCAGCTCAGAACTTGGCTATATGCAAATTAGTCTGACCCTGGCCCAGTGCACCATGGGTACAGGGCAGACCAAACTACCAAGCCAATTCTTATACTGGGAAGGAAACAAGCTTCCGGGGACCAGTTTCTGGCATTTCAGCCGTCTTCGGCCCGGCTTGCTTGAATCCTGATGGTGCAATGAGCAAGGGACTCACATCTGAGTATACCCTTCCACGCTTATGGTGGACAAAAATGATTCAGAAAAGGGGGTGGTGATGAACAGAGTGTCTGAATTAAGCAGACCACTCTTACCCAGTCCAAAGATCAGGGCTTGATCCATCACTGTTTTTTAGCTCACTGCACCATCCCAGCTCAGAACTTGGCTATATGCAAATTAGTCTGACCCTGGCCCAGTGCATCATGGGAACAGGGCAGACCAAACTACCAAGCCAATTCTTATACTGGGAAGGAAACAAGCTTCCGGGGACAGGTTTCTGGCATTTCAGCCGTCTTCGGCCCGGCTTGCTTGAATCCTGATGGTGCAATGAGCAAGGGACTCACATCTGAGTATACCCTTCCACGCTTATGGTGGACAAAAATGATTCAGAAAAGGGGGTGGTGATGAACAGAGTGTCTGAATTAAGCAGACCACTCTTACCCAGTCCAAAGATCAGGGCTTGATCCATCACCGTTTTTTAGCTCACTGCACCATCCCAGCTCAGAACTTGGCTATATGCAAATAAGTCTGACCCTGGCCCAGTGCATCATGGGAACAGGGCAGACCAAACTACCAAGCCAATTCTTATACTGGGAAGGAAACAAGCTTCCGGGGACTGGTTTCTGGCATTTCAGCCATCTTCGGCCCGGCTTGCTTGAATCCTGATGGTGCAATGAGCAAGGGACTCACATCTGAGTATACTCTTCCACGCTTATGGTGGACAAAAATGATTCAGAAAAGGGGGTGGTGATGAACAGAGTGTCTGAATTAAGCAGACCACTATTACCCAGTCCAAAGATCAGGGCTTGATCGATCACCGTTTTTTAGCTCACTGCACCATCCCAGCTCAGAACTTGGCTATATGCAAATTAGTCTGACCCTGGCCCAGTGCACCATGGGTACAGGGCAGACCAAACTACCAAGCCAATTCTTATACTGGGAAGGAAACAAGCTTCCGGGGACCAGTTTCTGGCATTTCAGCCGTTTTCGGCCCGGCTTGCTTGAATCCTGATGGTGCAATGAGCAAGGGACTCACATCTGAGTATACCCTTCCACGCTTATGGTGGACAAAAATGATTCAGAAAAGGGGGTGGTGATGAACAGAGTGTCTGAATTAAGCAGACCACTCTTACCCAGTCCAAAGATCAAGGCTTGATCCATCACCGTTTTTTAGCTCACTGCACCATCCCAGCTCAGAACTTGGCTATATGCAAATTAGTCTGACCCTGGCCCAGTGCATCATGGGAACAGGGCAGACCAAAAAACCAAGCCAATTCTTATACTGGGAAGGAAACAAGCTTCCGGGGACCGGTTTCTGGCATTTCAGCCGTCTTCGGCCTGGCTTGCATGAATCCTGATGGTGCAATGAGCAAGGGACTCACATCTGAGTATACCCTTCCACGCTTATGGTGGACAAAAATGATTCAGAAAAGGGGGTGGTAATGAACAGAGTATCTGAATTAAGCAGACCACTCTTACCCAGTCCAAATATCAGGGCTTGATCCATCACCGTTTTTTAGCTCACTGCACCATCCCAGCTCAGAACTTGGCTATATGCAAATTAGTCTGACCCTGGCCCAGTGCATCATGGGAACAGGGCAGACCAAACTACCAAGCCAATTCTTATACTGGGAAGGAAACAAGCTTCCGGGGACCGGTTTCTGGCACTTGAGCCGTGTTCGGCCCGGCTTGCTTGAATCCTGATGGTGCAATGAGCAAGGGACTCACATCTGAGTATACCCTTCCACGCTTATGGTGGACAAAAATGATTCAGAAAAGGGGGTGGTGATGAACAGAGTGTCTGAATTAAGCAGACCACTCTTACCCAGTCCAAAGATCAGGGCTTGATCCATCACCGTTTTTTAGCTCACTGCACCATCCCAGCTCAGAACTTGGCTATATGCAAATTAGTCTGACCCTGGCCCAGTGCATCATGGGAACAGGGCAGACCTGATCCGAATCGTTTTTGGCCACTATAGGTGTGGCAGGGTATACTCAGACATGAGTCCCTTTCTCACTGCACCATCAGGATTCAAGCAAGCCGGGTCGAAGATGGCTGAAATGCCAGAAACCGGTCCCCGGTAGCTTGTCTCCTTTCTGGTGAAGAATTGGCTTAGTAGTTTAGTCTGCCCTGTTCCCATGATGCACTGGGCCAGGGACAAACTGATTTGCATATAGCCAGGTTCTGAGCTGGGATGGTGCAGTGAGATAAATAACGGTGATGGATCAAGCCCTGATCTTTGGACTGGGTAAGAGTGGTCTGCTTAATTCAGACACTCTGTTCATCACCACCCCCTTTTCTGAATCGTTTTTGGCCACTATAGGTGTGGCAGGGTATACTCAGACATGAGTCCCTTTCTCACTGCACCCTCAGGATTCAAGCAAGCCGGGCCGAAGACGGCTGAAATGCCAAAAACCGGTCCCCGGTAGCTTGTCTCCTTTCTGGTGAAGAATTGGCTTGGTAGTTTAGTCTGCCCTGTTCCCATGATGCACTGGGCCAGGGACAGACTGATTTGCATAGAGCCAGGTTCTGAGCTGGGATGGTGCAGTGAGATAAATACCGGTGATGGATCAAGCCCTGATCTTTGGACTGGGTAAGAGTGGTCTGCTTAATTCAGACACTCTGTTCATCACCACCCCCTTTTCTGAATCGTTTTTGGCCACTATAGGTGTGGCAGGGTATACTCAGACATGAGTCCCTTTCTCACTGAACCATCAGGATTCAAGCAAGCCAGGCCGAAGACGGCTGAAATGCCAGAAACCGGTCCCCGGTATCTTGTCTCCTTTCTGGTGAAGAATTGGCTTGGTAGTTTAGTCTGCCCTGTTCCCATGATGCACTGGGCCAGGGACAGACTGATTTGCATATAGCCAGGTTCTGAGCTGGGATGGTGCAGTGAGATAAATAACGGTGATGGATCAAGCCCTGATCTTTGGACTGGGTAAGAGTGGTCTGCTTAATTCAGACACTCTGTTCATCACCACCCCCTTTTCTGAATCACTTTTAGAAGTTAGCATTTCTGTGTGCTATGTGTCTGCCTGCCTGATGTGAATTGCATGTCTGGCTTGTGATTGACAGGAGCTGAGAGGTGTTGGTGGCTCCAGGAGGGGCAGGGGGAGTCAGCCAGGCTAATTAGGGACACCTGGGCTAAGAGTAGTGGGAGGGGTAATCACCTGACTCTGAATAGAACTGTGCCCAGGCTGTACAATGCTGGCTCCGCCCCCTGTGGTGTGTCTGATCACTGAGCCCCCACCTGACAAAGGGGAAGAGGAGCTCAGAAAACAAAGTGCTCTAAATCCCCCTAACCCAGTTCTGACTGGTATCCTCAAGCCCTGTGCTGTGACACAAAGGGATATGTTGATATAAACATAGGGGCTGTGACCCCATGAAAATGCACAGCTTTGGTGTGCTGTTCCTGCTGGTGCGTGCTGTTGCTGGGGCCCAGGGGGGCTGCCATGAGGGGTTGCCTCCCTGGGCCCTGCATGCGGGGTGTGTCTGTCAGATAGAATGAGGCAGAGTGTAGGTGTCTGGTAGACTGGTGAAAGTGAATGTGGCTATTAAGGTATGCTGGTCTCCTGAATGGTTAGTCCTCATCATTGTCGCTGTGTCATCTCTGGTGAGGGTTGTCCATTTGGTCAGGTAGCTTGTCTTGGATGGTGGTGGGTAGGTTTGGCCATGAGTTTGTTAGGGTCAGGTCAGTGTGCAAATTTACTGTTGATTTTTATGATTTTGCTGTAGAAGAAGCTTGATTTCTATGTGCGCATGAGAAGTTGAAAATTGGCTATGCTTGTGAAAGAGAAGACAGTGAAACTCCTTGAGGTGCGGTGTGATGTGGGTGTGGATTAGAAGGTCGAGTATGAGCCTTGCGGTGGGATTCTGGATGGTCTTGGAGATTCTTGGAGATTCTGGGATAGAGTGTATTGCCATAGTCGAGCATGCTTGTGATGAGTGCTTACATGACCCTCCGTCTGGTGTTCTGTGACATCCACTTGAGATCTTTCATAGGAAGTATATAATGTGGAAGCAGGAGGTCCTAACTGCGTTGCCTTGTGCCATCATATTGAGTTTGTGATCTAAATTGACCCATATATTTCTTGTGTAGTCGGTGGGTGTTGGTCCTAGCTCTGACAGCCACCCATGGGGAGCCCCATGAGGAGGTCTTTTTTCCAATGGCCAGTACTTCTGTATTGACGGAAATGAGCTTTAAGGCAGTTTGTTCTCAACCAATCTGATGCTGTGGTCATGCGGTTGATGAAAGTGGTTTTGGTTTAGATGTTCTGGTCTGTCAGGGAGAGGACGAGCTAAAGTTGATGGTGATACCTTGAGATCGGATGATGTTGGCGAGTACTTTCATATAGATGTTGAACAGCGTGGGGCTGAGAAAGGACCCTGGGGGACTCTGCAGATCAGGCTCCTGGACTCTGATATGAAGGATGGTAATTTGACCATTTGTTTTCTAGTCGAGAGGAAGGAACAGGTACAGTTGAGTGGAAATCCTTTGATACCAAACTCATGGATTCTTCTGATTAGAGTGTTGTGGAGGACTGTGTTGAAAGCTGCAGGGAGGCCAAGCACGATGAAGGCTGCTGTTTCTCCTCAGTCCAGGGTGGTTCGGTTGTTCTTGGTGGTAGCGACAAGTTCAATTTTGGTGCATTACTTCTTTTTGAATCCTGATTGGGTGTTGTCCAGCAGGTGGTGGAGCTTGAGATGGATTGACAGTTGTTTGTTGATAGCCTTCTCAACCAATTTAACTGGGTAGTGGAGCAGGGAGATTGGTATGAAGTTGCTCAGTTGTTTCATGTCGGCTGACGGTTTCTTGAGGAGGGCGTTGACTTCTGCATGTGTCCAGTCATCAAGAAAAGTGGAGGAGGTGATGGATGTGTTGATGATTTGGGCGAGTGCGGTCCTGATGTGTGATGTTTCCAGGTTGTAGACATTGTGGGGGCATGGATCCACTGGGAACCCTGAGTGGTTGGTCCAAGTGAGTGCCACTATCGTCTCTGGTGAGGGTTGTCCATTTGGTCAGATAGCTGTCTTGGATGGTGGTGGCTAGGTTTGCCATGAGTTTGTAAGGGTCAAGTCGTGTTCAAATTTGCTGTAGCTTTTTACGATTTTGCTGTAGAAGAAGTTTGATAGGTCATTGCAGAGTTCTTAAGGGGGGATAATGTTGTTGATGGAGGCTAAGGGAGTGGTGAATTCCTTTATGATCGTGAACATGTCATGACATCTGCTGTAGCTTCCTTTGATGTGTTCTGCTAGCGCTTTCTTTTTGGTGTCCCTTATTTGATGGTGAAAGCATATGAGTGCAGCCTTCTACGTGGTTCTATCTGTGGTTTCATGGCTAGGTCTCCATTTCCTTTCTAGCAGTTTATAATGCCATTTAGTATCTTAAACTTCTTTTGTGTACTAGCTGGCTTTCTTTTTGGATCTGCTTTGCTTGTTGGGTTTCATGGATGAGAGGGAGTCGGCACAGTTTTTAATCCAGTTGTTGAAGTTGGTGATGTCCTTGTTGAGGGTATTTGGAGTTAGGTTGATGCATGCTATGGGCATTGAGCCAGCATGCTTCTGAAAATTTCCCACATCTTCAGCTTGGTAGGCTAATACTGTTGGGTGCATTAGTCAACAGCGTGCTGATTTCGAAGTGGATGATGGCATGGTCGGTCCATTTGAGCAGTGAGGTGGAGTTGTATTTGACATTATCGCTAGTCGTTAATATGTGGTCCAGTGTGTCACAGAAAAAAACGAAGGGTACAGGGACTTTATAGTAAGGCTCAGGTTTCACTCATACAAAACCAGTAAAATTCAGGTGTTATTATACTTAGTGAGCTAAGTAAAACTCTGGTCCCCGCAATGCACTTCATATGACCTCACACATTACTTCATTCATGACATGGTCAGTGACATTACTGATGATATCTCAAATAAGATCACTGATAACATCACTTATGATTGAGTCTGGACAGAGCTCGTGGAGTTTTACTTTGCGGAATTTTGAAGAGTTTCTGGAAAACCCCCACAAAATTCTGCAGATTTCTGCACTTGAGTGAAGTTGTAATATGTTTCACAAATGAAGCTGCAAAAGAAGGGTAGCAGTTAAAGAAATGTCATGCTGGAGTGCATGTGGTCATGCGGTTGATGAAAGTGGTTTTGGTTTAGATGTTCTGGTCTGTCAGGGAGAGGACGAGCTAAAGTTGATGGTGATACCTTGAGATCGGATGATGTTGGCGAGTACTTTCATATAGATGTTGAACAGCGTGGGGCTGAGAAAGGACCCTGGGGGACTCTGCAGATCAGGCTCCTGGACTCTGATATGAAGGATGGTAATTTGACCATTTGTTTTCTAGTCGAGAGGAAGGAACAGGTACAGTTGAGTGGAAATCCTTTGATACCAAACTCATGGATTCTTCTGATTAGAGTGTTGTGGAGGACTGTGTTGAAAGCTGCAGGGAGGCCAAGCACGATGAAGGCTGCTGTTTCTCCTCAGTCCAGGGTGGTTCGGTTGTTCTTGGTGGTAGCGACAAGTTCAATTTTGGTGCATTACTTCTTTTTGAATCCTGATTGGGTGTTGTCCAGCAGGTGGTGGAGCTTGAGATGGATTGACAGTTGTTTGTTGATAGCCTTCTCAACCAATTTAACTGGGTAGTGGAGCAGGGAGATTGGTATGAAGTTGCTCAGTTGTTTCATGTCGGCTGACGGTTTCTTGAGGAGGGCGTTGACTTCTGCATGTGTCCAGTCATCAAGAAAAGTGGAGGAGGTGATGGATGTGTTGATGATTTGGGCGAGTGCGGTCCTGATGTGTGATGTTTCCAGGTTGTAGACATTGTGGGGGCATGGATCCACTGGGAACCCTGAGTGGTTGGTCCAAGTGAGTGCCACTATCGTCTCTGGTGAGGGTTGTCCATTTGGTCAGATAGCTGTCTTGGATGGTGGTGGCTAGGTTTGCCATGAGTTTGTAAGGGTCAAGTCGTGTTCAAATTTGCTGTAGCTTTTTACGATTTTGCTGTAGAAGAAGTTTGATAGGTCATTGCAGAGTTCTTAAGGGGGGATAATGTTGTTGATGGAGGCTAAGGGAGTGGTGAATTCCTTTATGATCGTGAACATGTCATGACATCTGCTGTAGCTTCCTTTGATGTGTTCTGCTAGCGCTTTCTTTTTGGTGTCCCTTATTTGATGGTGAAAGCATATGAGTGCAGCCTTCTACGTGGTTCTATCTGTGGTTTCATGGCTAGGTCTCCATTTCCTTTCTAGCAGTTTATAATGCCATTTAGTATCTTAAACTTCTTTTGTGTACTAGCTGGCTTTCTTTTTGGATCTGCTTTGCTTGTTGGGTTTCATGGATGAGAGGGAGTCGGCACAGTTTTTAATCCAGTTGTTGAAGTTGGTGATGTCCTTGTTGAGGGTATTTGGAGTTAGGTTGATGCATGCTATGGGCATTGAGCCAGCATGCTTCTGAAAATTTCCCACATCTTCAGCTTGGTAGGCTAATACTGTTGGGTGCATTAGTCAACAGCGTGCTGATTTCGAAGTGGATGATGGCATGGTCGGTCCATTTGAGCAGTGAGGTGGAGTTGTATTTGACATTATCGCTAGTCGTTAATATGTGGTCCAGTGTGTCACAGAAAAAAACGAAGGGTACAGGGACTTTATAGTAAGGCTCAGGTTTCACTCATACAAAACCAGTAAAATTCAGGTGTTATTATACTTAGTGAGCTAAGTAAAACTCTGGTCCCCGCAATGCACTTCATATGACCTCACACATTACTTCATTCATGACATGGTCAGTGACATTACTGATGATATCTCAAATAAGATCACTGATAACATCACTTATGATTGAGTCTGGACAGAGCTCGTGGAGTTTTACTTTGCGGAATTTTGAAGAGTTTCTGGAAAACCCCCACAAAATTCTGCAGATTTCTGCACTTGAGTGAAGTTGTAATATGTTTCACAAATGAAGCTGCAAAAGAAGGGTAGCAGTTAAAGAAATGTCATGCTGGAGTGCAGAAGGTTTATCTTGGCTCTGGTGCGTGCAGGGACTGCTATTTAATTGGTGTTCAGTTTATCAGATATTACCTGTTATTGAACTGTTGTCATCGATAATATAGCTGTCACGGACTGCATGTGAATCTGATGCAGTCCAGTTCCTGGGGAGGGAGTTCCAAGGGTTCTGCAATGCATGCATGAAACATACACAGGCAGCGCTCACACTAGTTGGCCGGTGCCCCACTGCTAGTCACACTTGGCAATGCAAGAGGAGCGGGACTGCAATCACGCACAGAAGTCCGACATTTGAGTTGAGGCTGAATTGTGAATTAATTAAATATATTCTACCCAGGGCATTCAAGTGATATGGGTATGCACAGAGCATTGTTAAGGAATCTTGTGAGAACTGAGAATCAGAGTTAGTGGAGAGAGGCGCTGGGGAGTGAGCAATTGCCAATTGGGAGGCGGTGACATGCAGTAATTGTAGCTAGTGTGTGCAGGGAAACACATGAACAAATATGAACAGACTTTGGCAGCACGCGGGTCAAAAACAACACAAGTCGGGTACTCACCATAACAAATTGAAGGTAATCATGGCACAACCTGCCCCGGAGACAGGAGGAAAGAATAACCCAGTTCCAGGAGCTATGCTCTGGGTGAGTGAAGATATTCAGGCTTCCAAATACGGGCCCCGTAGAGGAATGTCTGCTGCAACATGTAAGAAGATGCCCGCAACACCTCCTCCTTCTCCTCACCAGCTGTAACATCTTCTTGTAAAGGAAAGAGACAGGCATGAAAAACATGGATATGCTGGTGAGGGGTAAATCCCTTTAATTCTGATTGTGCTCGTGTTGTTCTCTGCCTGCTGAGTGTCCCTTCCCAGGCCCACATACAGCACTTCCCCCTGGCATTGCTTCTCCCAGCCCTCCTCTCCTTGCCTCAGGCTGGCTGTGGCTTACCTGTTGCCTTAAATTCACAAACATCAAAATCACACACACACAGAGGATCTTTTGTACAATTAGTTGTGTCCACTTGCCTCCTGACGTCCTCAGGACTAAAGTGTACTTCATCCCCCAAGAAGCAGTGCTCCAGGAGGCGTGTTGGCAGAGTATTGGAGAAAGGGGGCTTGGGCTCTGATGACCTCTCAGCAATTCAGTTGTGTGGGTCTTACTGGAGGTAACAGGAGGGCTAGTTGACCCCTAAGAAACCTGAAGAGCCATGATGACTTAATCCCCCAAGGAGATGCATTTGCCAGTGATGGAGAAAGGTGGCATGGCAACTAAAAATCTCTCAGCAGACCCACTGTGTCGGACTTGCTGGAGATCGAAGTAGTGGTAATTGGACATTGGCCCAAAATGACCCTCAATAGCTATGGGGATTTTTTTCCCCTACTAGTAGTGTGCCAAGAGGTGCATTTGCAGAGTTGTAGTGAAAGGGGGTATGACCTCGTACTGGGTCTCAGCGACCTGCTGTGTGGGACTTACTGGAGACAACAGGAGTCGTAGTTGGCCCCAAGGACATCGTTAAGGGGAAACTACCCATCCTGGTATCCCCAATAAGTCCCACACCGAAGGATTGATAAGAGGTCTTTGGAGGCCATGCCCCCTTTCTTCACCACTCTGCAAATGTGGCTCAAGGTGAACTACTGGTTGGGAGATGACGTCTACTTTACTCCTGAGGGACCTTCGGGCCAAGAAGCCCTCCTAGTACCTCCTGTAATTCATACACAGTAGGATTGCTGAGAGCTGGTCGGAGGCCCAGCCCCCTTTCTCCACCACTCTGCAAAAGCAACTTCTGGATAAAAAAGACATAGAAATGCACTGAAAAAAACAAAGGTTACAGGGACATTATAGTTAGGAATTAGCATTTAAAAATCCTAAGAAATTCACTGAAAAAAAGCAAAGGTTGCATGGACATTATAGTTAGGAAATGGAATACAAAAACTTCGAAATGCACTCATTTAAAGTCCCTGTAATCTTTGTTTTTTTAAGTAAATTTCTACGATTTTCATATTAGATTTCCTAACAATAACGCCCCTGTAACTTTTGTTTTTTTCAGTGAATATATATACATATTTACTGAAAAAAATCAAAGGTTAAAGAGACATCGTATTTAGGCTCAGGTGTCACTCGTACAAAATCAGAGAAAATCAGCTGTTATAGTTAGTGAGCTAAGTGTAACTTGTTCACTCGCTCGCAATACGCTGCAATACACTCCTTATGATCTCACATTTTACATCACTCATAACATAGTCAGTGACATCAATGAATATATATATATACATATGAGTGATGTCACTGACCATGTCATGAGTGATGTAATATGTGACGTCATCAGCAGTGCATTGCAGGCGCGCAAGTTATAGTGAGTCCAACTAACTATAACGTGGGAATTTCAATGGTTTTATGTCAGTAAAATTTCCAGGTAACTATAACTGGTGTGAAACCTATGGTTTTTTCAGTGAATTTAATAGGTTTTTTAAATGCTAATTCCTAACTATAACTGGTGTGAAACCTATGGTTTTTTCAGTGAATTTCATAGGTTTTTTAAATGCTAATTCCTTTCTATATAGAGTTTCTAACCTATGTTTTTTTTTACGATTTGCTGTTTTGTGTAAGTATTCATTTTTGAGTTTTTTTTTATATCATTTTTTCCTTTTGCGCTCTGGGTGCGCGCTCCGGTAAGCTCTCCGGTAAGCTCTCCGGTAAGCTTTCCGGTAAGCTCACCGGTAAGCTCACCGGAAAGCGCACCCAGAGCGCTACCTTCGTTCGTGAAAAAAAATATGAATGAAAAGTTAATAATAATGCAAAACATTTCGTACCATACAAATAAAATCAGGTTTTTTTTATTAGGAAAATGATTATGCATTTCCGTAAAAGTATGATGACGTCACTTCGGCGCGCAACGTAAGCGCCCTCGGAAGCGCCTACGTTTGCGCCGCGTATACGCCCCCGGAAGCGCCTACGTTCGCGCCACGTATGCGCCCCGGAAGCGCCTACATTTGCGCCGCGTGTGCGCAACCGGAGGCGCTCTGGAGCGCGTAGCGTAAGCGCGTCGGGTCATGTGACCTTAAAATAACACTTTTCATTGGTTGCCAACAGTTTTTATTGCAAAGAATGAAATCCCCACCCATTTCCTTCACTTCTTCTTTCACTTTTGTGACTGCAAGACCTACCTTTTTGCTCCTGGATATTTCTTTGTTTTACAATGTTGCCAGACAATCCAGCAGTGAGGCTGAACCAGAATTCATCAATGAAGAGCCTCCTCAACGAAAAGTTAAGGAACATTTCATTTGGAATTTTTTTTAAGTCCCACCTGGCCAAAAAAAGGTGAATGCTCCAAAAGTGGAGTGCAGGATCTGCAAAGAAGAGCTGTCACGGGGTAACCCCTTAAAAAAGTACTCATTTGGGAACTTCACAATGATCCGGCATGTGGAGAGGAAGCACCCACAGAATTTTGCCCCGGAAAGTGTCAGGGCTCTGGCACAAGAGGTTCCCAGTGATGGGGCCTCTACATCCACCGGAGGAGCAACTTCTTCTGGGAGGGGGCAATCGCAGGAGCAGGTGCCAAACATTCAACCTGCATTTAACCATGGTGTCCTCAGATGCAGATACTGCAATCAACTCCTCACCTATGGGGAGCAAAGCGTCCAGCTCATGGTTCGAGCATTGGAGAACCGTCGCTGCCCTTCCCACCCCTAATTTTTTTTATTTTTTTTGCTCCTGTTGAGCAGTTTCCATTCCCTGTTTTTGTTCCTGTTTAGAAAAAAGAAGAAAAAAAAAGTTCTATTTAGAACTACCTCCAATTCTCATCAAAGAGCTATATTCTTAAAAAAATGAAAAAAGAGTAAGTGAAATAGAGTGCATTGATAATGGAAAGGAGAATGGGTACGAAAGAACAGAAAGGTATGAGAGGAGAAAGGAAGTGAAGTAGGAGGACTGAAAGAAGGTGAGTGTTAGGAAAGAAAGTAAGGAGAAGAAGAGTGAATATGGGGAATGTTGATATTCAAAGAAAATGTTGAAAAGGAACAGGGGTGTGGAAGGATAAAAAAAGATGCATTGCTGGAGTTGAAGGCAGAAGGCCTCATTTATGAAGCCATGCGTCACTTTAACGCCACCAAAGCTTCACTTTTTGTGACGCAACAGTCCAATAAAAAATGCACCTTATTTATTCATATTTACAAAGTGGCGTTTCTAGGTAAATACTGCACTTTGTAAACCCCTGTACCACATTATTCCTACGTCAGGTGTAATGTATGCAAAAGGGACGTATTGACGCAAGAAAGGGTCGTAGAGGTGACACAGTGAATAAACTGGAGGCCTCATTTCTGAAAAGTGACGCATCGCTACGTGAAAACAGCGATGCGTCACTTTTCTGTGCTCACCCCTTATGACATTCCAGATGTGTCATATTTAATGTAGGACGAATCAACTCGCAAGGAGTTACAGATACGTCAGTATTTCTGACGTACCTGTAAACACAAAATTGACGCATTACTGGAGTGCGTCACAAAAGTGACACAACTCCAGTAATGCGTCCTTTCACATGGGGAAAGCAACATGTGAAAGGTCTTGCATTAGTCTTACACCTGCTGTGAGGCAGGCGCAAGATTTTGACGCAACAGCATCCTAAAAGTGATGCAGTGGAATCTCATAGATTTCACTGCGTCGCTATTAGGAAGCTTTTTGCGGGGGAACGCCCCCTCTGCATATATTATACCTGACGCAGGTATAATGTGGCGCAGGGTTTAAAAAAGTGACCCATCTACCTAGATGCATCACTTTTTAAATAAAGCGTAACGATGCGCATTTTTTTACACCGCTGGTGCGTCACAAAACTGGCGGCGCAAGGCCTTCATAAATATGGTCCTGGATTTTCCCCGTGCTTCACTCCCAGGTGCGCTTTCCAGTGCGCTTCCCGGTGCGCGTACCGGGCCCTCCCCCCGTGCAAATCGAAAAAAAATATTTTTTTAAAATGCCCTGCGGGACCCTATTTTAGCCCCCACATTAAACCTAGGGGGTCAGGAGGGGGTCTACCCTGCCCCCTTATGGTCAATTCCCCCCTTTGTTTTTGCCACGTCTTGTGTCTCGATTTTACCGAGACACAAGATGGCGGCCGCTCCAGACTGTTTAGAATGTTTACAGACACCCAAGAGCCAATCAGCTTTCTGCGCGCAAGTCGCGTGGCGCGCCCGGTGCGCTCCCCGGTGCGCGTACCAGGGCGCGCCTATAGATATATATATTTTTTTTAACCTAAATTACTCAAAATCCACTGGAGCACATATCTTGAGACATAGCAAAGGCACATCAGGCTACTAGTCCCTACAATTTTGCAAAGTTTGGTGTAAATCCATTCAGCCGTTCGAGCTAAAAGTGAAATCAACTGCCCTATGGAAATTAACATGGGGAAAACGCATTTTGGGACCCCCCTTTTATCTCGGACCCCGCTTGACGAATCCCCCCCAAACTTTCAGGGAAGGACCAGGGCGCCGCGAGGCCATTTTGAGGAAATGTTCAGGCAGATTTGTCAACCGAAGCCGAAGTTATTCCAAATAGAATTTTGAGATTTAACTTTGAAAAAAATCCTAACTATAACTACCTACTGGCGACAGCCAGTAGGTAATATATGTATATATATATATATATATATATATATATATATATATATATATATATATATATATATATATATATATATATATATATATATATATATATATATATATATATATTCACTGAAAAAACCATAGGTTTCACACCAGTTATAGTTAGGAATTAGCATTTAAAAAACCTATTAAATTCACTGACAAAACCATAGGTTTCACACCAGTTATAGTTAGCTGGAAATTTTACTGACATAAAACCATTGAAATTCCCACGTTAAAGTTAGTTGGACTCACTATAACTTGCGCGCCTGCAATGCACTGCTGATGACGTCACATATTACATCACTCATGACATGGTCAGTGACATCACTCATGACATCACTGATGACACCATCCAGTAAATGTGTGTCTTTCTGAAAAAAAAAATTGTTTTATATATGTATTTGTAAAGGTCGATGGAAGAATAAATGTTTAAATAAGTGTGTAAATGGATGTTTTTTTTAAAAACAAATTGGTTGGTTAACTGGCTTAATAAGTGTATCTTAGTGAATACATATATTAGCGAGTATTGTTTAAATATTTAAATGTTTGTATCAGTGTTTCTCTTTGTGTATAAGTGGCTGCAGGGGTTGGTGACTGACTCACTGTTTGTATGTGTTTTGAAGACAGCATATGTACAGGACTGTATGGGTGGATGAGTGTGTATATGTGTGTGTTAGTGAGTGAATGACTGTCTCACTAGTGTCTTCATTAGTAACGACATATGTTTTAATCTAGTATATTTGAGTATTGATGTATATAAGTGAGTATATGTGAGAGTGAGAGATTGTAGGAGTTCCTGTTTAAATAAGTATGTATTTCTATAAGTGATTGTTTAAGAGTGTAAGTATGTGTAAGTTTCCTTAGAAGTAAGGTGGTAGTGTGTGTA
Organism: Lissotriton vulgaris; assembly: GCF_964263255.1. NCBI lineage: Eukaryota > Metazoa > Chordata > Amphibia > Caudata > Salamandridae > Lissotriton > Lissotriton vulgaris. Next base: position 677,065,633 of record NC_141699.1, on the reverse strand, counting down.
TAAATGTATATGCAAATAAATGGATGTTCAATAGTTTATTTGCATGTGTGAGTATGTGTGTGAGTAACTTTTGGATGACTGCTGATGTGTAACAGGATGTATAGGTGTATCACTACATATGATGAGTTAGTATATATATGAGTGACTATATAGAACTGTTGGTGAATGAGTGGATGTGTATATAGATGGTGGAATTACTGAATTGGTTGTTGTTACTGGTTTGGGTATCTCCATTTTTTTGAAAATGTTTGTTTCTATTTTTGAATATGTGTTTCAAGCGTTACATTACACTGAAATTAGGTCTGTCACTCTGTCACAAGGATGGTGTTATCAGTGATGTCATGAGTGATGTCACTGACCATGTCATGAGTGATGTAATATGTGACGTCATCAGCAGTGCATTGCAGGCGCGCAAGTTATAGTGAGTCCAACTAACTATAACGTGGGAATTTCAATGGTTTTATGTCAGTAAAATTTCCAGCTAACTATAACTGGTGTGAAACCTATGGTTTTGTCAGTGAATTTAATAGGTTTTTTTAAATGCTAATTCCTAACTATAACTGGTGTGAAACCTATGGTTTTTTCAATGAATTTCAAAGGTTTTTTAAATGCTAATTCCTAACTATAACTGGTGTGAAACCTATGGTTTTTTCAGTGAATTTCAAAGGTTTTTTTAATGCTAATTCCTAACTATATAAGACCTGAAAGCCCACCAGGAATCTCCAGTATGCGCCAGGGGACTGCATTGCAGAGAGGTGTAATGAAGCCACAACCCTTTTTACATCTCTCTGCAACACAGCCCCCGTGCATGTTTGAAGAGGGGGAACTAATTCCCCTTGCATACTGGTGGCCCCTGGGGGCCAATTAGCCCACCTGGAACCTCCAGTATGTGCCAGGGGCTGCATTGCAGAGGTGTAATGAGACTATGCCCCTTGTTACACCTCTCTGCAACGCAGCCCACTGCCGCGTTTGCAGAGGGGGAACTAATTCCCCTTGCATACTGGGGGTCCCTGGGGTCAACTAGTCCACCAGGAGCCTCCAGTATGCGCGAGGGAGCTGCATTGCAGAGAAGTGTAATGAGGCCACACCCTTGTTACACCTCTCTGCAATGCAGGCCACTGGCGCGTTTGCAGAGGGGGGACTAATTCCCCTTGCATACTGGGGGTCCCTGGAACCTATCTGCCCAAACACCGATATTCCGAACGATTGTAAATGACTTTTCTTGAGAAACATTTGGATTTGGATTATCGTGTCCTATACTTTGGAATTTTTGAAAGACTGACTTTGAGGATGCTATAAATTACTCGTCTGCCCGAATTGTGTGGGTAAAATTGATACCTAGTCACTTTGAATAAGAATATACTTATGTCTCGTCTAACATTTGGAAGAAATATCTAGTTATATGACAACAGGATACCGACATAACTTGAAGGAAATAAGAACGCCCTGAAGAAGTTCTGTTGTACAGAACGAAACGTTTCGGCTGGCTGTGGTACATAAACTTAAGGAAAATAAAAGCATTTGAATATACACCAAGATTCAGCGCTTCAACGAGGACTCTAAGTGATATGATTTGATTGGACTCATTGTGAAAGTGGTGCTGTGCCAAACTTTGGAATATTCTCCACTACTCTCTACTACTTACTCTCTCCTACTCCACTACTCTCAAATACTCACTCTCTACTACTCATTCTCTACTACTCTACTACTCTCTACTACTCTCTCTCTACTACTCACTCCCTACTACTCGCTACTCACTACTCCCTACTACTCGCTATCTACTACTCTCTACTACTCACTCTCTACTACTCTCTCTCTACTACTCACTCTTTACTACTCACTACTACTCTCTACTACTCACTCTCTACTACTCTCTACTACTCACTCTCTACTACACACTCTCTACTACTCTCTACTACTCACTCTCTACTACTCTCTCTCTACTAGTCTCTACTACTCACTCTACTACTCACTCTCTACTACTCACTACTATTCTCTCTGCTACTCATTCTCTACTACTCTCTACTACTCACTCTCTACTACTCACTCTCTACTACTCTCTACTACTCACTTTTTACTACTCTCTACTACTCACTCTCTACTGCTCTCTACTACTCACTCTACTACTTACTCTCTACTACTCTCTACTACTCACTCTCTACTACTCACTCTCTACTACTCTCTACTACTCACTCTACTATTCACTCTACTACTCTCTACTACTCACTCTCTGCTACTCTCTCTACTGCTCTCTACTACTCTCTACTACTCACTCTCTACTCTATATTTCTCACTCTCTACTCTCTACCTCTCTCTTCTTCTCTCTCTACTAATCTCTACCTCTCTACCGCTACCTCTCTACCTCTACATCTCTACCTCTCTACCTCTCTCTACACGCACACATATACACATATATGCATATATATATGCATATGCATTTATATATATGTATGTGTATGTATAAAAAAAACAACAAAACATTTTTTTTTTAAACAGCTACTTTTAAAACTGTCATTCTTTTACCCCATGGTACGCTCCCCGGTATGCTCCCCGGTGCGCGTACCGGGCGCTCCCCGGTGCGCGTACCGGGCGCTCCCCCCGCGAAAATAAAAAAAAAAATTTTTTTTTGCCCCGCGGGGCCCTTTTTGGCCCCCACATCAAACCTAGGGGGTCAAGGGGGGGTCTACTCTGCCCCCTTATGGTCATTTCCCCCTTTGTTTTGGCCACCTCTCGTGTCTCGATCCTACCGAGAAACAAGATGGCGGCCGCTCCGGACTGTTTAGAATGTTTACAGACACCCCAGAGCCAATCAGCTTTCTGCGCGCAAGTCGCGTGGCGCCCCCGGTGCGCGTACCGGTGCGCGTACTGGAGCGCGGCTATAGATATATATATTTTTTGAAACCTTAATTACTCAAAATCCACTGGAGCACATATCTTGAGACATAGCAAAGGCCCATCGGGCTACCAGTCCCTACAATTTTGCCAAGTTTGGTGGAAATCCATTCAGCCGTTCGGGCTAAAAGTGAAATCGACCGCCCTATGGAAATTAACATGGGGAAAACGCGTTTTGGGACCCCCCTTTTATCTCGGCCCCTGCTTGACGAATCCCCCCCAAACTTTCAGGGAAGGACCGGAACGCCGCGAGGCGATTTTGAGGAAATTTTCAGGCAGATTTTTCAACCGAAGCCGAAGTTATTCCAAATAGAATTTTGAGATTTAACATTGAAAAAAATCCTAACTATAGCTACCTACTGGCGACCGCCAGTAGGTAATATATATATATATATATGTATATATATATATATATATATATATATATATATATATATATATATATATATATATATATATATATATATATATATATATATATATATATATATTACCTACTGGCGACAGCCAGTAGGTATATATAGTTAGGATTTTTTCTCTATGGGACTTTTGAAAATTCTATGTCTAATAACTTTGGCGTTTGTGGACGGAATCGGCTGAAATGTTCAGGAAAATGGCACATTTTGTTTCTGAGCAGCCCCTTAAAATTGGGGGGGGTTTCGTCAAGGGGGGGCCGAGAAAAAAGGGGGTCCCAAAACGCGTTTTTCCCATTCATTTTTCCATAGGGCGTTTGGCCTCACTTTTAGCTCGAACGGCTGAATGGATTTGCACGAAACTTGGCAAAATTGTAGGGACTGTTAGCCCGATGTGCCTTTGCTAGGTCTCAAGATATGTGCTCCAGTGGATTTTGAGAAATTAACATTTTAAAAAACAGATATATCTGTGACAGCGTCCCGGGTAGCGTTCCGGTTCGCGAACTTTTCGCGTAACGGAACTTTGAGAAGCGAAGCTGATTGGCTCTCCGGTGTCTGTCAACATTCTAAACAGTCCGGAACGGCCCCCATCTTATCTCTCGGTAGGATCGAGAGACAAGAGGAGGAGAAAAATGAAGGGGGAATTTAATGAAAGGGGGCAAGGTAGACCCTTCTTGACCCCCTAGGAATGATGTTGGGGTTATTAAAGGGTCCCGTGGGGCAAATAAAAAAAAAATGATTTTTTTGCGGTAGAAGCGCTTCCCGGTTCGCGAAACGGGAATTCGCCATTTTGTGTTTCGTTTTAATTAAATTACAAGATGGAGGAAAAACAATGTGAGAAGTGGGTATAAGGGGGTACAGGAGACGTATCCTGACCCCCTATGTTTTCTGAGGGTGGCTGAGGATGCTCATATATGTTGATACTTGTCTTCCAGCGGCTGCGCGTGAGCGTTTTTTTTTTTTTTGCTGCGTCACGTCTGTTAACATTCGATTAGAAGGAAATCAGGAACTGCGAGTAAATATATTATTAAAAATAATTGTTATAAATTAATCCGTATTGATAAACATTGTCTGCGCCATCTTGCTTTTTTTCCAATGCCACACTTTTGTCGTGCCCGGCAGCCATTTTAGATGCCTTGACCAGACCCACTCTCTGCACGCCGCCGATCCTCAGCATGGCTCCCCACCCTCGCAAGCATCTCCCCCACGCACTGGTCACCCCCGCTCTCTCTCTCATGCATGGGTCATAAACCTCCCACCATCTGCGCTGCTCTTCCCTGAGAATCACACCCTGTGCCCGCCCGACACCTCCCTTTCACCCTATTCACTACCGCACCCTCTGACACTCCTCTTCCTCTGTGTCCGATTGTCCAGGCCGGTCCCAGGCTATCACCTAGTCCTGCGGAAGTAGTTTATGGCCCCAACTGTAAAGAATCACCCCTCTTCAAAGGAGTTACAGTAGATCAAGGCCCCCACCCCATGAGATCCGTCACACCACACGCGTTCCTACTATCTGATAACAATCCTGTATTGTGATTGGGGAGGGGATTCTCACTGTGAGGGTGTGTGGGACCGAGCCTGAAGCGGAAGAATCCAGGGATGCGTTTCTGTACATCAAAGTCTTCACAATTATGTGTCACATTAAAAATATATAGCACTCCAATAAAGTAGTAGGATTATAACACTTTAATAACTTATAAATATATACAACGCTACAACAAAGTAAACACGTTAAACATTTTTTTTTAAAACAAAGCAACAATGGTCTGCTGTGAGGTGGCGTCAGTAGCGGTCTGTTGTGCGAATAGTCCGATGGCAGCACAACGCGCTGAGACCGGGGGGGGGGGGGAGGCGGTGTGAACGGGCCTCCCCAGGTGGAGGCTCCTCTGCTGCAATGGGGCACCCCTTTACCGTTTCAGTTGCCATTCAGCGGTTTTCCGCCCGCTTTTGCTGCACTGTGCCTCATCTGCCATTCAGCTGTTTACCGCCCGCTCTTGCGGCTACAGCGTCTCGCCCACCATCCAGTTGAGTTGCGCCCGCTCTTGCGGCTACAGCATCTCGCCCACCATCTAGTTGAATTGCGCCCACTCTTGCGGTGCAGCGATAGGCGGCTGCTACAGGACTCTTAAAATGGCAGCCGGCTCTTCGGATTTGGGCCTGGTCCACTAAAATGGCCCTGGGACACATTTGAACTCGGACATTTGCCTGCTAGGGCTTTGGCCCCATTCTCGAAAGCGTCCCCTCAGCCTTGAAGATTCTACAAAAGTCATGGGGGCCCCCGACTCCCGCAGGCTTCCGGTGGGGAGCGGCTGCCATGATTGCTTGCGGAATGGCCACGACGGAGCTACGAGATGGTGGTGCTCTCATGCTGACGCCAGCTTCAGTCTGAAACATCCAGAAACACTGTAGACTATCAATTCGATGACTTCCGGTGGAGCCTCAACGTGACCCGGTAGGGAAGAACTTGCCTGATGGTTCTTGTTGCCTGTCCCCTCTGTTGTCATCTAACGGAACCTTTTTGGATTGCCGAGTGAGAAAAAAAAAGGTGGGGCTTTCATCGTTTGGGAAAAAAAAATGTTTTAATCCAATGAAATGTGTTATTTTTAGGTCATATGATAAAGCATTTCATCATTAGGAAACCAAAAGTAAAATGAACCAATGAAAAGTTTTATAAACAAGTCACATGACCTGTTATGCGGCTTTGGGCTATAAAAAGCCTACAAAATCCAGTGGCCTGTGAGGCGGTGTCAGTAGCGGACAGATGTGCGAATAGGCCGAAGGCAGCACAATGCGCCGAGATCCAGATGGCACAGAGGTGGTGTCCAGCAAGTTGCCGCACTGGTGTGGCCATCCTACAATGCTGCGCCGAAAGACGGCGTGGGGTGCCCGGGGGGGGGGGAGGCGGCGCGAACTGGCCTCTCTCACCTCCCCAGGTGGAGGCACCTGATGTGCAGTGCGGCGCCCCTTACCGTTTCACTCGCCGTCCAGCAGAGTTGCGCCCGCACTTGCTGCTACCGTAGGCCGAAGGCAGCACAACGCGCCGAGATCCGGATGGCACCGAGGTGGTGTCCAGCAAGTTTCACTGGTGTGGCCATCCTACAATGCTGCGCCGAAAGACGGCGTGGGGTGCCCGGGGGGGGGGAGGCGGCGTAAATGGGCCTCTCCCGCCTCCCCAGGTGAAGGCACCTCATCTGCAGTGGGGCGCCTCTTAGCGTTTCACTCGCCTTCCAGCTGAGTTCTGCCCGCTCTTGCGGCACAGTGCCTCACCCTCCATCCAGCTGAGTTTCGCCCGCTCTTGCGGTACAGCGTCTCGCCCGCCATCCTGCTGAGTTTCGCCCGCTCTTGCGGTACAGTGACTCGAACGCGCCGAGATCCGGATGGCACCGAGGTGGTGTCCAGCAAGTTTCACTGGTGTGGCCATCCTACAATGCTGCGCCAAAAGACGGCGTGGGGTGCCCGGGGGGGGGGGAGGCGGCGCAAACGAGCCTCTCCCTCCTCCCCAGGTGGAGGCACCACATCTGCAGTAGGGCGCCTCTTAGCATTTCACTCGCCTTCCAGCTGAGTTACGCCCGCTCTTGCGGCACAGTGCCTCACCCGCCGTCTAGCTGAATTGCGGCTTCTCTTGCGGTACAGTGACTCATCCACCATCTAGCTGAATTGCGGCTACTCTTGTGGTGCAGCGATAGCCGGCTGCAACAGGACTCTCAAAATGGTGGCCAGCTCTTTGGATTTGGGCCTGGTCCACTAAAATGGCCCTGGGACACCTTGGAACTCGGACGCTTGCCTGCTAGGGCATGGGCCCCATTCACGAAAGCGTCCCCTCTTTTGACTGATTGTTCTTGTTGCCTATTTCTTCTGTTGTCATTTAACGGAACCTTTTTCGACTGCCGAAAGGGGTTCTGGTCCGACCGCTGGTTGGTGGAGACATTTTGACTATATCCTGGACCTGCCCGGCCTCGCCCAAAATGGCGCTGGTATAAATGGGACTCGTAACTCCTTGTTGTGTACTGGTTGCCCAACCTTGATATCACAAGATACGTATGCAGTTTTGAAGCACATGGCGGGTTGGGACGAGAATTGATTGAACATTCGGACATCCCTATTGATATTAAGTTCTGATGTGTTATTGATTACTGTACTATTGAAAGTTCGAATTAACGTCACCCATGGTACTTGCCCGCAAATGTATATCTAGATAATTTTATTGTAACTGGCTCTGTCGTACTTTAATTATAAAATGTACGTCCACCGATTCCGCAAATGTTAGACACCTTAGTTCTTGCAACCTAATGGGTCGCCCGTTACGTTCTTCTACAGTGTAAATGTCCCCTCATCATATACGATTCCAGTTTGCTCCGTGGCCGGCCCACGTGGTTAAAGGCCCGTATTTGTATACTGACATTTTCACAATAAAGGTTTTTAAAACAAAACATGGTAGTAGTACCTAGATTGGTAAAGTTTTGAATAATAGCCACTGTTTTCGAATCAGTAAAAGGCAAGTGAAATAAAGCAGTCCAATTACATGACGGTTAAAAGGTATAATACGCAGGAACGCAGTAAGGATAAATGGTCAAGGGCTGTTGTGTTTTCCACTCCTGCAACATAAAGTGATCGATAAGAATCCGACATTCATGCCTATCAGCGACTAAGACAGCAAGCCGAACCTCTTTTGTTCAACGGCTCCCTCATGGGACGAAGAAACGCCCTTTTTCTCGAAATAGGAATATTTTACTTGCAGGACAGTTGTAAATTTCCCGGGAAAATACATTAGCCTGGAACATTGTTAGTGATAAACTGTAAATGCATCTGGGTCCTTTGCTTTACAAGTCAGAGTGAGAAAAAAAAGGTGGGGCTTTCATCATTTGGGGAAAAAAAATATTCGAAAGCAATGAAAAGTGTTATTTTTAGGTCATATGACCAAGCCTTTCATCATTAATCAATCAATCAATCAATGACACTTATATAGCGTGCTACCTACCCGTAGGGTCTCAAGGCGCTGGGGGGGGGGGGTGCCGCTACTGCTCGAACAGCCAGGTCTTCAGCTTCTTCCTGAAGGAGAGGTGGTCTTGGGTCAGGCGCAGGTCGGGAGGGAGGGAGTTCCAGGTCTTGGCGGCCAGGTAGGAGAAGGACCTTCCTCCCGTAGTCGCTCTTCGGATGCGGGGGACGGCGGCGAGGGCGTGGTTGGCTGATCGGAGGTGGCGTTTGGGAGCGTAGAAGTTGATTCGGCTGTTGAGGTAGCTCGGGCCCTGGTCGTGTAGGGCTTTGTGTGCGTGGGTGAGGAGGCGGAAGGTGATTCTTTTGTTGACGGGGAGCCAGTGAAGGTCTCTCAGATGTCCGGTGATGTGGCTGGTTCGTGGGATGTCGAGGATGAGTCTGGCTGAGGCGTTCTGGATCCGCTGGAGTCTCTTCTGGAGCTTGGCGGTGGTACCGGCGTAGAGGGCGTTGCCGTAGTCCAGTCGGCTGGTGACGAGGGCCTGGGTGATGGTCTTCCTGGTCTCGGTGGGGATCCACCAGAAGATCTTCCGTAGCATGCGTAGGATGTTGAAGCACGCCGAGGAGACGTTGTTGACTTGCCTGGTCATGGAGAGGGAGGAGTCCAGGATGAAGCCCAGGTTGCGTGCATGGTCTGTCGGTTTGGGTGCGGTGCCCAGGGCGGGAGGCCACCAGGAGTCGTCCCAGGCGGAGGGTGAAGAGCCCAGGATGAGGACCTCCGTCTTGTCAGAGTTCAGTTTCAGGCGGCTGGTCGTCATCCACTCGGCTACCTCTTTCATCCCTTCGTGCAGGTTGGCTCTGGCGGAGGCGGGGTCGTTGGTCAGGGAGAGGATCAGCTGGGTGTCGTCGGCGTAGGAGATTATGCTGAGGTTGTGTTTGCGTACGATGGCCGCGAGGGGGCTCATGTAGACGTTGAAGAGGGTGGGGCTCAGAGATGACCCTTGAGGGACGCCGCAGATGACTTCGGAGGCCTCTGACTTGTACGGTGGTAGGCATTAGAATAACAAAAGTAAAATGAACCAATGAAAAGTTTTATTAACAAGTCACATGACCTGTTATGCTTACGTTACGGGCTGCGCGCCGCGCTCTGGATCGTTTCCGGGAAGCTGCGCCTCGCGCACCGGAGCACTTCCGGGTGCGCTAACGCGGCGCGTCATATGACGCATTACGTGACAATGCAGGTCCAGAATGTAGTCAAAATGTCTCCACCAACCAGCGGTCGGAACACAACCTCTTTCAGCAGTCCAAAAAGTTCTGTTAAATGACAAGAGAAGGGACAGGCAACAAGAACCATCAGTCAAAGAGGGGAGGGCAAGTTCTTCTCTACCGGGTCACTTTGGGGCTCCACCGGAACTGATCGAATAGGTAGTCTACAGTGTTTCTGGATATTTCAGACTGAAGCTGGCGTCAGCATGAGAGCACCACCATCTCGTGGCTACGTTGTGGCCATTCCGCGAGCAATCATGGCAGTCGCTCCCCACCGGAAGTCTACGGGAGTCGGGGGTCCCGGTGACTGTTGTAGAATCTTCAAGGCTGAGGGGACTCTTTTGGGAATGGGGCCCATGCTCTAGCAGTCAAGCGTCCGAGTTCCACGGTTACCCAGAGCCATCTTTGCAGGCCAGGCCCAAGTCTGTGGAGCCGACCGCCATTTCGGGAGCTCCGTAGCAGCTGCCTGTCGCTGTACCGCAAGATTGGGTGCAATTCCGTTGGATGGCGGGTGAGACGTTGTAATAGCAAGAGCAGGCGCAATTCAGCTGGCCGGGCGAGGCACTGTGAAGCAAGAGCGGGCGCAAGTCAGCTGGTCGAGTGAAGCGCTTGGGTGTAGCTGAGAAACCTCCACCTGGGGAGGTGGGGGAGGCTCGTTCACGCCGCCTCTCCCTTCTACTGCACCCCACGCCGTCTCCTGGCGCAGGTATATGTGATGGTCGGACCAGGGCACCACAGGACGTGTCTTCAGGTCAAACGGATTGTGGGACAAGGTGTGGAGCAGGTGCAATTATCTCGGGGGCCTCCGTCAAGCGGTTCAGGGAGGCACCGCATCACATTGTTTCCAATGCAGTCAGGTCCACAAACAGCCCCCACTTACTTTGAGAATAGTGAAGCTGCAGCAGGTGCAAATAAGCTTCAGACAGTGTAACAAGCGCTGCTCGGAACCCTCAACTATGGCACCCAACATCCAGGACTTATGCCATTTGTGCAAGGCAGTGACATCGAAGCATCTCAGGGACCAAGCAACATACCATATCCAGAGTCCTTCCCACAACCTCTGCCTTCCTTCTTACCTAGTTATTGTTCTTTCACTCCCACTCCAGGCTTTTAGTCTGTGGATGGAAAACCATGATAAGTAATCAAGGTAGGGAGGAGGAATAAGTGTCCACTTGCTTCCCCTGGGTAATTATGGAGGTTATCAGGTGTGAAATGGACACTTGTAACAAATCTCAACTTTTGGATAGATTTATGATATTCTCAAAAACACAATGTTTTAGTTGGAATAGCGGTATATATCTTTCATCCGCCCCTACATTGTAGTTGTGGCAGTTATCATTGAATACCATAAGACATGCTAGGTGCCTGCCTCATCCAGAGGCTCCTCTGGTTTCGATTTGCAGTGTCCAGAGATAGATTGAGGTGTGAGTTACAATTGTAGGGACCCCAAAAAAAAGAAGAGAAAATAAAAAATAAAAATTAGGTCTACACCCAGGTTTTTATTAAAGGTGTGGAACCAATAATTAAAAAATTATGGTACTTTTACTAGACCGTGTAACTGGGTCTAAAAGTATGGCTTCAAGAATTGTGTCAACATGTTTCAGCCCCCTATGGCTCAACGGAGTCTACAGGGCTTTCGTCAGGACTAAACAGACATACAAACATAGAGTAATTACTTACACATTTTGTGCAGTATACTTAGATGGCTAACTGGTAAATTTTTCAGTGGCCATTCCAACTCTTTTTAAATCTAAAAGACAAATAAAAAACAGTGCTTTTAATGTCATCAAATCATGTTTGCTTTTGGCACCAGAGTACGTATTAATCTCTTAATAGAATGTTGAAAATTACAGAATATTTCTGTTGTGGAGTTACAGGAAGGAGCAATGTGTGGCAAAAGGACTGAGACGTAGAGATAATAAACTCAATAGTGTATATGGGTCCAGCCTTAGCTAAGCGGACGATTAATACAAAATGGAGTGGCATGTGTAGGTGGCTGTTACGAAAATGCCCAGAAATAAGGAGATTACTTCTAGAAAGCATAAGCTGGCCGTTGGTATATATATAGCTGCCAATTCATAATAGCGCTGTTGTTGCAGCAGAGCTGAGGTATTAAAGTCTCCTTGTCCTGTTTTAAAACATAACTCTTATCATAAATGTTAATCGCCCTTGTCAATTTCAACATTGTTTATTTGAGGACCGTCTAACCAAGCACAGACATTTGTTGATAAAGTTTTGCCACTCAATTGACTAGCACCAAGTGCTCCCACTGTAACAATTCAGCCTCTTATTTTTCGATATAATATTTTTTGATAAAGTTTTGATCCTCAATAAGACTTTCACAACAACATAACAATTGTTTTCATATTAACTGGTGCATTATTAAGATTCCTTCAAATATCATACACGAGCGTTGAGTGTTTTTTCGCTCTTCATTACCACGTGTTTTTTACTTTAAATACGTTTCACTGACTCTGACCCCACGTCCAGGGGCAGAGTCAGCACAAGAGGCGGAAGCTTTCCCCAACGCGGGTAATGGCGGCGGATGAGCGTTTTCCCTTTTTCCGAAAAACAACAGTGGTAAGGTGACTAGTATCTAACCCGTATCCCTATTACCCTTCACAGCTCTGAGGCGGTAACTTAGCCTGTACCCCTGACGGAGCCTCTTCTTATCCACAATATAGGTAAGAGCGCCAGCGTACCAGGCTACTCTTTTCTTCTCTTACCTGTCGAGCGCATTAAAAGCAAAACGTGTGAGTTTCCATGCACTAAAGGGAACCTGCACTTCTATTTACATACCGTCGCTACACTGTACATATTGTTTTACCACCAACATGACGTCTCCTCAAAATGAGAAGTGACATTTAAAGTAGTGCACTGTTTCCCATAATTCTGTGGAGACTTTAATACCTCGGCTCTGCTGCAACAACAGCACTATTATGAATTGCCAGCTATATATATACCAACGGCCAGCTTATGCTTTCTATAAGTAATCTCCTTATTTCTGGGCATTTTTGTAACAGCCACCTACACATGCCACTCCATTTTGTATTAATCGTCCGCTTAGCTAAGGCTGGACCCATATACACTATTGAGTTTATTATCTCTACGTCTCAGTCCTTTTGCCACACATTGCTCCTTCCTGTAACTCCACAACAGAAATATTCTGTAATTTTCAACATTCTATTAAGAGATTAATACGTACTCTGGTGCAAAAAGCAAACATGATTTGATGACATTAAAAGCACTGTTTTTTATTTGTCTTTTAGATTTAAAAAGAGTTGGAATGGCCACTGAAAAATTTACCAGTTAGCCATCTAAGTATACTGCACAAAATGTGTAAGTAATTACTCTATGTTTGTATGTCTGTTTAGTCCTGACGAAAGCCCTGTAGACTCCGTTGAGCCATAGGGGGCTGAAACATGTCGACACAATTCTTGAAGCCATACTTTTAGACCCAGTTACACGGTCTAGTAAAAGTACCATAATTTTTTAATTATTGGTTCCACACCTTTAATAAAAACCTGGGTGTAGACCTAATTTTTATTTTTTATTTTCTCTTCTTTTTTTTGGGGTCCCTACAATTGTAACTCACACCTCAATCTATCTCTGGACACTGCAAATCGAAACCAGAGGAGCCTCTGGATGAGGCAGGCACCTAGCACGTCTTATGGTATTCAATGATAACTGCCACAACTACAATGTAGGGGCGGATGAAAGATATATACCGCTATTCCAACTAAAACATTGTGTTTTTGAGAATATCATAAATCTATCCAAAAGTTGAGATTTGTTACAAGTGTCCATTTCACACCTGATAACCTCCACACGATGGAAAACCATGAACATACACTCACCTATGATAATCTTACTATTGATGGTTTATTTTGAGCCCAAAATACAAAGGCTTGTTTGGATCGATGTTGCAGCAGGCTGCCATGTAAATAGTTATTTAATAAAAGTTTTACCCTGTTACTTTGCTGGTGTGTTGTATATATTTATAATATTTGTATAGTGTTTGTCGTTATTTTGGGTGGGATGGGCGGCGGAGCCGAGCTGTCTTGCAGCCATCATGGTGTCGAGCTCAGTTCCTCTCACTAGTTTCGTATTTGTCATGAGGTGTTGTTCATAATGTTTAAATTTTAGCGAGGTCAAAAAGAGATCCCATTAGTGGCCTACTGATTTTGCTTGATTCATTTTCTTTTTTAATGATTTTTCACTATCTGCAAAGACTAAACAGAGTATTGCGACTCTGTGCTTGTTTGTAAATAGAGAATGAACCAAAGAGAACCAATTCCAAAACAATAAATGCTAGGATAACAATCAATCAAATGGAGAGGGAAGCAGGCACGACGGATTACAACGGGGGCAAAGGCCTGTGTTACCTACCCTTCACTATCTGCAAAGAGAGAATACTCCTAAAAGAAAAGAGGAGGGGGGGCAGCGTTCAAAGCACATCAGCGTGCATAAATACGAAAATGTTTTTACCTACCACGTACTTGACATTTTACAGCTTTTGATATTTGCTATTAAAAAACCATTGAAATTCACTGAAAAAACCATAGGTTATAGACCATATATAGTTAGGAATTAGCATTTACAAAACCTTGAAAATTCACTGAAAAAACCATAGGTTATAGACCATATATAGTTAGGGATTAGCATTTACAAAACCTTAATTTACTCACACAAAACCATTGAAATTCACATATATAGTTAGTTGCACTAACTATATATCGCGCACCCGCAATCCACTGCTGATGATGTCACATATTTCATCATTCATGACATGGTCAGTGACATCACTGATGACATCACTGATGACATCTCAAATGACATCACTGATGACATCACTGATGACAACACCCAGTGACTGTATGTTTCTGTAAAGTTAAAATATGTCTTACATATTGAAGAATGAGTGGATGTATAAGCGTCTGGATGAAGGATTTAGTAGGTGCATGACTGACTGTATGAGTGAGTGATTTAATGTGTCTCACTGAGTGCATGGGTTAGTGACTAAACTGTCTTAATTTGTGCATCATTATGTCTGTTGTTCTGTAAACTGCTGCATGTGTTGATCAGTAGCTATATGAGTAACTCTATGGGTTATTGATTGGTTGCCCAAGTATTTGTATGGGAGACTGAGTGTGTGTGTGGGTGGCTGGGAGGTGTGTGACTCTGTGCATAGATGTGTGAGTAGTTGATTCACTATATGTATGGGTTCAAAAGTGCATGTGGAAACAGCTGTATGGGCGGTTGACTGTCTGCATGAGTGTATTGGTGAGTGAATGGATTTCTCAGTGCTACATGTCAAAGTAAGTACATATGTAAAACACAGTACATGTGAGAGTTGACATATATAAATAACTGTGCATAAGAGCCAGTGAATGTGTGAGTGGCTGTATGGATCATTGTGAACATGTATCAGGGATTGTATAAGAGAGTAAATATATGTTAGTATATGTTTGAATAAGTAAGGTGTGTATAACTGTATAGTTGAGGAAATGGAGGTGTGATTGATTCTTTGCATGACTGACTAGGTGTGTGAGTAACTCCATGGATAAGTGACAGTCTGTGAGTGTCTGTTTACACTGATTGTATCTAAGGGTATATTAGAGTCTGAAGAGGTTCATTGTATTATCACATAAATGATATCATCAGTGATGTGATCAGTAATGTCAAATGAGATGTCATCAGTGATGTCATTTGAGATGTCATCAGTGATGCCATTTGAGATGTCATCAGTGATGTCATCAGTGATGTCATTTTAGATGTCATCAGTGATGTCACTGACCATGTCATGAATGATGTACTATGTGACATCATCAGCAGTGGATTGCGGGTACGCGATATATAGTTAGTGCAACTAACTATATATGCGAATTTCAATTGTTTTGTGCGAGTAAATTA
The DNA here is from genome assembly GCF_964263255.1 of Lissotriton vulgaris. NCBI lineage: Eukaryota > Metazoa > Chordata > Amphibia > Caudata > Salamandridae > Lissotriton > Lissotriton vulgaris. The sequence goes on along the minus strand of NC_141699.1, from coordinate 677,050,217 downwards.
AGGTTTTGTAAATGCTAATCCCTAACTATATATGGTCTATAACCTATGGTTTTTTCAGTGAATTTTCAAGGTTTTGTAAATGCTAATTCCTAACTATATATGGTCTATAACCTATGTTTTTTTCAGTGAATATATATATATGTATCACCCAAAGCTTGCTCAGCAGTTCGAAGCTGCACTCCCAAGCAGGTTAGGAACATACTTTATTTAAATAAAAGCTAGCCAGCTTCGCATCCCGTATGGCAGTCCTTTGGCCGACGCGTTTCGGAGAATTCTCTCTCCTTCTTCTCGGGCCAATGCGAGCACTTGGAAACATTCACTGTTGGAACTGCAAACCCTGTATGCTATTTGAAAGTCACTAATTGGCCTCCGGTGTGCCCTCGATCTTCACATTGGTCCCATTGCATGCTGGTTAATGTAGTTCCCCATTTTTTTGCATACTTTTTGCCCTATATTTATATACAGGGCCCTATATGGAACTCCTCCTTTGTCTTTTCCAAAACGGACACGGACCAAAAGTAGGTGCAAAAGGCCAAAAGTAGGTGCAAAAGGAATATTTTTATTTCATAGTCGCCATAACGTTTCGGCTCATCTGAGCCTTGATCACATGAAGCGTCACGGAAGGTCCTGCTGACAAGAGACACAAATCAGACTGGCATCGCGCTGCTTGCAGTGTTTTTGTGCTCAAGGGATCGAGAGGTTTGGATGTCCGCCAAAGTAACAGGAGAAAGAGTGCAGCAGGTGGTATTTACCCCGTCAGGACGTTGTGTGCCTGCACGGCAGTCCCCGCACAGCACTAATCCTTGTAACTTGGTCCAGCAGCCCGAGGGGACTTGAGGAGGTACTTTGGGACGCGGAAGCTTCATAAAAGAGCCACACCATTCAAAACTGCAAAGGACATTGGAGCTGATATTTCCAGTTTTTCTGCCCCCCCCATACCACCGGCCCGGCAGCAAGACCATGTTGCATGCTGGGAGTTGCAGTTCCTACATACTCACGTGATCTCCAACAGGTGAGCCAACGTACTTAGGGGAGGAGTCTAGTGTCGACCGCAGTATTTAGCGAAGCAGCTTTGATGGAACATTGCGTGACTCTCTGTTGGGGCATGGGCACTGAGGAAGGCTTTTGAAAAGCCGAAATGCATTTGCTGCTACCAACTGATGCAACCGTGAAATAAAGAGCTTCCACAGGACTCCCCTCTGACCTCCGCGCTTTTCTTCATTGGGTAGTGGTTATTTCATGTATTTTCGGGCCAAGCCAGGAGCGCCTCACGGAAGGTCCTGCTGACAAGAGACACGAACCAGACTGGCATCGCGCTGCTTGCAGTGTTTTTGTGCTTGAGGGATCGAGAGGTTTGGATGTCCGCCAAAGTAACAGGAGAAAGAGTTCAGCAGGTGGTATTTACCCCGTCAGGACGTTGTGTGCCTACACAGCAGTCCCCGCACAGCACTAAACCTTGTAACTTGGTCTAGCAGCCCGAGGGGACTTGAGGAGGTACTTTGGGACGCGGAAGCTTCATAAAAGAGCCACACCATTCAAAACTGCAAAGGACATTGGAGCGGATATTTCCAGTTTTTCTGCCCCCCCATACCACCGGCCCGGCAGCAAGACCATGTTGCATGCTGGGAGTTGGAGTTCCTATATACTCACATGATTTCCAACAGGTGAGCCAACGTACTTAGGGGAGGAGTCCAGTGTCAACCGCAGTATTTAGCGAAGTAGCCTTGATGGAACATTGCATGACTCTCTGTTGGGGCATGGGCACTGAGGAAGGCTTTTGACAAGCCGAAATGCATTTGCTGCTACCAACTGATGCAACCGTGAAATAAAGGGCTTCCACAGGACTCCCCTCTGACCTCCATGCTTTTCTTCATTGGGAAGAGGTTATTTCATGTATTTTTGTGCCAAGCCAGGAGCGCGTCACGGAAGGTCCTGCTGACAAGAGACACGAACCAGACTGGCATCGCGCTGCTTCAGTGTTTTGGTGCTCGAGGGATCGAGAGGTTTGGATGTCCGCCAAAGTAACAGGAGAAAGAGTGCCGCTCGCAGCCACTTTCTGGGACAAAGGACTCTGCAATAAGGACTCTGGGCTGTATCTGTGCCCCACTGAGCCTGCAATCACTAAGGAAGTTTCCCGCATACCACCTATCGGAGCACGCTGACAGGGGCCGGGACTGCGAGAACCAGGGATCAACGCGCTCAGTGAACGCAGCGCACCTGGTGTCTCTTCCCGCCCCCTGCTCCTCCTGGCTACATACGGCTCGCGGCCCCCGCTTCGCGGGAGCCACTCGCAGCCGCTTTCTGGGACAAAGGACTCTGCAATAAGGACTCTGGGCTGTATCTGTGCCCCACGGAGCCTGCAATCACTAAGGAAGTTTCCCGGATACCACCTATCGGAGCACGCTGACAGGGGCCGGGACTGCGAGAACCAGGGATCAGCGCGCTCAGTGAACGCAGCGCACCTGGTGTCTCTTCCCGCCCCCTACTCCTCCTATTTGACCACGCCCAGGAGTGCGAGCGCGGGACGCGCGTGGGACTCAGCCCGGGGCTAGGCCCGGGCAAAGGGCGGGCCGTTTCTTGGCCGTTCGGTGGCTGAAAGAGGCTGGGCTGGGCCAGTTCTCTGACATCTAATGTCCCCCCTCTCATCACTACTTCAACCAGTAAGACTGTTCCGTTTTTGACATTGAGCACCCATGCTATGCGCTTATACTGTACCTATCCATTGGAATTGTTTATTTACTGTCTTACTCCATTGAGTCCTTTATACCCAGTGTTAATTCATAGGACCTCCTCCCTGGTTGCCCCACTAATAATATCCATCTATTGGGTACAAGGTTGGAGGGGTATTTATCTGGGGTTTGTATTTTTATTACTAAAGGCTACTCTGTGGAAATTCAAAGTAATTAATTTAAACAACACTAGCCCTGCTATATATTCCTAAAACACTGATTCTCTTAGTCCCCATGGCTGCTACCCACGAAACAAACCTGCTGCCTGATGTAGGGGGAAATAGCAAAGGTACCCTGGATAATTGCTTTAGAAAACCTGCTCCCGACATGGAAAGGGATTGCGAACTGAGCTGAGCGTCGCCGTTCTATTGAATCTATTAAAAACAGATCCCCTGTGGTCGCACTATCCCAGATTAACCCAGTGGGTGTAGGCCTGACACAAGGAAACGAGGACCCGCTATCTACACAGGGGATTCCTATGCTTCTGCGAGATACGCCCCCTTCATCGACCGCCCTTAATAGTGTGGAAGAAAATAACACTTTGATCACTAGTGACATTAGCACTTTAATAGAAATAATACCCGACAATCCTCGAGTAGCAGTGGTGAAAAAGAAAGTTGGGAAGCGTGAAGTTGTCAAAGTCGTTGGTCCGCCACCAAATAAGAGACAGAGGAGGGGAGGTGTTAAACAAAGAGTTAAGATCAGCCACACTGACTTTGGAAAGGATAGAAAGGTTACTGTTACACCTGCACCCACTATAAAGGCTACATTATCTCCCGATCCGGCCCAGGAGGTATCACATGACACATTAGCCCCCATAAACACCCCTACACTGACTGTAGCTAGACCTGGTTTAATATCTACCAGGAACTGTACACCCAAGGAACAATTGTCTACTCTCTCCCTCGACTGCATTGAACATTTACTCAGGTCATTTACATCTCCCATACTAGAGAGGCTGAAGAGGTTGGAGCAACGGCTGGGGGACATAGAAACGGCCATTACCAACAAAGCAGGTCTATCGAAAGATCCAGTAAAGCCAGCCTTTCCCCCGCAGCCGGAGTGCCATCCTCTACCCCTGCAATTCAAATGTATTCAAATCCATCTAGCAACCCTGTGAGCCGCAATCACCAAGGGGGGAATCCACCTAAGGCAGTTCACCAACCCGCCCCACACTTCTGCAAGAAAATCCCGAAGGGGGCTGGTATAGCTGTCGCTGGAAATAAGCAGGTGGCAGGGGGGAGGGCACATACAGATAGAGCAGGAAATCAGAGGGCCCGCCAAGTTGGACTACCACCTGACGCGGTCCCCTATGTGGTTGTACTTACGGGCGTCCCTACCTTAGAAGACGCCAAGAGGGAAGGCTTCAGTCAACTAAAAAATAAAACCATGCACTGGCTCAGCCAGCACAGACCGCTCCCATGTAACATCAACAGAGAGATTGTCCACGTGCTGCGACTCTCCTGGCTGGGGAGCCGAGTGAAAGATATAGAGGGTGATTTAATAATTATAAATTTTAGAGATCCAGGTGCGGTCAGACACATCCTAAATTGGATGCCAAGGACCTCTGGTTCAACCATTGTTCCTTGCGACCTAACCTACTTATACCCAAGATCCCAGGTGACTCCCATAATGTCCTTTGGGGTCCCTTCTGGCCTTTTGAATAATCCTCCCACAACACTTAACAACCAATATATGTAGCAGGCCCCCAATCCCACAATGCCCACAAATTTATTTGGGTGGAATACCGTACCTCACAGGGGGCACGGGAATAACTACAGAAGTTCGGACCACCCGCAAGGAACTAGGGGAATGGACCATTTGTTGCCATTTACTCCCTTTGAGATAACTAACAGATTTGAAGCATTCTCAGGCTTGGATGACTGCGAATGACGGTTGGGGTCCCCTGTTAATATGTCTGAGTTGAGGCGAGTTTCTAGTACTTCCACTATTACACCATTCGCCTCCATAACTGGGACCTCGCAGGAGGAGGATAAAGCCTTATGCAAACTCCTTAGTTGGAGCGTTGCAGGCTTGAGAGCTAAAAGGGAAGATCCTTTATGGATCAATTTTATTTCTTCCTTTGATGTGATAGCCATCCAAGAATCCTGGGAAACCTCAGTAAACATTTGGCTAGATGGTTTTGCTAGCTTCTTTGTACCAGCGACACCCAGCTCGGCGGGGAGAGCTAAGGGGGGTCTAACTTTCCTCTTCTCCCTACATCTTGCGAGGTCTTTTAAGCAACTAGAGACAGGCTCCCCTAATCTTTTGATTGTGGAATGGACTTTTTCACTGATCTGCTCCATCCTACTAATTCATTTTTACAACTCCTGGGAGAGGGTAATGGATACTGATCACATTGCAACCCTAGAGAAATTTTTGCATAACTTCAATCTTAATAAGCACACTGCTTTTGAGCTCATCGTGTTGGGCGATTTTAATACCCATTTATGTAACCTTCCCTGCTATATAGGTGAACACGCGGGACCTTTAGGGGTGTCTATTCCCCTCTTTGAACATACAAAATCAGGGGAAGCGCTGGAAGTACTATTGGCCAGTTTTAATCTTTATGAATCTCTTAACATAGGTGGGGGGAATAGAGTCCCCACCTATAAAGGCACGCCTCAAGGGTCCATAATCGATTATATATTCACCACCCCTGGGCTAAACACCAAGGTGAAAACCTATAGGACAATTCCCTCATCCTATAGTGATCATAACCCTGTGCTATTGGTGATGTGTTGGGGAGACCTTAAACGTGAGCGCTTGGGCCTCCCTAATGTGCAGGCGGCACTTGTGCCTACTGATCAGGGTAGGCGGCTCAAGTGGGGAAGGTGATCCCAGATTATTTTATGGCAACCTTATTGCCTAAAATCGAGGGAGATATAGAGACATGTTTAAATCAAGAGGCCTCCAATCGTACAATCATACAGGCTTTTGAATCTATATGTGTCCAAATATCGAGGGACCTGACAGTCAAGCCTACCAAGAGATTGCCTAGAACACCAAAGTAGTTTGACGCCGACTGTTCACGAATACATACCCGTTTGAAGTGCGCGTTAAAAGCCATACCGAGGGACAAGGCTCTTATTGCCAACTTGAGGAGGGAATACAAACTGACCTGAAAGGGGAGAAAAGATTAACTTAAAAGTGAAGCGTGGGACAAACTTCTCTCTATCGACGTCTTGCGAGACAGCAAGAAATTTTGGGAGATCATAAATCCCCCTTTTTTTGCCGGGGCACATAACGCTGCCACTGACTGCGTCATTCCGGATGAGAAGTGGGTCATCCATTTCAAAGACGTCTATGGTGACAAAAATAGTACAGCCCCGCGCGGCCAAATGGTTGCTCGGGTGTCCCCCCGGTAGATTTCTCTGAGGAGGAGGTGTTGAAGGCCATTTTGGAGACCTCAAAAAACAAGGCTCCGGGCGCCGATGGCGTACCTGCAGACTTATATAGACATTCCCCGATAACTTGGTCTCAGGTACTAACCAAAGTTTTCAGGGCAGCAAATGACAACGTGTTCCCCAATACCTGGGCAACCTCCATTATAGTACCAATCTTTAAAAAGGGACAACGTGAGGACCCGGGGTGTTACAGACCCATTTCCCTCCTTGACTTGGCCTTCGAAATCTTAGGCAGAGTTTTATTGTCTAAATTTAGTGGAAATTTGGAGGTCTGTGGGGGGCTTTCAAACATACAATATGGGTTCAGAGATAAACGAGGTACCCTGGACCAATGTTTGAATTTGCATCTATTAATCGCCAAATATGCAGTGGCCGGGGAGGGGTCGCTTTATTTGGCTTTCATGGACCTCTCCTCGGCCTTCGATTTGGTAAATAGGTCCAAACTGTGGTCAATCCTTCTTGAGATGGGGATAGATCCTTCCCTGGTCAATTTCATGGCCTCTTTGCACCAGGAGCTATTCGCCAAGGTAAGGGTCACAAATGAGGGGAGGTGTACGGACACTTTTAGGTCGGAGAAAGGGGTCCACCAAGGGTGCATCCTGGCCCCCCTCCTTTTCACCATTTACATAAACGGGTTGGGAAAACATCTAGAGGAAGGCGGGGTAGACGCTCCGCGTGTGGGAGGACTCCAGGTTCCGGCCCTCCTATACGCGGACGATGCCGTACTGATTGCTCGCACAGGTATCGGTCTACAGACACTATTGGATCGTTTTGGTTCCTTCATGGAAAACCTTGACCTGAAAGTAAACGCAAAAAAATCTCATTCTATGATAGTGGGTAAACGGAGAGGAAAGTTTAGATCTAAAACCTTCACATGTAAGGGCGAGGTGGTTTCCAGAGTTCCGGTCTTCCCTTACCTGGGGGTCCTCTTTGACGAAAGGGGGTCCTGGGCCCCCCAGATAAAGGTGAAGAGTTTATCCTTGGCTCGCTCGACATCTGCACTGCTGGGTTTTACAAAATGGTTGGGGGCTAGGCCGATGGAAGCGCTTTTAAAGGTTTATAACACCAAGTGTATTCCCATTGCCACCTATGGGGCCGTCTTGTGGGGCTACGCTACCAATGACAAAATCCAAAGGGTAGAAAATGGGATAATCAGACAATTGCTCTCAGTCCCCAAATCGACCCCTACCTTTTCTATCCACGAGGAAGTGGGCTTGCATTACATTGCAGACAAGTTGAACCTGGCACCCCTCTTATTCTGGGCAAAGACATGGCTTAATCCAGAGTTAACCTTGAACCATCTTATTCTGGAGGATGTCACTTCTTTGGACCATGCCATGAAAATACCTTGGCTGAAGTATTTAAAAAACACATTTTCTGCTCTAGGTAGACCGGAACTTTTTTATCTCCATCTAATATCAGGAGAGAAGATGTAAAATGGAACAAGGTCCATTTTATAGAGAGAGTCCGTCTTAATAGAGAGGAGAAGGAAATAATGAAACCATCTGTAAGAGCACACTCTATGTTAATCACCACTCCCACCCTGGAACCATACCTGAAATTTGTTACAAGACCTCTTCATAGACTCCTATTAGCAAGATTCAGGTTTAATCTGATTCAATTCTCCTTAGGTTGTTACCCATCATGGGACAATTCAGAAGATGCCCCTCCTTGTGAGTGTGATAACTTTTCAAAGCAAGATACCATGCATTTTATGATGTTTTGTGGGTTTTATACTGCCGCTAGGAAAAAACATCTGTTACCTGTTTTGAGGGAGGCTGGCTTTATTCAAGTCAGACCCGCATTAATCTACCTCCAGATGTTGTGCAATATTTACATTACTTTTAGCGTTGCCAGCTTTCTAGCGGAAGCTTTTAGAACTAGGAATAAACGTGTACCACTGAACATTTTATTGTAAATATGGTATTGTTTTAACAGATTCTAATTCTATGTGCCAAACAAGATGTAGTACAGTTTAATTATGGCCAGCACTGATTTTGTACATAAATGAACTGTGATTTTAATGTATACGTATTGTATGTGCCTTTTATGATTGTTTTAAAATCGAATAAAGTGTGCTTTGACTAGGAGAAAGAGTGCAGCAGGTGGTATTTACCCCGTCAGGATGTTGTGTGCCTACACGGCAGTCCCCGCACAGCACTAATCCTTGTAACTTGGTCCAGCAGCCCGCGGGGACTTGAGGAGGTACTTTGGGACGCGGAAGCTTCATAAAAGAGCCACACCATTCAAAACTGCAAAGGACATTGGAGCGGATATTTCCAGTTTTTCTGCCCCCCCCCATACCACCGGCCCGGCAGCAAGACCATGTTGCATGCTGGGAGTTGGAGTTCCTACATACTCACGTGATCTCCAACAGGTGAGCCAACGTACTTAGGGGAGGAGTCCAGTGTCGACCGCAGTATTTCGCTAACCAGCTTTGATGGAACATTGCGTGACTCTCTGTTGGGGCATGGGCACTGAGGAAGGCTTTTGACAAGCCGAAATGCATTTGCTGCAACCAACTGATGCAACCGTGAAATAAAGGGCTTCCACAGGACTCCCCTCTGACCTCTGCGCTTTTCCTCATTGGGAAGTGGTTATTTCATATATATCTATATATATATATATATAGCTATATATATATACATATATATATATTCACTGAAAAAACCATAGGTTTCACACCAGTTATAGTTAGGAATTAGCATTTAAAAAACCTATTAAATTCACTGATAAAACCATAGGTTTCACACCAGTTATAGTTAGCTGGAAATTTTACTGATATAAAACCATTGAAATTCCCACGTTATAGTTAGTCGGACTCACTATAACTTGCGCGTGCAATGCACTGCTGATGACATCACATATTACATCACTCATGACATGGTCAGTGACATCACTCATGACACCATCCTTGTGACATAGTGACAGACCTCCTTTCACTATAATGTAACCCTTGAGACACATATTCAAAAATAGAAACTGAAATTTTTAAAAAAATGGAGATACCTATATCAGTTACAACAAGCAATTCAGTAATTCCACTATCTATATACACATCCACTCTTTCACCAACAGTTCTATATAGTCACTCATACATATACTCACTCATCATATGAAGTGATACACCTATACATCCTGTTACACACCGACATTCATCCAAAAGTTACTCACACACATATTCACACGTGCAAATAAACTATTGAACATCCATTTATTTGAATATAGAGTTATACACACACTTCCACCTTACTTCTATTTAAAATTACACATATTTATTCTCTTAAACAATCACTTATAGAAACACATACTTATTTAAACAGGAACTCTTACAATCTCTTACTCTCACATATACTCACTTATATACATCATTATTCATATATACTAGATTAAAACATATGTAGGTACTGATAAAGACACTAGTGAGACAGTCATTCACTCACTAACAAACACATATAGACACTCATCCACCCATACAGTCCTGTACATATGCTGTCTTCAAAACACATACAAACAAAGAGTCAGTCACTCATGCATCTATGTGCTAAGTAATACCCCCACTAAACCATATAGACAGTCATACTGATACTAATAAAAATATCTAATAACCCATATACATACGCATGTAGCTACTTACCAACACATGTAGCCACTTATACACAAAGTGAAACACTAATATATATATTTAAATATTTAAACATAACTCACTAATATTTATTTTTCAGAAAGACACATATTCACTGGATGGTGTCATCAGTGATGTCATGAGTGATGTCACTGACCATGTCATGAGTGATGTAATATGTGATGTCATCAGCAGTGCATTGCACGCGCAAGTTATAGTGAGTCCGACTAACTATAACGTGGGAATTTCAATGGTTTTATATCAGTAAAATTTCCAGCTAACTATAACTGGTGTGAAACCTATGGTTTTTTCAGTGAATTTAATAGGTTTTTTAAATGCTAATTCCTAACTATAACTGGTGTGAAACCTATGGTTTTTTCAGTGAATTTCAAAGGTTTTTTTAATGCTAATTCCTAACTATAAGTTTCACTTTATAAATAAGACTGTTAGCACTCTAGTTGTTCTTTTTAACACTCTGGTACATTTTCTCATTGGGCTACAGTTGGGCTACATCTAGTTGAATTTTGGGCTACATTTTCAATTTTTGATCTCTGGTGGCCATCTTTGGGCTACATTGGGCTACTTTGGGCTACATTTGGGCTACATTTTGGCTCTAACATATATTAAGCCCAATGTAGCACAATACATATTTTTCTAAAGTTAATGTTTTTTACAAACCACTTCAGAATAGAGCTACCTGTCCCTACAATTTTCCCAATTTTTTTTTTAAAAATTATTTTGGGGAGCGCTCCCGGAGCGCGCCCCGAAAAGCGTATTTTTACAAAGCGCCCCGGGGCGCGCTCCGGGGAGCGTCCCGTGAGCGCCAATATCGCAAACGAAAACATAATCGTGACGTATCGCGTATCCGCGACCGCGTGAAACGCACGGCGTAAGCGCACCCGGAAGTACTCGAGCGAATACGATCGCACAACGTAAACTTCCGACGCGCTTACGCTGCGCGACCCGGGGCGCGCCCCCGGGCGCGCCCCGGGCGCGTAGCGTAAGCGCGTCGGGTCATGTGAGCAGAAAATAACACTTTTCATTGGTTCATAACAGTTTTGGTTTCATAATGATGAAGCCCCTGGTCTTGTGACCTGAAAATAACACTTCTCATTGGTTCAGGACAGTTTTTTTTTCTAAATGATGAAAGACCCCACCTTTTTTCCTTATTCTGACTTTGTCCTTTGACTGAGGAAGACCTGTTTGTTGCTCTGTCTACTTTTTTGCTCTTTGAGTAATATTTTGTACTATAAAATGGCTTCATTAGTAGCATCAGCTGGTGCATCTGCCCCACCACCACCACCACAACCACCAAGAGGACCAGCTCCAAATTATATTGGTGGTCAAGAACAGGAGGAGGAAGAGGAAGAGGAAGAGGAGGAGGGGAGAAGAAGATGGCTGCCTGAAGAAAACACACCTTATAAACCCAAACCACACTTCATTTGGCAGTTTTTTTCAATTCCAGAGGGGAAAAAAAAGGTGAATGCGCCCAAAGTCACTTGCCTCATCTGCAATGATGAACTTTCACGGGGCAACCCAAATAAGAAATATTCTTTTGGTAACTATACCATGATTCGGCACATGACAAGAAAGCATCCAAACAACTACTCTCGTGCAGAGTTCCGGGAAATGGCCAGTAACCTCCCCCAGTCATCAAGGACCCCCTCCCAAAGAAACCAACCCACTTCCTCGCAACCAGAAACATCTGAGGTGATGCCTTGCATTCAGCCGAGATTTGCTGATTTCAAAATTACTTGCACTGCTTGTGGCAAACTTATCTCCTATGGGGAAAAAAGTGTGAAACTCATCGTCCTTGCAGGTGATAATCACAAGTGCCCCAAAAAGAAGTAATTTTTTGGGTTTTTTGTTTTTTTGCTCCAGTTGAGCCAGTTTCAATTCCCTTTTTTTGTTTCTCCCCCAAAAAAATACAAAAAAATATATAAAACTGTTTTGAAAAGCCAAAAAAAGTACAAAAAGTTCAAAAAACACAAAAAAAATATAAAACAACAAAAAGAAGAAAAAAAAAAGTTCTTTTTAGAACTACCTCCAATTTCTAAATCAAAACTTCATTTTTTAAACACTCTGTCACCTTTTTTCATCATAGTGCGCTCCCAGGGCCGCTCCCCGGTGCGCGCACCGTGCGCTTCCCCCGCGCAAAACGAAAAAAAAAAAAATAATTTAAATGCCCCGCGGGGCCCTTTTATAGCCCCCACATCAAACCTAGGGGGTCAAAGGGGTCTATCCCTGACGCCTTATGGTCAGTTCCCACTTTGTTTTAGCCACCTCTTATGTCTCGATTTTACCGAGACACAAGATGGCGGCTGCTCTGGACTGTTTCGAATGTTTACAGACACCCGAGAGCCAATCAGCTTTCCGTGCGCACCTCGCGTCACGCGCCCGGAGCGCTCCCCGGTGCGCGCACCGGTGCGCTGCTATAGATATATATATTTTTTTGAACCTAAATTACTCAAAATCCACTGGAGCACATATCTTGAGACATAGCAAAGGCACATCGGGCTACCAGTCCCTACAATTTTGCCAAGTTTGGTGTAAATCCATTCAGCCGTTCGGGCTAAAAGTGAAATCGACCGCCCTATGGAAATTAACATGGGGAAAACGCGTTTTGGGACCCCCCTTTTATCTCGGCCCCCGCTTGACGAATCCCCCCCAAACTTTCAAGGAAGGACCGGAGCTCGACGAGGCCATTTTCAGGAAATTTTCAGGCAGATTCGTCAACCGGTGCCAAAGTTATTCCAAATAGAATTTTGAGATTTAACATTGAAAAAAATCCTAACTATAACTACCTACTGGCGACCGCCAGTAGGTAATTTGTATATATATATATATATATATATATATATATATATATTCCGCCCCATGAGGAAGGAGCCTGCGGCTCCGAAACGCGTCGGGGATTGAAAAGCAGCCGCTATTTGTGGTTTCCTGAAATAAAGAAGTTGGCAACTTGTCTCATTGCGGAGTGCGTCCTTGAATCAGAGGCATCTTTGGGTGAATATTGAACGCGGCGGCCTCAGCCGCGGAGGATGAACCGCCTGTTTGAAACGTGGTGACAGGACTGCAAGCTGGTATTGTACGAGCTTACAAGCAGCACAAGGGACTTTAAAGCGTAAACTGCACACAGCGCCTGGGGCCCACTGGAGGGCTGAAGAAATGAACAATAATGCTATAATTACTGTAGGCAAATTGGACGGACTCCACCCAGGGGGAAGAATTGAACCACAGGTTCCAGCATGCCTCATTGGAGAGTGCATGCGCTGTATGGATAAACACACCTGTGGTTAACCTGCCCATTGCCTAAGCACCGCCCCATGAGGAAGGAGCCTGCGGCTCCGAAACGCGTCGGGGATTGAAAAGCAGCCGCTATTTGTGGTTTCCTGAAATAAAGAAGTTGGCAACTTGTCTCATTGCGGAGTGCGTCCTTGAATCAGAGGCATCTTTGGGTGAATATATATATATACACTTTAAAATTAAATAAAAAAGAAGAAGCACTGAATTGGGTATACCTCGTCTTTTGCTTGTTTGGCTGTCGGTTTCGTTGGGAGACTGAGACGAGTTCTTGCAGCATATATATATATATATATATATATATTCACTGAAAAAAACATAGGTTTCACACCAGTTATAGTTAGCTGGAAATTTTACTGACATAAAACCATTGAAATTCCCACGTTATAGTTAGTTGGACTCACTATAACTTGCGCGCCTGCAATGCACTGCTGATGACATCACATATTACATCACTCATGACATGGTCAGTGACGTCACTCATGACATCACTGGTGACACCATCCAGTGAATGTGTGTCTTTCTGAAATATCAATATGTTTTATATATGTATTTGTAAAGGTCGATGGACAAATAAATGTTTAAATAAGTGTGTAAATGGATGTTTATTTTTAATAAAATATTGATTGGTTAACTGGCTTATAAAGTGTATCTTAGTGAATACATATATTAGCGAGTAATGTTTAAATATTTTAAATATATGTATCAGTGTTTCACTTTGTGTATAAGTGGCTGCATGGGTTGGTGACTGACTAGCTAACTATAACTGGTGTGAAACCTATGGTTTTTTCAGTGAATTTAATAGGTTTTTTAAATGCTAAATCCTAACTATAACTGGTGTGAAATCTATGGTTTTTTCAGTGAATTTCATAGGTTTTTTAAATGCTAATTCCTAACTATATATAAGGCCCCAAACCTATGTTTTTTTCAGTGAATTTCAAAATGTTGTTAATAGCAAATGTCTATAGCTATGAAATGTAATATTTTTTAAATGAATGAATCCTATATTATATTTGTATTTAAAACAATTTTTTAAATGTATATATTTTTTTTGCCCTGGAGCGCTCCCGGGGCACGCCCCGGTGAGAGCCCCGGAATCGTAGTCTTTTGAAGCGCCCCAGGGCGCGCTCCGGAGAGCGTACCGTTAGCGCTTTTGCCCTGAACGAAAACATCATTGTGACGTATCGCGTAGCCGTGTCCACGTGATACGCACAGCGTAAGCGCACCCGGAAGCACTCGAGCGAATACGATCGCGCAACGTAAACATCCAACGTGCTTACGCGACGCGACCCAGGGCGCGCCAACGGGGGCGCATCGCGTAAGCGCGTCGGGTCATGTGACCTGAAAATAACACTTTTAATTGGTGCAGAACAGTTTTGGTTTCATAATGATGAAATCCCTAGTCTTGTGACCTGAAAATAACACTTCTCATTGGTTCAGGACATTTTTTTCCCAAATGATGAAAGACCCAACCTTTTTTCCTTATTCTGACTTTGTCCTTTGACTGAGGAAGACCTGTTTTGAGGTATATTTTGTACTTTGAAATGGCTACAGTAGCAGCATCAGCTGGAGCATCTGCACCACCACCAACACCACCACCAAGAGGACCACCACAACATCACATTGGTGGTCAAGAAGAAGAGGAGGAGGAGGAAGAGGAAGAGGAGGAGGGGACGAGGAGGAGGTAGCTGGAAGAACACAATACCCCAAACCAACCCAAGCCACACATTGTATGGGAGTTTTTTCCATCCCTGAGGGAAAAAAGAAAGTGAATGCGGCAAAGGTGACTTGCCTTATTTGTGACACGGAAATCTCAAGGGGTAACCCAACTAAAAAATATTCATTTGGGAACAATACCATGATAAGGCATATGCAGCACAAGCATCCTAACAACTATGCTGCCGCAGAAATGAGAGAACTGGCCAGCAACCCTCCCCAATCTACACCCAGCACCTCCAAACGAAAACAACCCACTGCATCGGGACCAGAGACAAGGGAGACAATCCCTTGCATTCAACCACGGTTTGGCGAATTTAGGGTCACCTGTATTTTTTGTGGTAAGACCATCTCCTATGGTGAGCAGAGCCTAAAGCTCATCCTCCTTGCTGGTGACAACCACAATTGCCCCAAAAAACCCTAATTTTTTCCAGATTTTTTTTTGCTCCTGTTGAGCCATTTTCAATTCCCTGTTTTTTGTTTCGCCCCATAAAAATAACCAAAAAAAATACAAAATAGTTCATAAAAGCCAAAAAAAGTACAAAATGTTCAAAAAACATTACAAAATATATCAAACAACAAAAGAAGAAAAAAACAGTTCTTTTTAGAACTACCTCCAATTTCTAAAAAAAGGCTAAATTTTTGAAAAACTCTTTCATTCATTTTTCCCCAGTAGAACGCTCCCCGGTCCGCTCCCCGGTCCGCTCCCCGGTGCGCGTACCGGGCGCTCCCCCCGCGCAAATCAAAAAAAATATATTTTTTTTCAACCGGGGGGCCCTTTTATAGCCCCCACATCAAACCTAGGGGTCAAGGGGGGTCTACTCTGCCCCCTTATTGTCATTTCCCCCTTTGTTTTTCCCACCTCTTGTGTCTCGATCCTACCGAGACACAAGATGGCGGCCGCTCCGGCCTGTTTCGAATGTTTACAGACACCTGAGAGCCAATCAGCTTTCCGTGCGCACCTCACGTGGCGCGCCCAGAGCGCTCCCCGGTGCGCGTACCGGGGCGCTGCCATAGATATATATATTTTTTTTAACCTAAATTACTCAAAAACCACTGGAGCACATATCTTGAGACATAGCAAAGGCACATCGGGCTACCAGTCCCTACAATTTTGCCAAGTTTGGTGGAAATCCATTCAGCCGTTCGGGCTAAAAGTGAGTTCGACCGCCCTATGGAAATTAACATGGGGAAAACACGTTTTGGGATCCCCCTTTTATCTCGGCCCCCGCTTCACGAATCCCCCCCAAAACTTTCAAGGAAGGACCTGAGCTCCGCGAGGCAAATTTGAGGAAATGTTCAGACAGATTCGTCAACCGGCGCCAAAGATATTCACAATAGAATTTTGAGATTTTGCATTGAAAAAAATCCTAACTATAACTACCTACTAGCGACCGCCAGTAGGTTATATATATATATATATGAGTGCATGGATTGCACAAATGCGGCGCCCCCCCAACCTGGACTTTGTGTGGGTAATGGGGAAAGAGTAACAGCTGGTCTGTTGTGGAGTTTGTTCGAGGGATGCAATTCACCATGTTCCACACAATCAATTAAGGAACGGGACAAGCGGAGAACTGACTACGTCAGAGCACCACTGTGTGTCTGTGGGAGGGTCACTGCACCTGGCTCACTAAACTTCGGATGTCTGCAGCTCCTTGGAGTGTGTGGGAGGCACACTGCGAGTCATCTTGGGCCATGGGAGGGGAAACACCACAAACCCTCCCCCAGAGACGTCATCCTTTTTGGGCCCAATGAAAGGACTCACCTGGCGATGTTAAACTGCCCGCGAACATCCGTCAGAACTCTAACTTTTCAGCGCATATGGCATTGAAGAAGGCACTACGCCGAAACCGGTCTGCCCGAGCTGAGGGGATAAGACAACGCGAACATTCTGCAGTGCTGTAACTGGTGGCATTAAATCTTCTTGTAACAAATCCAGCATGTGTCAGCCCGTTTTTATGAAAAGCGGGATTGGAGGTGAGATTGGAAACGGAGGGTCGGCCCCGCTGTACTGACACGCCTCTTGGTTTGGTGCTCCGCATTTGCCGACGAACTTCGTGGATTGAGTGCATGGATTGCACAAATGCGGCGCCCCCCCAACCTGGACTTTGTGTGGGTAATGGGGAAAGAGTAACAGCTGGTCTGTTGTGGAGTTTGTTCGAGGGATGCAATTCACCATGTTCCACACAATCAATTAAGGAACGGGACAAGCGGAGAACTGACTACGTCAGAGCACCACTGTGTGTCTGTGGGAGGGTCACTGCACCTGGCTCACTAAACTTCGGATGTCTGCAGCTCCTTGGAGTGTGTGGGAGGCACACTGCGAGTCATCTTGGGCCATGGGAGGGGGAAACACCACAAACCCTCCCCCAGAGACGTCATCCTTTTTTGGCCCAATGAAAGGACTCACCTGGCGATGTTAAACTGCCCGCGAACGTCCGTCAGAACTCTAACTTTTCAGCGCATATGGCATTGAAGAAGGCACTACGCCGAAACCGGTCTGCCCGAGCTGAGGGGATAAGACAACGCGAACATTCTGCAGTGCTGTAACTGGTGGCATTAAATCTTCTTGTAACAAATCCAGCACGTGTCAGCCCGTTTTTATGAAAAGCGGGATTGGAGGTGATATATATATATATATATATATATATATATATATATATATATATATATATATATATATATATTTTTTTTTTTTTATATATATATATATATATATATATATATATATATATATATATACATATACATATATATATATATATATATATATATATATATATATATATATATATACATATACGTCTATTCACTTAATAAAACAAAGGTTACAGGGACGTTATTGTTAGGATATAGAGTGTGAAAAAACCTTAGACATTCATTTAACCCCTTCCATGCAGCCGCGATTCCCCTGGTGTGCTGTAAACAACACGAACAGGGGCGGGCCGTGACGAACCCCAGCCGTCATCAGCACACAAGCACCGTAGTGCATGACGGCTGGGGTTCGTCATCAGCATGGAAGGGGTTAAAAAAACAAAGGTTACAGAGACATTATAGTTAGAAAAAAGAATTTTAAAAAACTTATAAACTTTCTGAAAAACCCAATGTTTATACTGAAGTTATGATTAGGCTCAAATTGCACTTGCACAAAACCAGTAAAATTAAGCAATTATAGTTACCTGAGCTAACTATAACTTGTGCCCCTGTAATGCACAGCTTATGACCACACATATTACATCACTCATGACATGGTCAGCAACATCACTCATGATACCTCAAATTACATCACTGATGATATCACTTATGACATCATCAAGTGCGTGTAAATGTTTTAAAGTGTTTATGAGTGTCAATTATATATATATATATATATATATATATATATATATATATATATATATATATATATATATATATATATATATATATATATATATATATATATATATATATATATATATACTAACCTACTACAAAAATTTAATTAGTATACTAGGTGCATTACTATTCAGTGATACTACTTACAACATATATTATGTGAGCGGCTGTGTGATATTATCCTTGTGTTTATGGGTGTGTAAGTGGCTGTATAACTGGGTGGGTGAGTAGCTATGTTTGTGGGTGAGATGGTGGCTGAGTGACTGTATTGGTGAGTGAGTAGGTGTGTCAGTGGTTGTGTGGATGAGTGAGTAGGGGTATGGGTGGCTCCATGGGTGGGTAGTGATAGTATGGATAAGTGAGTGGGTATCTAAATGGTTGTAGAAGTGAGTTATTCAGTGTGTAAATGGCTGTATGGATGAGTGAGTAGTTGTTTGAGTAGGTGTTTGGTTACATAGGTTGGTGGGTGAGTGGCTGTATTGGATACAGTGTGAAGGCTGTATGGATGACTGAGCAGATGTGTGAATGCTTGTATGGATGTGTGAATTGGTATGTAAGTGGTTGCGTGGGTGTGTGAGTGAGTGTGGGAGTGTTTTTTTTATGGGTGAGTGAGTGGCCATGTTGAGAGGTTCTATGGGTGAGTAAGTGGATTTTTGAGTGACTGTGTATGTAAATAAGTGTTTGTGTGAATAGATGTATGAGGGAGTGTGTTGGTATATGAGTAGCTGTACGGATGAGTGACTGGTTGTATGAGTGGCTTTACGGGTGAGTTAACGGTTGTATATGTGGCTGTGTGAGTGAGTGAGTGGGTGTATGAGTACCTCTATGAAGGAGTGAGTGGGCATATGAGCACTGGTATGGGTCTGTGAATAGGTATGTGAGTGATGATATAGCTATGTGAGTGGGCATATGAGAGGTTGTATGTAGGCCTTGCCAGTGAGTTCTGCTCTGTTTGTGGTAAATCAATGTACCACTCTCACCACCACTTTACAGAGTTGAGTAGGCCTCTTTGAAGTCATCACCAAATCAGTTGGTGTCAGTGAAGTTGAAAACTTCCTTCTTCTGGTGGCAGTTCTCTAAGTATCCACACCTTAAGTCCTTCTATCATCCTCTTGACTCTGAGTAAGATTTCCAACACCGTACTGACTGATTCCCGACTCAAATGCAATTGATCGACCTGTAGTACAATGTAGTTCATGCATAACAAGAGAAACATTGAGTCACTTTTTGTATAAACTAGTCTGTGTTTGTGTAACCTAGAGAGACTAACTGGGTCACTTTGAGGAGTGTGAAGCAGAAAATAAAGCAGTGTGGAGTGGACCCGGGGGAACAAATCTTGCTAAGTCTCAAAGGGGAAGGAAAAAATCACCTTCAAGAAACAATTGATCAAGCGTGGTTATGCCACCAACATTATAAATCATCACAAACACATTCAAGCATAATAGTTACAAATAAATAAACACCCAGTGACACTGCCTGCCACCACATGAATCATCTTGACACACTCACAAACAACAATCACTCCACGTGCAATGAATGCCATGTACCTGTTCTTCCAATTCAGGCATGGTCACCGTGGTACATTACCGATCCGTTGTTTCACAAAATAAACAATGACCAGTCTTGTAAAACAAATAATGTGGGCCAGTCCGACTAGGGGAATAAACTAGGAAATGATAAATAGACATGGGATAGAGGAAGGAACAATTTTTTACCTCCAATGTCCTTGAGGAAAATGAGTTGGGCGGGGGTTCTTCACTGCACACTGGTGAAACTCCAATCCGGCAATATAATGTGTCTAAGACAGTGAGGCTGTATTAGTCAACCAGACAGAAACAAATAAAATAAAATAATGTTCCCCTAGCTATATCTTTTTTTGGGGGCATGAAAGAAGATCAGGGATAGAGAGTAAACGTTCTTTGGTTGGTGACCCAGGCCTACTAGTCAGAGAAACAGAGATTGTCCTCAAACTCAGGTGGTTCTCCCAGAAGTAGATCAGCTAACACACTACTTCCATGACCTGAGTCCCCCTCATCTTCCTCCTGTCGTTCTTCAGGTATGGAGTAGTCCCGTGGTATAAAGTGCTGATTCATTTTGATCATGGTTAATCTCTCCGTATTTCAGGGAGAGAGACTGGTCCTTCTTACTACGGCACCAGCAGCACTGAAAACATACTCAGTAGAGATACTGGATACTGTGCAAGTCAGATAGTTTATTGCCTGCCTGCTGAGCCCTGGCCATTGGCGCCTCTCCCCATACCAATACACCAATGGAGTTTGATCATGATAGACCTCTGTTTGGTCATCTAGATGGACTTGGACCATCCTCTCAATAGTCATTGTTGATCCACCTTGCTGGACCTTTTACCTTTGTCTATGCATAGCAGTTAAGGCCTGCCTTCAGAACCCAATCATATGCAGATTTGCGGCTGATGCTACTGTTCCTGTTGTTGCTGGGGTTCTTATTGTTTTTGGCTGCTGGGAGCCAACAGCACTGTCCTCAGGCTCTAAAGTGGTAGGTTGCTCCGCAGAACTTGCGCCCTGGAGTAGTAGGCCTCTAATTCCCAGCCCTTTTTTTCCTAGGTCACTGCCTTTCTCAGCAATACACGTTTTGTAGGTTAAAACATCCCCGTCTGAAAAAGGAATGAAAGTGGCCAGCAATTGTTTGTACTGTGGATCAAAAATTGTTGCACAGATATAATGTTTGGATGACACAATGTCTCTTTGCACCTATGTATTGACAGATGAGCGAAGGATTAAGCTCTCCACCAACTCATACGCATCAATTGTTTCCTCCACACCTGCATGTGTTTGAGACAACTCCTTTAGCTGTTCCTGTAGCATGTGCAACAACGGGACAGCTTGGCCCCTGGTGCTGTCCTCCTTGCTGACTTCCTGTGTAAACACCTCAAAAGGAAGCAGCATGTCTGTCAGGCATTTGACTAGGCCACAATGGTCCATGCCAATGACCATACCTTTAACAGTTGCATCCCCTCTTTGCATAAAATACTAATTGATCAGTTTGTACTGCTCAAATAGACATTGCAACATGTAATAAGTCAAATTCCAATATGTTGGTATCTGCTGCTTGAGTGCTTTAAGTGGCATTATATTATCACATCGAATGACACTCAGCTGCTTCCAAACTTTACAAGAATGGCTGAAATGAGTGCAGATTTTTCTGCAGGTGGACAGTAAGTTGCTTATTTGTTCTTTTTCTTTTAGAAAGTCCTATACAATGTTGTTGATGTAGTTTGCCAAAAACATGACCTGAAATACAGGACCTTGAAATAGCCACCATTGGACATGGCTTTAACTATAATCCTGCCATTCACCATGGCAACAAATTCAATTTTAAGCCCTATTGGTCACAGCCATTCAAAGACCTTATTGTTAAAGTTTTCCAAAATGTTTGCAGCAGTATTGGATTACACCATGGTGAGCATGGTTTGCTTCCGAGCACCAATACAAATCTCAGCAGTGTCAACATCTGTAGATATCTTTTCTCTAACCCCCCAAAAAGAGATCCAGTGTGCAGTGATGCACATGTAAACAGTGGCTTGGCAACTGGTCCACATCTCTGTCGACAGGAGGATAGTGTGAACAGAACTCTGCTGCAAAGCTTGTCCAAGCAATTCCAGCACATTGTGATGAGGCACTGGAACAGCATCTCTGGCAAAATAGGACCGGCTGGGAACCTTCCATTGTGAGCAGATGGCTACCAAAAATTCTAGAAGACCCACCCCTTCAACAAAAGAAAAAGGGAGGAGGAGAAACACTAACATTTTAGCCAGCTTTGCATTGTACAAACGTGCAGTTGCATGGTTGTGTTTGTACCGCCTCTCCTGCCTTAACATGCCGAGAATAGTAGCTTGGATTTTTTGTTTTCCGGCGCCACTGATGCAGGTGAAGGTGACTTCTTCAGAGCAGACAGTGGTAGGCTCAATGTGCTTTTCAGCTGTGCAGTCACTGTACCCGCTTGCCTTGGTGTCTCAACCTGATTCTTCTTGTCCTATTGTGATGTTGCTGATGTGGGCCATACTACTGCACTGCTGGGGACAGCTTTGCTTTGTGTAACAAAATCTTTTCCTCTTCTTCACCTTCCCTCCTGATCAGATCGAATTCCCTTCTCAGCCTTTCACCTCCTTCAAGAATATCACCTGCAGTTTTTGACCGCTAAGGTGCGCCTCCCACTGGATCATATGGTGTTTTCTCAAATGGATTGTTTGCCCTTCGGTACAATAGTTTATACCAAGCTTACCTTGACTAACACTTGCTCCACAAATTAAGCATATGACAGATAGTGCTATATTGTAAATACGTTTCTAGCATTGTGTTAGGAACTGGTGTATGGCAGTGGTAAAAGAAAATTACACTAATCAGCGTCAAAACAGCGAAGCGCCAATTCTTGTAATTATCCCCCTTGGTTTCATTGGGAAAACCTAGACCAACCTACACATATGACCTGTTCTGGAGTTCAGAATTTTGTCTAATTTTCAAAAATGTATAGCTTTCTTGGATCACCCATGGATTTCATACCGGTTTCCACAAACACTGGAAGTAGGTTAAAAGCACCGAAAATAAGAAAAATGGGCTACCTCTTAAAAAAAATGACAAACCTGTGGTAACAAATAGTTTTATGATTCAGGTCTTCATGTTCCTGAAAGCTGGGAAGATGGTGACTTTATCACCGCAAACCTTTCATTTATGCCATTCTAAATAAATAAAATAAATACTTTTGCTATTTTCTTGGTCCCTGCCAAGGGAATCCACAAACAACAGGTACCTTCGCAATCCTTAGGATGTTGGAAAAGAAGGATACATATTTGGCATTCATACATTATGTGGAATAAAAGATATGAAGACTTAAGTTCTTGGGGCCTCATTTATGAAAAGTGACGCATCGCTGCGTGAAAACAGCGATGCGTCACTTTTCACTGCACAGTCCTTGCGACACCAATGATGCGTCATATTTAATGTATGACGCATCATGTCGCAAGTACTTACAGATACGTCAGTATTTCTGACGTATCTGTAAGCGCAAAAGTGACGCATTGCTGGAGTGTGTCACAAAAGTGACGCAACTCCAGCAATGCGTCCTTTCACATGGGGAAAGCCCCATGTGAAAGGGCTTGCGTCAGTCTTACGCCTGCTGTGAGGCAGGCGCAAGATTTTGACGCAACAGCATCCTAAAAGTGACGCAGTGAAATCTCATAGATTTCACTGCGTCACTATTACGAGGCTTTTTGCGGGGGAACGCCCCCTCTGCATACATTATACCTGACGCAGGTATAATGTGGCGCAGGGGTTTAAAAAGTGACGCATCTACCTAGATGTGTCACTTTTTAAATATGGCGCAACAAGGCGCATATTTTACGCCGCTGGTGCGTCACAAAAAGTGACGCACCGGCGGCGCAAAACTGACGCAAGGCCTCATAAATAACGGCCTTGGTATGTGATACTTTGTTTATTTAGTAAAAGTGCATAGACTAAGGGGGGGGTTGGTGTTTTGGCATTCTCCCTGGATTGTGTACATTTTATGAATGGAAGAGGACACAATTTGAACATGCCGTCCATCACACACGGGTTGCTCTGGGAAAGTTTTAGTAGGTTATTGTTAGCAGCATATGTGTTAGACTTGGCATCTTTGGCGTGGTTTCCCTGACATTTTGCCTCTACCACCTGTATTTTTGGCTCTGTGCTGGATTTCATTTTTGTTGGTTTGGATACTTTGGGCACTCTGCCACTGCTGATCAGTGTCAAAGTGCAAGTTCTCCCTGGGTAAATTGTTATTGTGATTGGTTATCCATGATTGGCACATTGTTTTTACCAGTAAGTCCCTAGTAAAGTGCACTGAGTGTGCCAGGGATGGTGATTCACATACTACTAGTGGGCCTGCAGCACTGATTGTGCCACCCATATGAGTAGTCCTAAAATGGTGCCTCAGGCCTGCCACTGTAGTGCCTGTTTGCAGCTGCTAACTGCCATGCTGACCTGACCAGTGTCCCCCACTGGCCAGGCCTAACCCTTCCCTTTCTGTACACATTGGACACCCCTATGGAAGACCGAAGGTACCCCTCTGGGCAGGGTGCAGTGTATGTGAAAGGTAATAATAATAATAATAATAAAACATTTATTAAGCGCCTGGCTGCACAAAACGGTGTATCCCCGTGCTAACTGCAAGTGCAAACCAATCAAGAAGAGCAGAGTCCGAGACTCGGAATAGGGAATATTATTTAGGGAACAGGTGAGTTTTTAATTTTGCTCTGAATCTAATTTCGGAGGGCTCCATCCGCAAGTGGATCGGCAGAGCATTCCAGTACTTAGTGGCCAAATAGCGGAAGGACTTTCCTCCCATTTTAGCTCTTGTGATGCGAGGGATTTTAAATAGCATCATGCCCGACGATCTCAAATCTCTCGTCGGACGGTGAATGGTAATGAGACTTTTCAGGTAATCGGGGCCTCTATTCTGGGCAATACGGTGGGCATAGCAGAGAGTCTTAAATATAATTATCTCTTTAATAGGGAGCCAATGGAGTTTGACTAGCGCATTTTTGGTGGAGGCTTTTCTAGGGAGGCCAAGCACCAGCAGCGCAGCTGAATTCTGAACACATTGTAATTGGTGCAGTCCTTTCTGATTCAGGCCTAACAGGAGAACATTACCATAGTCCAGATGAGGTGATATTAAAGCATGAACTATGGTTTTTCTGGCTTCGGTGGGCAAGAGATCGAGTACTTTACGAAGTACTTTTAATATGCCGAAGCATTTGCTTGTCACCTTATTCACATGGGCTTTTCCAGAGAGGTCAGCGTCCGGCATAACGCCTAGATTTTTCACCGTCTCCACAGGAGTAGGCAATTCCCCTAGTTCGCTAGGCCACCATGCATGAGACCATACAGAGACATCTCTTCCTACTACCAGCACCTCTGTCTTGTCTCCATTTAAACGGAGGCCGTTATTATTCATCCAAGTGGCTATCGCTGACATACAGTTTGAGAAATTGATAGCTAATTCTCTGCTGACTGGGGTTAGTTTAAACACCAACTGGGTGTCGTCAGCGTAGCTGACAATGCCCACCCCAAACTCCTCTGCAATGTGTGCCAGGGGTTCCATATAGATGTTAAATAATGTTGGGCTCAAACTAGAGCCCTGTGGAACCCCATGGCTCACACTGCGAGGCGATGATTTAAAGGGTGGGCAGTGAAGTTGGAACGTTCTGTCAGTCAGGAAGGACTGGAACCAGGTAAGAGCTAGGCCCTTAACTCCCATGTCCGAGAGCCGAGACAGCAGCGTTGAGTGCAGCACGGTATCAAACGCTGCACTTAGGTCCAATAGGACCAACGCTGCTGTCTCTCCCTCATCCACCATCTTCCGGATATGTTCAGTCGAGTACAGGACTGCCGATTCGGTTGAGTGGCCTGATCTAAAACCTGACTGGGAGGGATGGAGGAGAGCTTCTTTCTCCAGAAACTCCATGAGTTGTATATTTGCCACCTTTTCTATGATTTTGGCACAGAAAGGAAGAAGCGAGATCGGTCTTAAATTTTGAAGTTGAGAAATTGGGATGTTTGGTTTCTTTTTTAAAAGTATTACCTGAGCAGATTTCCAGCTTTTCAGGGCATGGCCTTCCTGGAAAGATAAGGTAATCATGTTACTGATTTGATCTATTAATATGTTTTCCATGACAGCCTTGCATTGTTCCGGGGGGCAGGCATCCATGGAGGAGCCAGAGCGTATTCCATTAATAATTTTCATTAGGTCCTGTTTATTAGGAGTCCTGAATCTGGTAAATAAGGATTTGTGAGAGAGGGAGCTTTGATTATCTGCATTGTCATTAGCTATGTTAGTGCTGCTTGAGAAAGTGGCATGGATTTTTTCTACTTTCTCCACAAAGAAATCAGCTATCTGATCGCATATCTCCGTGGAGTAAGTATCTTTAGTATCCAGACGTGAAGGAATGGTGATTTCTCTATAGATGCAGAATAGCTCTTTCGTGGGGTTCTTGGCTTCCTCAATTCTGCTTTTGTAGAAGCTTTTGTAGAGCATGAACTAATGTTGGTGACATGCTCTGATAGTGAAATACTGCCAATTTTGTTTTTCATTATTGAAAGGCTATGTTTCCCATAGGCTAGAATAGGGAGTGCTTTGTATAATGTTTACCAGCATATCTTCCCATAGGAGCAACATAGAAAATTAAAGTCTGGTATCCCTGTACTCAGAATATAATAACCCATCTTTTAGGAAGGATGGTTTTTAAATCCGGTGTTTGAAAACAGCACTTTTAGAAAGTGTTTGTTTTCTTGTCTGACCTTTCTGTGTGTCTTGGCTTGTTTGTGAATTGACTGTCTGATTTGTGAGTGACAGGGGCTGGGGTGGCTCCAGGAGGCTGGGTAAGTCAGCACTTGGCTGAATAGCTTCATCTGCATCTTGAGTGGTGGAAGGGGATAGCACATGGGCCTGAGTAGGGCGTGCCTGCCTTCCACAATGCTGGCTCCGCCTCCTGCTGGGCAGCTGACGACCCTGCCCCTCTCTCTCAAAGGAAAGAAGGAGTCATGTAAACAGTGTGCTCCAGGACTGACCAGAACTGGTTTGGACTAGGCCAAGGCCTCTCTGCCTTCAGATAACAAAGAGAATATTGATATAAAAAGGGATACCCAGACCCCTGAACTTTAGATCATCCTGGAATCAAGAAGGAACCTCTGCCAAGGAGAAAACCTTGAAGACTGACGAGGATGGACTGTCCTGCTGTGTGATTGTGGGCTGACCTGCAGTTGCTATTCTGCCAAGGAGAGGGGAAGGACTTTTGCTGTTGCTGTGTCCCCTTGCTTGAAGAGATATCCAAGCGCCTGAGAAGGGCTGGCCTCCTGTTAAGTAGTCCCGGGCACAAAAGTAAATTCACCCCCAGCTTCCCCCCTGAAATCTGCTGAGTGAGTTCTCACCTGCCTAGAGTGCTTGATCCATTTGTGGGGCCTCTGGAGGTTGTTGCCTACTGTTTGGGGAGCTGGAAAAGAAGAAGAAAAGAAGATCTACAATGTGCACGCATCGCGGAGCACATCATCAACAGTGCGAGAAAATTCCTGTTGCAGCGCATGTTGCCGCTGCAAGAATCGAAACACCATTCGCTTGCAGAGCACATTGCCCCGATGCAGGAAGATTCCTATCGCTGCGAATAGCGTCGCAGAGCCTGTAGTCGCTGAGAAAACCGTCGCACCGCTTCGTTGCAAACTGCATCCCGTTGCTGCGAACATCGTCGCAGAGTCAACGCATTGAGAGGCCACGACAGAAGAAGATCGACTCTGCTCCGCAGTCCACTGCTGCACCGAAGATCGTTGCCATCCCAAAGATTGTCGCATTGAGCCTGTGCGAGTCGCTTTCTAACAAAGAAAATGCACCCTGGAATCCATACAAGGTATTGCATTGCCCCCATACAGACCGGATTCGTCGCACCATGCCCGCTCCGTGCAGCGGGGCTGTCGCATCGCCTCCCCAGGGTCTCAGTAGTTTTTTTTTTGTTTTTTTTTGCTCCTCATCTCAACCATGGCTGGCCCAATAGTATTGGGAGAAATGTGATTTTGAGAAAAGGACATACTGTCTCAGTGCAGGACTGGTAGAGGTGTCGATCGTAGTGAGGAGGCGCCCGGACCCTACAGTCATGTCAGTTTCACTGATAATCACGAACCCTTGTGTACTATTTCGGTAGTGTATGCCATTAGCCAGATTCCACCATTGCCGTAACCACCAATTGACCTTAAAAAAAAATAAAAAAAACAAGGACGTAGGTGATAGAGCAGAGAGAGTGTGTCATGGCTTCATAATCATTGGAACTGGGGAAAAAAAAATATCCCAGCTCTATTTATTGGGACCAATCAAGTTTCTACCAAAAAGCTCTTTTGTCGGGTTTTCCAGCCCTAGAAATGTCCAATTTTGATATATGAAGCATCGAAGAACTCCAGTCACACAAATTCGGTGGAGAGACCTCTTTCCAGCGCCTACAGATCTCACGTCCGGCCACCAGCATTGAGTAGAACAAGAGGTTGTTATTAGTACTACGTTTTTTGTCCATTACCCCAAAAATTACCAGGCTGAGGCTGCGACTTGGCCGCATCGAGGACAAGCCACTGGTGAACCTGTTGAAAATTTGGACAACCTCTGGGGAGAATAATAAGCCCTATGAAGGGTAAAAAGAGGGTCTCAGTAGTGATGCATCGCTTGTTTTTCAATGCTGCAGTTGCCGTAGGAACTTTTGTTGCATCTACAAGTATTTTGGACTAAAACTCACGCAACTGTGGATTATTTTGACGCAAACCCTGGAACTCTTTTAAAATCATATTCTTGAACTGTGTATGTTGGATTTTTGTCCCTTTGGTATTTTGTAGTTTAGATAAAGATACTTTATTTTTAGGTCGAGCCTGTAAAAGTGCACATGCGCTGTTCTGGCGAAGACTTTATGTTAGGGCTTTTTTTAATCTCATCACACGCTTGTGCGTGTAGTTTTGTTTTGCTCAGCAGGCTATTGGGCTTTGCATGCATTTTACTAGGAAAGACAGCACACAATTGGGCAAAGGCGGGTGCATGTCCCGCTTTTGCTCTACCCACGGCCTATGGCTTGCGGTTACCCACACGATAATTGAAAACCGATCGCTCACTGTGGCACACGTGCACTACTCGCGGGCTTGTTTTCAGTAAATTGCAGAATCACTCAGTGCCAAAGTATGCTAGCTGTGATTAGCAGCCAGCCTCGGCTAGTTTCTCTGTTGGGGTACCAGCAAAGGTCCGGTGGGTCAGGAGCCCCCACCACCATGTCTGATTCATGTCATGGGCATGCTGCGGGCTCCGCCACTTACTTCTACCACCCCCTTCCCCTCGTACATCTCTTATACAGTTACCAAATGAAAAATAGAATCTGTTGTTTGCACTCTGTCATTGCAGAGGGATTTTTGAGTATTCCAACCATTTTACCAGGGTTCCCCTTTGAAGGAGGGGGCACTGGGCAATCACCCACTTTGTCCATGTCTTAACACAGCTCTGACTGATTCCGCAAATGAAGGCCAAACACGGAGCACCTGTACGTGTTTTAGAACAAGACAGCCTATTCCTTCCTATAAATGTGGGGGACTTTTTTTATATGTTCATTATGAAGTTTATATTGCACTGTATGTTGCCTCACAGTTCCTAGTTTACAGCACTGTCCAGTCCGCTATGATAGTTTAGGTTTACGAGATGCAGAGTCCAAATTAATCCATCCACTCGCACCCATCAAAGCTGCCGTTTAAGCCCCCGGCTGCACCGCAGTGTAGTGTGTGCAGAGTTGGTCTATCTTGTCATAGAAACGACTGCTCTGTTGGCAAGGGAACCTGGACTTTCGCAAACCACTCCACCCCCTCCACTGCGAGTGATTTACAGAAACATGGTTACTGTCTCATGTTTTTTCTGAATTCAATCTCCCAATTCAAATGCCTAAAACTAAAGTACTGACTAAAAATGTACCTGAGGTAAATATTACTGTGCCACTTTCCGGATAATGGTGGGTTTAATGCGAAAGGTCGGTGATGCACACTGGATACCGCAGCCCCTCTGAAATCGAGCAGTTCTTTCTGCGTTACTATAACGTGGTCACTGAAACATAAACAATGCCTCCCTCACTAGGCCTAGAGGCGCCTGAATCAAAACAAAGGAGAGCTCATTTTCCCCAGCAGGTCTTTGTCTGTCCATGAAGGGTGCTGTTGCCTTGCTGTGTCTTCGTTGTCTTTACAGTTTACTGTGTGCTTCTCAGAGATAGTGATTGTGTCAGTCAATATGCGCAGGGCTGTAGTTAAAAAACATTTTTGATCCAGACCTCAACTGAGATCAACAAATACAGAATTAAAATAATTTTAGATACTCATAAAAATAATTAGATAAAAGACTTTTGCTTTTTAGGCTCACTACAAGATGGTACAGTAGCAATATTCTACCACCTACTCATACAGCATTCGATAGGATTA
The DNA here is from genome assembly GCF_964263255.1 of Lissotriton vulgaris. Lineage (NCBI taxonomy): Eukaryota > Metazoa > Chordata > Amphibia > Caudata > Salamandridae > Lissotriton > Lissotriton vulgaris. Next base: position 677,020,069 of record NC_141699.1, on the reverse strand, counting down.
GATAAGGTAAAATCTTCGTATTGTGCTTATGATTTAAAACAGCTGCAACAAGCTTTTTAAGAACTTAAACAAATTATGGCAGACAAATTCGTTGACAGGAGAGTTACACAATGTAATTAGATCTTGGGCAGAGAATGCGTTATACTTTAATTGAATTGGGGTTATATAATGTTGACGAGCCATAACTATGCTCACATTAGGACATAATAATAAAACCTGAAGCAAATCTTGTTGGCCACCTTTGCATAATTCACATAAACCTTTGGGGTTATTAGTACCATCCCAATTAGCTGAAAAAGTGGCTAACGGAGTATACCCAAGCGTAAGAGTAGAATACAACGCCTTACTCTGTGCTTTAATTGAAATCTCACATATTGATCATAGATTTGAAATTCTATTTGTTCTGCAAACCATTTATAGTGCTTCAATTGACTACAGTTTTCTTTATCAGATTCACAGCTGATTCTAGGGGCCAAATGTTTCAAACAATTTAAGGTGTGCTGGGGACCACTCCTGCAAAGGTGCAACCGTGCATTGAGAGACCTCAAAGGCTTTCACCATATTCCTATTAAAAGTTTACTCAGACGCTTCCTCTCTAAAAGTCTCCAATTTTAACAAATGTCTTATGGTGTCTGGGGCTGCATGTAATAAATTGTACGCCCACCTAATAATATTTGAAATTACTCTGGCTGAGATTTCCGTTACGGACAGCTTAAATCCTAGAGCTTTAACTGGTACGGACTGTGCCACTTTTATCAATTTTTGGAGTATGGTCCCTTCCTTTACTTTTATAGATTGTCATGTTTTAATTTGTGAATATTCCATGGTGTACGATAAAATCGTATGAATTTTTATGCCGTAGACTTCCAGCATTGGTGTAAAGTGTCTATTTCCTTTGGAGATGTACAATCTCTGTAAAGCCCCAATGTGGAAATCTGCCTTCCGGTTCAGGTGGCGGAGGTGGGCTGTATCTAACAGATTGGAAGTAAAAATATGACCCAAATACACATATTCTCTTACAGTCTCTATTGGTTCATCTCTTAAAGACCAGATATAAGTTCGGGGCTTCCTTCTGTCACTGAAAGGGAGTGCTTTTGTTTTATTAATATTTGGCGTCAGAAACTTTTCAGTTGCATACAGATTTAATTCATTCAAAGATCTTTGTAAACCTATCGGGGTCTGGTCGATTATACCAATATCATATGCATACATTAAACAAGGTATATCGACTTGAGCTAATTTTTGAGGGAAATTTTTACTTTGAGAGAGACACCCTGGGAGATCGCTAATATAGATGGAAAATAATAGGGGAGCTAGTAAGCATCCCTGTTTTAGCCCATTCCGCGAAGGGGTGGGTTTGGTTAGGCCTTTTTCTCCCCCCATTCTCCTTCCATTTAGACTCTGTACCATGTTGATGTACGAAGGGAGATTATTATTGTTATTATTGTTAAGAGATCTTTGGGAATCCCCATTTTAGCCAATTTTTTCCATAGTGTCAATCTATCTACACTATCGAACGCCGTCGAAAAATCAATAAAAGCACAATATAAAATGTGGTCATTTAACTTAACAAACTTATCAAGCACTGTTTGAAACACAGCTATATTGCCCAATGTAGAATGCTTTGGGCAAAAGCCAGCCTGATACATGGGGATTACTTTTCTAGAATAAGCCCAGTCTTTTAAGTGTTCCATAACACAGGCAGCAAAGACCTTACCGGAGGCATCAAGGAGAGCTATTTGTCTATAGTTTGCAGGATTCGTTCTTAGGCCTTTTTTTAAAATACCACACTCCCTCGCCAAGATTCTGGAATTTCTCCACTTTTCAGGCAATATTGGAAGAGAGGGGCTAAGAATTTTTCTCAGACATCAGCGTTTTTTTGTAAAACTTTGATAGGAATCTTGTCTGGGCCCATCGCTGCTGAAGACCTGGCAGAGAAAAATCTAAATAGAGATCTGGACGGCTGAAATTTCCATTGGTTTCTTTTTGGGTAGTTTCTTCAGTGTCTGATCCAGTTTGGGGAAAAAAAGGTCATGATGATTAGATTTATAGAGCCTTAGAATATACTTTTCACAGTCAGATGATGATACAGGAGTCCCTTGAGCATATTTTCGTATCCCCATCTGGGCAGAGATTACTTTCCAGAATGATTTATTATTGTTGTGATTTACTGCTAGTTGGATTGTCATGTGCTTATCTAGGTTCCTGATCGATACTGTGACCTTATGCCCCTATTCGGCTATAAAGCCCTTTATTCCCTATATTGGCATAACCGTTCAAGTGCGATTTTCTGAAAAGTCATCTCTGGCCTCACACGAGCAGAGCCACAGAGCCACATTCCAGCATGACTCTCTGCTACTTCCTTTGCGACCAATTAGTGCAATGACAGAGCAGCAGTCACTATCTGATATTCCTAGATAACACTCCGAGTTCTTCAACAAGATAAAAACTTAGCAAACCTGGAAATCCCCGCTTGCTATGTTTTGATTAGTAATAGAACTCTAATGAGCAACTGATAGCTGCCACTTCCTAGTGACATCTTTAATTGACGTCTTATGTCCAGCAAACTTGCGTCAAACCCGGCACCTGTCAGGTATAAATATTACCAACGTTGCCTTAAGCAATGTGAGCTGTTGTGAACAGAGAGCTACTGTTGCTGATGCCAGCTGCCTGCATGACCAGTGTTGGTAAAAACTAGCACTCTGTCGCTGCAGCCTGCTATCCTGTGGTGGTGAAGCTACTGATTACCATTATCGCCGCTACAGCGCGAACTGTGGTTCAGTACGCTTGAGGAGCCGTGCAGCCGTCCTCTGCGAAGACATCCAGCCCAGCTGCCCGCGGACGCTGTCACCCCTCCTTCCTCCAGACGCGCTGAGAGAAGCCGCTGCCTTTCTCGTGCAGAGAAATCCAGTCCCGGCGCTTCCGGTTTACCCTCGCGGGTGACTTGGATATCGAGAGAGACCCCTGAAGGAGATACCAATCCTCCATCATTCTATTCAGAGGTATGGTGTTGACTAAACCCTTAGAAGAGAATTCTTGAAACAAACCTTGGCAAAACCAACTTAACTTAAGCTACTTACTTACTCCCCTTCTCACGTGTTAGGCTTAGGTCAGGCACACCGGGGTAGGCTTAGTTAGAAGCACCAGTTGAGTTTGTTAGCCTAATGTATATATGACTGTATATATGTTTTATTACTTTTAAACCATTGTATGGCTAAGAAACCATATCAATGCTTTTACAGTTCTATTTCGCAATTCTTATCTTACTGTACGTACTTTTTATAATAACAGTTATTGCAATTGTGGCAATACATTTCTCTTGTACGAGAAGAAAGACTGTTCAATAAATGTTAACCTTTATTGATAAACGCCCGTCTCTCTATTCTCTACATATTGTGAAAGTAAACTGCACCAGACTGACTGAGTGAAATCTATGTCTATTGTTTCACACGACCCTAGAGATCGACTCTTGATCTGAGGAGCAAAGTTGTCATGTTGCACGGTTGTTGGAAAACTGAATCCCTTCTTGTCTGTGCCAAGGAAGCTGATCACTTCCTATGCAGAGAAGAAAGTTTCCAGTGACCTCTGAGCTAGTTGGTAACACAACCCAATTAAGTTTAGCATAGTCAGTGGAGGCCTGGAATATAAGCAGTTCCACGTCGATACTACTGTTTATGTTATTCCAATGCGCAGGGCCTAGTGGGAAACTAGGAACTACACTACATGGCGCCCAACGTTTGGTAAGGCGATAAACTAACGTAAGACTTGTAGAGTAACTCAGTCGTGCATATTTCACACCCCTTTCACCCGTAAATACTCCAATAGACGTCTGGAGTGGGTGAAAGGTTAAAATCCGCCCGACCTTAGTAGGAAGAGATTCCTATGTAAAGCTCCGGTTTATTCAACGTTGAAGGATACAGTGTTCCAAAATATTGTGCATCTAATCTTTGTCTCCTTGGAGACCTACTCTGCAAAAACCTGCATTTTTTGAAATGTCAGTAGAAAACGGAACCTCTGGGGCCGCAGTAGATGCGACTCAGCAAGGTCCCGAACAAGCAGACCCGGATGCTATTATCATCCCGGTCCAGTTAAGAAGATCTATAACTTTAAAACTTATAGAAAACGGACTGCCACCTCAAGGTGGTACAGTAATTTTCGTGATAGAGGCTCACGAGTATCGGCAGACAGAGGTATTCTATTCATGGATAAACTTTCCAGCGGTAAACGCAATAACACAAGAGTTTCACTATTACAAAATAGAGGAACCTCCGGGAGAGTACGCTCCTTTCGAGGAGATTGAAATCCCACTTAAATTTCAAGAGCACCTGCTCTGGTTTAATGGCGCCCTAAAACATAATGATCACATAACCAGGCTCGGTCCACTAGGTAGACCAGGAGCCACGTGGCCGGTTCTAGCCAGCTACACACCACATCCTGACATTGCAAGAATGTCAAAAGAAGAGCTGTTAGCACAGCTAAACACATTAATAAAAATACATAGGCAATTAGTCCAATATGTAATACGGACTGCAACAGTCCAGCCAGCTGTTAATTCACCACAGCTGACCCCTCATCAGGGGAACACAAATAAAATTACACCACAGAACATACAGTCATGTCTTGGTAAAACACCCGTAAAACGGGAACAAATTCCTTTCTGGTTAGCCCAGAAAATCACTCAAATAGAGGCAGTATTTCCTGATACTACCCCTATTGAGAAACACAGAATCTTGACCATCTGCCTTCCTATGGGAATCGCACCACACGTGGAGGACTGCGACACTTGGGGTACAGTCTTTGCTTCCATTTACACAAAAACACACGGTGTTCCGTCTATGGCGGTAATACCAGACGTGCTAAAACAGATTCAAAATGAATTCGGTCCAGAGCCCGCTTTAAATCTGGGTATGAAATTACTGAAAGATTTCAAGCAGGTCACGGCTATATTATTAGCCAACGTAAAGGGAGAAGCAGCGTCTGTGGCGATTCGCCAGAAGTTGAGGGAAACAGATATAAAAGATCCTGTTGAGCTTGCAAAAATCATAGAAAAATGCTATGAAGAATTAGGTAGAGACAGCTTGGGTGGAAAACCAGTTAAGCCCCAACTGCTCGAAAATCCTGAAAAATTATTTATTAAAAATAATTTAAACACTCCTAAAAAGAGCTGGGATGGAAATAAACAATCCACTCCCAAGGAAAAAGTTTTCCAGTCCAGAGGAAGATCTCCTCGACGGAGGGAAAGAACTCCGACTCGAGAACGCCAGTCTCCCCAACGGGAGCCCTCTGAGAAAAGATATAACCTTAGAAATAGGGATAATATAAAAAAACCTGATAGATATCAAAGTATTGATACACGTCCCTCTCGATCTCTTCCACAGAATTCGGAAAGAAGAGGACGGTCAGACCCAGGAGAGCACACCAAGTCCAAAGACAAGGAACCTGCTCAAAATAAGAAATCTCAATTTCAGAAAAAGAAGGTAGCCAGTATTAGAGTAATCAACCATGCCGAGAATACTGAGGACACAGTTGAAAAACGGGGAGTGGGCATTGACAATGTTGGACAGTGCAGCAGAGATCAGTATAGCGCGCAAGAACTTGATGAGTCATCTGGAGACAGTGGACACGAATGAATACATTCAGGTTGAAACTGCCGACGCCAGACTTAGCGAGCCCCATAAAATATACGAAATAACATTGCGTATGGAGGGTGATAAGACTAGGAAAATTAAGAGTCTGTTTTGGGATAAGCTCTCAAAAGGCTATGATATTCTGTTAGCTGAAAAAGATTGGCCCCCGGAGTTTGTCAGGGAGTGCCCTCGTGGCGAAGAGGTGATTATGCCTGCCTTCTCGAATCACATTCCGATTCATAAAAAATACACATATGCAAGGAAATGGGCAGTAGCCCAGGCACCTGCATTGTATAAAAATCACGTAGGATGGGATGAGGATTCACCGCCTCACAAAATCCAACTAAAAAGTGAACCAACTGCCCAACGGCAGTATCCCATAAAGCAAGAAGCTAAAAAACAGGTCAGGGAGATCTTAGATCAACTTGAGTACCAGGGGGTGATTGAAACATGCACCTCTCAAATGAACAATCCTTTGTTTCCTGTCTCCAAGCCAGACAATTCATATCGTCTAGTTTTGGACTACAGACATCTTAATACATGTTGCAAAACTTTTGCAGTACAAAACTCGCATAGTGCAGCCCTAATGAATAACATAGTTAGGAAAAAATACAAAACGACATTAGACATTTCTAATGGTTTCTTTTGTCAAAATATTGCACCAGAAAGCAGATACTTGACCGCTTTCTCCGCATTTGGGTCGCAGAAAAAATTCTGTCGACTCCCACAGGGGTTCAAGAACAGCCCAGGACTATTCTCAGCTAGGGTAACAGAGTTACTACAGATCTATGATGATGAAGCATTATCTTACGTAGATGATATTTATCTCACAGACGACGACTTGGATACTCACTTGAAAAGAGTGAACACCATTATACTTGGGTTCGCAGCGGAGGGTTACAAATTCAACTTTAAAAAGTCCCGAATTGCCCATCTGACAGTACTATTTTTAGGGTACGAATTATCAAGTGAAGGGAAAAGCCTAGCGGACAACTTCTTAGAGAAGTGCGCTGTACTCCAAGCTCCAAAAACGCTGAAGAATTTACAATCAATACTAGGTTTTCTGAATTTCGGAAGAACTTACATACTAAATTACGCAGAGAGGGTTAAACCTCTCTACGAACTAATTAAACCTGATTTAAAACAAATCAATTGGACTCAAAAACACACAGAAATTTTGAGATCACTGCAAACAGACATGTTAGCAAAAACAAAATTAGATACACGTGACAACACACGTGATCTTGTAATCCGAGTCATCCCAGGAAGATGCGGATTCACATACCTAACCTCTAATGAGGGAGAAAAGGTACCAATTTCAATTAAATCTCACTTGTACACACAAGCAGAAAAAACATTCAGTCGCACAGAAAAAACTGTGAACGCAGTGCAAATCGCATTAGCAAATGAAAGAGAACTAGCACACGGCAAACGGATTAATATCCTCACAGCGGAATCCGCCTTCGAGGCGCTATTCAGCCCAGTAAACCTGCCTACAGTGTCACTGAATCCAAAATGGATACAGTGCATAGATTCTCTAGGAGCGGAAGATGTGAAATACTTTTTCGCCCCGCAATACACAGAACTGAATGATTTAGATTATGAAGAAGAATATCCTCTGCCAATCGAAATCCTGCCTCTCCCACAATACGCCTGTATAATCTACACAGATAGCTTTGTACAGCATTTCAACGTAGAGAGAAAATCCTACGATGCAGCATGTGCGATCATTAAATGTCGTTGGCTGTGCGGTAAAATCAAACCGAAAATAACAAAAACTGAATCAGTTAAGTACTGTTCGGCTCAAAGAACTGAAATCAGATCTTTAAAGATGGCGCTCGAAAATGCAGAACGCGAATTCCCCACACTTATAGTGTGCGATTCTCATTTTTGCGTCAATTCTTTCAACAACAAACTGCAGAGTTGGATCGAAAACGACTACAAAGATGACACAGGTGCCACAATAAAGCATAAAAAGCTCTGGAACGAGGTAGCTCTTTTACACAAAGAACTACAAATGACTCACGTGATTCACGCACAGAGTCTTCAACGTGATGGCGTTCACGTTGCAGGGAATTCATTGGCTAATACAGCCACCGCGGAAGCAACTAACCCGGCTTCCGTAGCCACAAAAAAGCGTACAGATAAGTATATAGACGGGGAAACCATGCTGGCAGTAAAAACGACCGTAAAAGGCGACTGCGCAGCACTACCCGTAAACTATCCACTCAATTATGCATACATAATCGATGCAAACTCCGTTCCTTTTGCTCGAATCCCTGGAGTGGGGGATAGAGTAATTCCAAACAGGAGCAGGAGGGGCTTCCTCTTACTGGAAGCACACATGGGGTTGGGACTGAGACACCAAACAATCAAAGCCTCTCTGAAAGAATTACAATCAGAGTACTGGTGGCCAGGAATGAGTATAGATATTCAATGTTTTGCTCAAAATTGTGAAGACTGCAACAGAGATCGCAGTAATGAAAAGGCCAGTGTAGTTTCAGGATCCCTTCTAGACAGCATAAGGCGGTCTATCTGCACAATCAAAGAAGAGAAGCGCGTCCCAGTGTACAACGTTTAAGACGAAATACACTTAAATAATGAGGCCTCCAGCACTCGGCTGACGCTAGAACTGTTATAAAAGATTAGCGAGTCCATATCGGCACATACGCAATTACCACGTTCCATTCTGACCATGGTCCTGCTTTCAGCTCTCGAGCCTATAAGGAGGCAATGGCTAGCATGGGAATTGGGTTGCGGTATTCTTGTCCGTCGCATCCCGAAGGGAATAGTGTGGTAGAAAGAAAAAACCGGGACATAAAGCAATCTATAACAGCGAAGGTATTAGGTTCAGGCGCTGGGTGGGTCAAACATTTAATAAGTGTCCAGACTAGTCTTAACAACATGCCAAGAAATTCTCTAAAAGGTTTCAGCCCATACGAACTATTGTTCGGAATAAGAATGAACGTTCAGGACCTCGATAGTCAGATGTCAGTGGTACAAAAAGAAACAAAGCAGTTTGAAGTAAAAGACCGTTTGGCTGTTTTACAGGAACTGAATGAAACAAGAAAATCATTAAGCAACATAAAGTTAAAGCAACAGCCAAGTACCACTGACGAGGCACCACCCGCAACAGCCCCAGCAAGGCCTGTCTGGATTCCAAAGATTGGGGATCTAGTCAGAGAAAAGATCGCGGTGAAGAAGGAATTTGGGCCTTCTTACAGAAAAGCAGTACCTGTCTTGGCAGTCACCGGAACAAGATCAGTCGTGCTACCGCCCCTTGCTGGTAAAAAGGAGAACAGAGTCGTATCCATCGATCTGGTAAAACCACAAGTATGTGGCCTATAATCAACAGTAGGCCCAGTGGACTCCCAAGAAACAACAGAATACCCAAACTTGCAACAATCCAAGAGGTTCAAACTGAAAGACTCATCACATTCGATCAGCCTGCAGTGCACAATGAAGGACTATGCAATACAGCCATGGAACTCGTGCCTCTTGAAACACAAATTGAAACAGTTCGTCAAGAAACAACACCAGTCTACACTAATGTGGCATCAGAAAATGCTACCGAAAGACAGATTGAAAGAATTGACAGAACTGCCTCTGGTTATTTCATCAACTTCGACAACTTCTCTGAAGATGAAAACGACCCCGAAGTGATGCCAGAAACAAAAAAGTCCTTTAAAGAAAAAGCAACGGAACTCTTTCATCAACTGAAGGAAATATACCTTGTTTCCCCTTGGTTAGAGTTCTGGTTCGGTCTAGGTGTATTTTTCCTCCTGCTTTGGCTCATCATGGTACTGTGTTTGGGAAAATTCATTGAGGGAAAATATATTACAATGGACACAGCAAGTCAGAACATCAACCTAGTCCTGAAACCACACAGATCATCCCACGTGAAGAAAAGAGAACTGTCAACAGTAAATGTCACAGCAATTCCAATACCTGGTGGGGTAGTATGGGAGAAAACAGACTATGAGATCTATGGTCCGGTCGAAATCCTGAAGTATCCTCATCAACTAAAGGTTTCCTTAAGTGACTTTGTTACACCTAGTACATTCTCTGATGATTGGGACTTTAACAGTATTAATGACATGATGTCTGATTTAGTAATGTCAGCTAGATTCACAGATCATGATTATTTACAAGGTTCATCTAGTTATGAGCAGTTATTCTGTTACACCCACTATGGGGATCATTACTTGCATAAATCTGCACAGCCTAGAAATGTTTTTATGTATAATCAATGGGAACATTGTTCTACACCACCTAAAAGCAGTTCTAAAGCATTTTTTGAGAAATTCAAATACTTCTCAGGGTTTAACACCAGTGATGCAGAAACGTTTTATTACAAACTGTTAGATAAAACAGGAATGAAAACGATGCTGACAAATTCAAAATTGATATATTCAGAAGCATTTTATGACAAAATGATGACATTTGGTTTTGATTATTGGAAAAATAATATTGAAACAAAAACAATTTGGGGTACAAAAGATTGGCAGGTGCAAGGAATAGAAGCACTGTTTAGAACCTGCATGATACCAGAACAAATGTTATTTTTAAATGACACTGTACACCAAACATCCTGTCTTGGCCTAGCTAAGAACAAAGAAATGAAAACACCGTCTATACCAAAGCCAATAGCTGAGAATGCAACTGCAGATAATGAGTTAGACGTGTCACACATTTTTTACATTTCAACAGAACACATCCAGATTGGAAAAAGTGGTTAATCTGGCCTACAGACACAAATAACTGTCAAGATAGATTCCTGAATAAAACACAGGGTTTAAAAATGACCAGATTAGACTCAAGATATTCCCAGAGACAACATCCAGGAATAATAACAACATACAGTGTAGGTAAACTCTGCCTAGAATGGCTAGCTACATCCACACTGGCTGAAATTAAGCAACACTTGTCTTTATTAAAAGATGGTGCTGATTTGCGCGATTTCATTCTTGGACCACGCAAACAGCGTCAAAAGCGTTTCATAGCGACCAGCATCTATGCTGCTTACAACGAGGCTTGGAAAGTAAAGCAAATTGAAACTGCTGAAAAGATACGAGAAATTGATCGTATTAATTTGGAGAAATCACTTTCTGTGGTAGACAATGGGTTAATGACTCTGTCTTCCAGAATATATTCTTTGGACAATATTGTATCCTCTGCCTTTGATGTGATAGACAGAGATTTGCTAATGTTACAACATGGCCAGTCTCAATTACGCTCTATTATAGAACTAGGCTGGACGCTGCAAAATCTTCGTTCAGGCTATGTGCCTTGGCGTTTAATTAACACAACGTCATTGTTTTCCATTTTTAACCTTACTGATAAACAGATCAGTTTGGCACAGAAAGGAGCAGACTATACAATTTTGAGCATCGAGAAACTCGAGAGATTACCATTGACAATGTCAGAGAGTCCTGTCATTGAATGGATAATACACGGAATTATCACAATTCCGATAACAACTTTCCGATTTCATAAGTGCCTTGAATACATACCTGCTGGCCAGTATGAACAATTGGGTAAGGGATATGTAAAATCCGAATGGAAATTACCATACACTCATTCTTGCTATAGTGACAGCGACAGAAATGTATTTCTTAGTGGTGACAACTGTAAACACTCACTAAGCGGTATACTTTTGTGTCAGGGTATTAATTTACACGGAGCATGTGATGGAAATTCAAACAACCTTTCATGCCACCAGCTAGTCACACCTGCAACTCAGATAGAGCCCTTCTATATGCAACTCGCAAACGGGAGTTACATTCTAAGAACGGATCACAGGTGCTGTGGCCTCGCGCCCGGACTGAGTTATCTAGTAGAAGTAACGTCCATGGTCAAATGCTGTATGCAAGCATTGTTTCCGAGCGGGCCTCCAGACATAGTGACTCCCATCTGGCCTCGTCTGAATCTCTATTCTATACGAATTGATACATTAAGCAAAATGAAATCTGTACTTTTACAGACAACAGTGCCTATAACGTCATCTAAAGAGACGTATGATCTTCTAGTCGCAAGGACGGCTACTGAAGTCCATGACCTTTTATCAACAAATTGCCCCGTGCATTTCATACAAATGCTCGACCAACTCCTTAACATGTCTAGTGCTACAAGCATCCCAGGCATATTTAAGACAGTCTTTACGGGACTGCTAACACCCTTCCAGGCAATTTTGGGAATCTTTCCTAATTTTGTGCACTCCATTTTTGGTGGTATTCCACTATTTTTTGGACTCATCGCAGGGATTCTATTTTTGACCCTCCTGCTTCGTTATGGCAAGCCTCGGCTCAGACATAGCTCCCATGGGAATGGAAGAGACAATCCTAGCAATGCGCTACAGGGACAGGATAACTAACGTCCTCGGATTGGCCAGGCTGAGAGATCTAAACATGACCTGGTTCCTTTCATTCAGACCGATATGGCAAAATTGCATTTTACCTGTGCTACGGTGTATGCTTTGCGGCGAGGAATGCGTGTTGGACATCTGTCTTTCACTTCCATCAGCAGTACCAATGGACGTCGATACTTTGCTAAGTCCAATAACGGCTCACGCATTGTGTTGTCCCCAGCGGCTACCAATCCTGATGACGGCATTTGTGGAGACTCCTGTACTACAGCCAAGTGGTAACAGTGGAGCGAGTGACAAAAGCAACATCATCCAGGTACAACGTTCTGTGAGCATTGCTGATCCTGCCTTCGATGACAGCAATCATTCTCACACCTGCCAAGTTTCAGCGCTATCTAATTTGGTTGAACTATCACCTGATTTTGTAGACCAATTCTTTGCGAGCCTGTCTGATACGATGTTCTCACCCATAGAGAAACAATAACTTTTGAAAAGCTTTCCGACACACAGCGTTCCTATGAACTCTGGATTCGGCCTTCAGTTTTGATCAACAAAAACTGCCAGGAGCTTTGGTAAACTGATTTTTCTTTGAATTGGACAATTTTTCGAATATTGACCCTTTTACTTTTTTTGGCACAAACAATTCTTTGCTTAGCGTAAAAACTATTCTTAGAGAACAGAAGCTTCACACTTCTATTTCTAAACACTTCTAGAGACATAACAACATTACACCAGCCTCTAGCACACATGTTATTACAATACATTTTTATGTGATGATTTATCTCGCATTTCTTCTGTCAGAGATACTTCATGTGTAATTCTTTTTGCATAATCGTTCATTGATTTTATATGCAATAATTTTTTGAATGATTACTATGCTTTTAAAACTACGTACAGTACCTAAATTCCATGTATTACAAGTACGCCTATTTTCGAATGCATTTATGTATTTTGGGGTGGGCTATGTTACACATTGTTACACATGCATCTAATTGCTTAGTTTTAGTAATTTTGATGGACATGAATTCGTGGAGTGGGTGTCATGTGCTTATCTAGGTTCCTGATCGATACTGTGACCTTATGCCCCTATTCGGCTATAAAGCCCTTTATTCCCTATATTGGCATAACCGTTCAAGTGCGATTTTCTGAAAAGTCATCTCTGGCCTCACACGAGCAGAGCCACAGAGCCACATTCCAGCATGACTCTCTGCTACTTCCTTTGCGACCAATTAGTGCAATGACAGAGCAGCAGTCACTATCTGATATTCCTAGATAACACTCCGAGTTCTTCAACAAGATAAAAACTTAGCAAACCTGGAAATCCCCGCTTGCTATGTTTTGATTAGTAATAGAACTCTAATGAGCAACTGATAGCTGCCACTTCCTAGTGACATCTTTAATTGACGTCTTATGTCCAGCAAACTTGCGTCAAACCCGGCACCTGTCAGGTATAAATATTACCAACGTTGCCTTAAGCAATGTGAGCTGTTGTGAACAGAGAGCTACTGTTGCTGATGCCAGCTGCCTGCATGACCAGTGTTGGTAAAAACTAGCACTCTGTCGCTGCAGCCTGCTATCCTGTGGTGGTGAAGCTACTGATTACCATTATCGCCGCTACAGCGCGAACTGTGGTTCAGTACGCTTGAGGAGCCGTGCAGCCGTCCTCTGCGAAGACATCCAGCCCAGCTGCCCGCGGACGCTGTCACCCCTCCTTCCTCCAGACGCGCTGAGAGAAGCCGCTGCCTTTCTCGTGCAGAGAAATCCAGTCCCGGCGCTTCCGGTTTACCCTCGCGGGTGACTGGGATATCGAGAGAGACCCCTGAAGGAGATACCAATCCTCCATCATTCTATTCAGAGGTATGGTGTTGACTAAACCCTTAGAAGAGAATTCTTGAAACAAACCTTGGCAAAACCAACTTAACTTAAGCTACTTACTTACTCCCCTTCTCACGTGTTAGGCTTAGGTCAGGCACACCGGGGTAGGCTTAGTTAGAAGCACCAGCTGAGTTTGTTAGCCTAATGTATATATGACTGTATATATGTTTTATTACTTTTAAACCATTGTATGGCTAAGAAACCATATCAATGCTTTTACAGTTCTATTTCGCAATTCTTATCTTACTGTACGTACTTTTTATAATAACAGTTATTGCAATTGTGGCAATACATTTCTCTTGTACGAGAAGAAAGACTGTTCAATAAATGTTAACCTTTATTGATAAACGCCCGTCTCTCTATTCTCTACATATTGTGAAAGTAAACTGCACCAGACTGACTGAGTGAAATCTATGTCTATTGTTTCACACGACCCTAGAGATCGACTCTTGATCTGAGGAGCAAAGTTGTCATGTTGCACGGTTGTTGGAAAACTGAATCCCTTCTTGTCTGTGCCAAGGAAGCTGATCACTTCCTATGCAGAGAAGAAAGTTTCCAGTGACCTCTGAGCTAGTTGGTAACACAACCCAATTAAGTTTAGCATAGTCAGTGGAGGCCTGGAATATAAGCAGTTCCACGTCGATACTACTGTTTATGTTATTCCAATGCGCAGGGCCTAGTGGGAAACTAGGAACTACACTACAGGATGTCGACCCAGACATGACCTCTCAGTGCTTGCTTTTCTTTCTCCTTTTTCCGTTGGTGGAGTTTTTTTAAGTTTCCTTATTTCTCCTTGTCTTAGCACACAGAAAGAGCGGAATTGCATTCTTGTCAATTTATTTAATTGTCGAGAATTATTCTCCAAAGATTTTCCTATATGGCATGTTTTAACAAATTCTCGTCTCGAGGTACTTCTTTTTATTTATTTTTTTTGTGTCCTCATATTCGCCCTTGGTGACCATGTAGTAACGAACAATTAGAGGAGATGACTGGGACACTGACCCAGATTTACTGGGGGGGATTTTAATGATTCCTACCGGAGTATCCCGCAGTGCCAAGCATCTACAACTTAATCATCATTAGATGGTACCAACAGGGCTAGCATACTGCTATATACAACCCATTTCGTAACTAAAGTCGCCCATGTAGGGCATGTATAGCAAAAGGTGGATCAAGTAACATGACCCTTCAAAGCAGCACAATCATAGGACATGGGGGAAAAAAAAAACCCATGATGTTCTGGTCTATGATTACCAGTTGAAAAGTAGCCAAAATCTCCTCTTATGTTGGTTACCAACTCTAGCCATGTCCAATTTGGACATCTGTAACATAGCTGAACGCCAATCGGTAAAGAGAGGATGTGTCTTATCTTTCCACCGTCTACATATTTCTCTTCTAGCCAACAAACAGCTACAGAAGACCTGCTTTTTACTTATGCCATCAAGCTCTGGTATAATACCAAAGAAAACTGACATGGGGCTAGGGCTGACTTGCGAACCTATTGCTGACGAGAGGGAAGCGCAGATTTCATTCCAGAATAATGTTATAAATGAACACTCAAAAAACATATGAACATCTGATGCTGCTACCAGACCACATCTAGGGCAGGCCACCTGAGCATTATTGGGGAACTTTGATAAACGCAGTGGAGAGTAGTACACTCTGTGCAGTGTAAACAAGTGGTTACGACGGAGCCAAGAAGGTTTCACAATCTCCCCCAGAATCTTAAATGATTTTAGCCACCCACCCTCAACATCGGTGTTGGTGATATATGTTTCCCAAAGCGAGTGGGGGAGCAAGAATTCGCAGGGTATACTCAGACATGAGTCCCTTTCTCACTGCACCATCAGGATTCAAGCAAGCCGGGCCGAAGACGGCTGAAATGCCAGAAACCGGTCCCCGGTAGCTTGTCTCCTTTCTGGTGAAGAATTGGCTTGGTAGTTTAGTCTGCCCTGTTCCCATGATGCACTGGGCCAGGGACAGACTGATTTGCATATAGCCAGGTTCTGAGCTGGGGTGGGGCAGTGAGATAAATAACGGTGATGGATCAAGCCCTGATCTATGGACTGGGTAAGAGTGGTCTGCTCAATTCAGACACTCTGTTCATCACCACCCCCTTTCTGAACCTGCTTTTTACTTATGCCATCAAGCTCTGGTATAATACCAAAGAAAACTGACATGGGGCTAGGGCTGACTTGCGAACCTATTGCTGACGAGAGGGAAGCGCAGATTTCATTCCAGAATAATGTTATAAATGAACACTCAAAAAACATATGAACATCTGATGCTGCTACCAGACCACATCTAGGGCAGGCCACCTGAGCATTATTGGGGAACTTTGATAAACGCAGTGGAGAGTAGTACACTCTGTGCAGTGTAAACAAGTGGTTACGACGGAGCCAAGAAGGTTTCACAATCTCCCCCAGAATCTTAAATGATTTTAGCCACCCACCCTCAACATCGGTGTTGGTGATATATGTTTCCCAAAGCGAGTGGGGGAGCAAGAATTCGCCATCAGTCTCGTCTAGCATGAGGTTGTACCAAAATGTAATCTCTTTTTTGAAAGGTGGTTTATCAATCAGATGGGTTACTAGATTACTGTCAGCGCCTATTTTAAACCTACCCCTACCTTGACTATAAGCCTGAGACCAACTCTGGATTTGAAGGTATTTAAATCGTGAGAAACAAATTCCTATTATTGAACTCAGGGTCTCCCATGAGAGTAAAACTCCTTCAGCAAACAGGTCCCCCCATGATGTAAGCCCGGCCTCTCTGACTGGGAGAGCTAGGCTATCCAAAAGCCGAGACGGCGCACCTGGAGAGTCCCACAATGGGGCCCTACTAAGATAGTAATCCAGTTTGAGTGTACGTCTTAAATTAGCCCATGTTCTGGCAAGCTCCCTCAAAACCTTTAGCTTAACCTTCTTAAAGTACTTAGGGTCACCAAATTTTAACAAAAAGTTCGTCGGCCCGATTTTTTCCCCCTTAAGAAGTGCTGAAAATAGTTTCCTGCACCCTGCGTTATTAGGTGTCTTTAAAAGCATCCTGATGTGAGAAAGTTGAAAGGCCCATCCATAAAACTGCAGATCTGGTGCTGCAAGGCCCCCTTTTTCTTGACGACGTCTTATCTTCTTCCAAGATAATCTAGGCGTATGACTATTCCATATGAATCTATTTATTTTGGTTTGGAGTTTGGCAGTCAAAGATGGATCAAAAAAGAGAGGGATAGTATTAAACAAAAACATAATCTTGGGCAAAATAGTCATTTTAACCAGGTTAGACCTGCCTATCAGGGAAATAGGGAGAGCGGACCATGATCTCATCGATCTTCGAGCCTCCTTAGCCTCAAGAGCAAAATTTAAAGGGACGATCTTATTGATGTCCGTATAGATATTTAAACCGAGATACCTGAGGATAAAACTAGGCTGTACCCCTACGACCGGTGCGGGATGATTCCAGACCATAATATCGGTTTTGGATGCATTAACTTCGTAGCCGGATATTGCACCAAACTCTTCTGCAATGGATATAACAGTAGGAAATGCCGAGCTCAACTCGGATGAAAAAATAAGAACGTCATCCACGTATAGTGCGACTTTCCGCTCCCATCCTTCAAAAATAAAAGGTTTTATATTAGTATTGTCACGGATTAGTTGGGCAAAAGGTTCTATATATAAATCAAACAAAAGTGGGGAGAGGGGACACCCTTGACAGGTTCCTCGTGTAATGTTAAATGGCTCAGTAAGTTCCCCGTTGTCCAATAATGAAGCAGAAGGGTTTTTGTATAGTAGTTTTACGGCTCGCCTAAAGTTATCTCCTAGATTAATCTTTTTCAGCACTTCCTCTAAGTACACCCAGTTTACCCTATCAAAAGCTTTTGTGGCATCAAGAGTGAAAACTGCTAAGGGAAGTGATGCTAATGTGGCCATATCTATTGCGCCAATAAGGTCGTAAGTCAGTTCGTAAAGTTGCCTTTCCTTTACGAATCCCTTCTGGTCCAAATGCAGAATGTTGTTTGCTACCCCTCCCAATCTATTTGCAAGCACGGATGCAAAGATTTTATAATCTGTGCTAAGAATTGAGATTGGCCTATATGACCCACAGTTAGTTGCAGGTTTGCCCAGTTTTAAAATCTAAGTTATAGAGGCCCTATCCCAAGAGGCGGGAGGTAGGGCACCATCTAGTAGGATACTGTTAAACAAGTCTGTTAAGTAAAGAAGAGTTGTTGGACAAATTACTTTATATATTTCGGAAGGTAACCCATCGGGTCCTGCAGCCTTGCCCTTTTTACTTTTAAAGATGGCAGAACTTACTTCCTCCCGTGTCATAGGGCCGTCTAAGGCATTCCTTTTTTCTAAGTTTAAAGCCGGAAGAGCAATCCCAGATAACCAGTCCCTTGCTTGGTTAGGTTGTGCATTCTTATCCTCGTGATATATTTCACTGAAGAAGCTTCTAAAAGCTCAACTAATTCCCTCATCTGTAGAGTGTAATACTCCATCCTTGCTGATAGAACTAATATTGTTTCGGACCCTATCTGTCTTTGACTTCCAGGGAAGGAGCTTGCCGGCACCTTCCCCATATTCGAAATGGGCCAATTTACTAGCCTCCCATCTCTCTAAAACCCGTGCACTCAGAACTGAGGAGAGATCTCCTTTTAAGACCGTTAATCTGTCTTGCAACTCCACTAATGGGGACCCTGATGATACTGGGTTTGTGTCAATCTCTTCTTGAAGTCCTGCTATCTCCAATTCAAGAGAGGCTACTGCATCCCTGTATGTCTTGTTTTTATATGCCGATATATTGGTTAGATAACCCCTTAATGTAGCTTTGAATGCATCCCAGGTAGTCCCAGGTGGGGCACACCCCTGATTAATCTCCCAGAAGGACTTAACTTCATGAGTAAATGCCTCTATGATATCGGGAGAGACAAGTATTGATCTGTCAAAAGACCAGTTTCTTAGAGAGGGGCCTAGATGCTACCTCAAGCTGAAGAAGGATGGCTGTATGGTCAGAGAGATGAAAAGGTAAATGAGAGACTGATTTTACCTGTTTAACCAAAATATGGCTAATCAAAATGAAGTCAATCCGAGACTGGTGGTGAAATTTATAGTTCTTAAATGTGACCCCCCTTTGAGACCCATGAAGTGTCCTCCAGATATCATTATAGTTCAATGCTTTCATGTTATTTAACAGAAACAACCTAGTCTTAGATTGAATTATAGCCCTATTGGAAGATGGCTTATCCAATATTGGGTCCAAGACTATATTGTAATCGCCTGCTAGAATGACCGGCTCTGAGAATAGATATAGTTGCGAAAAAAGTGTGGCCAAGACTGATGGGTCGTCCTGGTTTGGGCCATAGTATCCTACTATCGTAAATGGTGAACCCAGAATGATAACTGAAGCTATTGCCCATCGGACATACGGGTCTACCTGTTTAGAGACTAGCCTTGCCCTGATAGATTTTTTTTAAAGAATGGCCACCCCCCTGATGTGTGAAGTTTGTGATGTAACAACCCCGAAATCTATCCATCTATTCTTACCCAACAAGTTTTGCATTTCGGTTTCTGCCAAATGTGTCTCCTGGAGCACTAATACTTGCGCAGCAGAATCTCGTAGATATTGCATGATGTTATTTCTTCTTGGACAAGTCCGAAGACCATTAGTGTTCCAGGACAAAATGCGAAGGTTATGCATTATAGTGAAAAAAAATTACAAGAACCGAAGACCAATTCTGCCATACTCTGGTAGATGAGCTATGTATTAGCTGACTCCTGTCTTTCCCCTCTAAAAAGTGCTTTAAAGGACGTTTAAGAGGACGATTTTTACTTTCCCCCCCCCCTAACCACCCTCCCACCCCAAACCCCCACCCACGGGAAACCCCCACTCTATCTATCTGGACTCCCAGAAAGATAGCACACCGCTATGGACCCCTGCCACTACCAACCAACAGCCAAATTTGGGGGAAAAGAAGGAAAAAAAAAAACCTAAGTGAGATTAAGTGAGGTTAAAGTGAGATAGAAGCCTAGAATAAGACCCCTAAGTGAATGTAAATCTTGTCACCAAGTTTATCAGGAATGTATTAGCCGGTGTTAAAGTGTTCCACCTATTTTTTTATTTTTTTTAAATTTATTTTATATTTTTTTCCTTTTTCCTTTTTTTTCACCTTCCCAACGCCACTTTACTCTATACTATGAATCTCATGGTTCTTCTATTCAATATCTTTATATCAACATAGATGAAGATTCTAAACAAGTTTTTAACAGAGTCTAAATTAACTTTTAGCAAGCCATTAGTGAGCTCGTCAGAAACCTGGAAGGGAAGAAGGCAGATAACTAGCGTGGACCCAAGAACAAATGGAGTAGGAAATAGGCCCAGACTACTTAGCAGACTCCGACCTCCTACCCATACTCAGCAGGAATTCGTCTGCAGCCTGCACTGATCTTATGTTGTGCATAGTGTTCTTATACATAACTCTTAGTGCTGCCGGAAAAACCAACTGGGCAACAGCCCCCTGACTCCTGAAGGCTTCCAACCTCTTACCGAGCTCCCATTGTCTATCGAGCGTAATTCTAGAAAGGTCCGATCTAATCTGGAAGTTGAACCCCTTAGCATTTACCACCTTCTGTTTCAGCGCAATATTCAGAATAGTTTCTTTAAGAGAATAGGTGAGAAAATTAACCAAAACCTTTCTGGGTTTTGTTCTCTGGGGATTCCTTCGAAAAGGCTCTCTGTGAATGCGCTGGATATCCATGGCTATTTCTTGTTCAGACATGTCTAGTCGTAACGCCTCCTTTAACAGAGAGACCACAAATTGTTTAATATCTGAACCCTCTTTCTCCTCCGGTATATTCAAAATTCGTAGATTATTCCTCCGGGCATGGTTTTCCAAAGTCTCCATCCTGTCGGACAAGCTCTGACTTTCTTGTCTAAGGTTCATTAGTTCTGTTTTTGTGGCACTTAAATTGATGTTCACTTCTGTGACAGAATCTTCGAGAGTTTCTGTCCTGGTGGTGAGAGCACCAAGCTTACTATCCAGAGATTGGCAATAGCATCGAATGTCAGCTTGATTTGAAGCAGAAGTCTCAAAGCCCTTTTTAATGTCTGCAGCCAAGGTTGTAAACATTGCCTGAAAAGAAGCCTGCAATGTGGAGACCAGATCAGTACTCAAGGCATGAGTGGTGTCATAGGCAATGCTAGGATCTCCCTCGCCCCTAGTAGAAGCTGCTGAGCCAGCTTCTTGAAGAACCGACTGCAAACTCAAACCAGATGCTACACTCGGAGGAGCAAGAGGTAATGGGGGTGCCAGTGGGGTGAACAGAACCAAGGAAGGCACAGATTGCTCCAGATTAATGGGCATATGATAATCCACTGGATCCACTTGACCTGTTCCTCCTATCATAGGGGAGAACAGTTGGTCCAATTTGCTGTCATTATCTTTCTTGCCCTTGTCATTGTTGTTATAGTTCGCAATATTGCTGTCTTCGTTACTGATTTCATTTGGCCCCTCTACACCTTCTAAAGTGAGATCCAGTGAAAGATCAGAAGTGGGGACGTTCGTGCCCACCGTTTCCTTCATAGGAAGTCCTTCAACTTCTTTAGAAGCCATCCGTACTTCTGGTATAGTATCCCCTACCTCCTGACTCTGTAGGGGGGAGAGGGGGTTATTGCCCAACAGCACCACTTGAGGGACCACTTTAAAGTAGGAACGCAATGAGGGAGTTATTTTTGAAGTAGTGACAAAATTCTTTGACTTATTTTTTGTTGACTTAGGAGTATACGAACGCTTTGCCTTAACCTGGCCTGTTAGATATGTCGACAGTTTTCATTGTCAATACCAGCAGCAGTGTTATTGTTAGAGCTAGTATGAGCCTTTAAGCCCTTTAAGCCTGAATCCCCCTCTCCAATGCTGATACTAGTTGATTCCCTCGAATCGCTTGTATTTATAGCTGTATCTGCTTTAGAAGCGGGAGGCTTGCTTTTGGACTCAGGTTTATGAAAAAAAGATGCTTTGTTTATTTCTTTTTTACCGGTGGTAGCGCATTTCCCTCTCATGCGCCCTCTCACCCTCCCCTTTCCTCTGCCCCCCCGGGTGGTCTCTCCAGTACATGCCGATGCGCCCTCAGAATTCAAGCACACTAAATCGTCCCCACTACTCCCTTCACCACTGTTACCACTGTTACCGCTGGTTCGTTTTTTGTTCTGGCGCCTGCGATGTCTGCATTGACATCGCTGCTGGGCTGCTTCTCCTCCAGAATCTCTCCCTCCTCACACTGCTCCGCCTGTGCCTGTGACGCTACTGTGGAGCCATACCGCCCAAGCACTATACCTCGTGTACGGCGGCCTCTCCTGAGCTCCAGGGCGGCCAGCGACCAGATCCACCCCCCGCTGGAAAACGCGGGGATTCCTGCACCGGCTGTTTTGCTGCTACGGGATACTGTGGCTCCTGTACACCGGCCGGTGCTGAGAGCACTGTTGCAGACACTGCGAACTCCGTGATCTCCGCTGCTGCAGACGCTGTAGTAGTCTCCTCCCCTAAACACATGGGAGGCAGACGTATGGCGGAGAGACGCCGCCGCCACCGAAGAGGAGCCGAAACCCAGTCAAACGGCAAATCCCGTAAGCAGAATCGGCGGAAAAGTTACACGCCGTTCCGCAATGAAAACACACGGGAGGACACCCACAAGAGGTAGGTTTAAACCCCCGTTTTACAAAACACTGCAGGAGCCCATAAGCAGAGTGCTGCCGTGGCTCAACCAGCCGCTGCTATGTTTCCTCCTCGAGGTACTTCCTTAAAGAGAGGCGACTACCGGCTGTAAAGTTGCCGCAGGGCTGAAAGAGAACAGATAATCCACTCTTTGTGTGCTGGGAACTGGGTGTGAGCTTCATCAAACACACTTATTTTGTCCGAAAGGGCTAGTACTTGTAGAGTCCTACTAGGATCATCTCCTACATACTGAGGGCTCGTGGTGTCGTTCAAAGCTGCTACTTTTTCAGGGTCTTGCTTCATTTCTGTACCTGAGAATATATGTCCAAAGAATTTCAACGTGGACTTATGAAATTCGCATTTTTCTTTGTTTAGAGTAAGATTAGCATCCAGCAGGGCATGATAAACCCTGTCTAGTGCCGTGTCATGTTCCTGCACTGTTGCACCATAAACCAGGATGTCGTTGCTGTAATTTAGGGCATTTGGAATGTGGTGGATTGTCTTTCTTATAGCTTCTTGAAAGATCTCAGCTGGAGAGGAGACCCCAAAACTGAGCCGCTTGTATCTGAAAAGACCGAGGTGCGTAGCAAATGTGGTGATGTACCGTGATTTTTCATGTACCTCAAGTTGATGGTAACCTTTGTTAAGGTCCAACTTGGAAAATACTTGAGCTCCATTAAGGGACGCAATCATGTTGCTCAGATGCGGCTCAGGATGTCTACTGGAGAAACCCGTGGGGTGGGTCCATCCGCCCGTTCGATGATGTCAGCTTGCAGTAGCTCTTGTAATTCCTCTTCAACGACCCTTTGGAGATGAAATGGGACTCTTCTGTTATGCTGAGCTACAGGAGTTACCTGTTCATTTATATGTAACCGCACTTGACAGCGAGCCATTTTTACGAGTCCTGTGAATAGTTTGGTAAATTTGTGGATGATGTCTGGGTCATCATTGACACTGTAGAGGATCTCTACCAATCGGAGTCGTTCACATGTGGGAAGGCTGAGAAGGAAATCTGCTTCTGGTCCCTCGATCACATGTATGTGAGCGGGCACGGTATGATCCTTGTGGGTGAGAGTGGTTGCAAATTTCCCTAGGCAGGGAAGTGGTTTTCTTGACATCAGGTATACACTCCCACGTGTGCCGGGCTCAGTGAAGGTGTTGGATTTATCCTGTGATATTCTGTCACTGGAATGTAGTTTAGGAAGGCGCCACTGTCAAGCACAAATTTAGTCGCATGATCAACCACACGGACGTCGAGTCGCAGGTATTTCTTAAGTTGATCAGGATCTTCCACCATATAGATGTATTCGTCACAGTCCTGTGACACAGTCGATGGTGACCTTGATTCTTGTGACGGCGACCTCCTCGACCAATACGATTTGTGTGATGCCCCACTTGATAGTGAGGACCCAGTGGATGATCTTTGGTGATCTTGCACCACTTTAGCGTGATGGCGCGTGGTCGTTCGACGAGATCACCTGCCATGGTCCTTCTGCTGGTCTCTTCGATATTCTCCACAGATGTTTTCAAAGTGATTATCTCTCCCACATTTCTGGCATTGTTGTCCAAGGGCGGGACATGCATCAGCATGAGGGAAGTCGTATCCGCATCGATAACACTTGAGCTGACGTTCCCGTCTCTTTTCCATTTTGCTTGAGCTGTAATGTCTGCCACTCGTGTGTTGATGATGAATTTTAGGTCTAGATGACCTTTGTCTACCATGAGAGGATCTGCGGGTGGTACGAGATTGAAGTCAGAAGGCTTGTTCACGCTTCTCAGTACGCTCTGCCTCCATCTTCTTGGTGTGTTCTTCCGCCTGGTCATGAACTCTAGTCATCTCCTCGATTTCATCCAATTTGTAGCTTTTCTTTAGCAGTCGCCTTCTTAGTGATTGACAGCCTTCTATGATGCGCAGTCTGAGAGCATCTTCAGTGGAGAATGTGTCAAATTCGCAATATCGAGCCAACCGTCGAAGCTGTGTGATGAACGTGCTCATGGGTTCTTCCTTCTCTGGTGAGGCTAGGTTGAAAGTGTACCTTTCATAGCCAACATTCCTTTTGTGTAGAAATATCCTGTTTAGTGTGTCACACACTTTGGTGTATGACCCAGCATCACCCGCAGGCAGTTCTTTTATGACTTGGCCAACCTCCTTTCCTATGAGGTCTCACAAAGCGATTCATTTCTGATCTTCTTCCGTCACGTGAGACCCTTGCATGAAGTCTTCGAAGTCCTCAAGCCATTCCTGCCAGCGAAGACCCATTCCTCCTCCAGCCACAAGTGCGAGCGGTTCAGGTGGTCGCAGAAAGGAGACACCCATCATGCCTGGTCGGCTGGTGCCGGCTGGTGCCGGCTGGGGCTTGGGCTTGATTTCGGCTTGATGGTGATCCTGACATCCTTATGGATAGTTTTGGGACGTAGTAGTGTCCTCAGATAGTCACTTACAGTGATATCTATTTCGTTCAGTCACGCACTTGGAGGCGTCACAGGATATTTTTCTGCATATATCCACTGTAGGGATCACGTGCTTGTGGAACGCCTGTCTTCTTTCTCTTTTTGGTGTCGCAACAATATTTCCGCCAGTTCGTGGCACTAAATTGCAATTTTCAGGCTTGCATTTGCCTGTGCTCGATTGCAGAACCACTGCTGCCTGACTTTAAAATGGCCGCCGGCTATCCCTGACAGGGGATGGATGCAGATGCCCGCCTGATTTCAAAATGGCAGCAGCCGTCGAAATCTCGCTTCCCGCGAGATTTGGATTAGCTTCATACTCCGGGGGCCTCAGCAAACACAGGCAGGCACTCACCGTGCCAATGATCGCGTCGATGAACAGATGCAGCGCAGCAAACCGGGGTGGGCTCCCGACATCAACCACTGACTCTCGGGCAGCAGGTAAGACCGGGATGGGCTCCCGGCCTCAGGCAGCAACTCCTTGATCAGCACACGTGGATGGGGTGGGCACCCAGATCACGGCGCTCATACGCATTTGCAGGCACCACTCCTACAGCTCACGAACCGGGGATCAGGAGACCACAGCAAACGACACTCAGCGCGGTCAGCACCGCTGGGGGGACACCCAGATGACCGCGCTCACCGCAGCAGCAACACCTTACCCGCGGCGTCACGGGAACAAGTCTGCTTAAATCAAGGAGTAGCACGTTTAGGCCATGCACTGACTCACCACCGTCGTCGCCAGTTGTAGAGTCCTACTAGGAATAACTGGACACGGACTCTCATGTTCTTTTGAGGGTTTTATTCACTCAAATCTTCCCTTTGTGTCCCTACTGCACTCTGCCACTTCCCTAGCTAGCCACCTCCCTTTCCTGTCCTGCCCACGTCTCCACCCCTTAACCACTAGCATGCTAACTTGCGTTATCACAGTACTGCACCTAATATCTGGTTGCAATGTTTAAAATGGGACAGTATGGACACGTCTTCATACTGAGTATTACGTGATACCTGCAGTTAGTAAGTACTTGTGCTTTTTATTTCCATTTCAAGCAATGATTGTATGAACACGGTGCCTGGGAAGCAATAGTTGCAACAGAGATGACCCCCGCCCACCTCCCAAACACACACAGCTTTATAGACGCACATTTTACCTTTCAAGGAGCTAATAGGAAACAATATAAGAACCTGCAGTGAAGCAGCATTAAATGACCAGTGGTAGACTTTAATACAACTCGGCACATCGGCATGGAACGACTCCTGGTGGCCACCTGCCCTGGGTACCTCCCCCAAACCCACAGACCATGCACGCAACCTGGGCTTCATCCTGGACTCCTCCCTCACGATGACCAAGCAAGTCAACGCAGTCTCATCGTCCTGCTTCAACACCCTGCACATGCTCCGTAAAATCTTCCGATGGATCCCCACCGCAACCAGGAAGACGGTCACCCAGGCCCTCGTCACCAGTCGCCTAGACTACGGAAACACCCTCTATGCCGGAACCACAGTCAAGCTCCAGAATAGACTACAACGCATACAGAACGCCTCGGCAAGACTCATCCTGGACGTCCCCCGCCACAGCCACATCTCCGCCCATCTGAAGAATCTGCACTGGCTCCCCGTCAGCAAGAGAATCACATTCCGACTCCTCACCCACGCACACAAGGCTCTCCACGACACGGGCCCAAGGTACCTGAACAACCGCCTTGCTTTCTACACACCAACCCGCCAGCTCCGCTCTGCCAGCCTCGCCGTTGCCACCGTCCCACGTGTCCGCAAAGCGACCGCCGGAGGAAGATCCTTCTCCTACCTGGCAGCCAAGACATGGAACTCCCTCCCCACCCACCTCTGGCTGACACAGGACCATCTCGCCTTCAGGAAGCAACTCAAGACCTGGCTGTTCGAGCAGTAGCAACCACACCCCAGCACCTTGAGACCCTAACAGGTGAGTAGCGCGCTATACAAATTCCCTGATTGATTGATTGATTAATCATAAAAAGTGAATGGTCAGTCTACTTCTGTCCACGGGGTCCCTTGGTCATGGCTAAAGGCTATGATTCATTTTTTTGGGTTCTTCTACCCCGCAAATTCATACTGAACTACGAAGTCATAAGCCAATTTGGTAGATCAATAAGTTTCTATACTGTTGCGCCTCTGCATTCCGATGTATAGCTCCAAGAGCTGATACAATGCCGATTTCACTGTCAGGATATTGAACCTTCACGTGTTTCGGTTTTAACGAGGGCTCTGGAGACGAGGTGAGATTCCTTGAGAGACATCCTAACGTCACTGCTGCAGTAATTGAAATAATTCACAGTCTTCTTGATTGAAAGAAGTAGTTTATTTCCAAGAGGTTCACCCATGAATAACGTGTCCTCTCAGACCAGAGTTCACTCAGTAACTCCTTTCAGACCGGAGTTCACTCAGTAACTTCAGTCACTGAGCGAACCACGAGCCCGGAACACTCACATACATTCAAAGGAACACAAGTCTTAAAGGGGCACATAGAATAATAATCATGTGCAACTAATAACTAAGGCTCCCGGTTTTCGGTTTAAATGGATTTTTACATATAAATACAGACAGAAAGCTTTTTGGTTTTTGTCTGTATTTATATATAAAAATGGGAAAATACTAATAAAACCAATGCTCATCCTGCCTCTGTGCGCTGTAAAATCGAGTCAGAGGTGCACAATGGCAGCCAAAATAAATGGGAAACTGCTGCCCCAGAGACGGGGGAACTGGCAGCGCTGTGTCTGCAGAGACACTCCAGCACCCCTCACAGCGGTAGCTCATACAATCCAATTGTTGTAGCAGTGCAAGCAGCCCATGTCCATTAAGAGGTGTGAAAACACCACAGGACATCGGCTGCAGCATCAGCAACCTTTTGTTTTTTTTAGGTCTCACATGTGTGGCGTCACTTTTGTGCTGTAAACATCCCACCCACCTTAATCCCACCACGTTCTAGGCTGGGAACATTTTCTGGTAGTGTTGACAGGACATATTTCCTGTCTGAGTGATTTTAGACCCATTAAACTGCTGCTGCTGGCATTGTTTTGGTAATTGACGCACATTGCAGACTCGTGAAGAGTGTTATAGGAGCCGATTAACAGTGAGAGACTCACATGTATCTGGACTGCAAATGATGTCTGCCCTCTCCTCCACTAGGCTTAGTTTGCATTTCCCAGCTCGCATCTTTCTTAGGACCGAGGATTCATCATCGTTTTTTTTTCCCTTCAAAACACCAGCTTGGTGCATTGCGGGGCATGTAGTTTTGCTGTTAACAGTTTCCAAACCCCAGCATACAAAGTGTGCTTGCTGTTGACTAAAATCCGAGAATTGCTCATTTCTCGGCTACGTTTAAAAATTTTACAAAGTCAGCTGCTCCATTAAAAAAAAATGCTTGTTTCACACGTAAATTAAAAAATAAACTCTGCTGTCACTTTTATTCACATGAAGCATTTAAATAACCATTGGAAATATGAATCTTTTTTTCATTTGCGTATCTTTACAAAACAATAAATAACCTCATCATTTCAGAGCTGATGCATTTTCAAAATATGCAACAAAGCCATAGTTGTTGCTTAGTTATTTCATGCAACTAATTACCATTGACAAAGCCAATAGTCCTGGCTTGTTACTTGTTGTATTATGTTACTGGATGCGATGACAGAAGCAGTAAAACATCAGGCGGAGGGCACACTATGCTAAGCACAGATTTTTTGTTTAGTTTTCCCCACATCACTTTCAAATGTCACCAGCTGCCACTGCGTGTGGGGGATTGAGGGCACAACTGGAATTGGGAGTATTTTGCCACAAATCGGAGTGGGCCGGTGAGAAGGGTGGGTTGATTATGAAAGGCAGGACGTTTTTTGAAATGGGTGGCCGTGGGTGTAGTCGATGTAATCTAAACTGTATCGAGGATGGGGCACTGCATTTAAACATAAGAAAGGAGGATCACATGTAAACGGAGGCCTGGGGACATAAGCGAAGTGACGTGGCGCATAGGAACTAGAGGAAGGGAAGAGCAAAGTTAGGGCATCGCCGTTTGACAAGGGGATTGGGAGCTAGAGCCGCAAGGGGGGAATGTGCCAATGGAGAAAAATCCACAGGGGTTTTCATATGCCGTAGGCAAGAGATTCTTAGGAACTGCGATGTGCACTGGGAGCAATTTGCAAAATATGTCTTGGGAAATATGCACTGTGATGCTAAATAGTTGGAGAGAGTTGTGCAAGGTGAATATGACACAAGAGCGAACGCTAAAAGCAGTGATAGGATTAGGGGAGGGTCGTTCAGAGACAGCAATTTGCTCGTTGATAGAGGATGGTGGGGCTGGTATGGGAGAAAGCTGCAGGCGATGTTGTGCTCAGTGGAGGAGTGAGAGGCTTGCTTGCTGGTATGTGGGCAGAGATAGAGAACTGCATGTATGAGGTGACTTGGTAGAGACATCTGCTGGCTAGAATGTCCCCAGAGGCTGGGTTTGTTGCAAGCAATGATGTGTTTTGGGAGAGAGAGGTGCAGTGGGTGGAGTGCAATGGGAGAGAAAGCTTCAGGGAGCCTTGTTCCAAAAGTGAAACAGCTGCAGAGGAAGTGCGGTGCCATGGAGACAGAGAGAGGACCAGAAGAGATGTGGACGCATCCATGAGATATAATTCTGCGAGGGTAATGTGCTTTAACAAGCTATAACAACCTAGTGCAAGTGTGCATGCCAACTTAAATAAATGTGGAAAAATATTAGCTTTAGCATTTTTTTTCCTTGCGTCAAAAATAAATGTGGATAAATACAGATAAAATGTCCCAAAAATAAATATGGATAAATACAGACGGAAATGTGAAAAAAATAAATACCATAAAACCGGGAGCCCTACAAATAACATAACAATCTATTACAACTGCGGTGCCCACAACTGTCTAAGAGTTGTCGGACAACGGACATTGGCACTTGCGTCTTTGCCCACTTGATCCCCTCGCACATGCGTAATACGTTAGCTGCCTCAGCGAATCCAGCACATACGTGAGGTGATCGCCTGCTAATGGCACCAACCCGCTTCTCGCGAGAAAACCGTGATTCCCTACTCTGCGACTTTCAAAATCTAGTTAAAATTCGGAGCCATCCCCATGGCTACTCAGGGAGCAGTGGGCGCGATTTCTAGATAGATCAAAGGACAGGCCGTGTAATGTCAAATCTGTGTGTCCCCAAAATGAGCCGGACAGTGAAGGACTGGGTTCTGTAGGACCCAGCGGTGCCAGGGCACAACACCTGAAACCTTCGTGGGTAACCTGCTCCGGCGTACGAATCACAGAGACATGGGACACTTCCTTCGGCGTCAAAGATTCAAGGTTTATTTACTGCAGGGAATACAGAAGTCACGACAAGCAACACACGTGCAACTTGGGGAGACTGCTTCAAATTGGTTCTGTAGATCGCTCCTTTTATACAGTTTTTACCCATAAGACAACATGAGACACAAAAGTTTACAACCCGGTTCCCACCATCATCCCCCAGAGGGGTCGCTTTGGTCACTTTGAAACACATAAGGTCCGGATCATAAGTGCGGAAACATTTGGCGGTTCCCAACTGTAAAAACCCATCTTCCCAACATTAGTGCATTCCAATCGGTAGTAAACAGATCGAAATAGGAACAAAGACAGGTGCAAAGGAAGACGGAGACAGTGGGGAGATCGGAAAGGGTGTAAAAGGGGAGGTATCGGGAAACACGAGATACAAGCATCAAAGGGACGTGCCTAATGCGATGCATGGCTGAGACAATAAGTCCGTGCGGCAAGATGAGCCTTGAGCGGCGCCATCTGCTTTACAGTGACATCCCCCTCGTCATAAAGACACTTACAAAGGACATGTGTCTTCCGCAAATATCTTGGGAGTCCCAGGGTCGCGAAGCGGACATCGTCCGTTCGCTGGCTACTTGAGGGCAAGAGACAAAATGGATGCCGTATCTAAGATGGAACCCGTGGGTACAGATGAAAAACCCACGTAACAAACGAACGGTTTAAGTTAGCACAGTGAAACTGCGCACACCTTCTAAACTCGTCATTTGCGGTTCATAGATACCAGACTCGACCATATTCGTGCGAGTCGAAAGCACCACTTACGATTGTCACGGAACCTCAGACGCTCCTTTTGCCCTCATGTAGGCAAGCACTAGTCGGAATCATATTCGATATTCATCAAACCATCAAGATGTTGCTGTAGCATAGCTCTGTCCAATCGAGTCCCCTTGGTAACAGGTGGTTGTCTTATACACGTTGTAGCACAGAGGCCACATAAGGCAGGACCACACTGCACACAAAGGCAACACGTGAACAGGAACACTACAACAACTCCAATGATCATCAGAATTTTCCAACCCCAAGTCGACATCAGGCCCCAAAACCATCCAAGTAACGTCCAATCCCCTACATCCACGTGTATGGATTCGGAGATCTTATGTAACCTCGAGATGGCTTGATAGACAGTAGGAGCATTATCCGGAATGAAAATGCAGCAGCTCGAATGGATCACCTTACATACCCCACCTCGGTCTGCTAGGATGACATCTAAAACCATACGGTTTTGCAACGTCATAAGCCTCTCCGCCTGAAGTTCAGTGGTGATATTACCAAGGGCACTGGCAGTAATATTGGCTGTCGATTCTACCACTCGAGTCAACTGTCTCAGGTTCCTACTATTGACCATAGGTCCCCAAAACGGGAGGAAACCCTTGAAAAAGTCTCCTGCCTCTTGACCGACAGTATCCTCTTCGCTAATTACGCCTCTCACAATTCTAGTCTTGTGATAATCGGCATCTACAGTGAACGTCGGAGGCAACAGATTTGCAATGAAACATGAGCCCATGAAGTCAGCGGGCAACCATGCATATGCACGATCATAGCAGATAAAGTATGTACCCTTGGCAGCCAGGAACACAGGGGACGAGAACATTGGCAGAATGTAATTTTCAGTACAAGCACTTGCTCCAAGTCGGGCTTGCGATCTTCGACCACGACCCATGAGACAAAAATTACCAGTGTGGGGTACGACCCATATTGGAGGCGAGCTTTTAAGCTGCTTTTCGCTAGTGAACACACTATATTCACCTCTACTTAGGACCCTATAGGCTTGTACCTCTTCTTCGGGAATAAGCGAAGGATCATAGATATCACTATCTAAATCCTCTATTGCTATCGACAAAGGTTTTTGATACGAGGTAGGACCAGAGTAGGGGGAACGTGGTTCTCGAATGGGGTGGAAACCCAGTGCGCTTCGAAACATTGTTTGAAATGCTCGAGCGGACCCTTGGGAGCTATACGGTAACACCAGATATGGAATTCCCTTATCCGTAGTATGTGGCATCAACCCACACACCCAACAATTAGTAGTGTTAACCACTAACTGATGCTGATGAAGGAGCTGAATAAAGGAATTATTGCGGAATTCTACACGTCTAGCCTGCTCGTGTTCCGGTAACATGTGAAAGGAATGGGGAGAAACAGTAGAGGTAAGGTTAGGGTCAGAAGTAGGAGTAGGTGTAGTAGAAGGTAAAAAGTAAAACATCGTGTAATACACCCCACCCGCCAAAAGTGCAGAAGCAGTCAAAAACAATACAAATAGTTGGAATATAAAACATTTGGTACGACTGAGTTGTTGCAGCTTGAATCGATGAACCTGAGCTCCCTCCAAATCATTCAGCTTCGAGAATGCCATTCCCTACGACCGTCCGCAACGTTTCTTGACGCACTTCGTTCTGGGTAGCAATAGTCAATCCCTAGGAGTTCCCAGGAACCGACGGCCTTTAACCTAGTGTCAAGACCTACTATCCAGAAGGAAGTACGCGCGCGGCCCTACGGCCTTCAATGCACAATATGTATGTATGCAAAAACAAAGTCTCTCAGCTGTAAAAGCAAAAAGTATATGGAATGAAGCTCAATATATATACATACAAAAATAATTACAATAATACAAATGTTCAGAACTGATCACGGAAAACGGGATTATGCAGTTGTCAATACAACAAAGCAGGATCTTTTATTAGTTCTTAGTGCGAGATTGCAAAAAGTATCGGGTTTTCCCAGGACGTGTCTGCTCGTTGAACAAAGGATCCGTTGAAGAGACAGCGTCCTGCTGATCAGTTGGGTGTTCTGGCCTTGAGTCTTTTGATGACAATTGTTCAACGGTGTCTTTCTGCTGCGCTGAGGATTCTTCAACAGGCTGTGCGTCGCTAAAAGGTACAAACACCGGCAATGTTTCTGTTTCTGTAGACGCAATGCCTCTTCTTACCCACGGGTCTGCTGGCAAAGGAATGGGGACTCGTTTAGTGTGGGTGGCGTGCACCCAATTTTTACGCCCCTCAAGACGAACGGCAGTCCTCGTGGCCAGGAGCACTTGGTAAGGTCCGGTGAACCTCGGGTCCAGATTGTTTTTACGTGAAAAGTTTCTTGTCACCACCCAGTCTCCGGGCTGGAGCTGGTGGCCTGGACCCTCCGTCTGCGTCGGCAATGCGTCGTAAACCTGTTGGTGAATTAACCTCAGTTTAGCAGTCAAGTCATGTAGATAATCGATCAACATTGGGTACTCAAGATCAGAAAACATTCCTGGCCTAGGAACCCCCCACACATTCGCAGGACGGCCGAACACTATTTCATAGGGACTAAGCCCTACTCGGGAGTGTACAGTCGCCCTGGTTGACAGTAATGCTAAAGGTAAAGCGTCAGGCCACGAAAGACCGTCAGGCCACGAAAGACCAGTCGTAGCCTGAATCTTCGCTAGCTTTAGTTTAAGGGTGCCGTTGTACCCTTCAACCAAACCAGCTGACTGGGGATGATTGGCGCTGTGGAATTTCTGATTAATTCCAAGGCCCTTACACACACTCTTCATTACACTACCCACAAACTCACTTCCGTTATCTGACCACACGACTCTAGGCATTCCATATCGAGGAAAATATTCCTTCAATAGGATTTTCGCAGTAGACAAAGCAGTATTGTCTTTGAGGGGATAAGCCTCGATCCATCGGGAGAATGCACAAACCACAACTAAAACGTATTTCAGGTTGTTGCATCTTTCCATATGGATGAAGTCCAATTGGATCACCTCAAAGGGATACGAAGGGGGAGCAAAACTGCCAGGAGGAGTTGGGGTTCCTTTGCCAGGATTGTACATCATACACACCATACAATTCTTCACCAAACGTTCAGCACACTTCGTGATACCATCGTTCTTCCATACAGGAGACAGCAACTTACAAATACCTTTCGCGCTAATATGTGCTAACCCATGTGCCATTGTCACAACGGCCAGCACATACGCATCGGGCAGCAACCATCTTTTCTGATCCGACAAATCAATCCAACAACCATTCACATCCAACTTTCCCGTACTTTCTTTCCACTTCGCCTTTTCAGTCTCGGTGGCCTCATTCTGAATTTCTTTCACACTCTCAATAGTGTCTTCACACATGCTCGATTCTGCAGGCCACCTAACCGAACTCGTCACATACATTCGAGTGCTAAGGTTCCGGGCAGTCTCCTTAGCAATCTCGTCTGCAAACGCATTACCACGACCAACATCATCCGTCACTTTACGATGCGCACTACATTTAACAATCGCTACTTGCTTAGGCAGCGTCAATGCATCTAAAAGATCATTCACCAACTGGCCATGCTGAATTTTCGTACCGTGCGACGTCAAGAAACCTCTCTCTCTCCACAATCGTCCAAAACTGTGAGCAACTCCAAACGCATATTGACTATCAGTAAACACATTCACGCGTTTCCCTTTCGCTAACACACATGCTCTAGTAAGAGCAATCAATTCTGCAGCTTGGGCAGAATTCTGATTCAACCTTGCAGTCTCAACAACAGTATTCAGCGTTACAACAGCATAAGCAGTAGTCACATCACCATTCGGCAATTTAAAACATGACCCATCCACATACAAAGTACCATCCGGGTCTTCCAATGGGGTGTTTTTAAGGTCCACTCGACCTTTCGTTTCCTCCTCAGTCCTCAAGTAGCAATCATGTTCTGCTACTTCATCTGACTCTGTGCTAATTGGTAACAAAGTTGCCGGGTTCAGAACATTACAACGTTTTATCTGAATATGACTTGCCAGCAACGTCAACTCGTACCCAGACAACCTCGCACTCGTCAAGTGCTGAGTTTTCGTACGATTCAAAAGAGTATCGACTGCATGCGGAACCATCACCGTTAGCATATTATCCATGACCAATCCTGCTGATTGTCGGATGGAGACCGCAGCTGCCGCAGTTGCTCTCAAACAACTCGGCAATGCTCTAGCTACTGGGTCCAAGGTCGAGGAAAAATATGCGCATGGACGCTGTTTACCACCAAAAGGTTGCGTTAAGACACTCAAAGCACAACCTTCTCTCTCGTGAACATATAATGTAAACGGCTTACTGTAGTCAGGGGTACCTAACACAGGAGCCGAACACAATGAATCACGCAGTTCAGAAAAACTTCTCTGACATTCTTCCGTCCATGGTAAAGGAGTTGAAACATCCTTGCACGTAAGAGCCACCAATGGTTTCGCTAGCAATGAAAAATTAGGAATCCATTGCCTGCAGTACGATGTAATACCTAGAAAGGCACGTACATCTCTTTGGGTTTTTGGCACAGCCATTCGTGCAATTGCTGCAATTCTTTCTGGGGTCAATCTCCTTCCCTCCTTTGACAATAAGTGACCTAGATAGGTTACTTCTTGACAACAATATTGGAGTTTAGTAGGTGACACCTTGTGATTCAACTCACAGAGATGTTGCAGCAACGACACCGTAGCAATTTTGCAAATGTCCCGAGTATCGGCAGCCACCAATAAGTCATCGACATATTGGATTAAGGCCGCACCGACCGGCAACCGAAACGCATCCAGTTGACCCTTCAAGGCTTGACTGTAAATCGATGGACTCTCACAGTAGCCCTGAGGAGCGCGTTTGAACCGGAAGCTACGTCCACCGAGAGAGAAACCGAAAAGGTCTCTGCTCTCTTCGGCAATCGGGATGCTGAAAAACGCATTTTTCAAGTCAATCACCGAAAACCATGATGCAGTAGCTGGAATCAGAGTCAGTAGCGCCGTGATGTCAGGCACAACAGGGAATTGAGGAACAACAATTTTATTCACCTCCCGTAAATCGATAACAAAACGATAAACAGGTGGTTTGGAAGGATCAGTACGTTTAAGAATAGGCAGCACAGGGCTGTTGCACACGTTTCCCCGAGTCTCTTCAATAACATCTTTCTCGATCAGATCATAAATGATCGCTAACAACGCTCGTTCACCATCAAGGGAGATACGATATTGGGGAATACGTGGCAAACGCATATTAGATTTCAACTGAACAACATAGGGCGAGATATCAAGTAGGCCCACGTCATTCGGACCCGTTGCCCACAAAGACGCAGGAAGAGAACTCAATTCCGGTGGGAGCTTGTCGAGGGACAAGTACATGGGAGAGACAACCCTTTCTCCTAACGTAAGCCTCACACCCGCAGGAGAACAATACAAAGTTGCGTACAAACGTTTAAGCAAATCCAGGCCCAAAAGATTTTCACCACAACCTGTGGTTAGAATCAATGGAGCTTCTAGCTCACGTGGCCCAATTTTAAGGGGCAAAGGGCGTGAAACTGGATTGCTAACGGGGGCGCCAGAGAATCCAACAGAAACATTTGTTAAGCCAGACAAAGGTGCGCCAGGGAGTTTTGAATGCTGAATAGAACTTTTCGCTGCACCAGTGTCCAACAGAAAAGGCTCAACGACGCCCGATGTAGCAACTGCGACGTAAGGCCCTCTCTGATCAACCGGAACTGATACCACTCCCTCTCCTTGTCTTTGGCTGTCCTAATAATTACTGTCGTCAGTTCCCTGATCGACGTAATAGTCATCTACATGATACTGCGCAGATCGTCCTTGCGATGATCCACGTTGATCGAAACAATTATTATTATTAGAGGAGTTATCGGAACGGTCGTTCTGAGTACCACGACCTCTACCACGTGATGCCTGCTGCGAACCACCACGACCTCCTCTAGATGAGTTACCACTATTACGTTCATTCAAAACAGGACAATTGAATTTAATGTGTCCCTCCTGTCTACAATAAGCACATTGATTGTACCCTAACGATGATCTTTGGGAGGAGGAATCATTACGCGGCTGCGATCGATTCGATTGCGGTTGCGATCTATTCTGCTGGGGTGCATTCTGATTCGAACGCGGAGGATATGCTTGTTGCAACAACACTTTAGTTTTTAGCTCTTTCGTCTTTTTATCAGCACGGTCGTTCTCTTCTTTCTCTCTATTCTCATAATATTGTGCCGTAGCCAATATCTGAGCAGAGGTAGAAACGGCCCATGCGCTTTCCGAATTTCTCAATTTATTGCTCAAATCGGGCAATAAGTTCGAGACAAATTTATCCACGAACAATCTCTGACCACCCTCGGTGCCCATATCCTGACCACTATGGTCGATGAATGCCTCCTCAAACCTCGTAAAGAAGTCGGAAACACTCTCATCTTTCTTCTGCTTACAGGCTGACAATTTGTCCCAGTTCACCTTCATAGCGGGCATAAGAGTTTTCATTAGTGTAATAATCCTTTGGGGAAGGTCAAGAATCAACTGGTCGGGTTTAGTAGCAGCTACTTGTCCGGCGTCTGCCGCTACAATGGCGGCCCAAGCTCCACCTAATTCAGCCGGGTGATTTTCATGACGAATCTTAGCCCATACCGGTTGCGGTACTACATTGCCAAACAACATGTCGATATCGGCGAGATTCATTACCGTGGCATCCACGAGCTGCGATAATTCCTTGTAGTACCCTGTAGGATTTTTGCGAGGGTCAGGCAAAGATTGCTTCACCTGCAATACTTCCGAGCGTTTCCATGGAAGATGTATCCATATTCTCTGAAAATGCGCCAATGTCGGAGGTTGAGCATTTGGATTTGCTGGTATCCAAACCGGCGGAACTTCACGCATAGGATATTGGCCAGACTCGTCTGGTTGTGGTTCAATATCCTCGACAAACAATGCATGAGGTATCGGAGCGGGACGAAGAGATAGCAACCGCTCAATAGCACGTCGAACATTAGTATCCACTATCAGTCCATTCGAGAACTGGAGCTGAAGATCAGACAAAGCGGCCAGCACCTCGTCAGGCGCATCAGCCGATATCTGATCGCGAAGGAACTTACACATTTCATCGAACACGTATCTTTGGGTAGGTATATTAAATTGACAAAATGTTTCGAGTACAACACGGGGTGGATTTCTAAGAGGGTTTACCATCCAACCCATCGCCATATTATATAGCGCAACACGTTCTCTGTTTCCAGGAAGCTGACTACGTCTCTGAGGACCATCAGAGTTAGCGGACCCATGAACAGGCCCAAGCGAATGAAAGAAACTAGCAGCAAGAGGAGAATTACGAGAACGAGTAGAGGGAGAAGTATAGGACACAGGACTAACAAGTGAAGGAGTAGAAACAGTAGCAACAGCAGGAGTTAACAGAACAGGAGCAGTAGCGGGAGCAGGAGTATGTGGAAGCGGAGGAGCAGTAGGGATAGAAACAGGCAAAGGAGCAGGAACAGTCGGAAGAGCAGGTACAGGTTGAGGAACAGGCACAGGAAGAATAGGTGGAAGAATAGGTACGGCAGGAACCACAGGAGCTGTAGCTGCGGTACCCTGTACGTACGGAGGTGGCGACTTCATGAGATAAGACATTAAAGGATCCTCAACTGGCTCTTCCTTCTTTTCCGACTCCGTAGGCAGAGCGGGATAACATTTATCTACGGTCATACGCTGTAGTCTGTCAAACACTTCCTTATCCTTAACCTCCTTATCACGCTGAAATTGCTCTGCTTTCTTTACTATAGTAGCAACATTATCTCGCTGATTACGTTTATTCTGTCTGATTTCTTTCTGTCGGGCTTCTTTGCGCCACAACCGAAAGGCATCAAACATGGCCGGCCTTGATTTTCGTTCGAACAATTTAATCTCTAAATTATCTAAGATCGGGGCCTCGAAGCTACCATGAGGTGGCCAACGAAGGTCGCCGTCCTTCTTCGTGTATTTAATCCAATAATCGTTAAAGGTAATTGGGCCTAGTCCATGCTTACTGTACAGGTCATAAGTGGGAGTTCCAAACGGAGGTATCGGACACGAGTCCTCCAGTCGGGAATCCGTACCATAAGGTCTGAAACAACTAAACAAAGTACTACAACCAGGCATCTTGCACACTAGCCGAGTTTCACAAACTTCAAGGGTTACGGGATTTACCAAGTCCCAGCAAAGAACAAAACCCTCGGTTTTTGGCGGCTGCAGTCGTCAAATAACACAACAACAAAACGCTAGCGAAGTGTCACCGACAAAAACACTCACACAGCGTTAACAACAAAGACACTCGAAGTGTCAACAACCAAGAACTCTGGGAGCGACCCACAAATACTTAACTCAAAGATCAATGGCGTCACCAGGAAGGCCCGTCTATCGTCTCGCTATACCAAGGTCTACGCCAGGCGCCAAAACAGGTCTACAGTCAGGGCAGCAGTCCGTCGCAGCCGTCCGGAGGCGGGAATCTTCGCGGGAAAAGTCTTCGGGCCACTTATTTCGACAACAGGATCGATGAAGCGGAGTGCACCTTCCCTCGGAGATTTCACACGAAGTTCCTCACGATCGTCGGGCTTGGACCGGTACCACTGATGCAGCCCCACGTTGGGCGCCAACTGAAGGACTGGGTTCTGTAGGACCCAGCGGTGCCAGGGCACAACACCTGAAACCTTCGTGGGTAACCTGCTCCGGCGTACGAATCACAGAGACATGGGACACTTCCTTCGGCGTCAAAGATTCAAGGTTTATTTACTGCAGGGAATACAGAAGTCACGACAAGCAACACACGTGCAACTTGGGGAGACTGCTTCAAATTGGTTCTGTAGATCGCTCCTTTTATACAGTTTTTACCCATAAGACAACATGAGACACAAAAGTTTACAACCCGGTTCCCACCATCATCCCCCAGAGGGGTCGCTTTGGTCACTTTGAAACACATAAGGTCCGGATCATAAGTGCGGAAACATTTGGCGGTTCCCAACTGTAAAAACCCATCTTCCCAACATTAGTGCATTCCAATCGGTAGTAAACAGATCGAAATAGGAACAAAGACAGGTGCAAAGGAAGACGGAGACAGTGGGGAGATCGGAAAGGGTGTAAAAGGGGAGGTATCGGGAAACACGAGATACAAGCATCAAAGGGACGTGCCTAATGCGATGCATGGCTGAGACAATAAGTCCGTGCGGCAAGATGAGCCTTGAGCGGCGCCATCTGCTTTACAGTGACATCCCCCTCGTCATAAAGACACTTACAAAGGACATGTGTCTTCCGCAAATATCTTGGGAGTCCCAGGGTCGCGAAGCGGACATCGTCCGTTCGCTGGCTACTTGAGGGCAAGAGACAAAATGGATGCCGTATCTAAGATGGAACCCGTAGGTACAGATGAAAAACCCACGTAACAAACGAACGGTTTAAGTTAGCACAGTGAAACTGCGCACACCTTCTAAACTCGTCATTTGCGGTTCATAGATACCAGACTCGACCATATTCGTGCGAGTCGAAAGCACCACTTACGATTGTCACGGAACCTCAACAGCCTTATGTGGGACATCTGGAGCAGTTAAAGTTAAGTTTAACTAAAACAACTGTATTCCTATTTTGTAAACTCTTTAGGCAATATTCGCCCTTATTGTCCACACATGATTTATTATACATTTCGAAGGGATACACCCTTTCTCAAGTAGCCACCTCGCGCCGGTCCTTGGGTCCTGCAAGATGACTCAGATATTTAAACTATCGCTGCTGACATCTTTTTGGGGTTTGCAGGTTGCGAGTTTGAATAAGAGTAAAACCAGCTCAGCTTTCTACCCTTTTTAGAGCTGCAAATTGAGTAGGATTCAAAGGGGTGACAATACCACCTGTTATAAATAGCGCTTAGAAATGGCAGAAGTGCGGTATGAAGCGCTTCATTAAACACGTTGTTAATATTTGCAGCAGCAATTTTGTAAATATAAAATGGATGCAATGTTTCATTTGGCCTCATCTCCAATGTTACGATGCCAGAAATGTAGACAACATTACAAAGT
Source organism: Lissotriton vulgaris (assembly GCF_964263255.1). NCBI lineage: Eukaryota > Metazoa > Chordata > Amphibia > Caudata > Salamandridae > Lissotriton > Lissotriton vulgaris. The sequence continues at coordinate 676,978,911 of NC_141699.1, read as the reverse complement.
TAGAAGTCAGGAAGTGAAAGACTGAAGTGCCCAAAATATCTTTTTCAGCTGTGAAGCTTCCGACATATTCTTAAAGTGGCTGCAGGCGTAACACAGGCCCCCGCAGCCCCTGCATTGCGGGGGGGGCCCGTGCTCCAGGCGGCCCCCCTAATCAGCAGCAAGCAAGCCTCTTTATGAATAAAATGGTCCGCACGCCCGGCCTCTTGCACCTTTTCATTAATTAAGAGGCCGGGCGTGCGCACCATTTCATTCATAAAGAGACTTGCTTGCTGCTGAGCGAGGGGGCCCCCTGGAGCACAGGCCCCACCACAAGAAATACTCACAGATCCTTAGGGTGACCAACCGTCCGTAAATTTCACGGACAGTCCGTAATTTCGGCCGTCTGTCCGTTGTCCGTGAAGGATTCTTTAACGGACGCCATTTGTCCGCAGCATTGGCGGCACAGCGGGATGGCAACCCTCACACCTCCAGCCCTTGATGAGCTGTTAAGGTGCTTGAAGGTGACTGAGAGGGAGGGGCGGCAGCTTCAGGAGCAGGGGCACCTATTCAGATGCAAACAGCCCTGAGTGCGCCATGTCTCTGCGATTTAGGAGGGCTTCACACATTTCATTTCTGGCCAGGGCCCCAAACATCCTAGAACCGGCACAGATTACACTGTGCAGTACTGGTTCTCTTCACAGAGCTTAAATACTGTCACTAAATTGTAAACAAACCTCGGTTCTTCTAACATGCAGTCTTAATGTAATAAAATTAAGAAATGGCACAATCGCACCCACACTAATTAACAAGGTATGGAGGACAATCAGTTAAATCAGTTCTCTTGGAGCATCTCCGGTAAGTACTGTACATCACAGCGGGGAATGGCAAAACTAACATTCTGGAAAGAGCCTGTCTTCTCGTTGTCTTGTCCAGGAGGGGGTGAGGAGCCCTACCCCACCCTGGAAGAGACCAAGATTATACTAGAATACTGCATGCCCACCCCTGTCCCCACCCTGGTGGATCCTGTTCCCCCTCCTGTGATGGCTCCTGCCCCGCCCTAGTGATAGCTCCTGTCCCCCCCACCTGCCCCCTGCCTGTGATGGCTCCTGTCCCCCTCCTGTGGTGGATCCTGTCTCTGCCTTGGGTGGCTTCTGTCCCAGTCCTGGAATGGCTCATGCAGTGAGGATGAAGTTCTTGATGGGCCTCTTGTCAAAAAGGCTCTTCACAAAATGAATATGAAAAGGTGGGCGAGTGAGTAACTGAAGGGATGAATGGGTGGCTGGATAAATTAGTGAAAGGGTGAATGGATGAATGAAAGATTAAATAGATGGATAATGAGAGAGGATGGATGGATTGATGAGTGAGTGGAAGGATGAAAGAGAGAAATGGTAAATGGCTGGATGTATGGGTGGAAGGGTAGCTGGATGAGTGAACGGGTGGATGGATGAGTAGAAGGATAGATGAGTGAAAAGGTGGTGGATGATGAGTGAGTGGGTGGATGGATAAGTGAAAGGATTGATGGATTGATGAATTGATAAATGCAAGGTTGAATGGATGGACGAATGAGTGAAAGGGTGGATGTAAGGATGGATGAGTGAGTGAAAGGGAGGGTAGATGAACAAAAGGATAAATAAATGAGTGAAGGAGTGAAAGGATAAATGGATGAGAGAAAGGATGGATGCGTGATAGGGTCAATGGATGGATTCATGAGTGGATTAGTAGATGGATGGGTGGGTGGATGGAAAGAAAGATTGCTAAGTGATTGGGTCGATGGAGAGAGAAAGGGAGGATGGACGGATGACTGATAGAGTGGAAGGGTGGAAGGATGAGTGACTGGGTGCATGGATGAGTAAGTGAAAGGATGGCAGGATGGGTGAAAGGGTAAATGGCTGGATGGATGAGTTAATGGATGGATGGGTAGAAGAGTGGATGGATGAGTGTACAGATGGATAGAGTGGATGGATGAGTGTACAGATGGATAGGGTGAAAGGGTGGATGGATGGATTATGGATGGATGAGTGAAAGGATGGATGAGTGAAATGATAGATGGAAGGATACATGATGGATAGGTTTGCAAATTGTTGAATATGTTTGGATATGGCTGGGCTTACTTCTATACTATTGCGCGACCTCTGATGTGTCTGTAAAACGTATCCAATTGTCCTGAAGTTTTGTCCTGAATTTTGACCTCCTGTCCTGAATTTTTGTCCTGAATTTCGACCCCTTGTCCTGAATTTTTACACTCCCCGTCCTGAATTTGCACCAATGCCAGTTGGTCACCCTAATCCCCACAGCTAACCCTCCGATTTGTGTTGATGTCCATGACCTGGTGAATGCTGGAGGAGTGGTTCGGAGAACTGTCAAGGGCGAGTCTTCTTTGCTAATTTCCTCAGACCTAGTTTTTCGTCTGACCTCCGTCTTTGCTGGTTTCAGGTGTTGGTTGTGGAGGCTTGTCGCAGGAGCCGAAAGACTCTAGTGCATTCATGTATAAAATGACCGTAACACGATGGACCAGGCATCCATTTTGTAAATCTGCTGTGATATACTGTTTTTTGTAATAAAAGAATAATCTGCAATATCGTGCTAACTTTCTCCCCGATTGATATGCACCAGCTGTGTCCCAATGTGATTTAAATCTTTAGTAAACATTTTGAAAAGGAAACTCGTATCAAAAACGAAATAATTACACTATTGCCCAGTGTACAATTCAATATAATTTGAATTATATGCTGTCTTGAATTTGGGAAGGGTAGGTAAAAATATTTGCAGGGCAGAATGACTCCGTTCCCAGTGAGTGACCCTAATGGCATCTGTACATAGGTCTGTTGCTTTCCTCACTGCCATTCTAATCCACTTCTACAACGATAACCTGCTGAACACTTTTGCTGTGCCTCAGTTTGCATCCTTTCTTTAGTTTTCTAGTGTTCTAGGAGGACACATTTCTGAGTTTTGATACAATTTTCCCATGTATATTTTGTTTTCATATGACTTTTAGATGATGTGTAAAACTGGCATGGCTGCTTTTTTGTGTCTTTTTGTGCTGTTTTATAATAATATTGTATGGGCTGACGCTGAATTTTATGGGGCCTGTGGTGGCACATTGCAGAATAACTGGCAAACTGCGTATTCTGTAGGATACTCTCTCCAGGAAAAAGCCACTCAAACGTGCTTTGTAAGCTCCAGCAAAGCACCTCTATTTCAGAAATCTGAAATTGCAAGGTCACTTGGAAACCTTAGTGTCTCTCCCTGATGTGGAGACATTGGGACATAAAGGAGGGGCATACCTCCGGTGCATTTGGGATGAAGGCATCCTTATCTCTATGCATCTAAAGCCCTTATTCTGTGGGCCATGTTTAAATGATGCAGTGAAACTAACCGGTAAATTGCTGAAACGGTTGAGTTTATTTCTTATGTTGTGGGATACTTGCCACTTCATTTTGAGCTCACAAGTTGTAATGTAATCAATGATAATGCGATAGTACTTATTGTTTGCGCCATATTCCGAGCTGTAAAACTCAGAATATTGTAGGTTTTCCATACACATCACCATGGCGAAACTGCAAATGGTGGAACTTGCATACACCTGTTAATGCAGCCAGTGAAATAAGTGAATGCATGTGTTAATCATGGTCTCCCAAATTATGCTCTCTCCATTGCAGAGCTTATGATACTGACTCTTCCTAGTGATTGTGATAAACCAGTTGTGAGTACCTGTCGATAGCGGCGCCACTCATAGAAGTCTTTCTCTGTGACTGCTGTTCTTTCTTTGATAGAGCCTGTTGTAGATGGTCTAGGCTTAACATCTGCTTTCCTCTCCTCTGTTTTCTTTTCCACCACTACCTTCCATTCCCCCTATGACGTGTGTCTTGGATATGCTATGCGCTAATATCTTATATTTTTGTGTAAGCTCACGTTTTTCTCCCAAGCATATACTGGTAACTGTAACTGATGTAACTGTGTAAAAATGTTCTGAAATAATGTCCTATCTCATGTAAAGCGCTCTGATACCTCAGGGTCTAGCCAGCGCTATATAAAACTTTTCAAATAAAAAAATAATAAGATCATGTATTTGGATTGTGCCTTAACATAGGAATATAAGAGGAAGCTATAATAGAATGCATTTGCTCCAGTCCTACATTTTTTGTTTGCAATTTTATATAGCTCAAACTCGACCCAAAGGTATTGGATTGCTTTACATGAGCACCAGCCACTTTACACAAGGACACATTCATTTTTTAGTGGGCATGAGGAGATTAAGTGATTTGCCCAGAATCGCAGGATGTTGAGCCAACGCTGAGACTCAAACTTGGTTCCCTAGGTCCAAAGCCAGAAGATCTGGCCGTTAAGTCACATCCTCCATATTTGTGTCTAAATATTCTTCATGTTGCATTATAATATTATTGGCGTGTAGGATACAAAATAATTATTGCCTAACTGCACACCTTTATCAGGTACAGTGGAGATATGATGTGTGCACTTTGTGAATAGCACTTTCCCAGCAAAGGGGCCATACCGGATGCCTCTAATTACAATCCTATTCCACTTAGCAAGTGATGCTTATGCAGGCGCACAATGCCCATAGGGCTAAAAGTGATTCAGCCCACCGTGCCACAGTCTTGTGTCTCAGACCGGGCTGCTGCAGCTCTAGCTGTTGGTGCTGTGGGCTCAGCTGGGCAGTGCTTGGAGTCTTATCTCCGGCACGCCCGAGTTTTTCACAGGTCTTTAAAGACCTTTTGCATATTTACGCACCTTTGTAAACTGGTTACCAAGGCTTACATGTTTTTTTCTGGTTCCAGAATGCCCTGGGTCTCCCTATTCCTTACACTTGTATTTTACATTTACTGCCATAGTGTGAGAATGCATTTCATGAAAAGGAATATAAAGTAGGGTTGCCAAAAGAAAAATGCCGGCCATGTGTTGTTTAAAGAGCCTGCAAAGACCATGGGCCAAATATAGGTCGCCTAATAACGGCCGAAGTATCGACAGATGCTGACAGAGCAGTTTATTTTTATAAGCGTGTCACTGTGTTTCCATGTGTTTGTGTGTCATTGTATGTGTGCATCTGCTGCTGCGTGCAGTGCTTAATTTGTGAAAAGATAGGTGCAAGGGTCCAATGTTTTTCTTAGGAGCCCAACGCTTCTGAATGCTCAGGTTGCCAAATACCAAGGCAGTTTCATCTTGTCCACATTTTGTCTCTTTCTTTCATCACCCTACACTACTTCTCTCTTTGTGTCAGTCTTGCATGTTTCCCTCTTTCCTCTCGGTTGTAGGGAGGCTTTGCTTTCTTCTTTTGTCAGTTTTCCTCCATTTTCTGCATTCCTTTCTCTGTTTTTGTTCAAAATCTATTAGTCAAAAATAAATCATGTTCCCCAAAAATGAACGCTAGTGTCTACCAGGGGCCCACATTAAAAAATGCCTGTCTGAATGAATGAATTTAATGCATAATTACTTAAAATCATTGCAAAACTGCGATACAGTATCAAAGTCAATATTTTTTATCTTGTGTACTTCTCATGTATGTTGTTAGTCGAGTTTTTATGGATTTGCAGGTTTGGGATTGTCTTTAAAATTTTCAAGTTATTGCCCATTAATGTCAATTTTTATTTCAGACCCTTGATAGTTGTTCTTTGTTCTCCAGCCATAGTGTTCCTGAGAAAATAGGATCACTCCTTGGCATTGTTCTGATTGCTGCCTTAGTTAAATAATCTGCTTTTGACAGTATCTTTACAAATGGCAAAGCTTGTATGTTAAGTGTTTCCCACTTTCTCATTAGAACGTAGGGAATAACAATATAGAGGCATTTCATTTAAATGTTGGAGGTTTCAAATCTAAATATACTAGATTTCTGGGTGGTAGGGCAAAGTGGTAGGAGGTGGGCCTGGCCGCAGGGGGCCCCCTCTATGTGCTTTGCAGGGGGGCCCCGTCAAGTTTTGTTACACCATTGGCCAGGCCCTTCCCAGGAGCGTCCCCCTGAGCTGGTGTGAGTCATTTTCCGGTTATATAACCATGTTCTAATGGACACTGCTTGGCTGTGCATAAAACGAGGCCCTCCCTGGTGTCCTGGCCCCTCCCCTGCAGGACTAGAGTCAACCTTTGACGTCAGCTGACCTTTGGTTGCATTTTGAAGCACATGTTATAGTCTCACGGACCTCACACCAATGTGCCAGTGTCTTGCCCTGAGGAGGGATGTGCACAATTATAATGCTGATGAGTGAACTTGTCAAAGGAGCCACAATTGTCGACTTAATTTTGTTACCTTTCCACAATGTCAGCAGTGAGGCGATAATTCATGCAGAAACAAAAAATGCAGATTTCATTACAAAACATTTACAAGAAATATTTCTGGTGAGGGTCATTTCATGACAAACTCTACTATTAGATTTGATTGCCTGACTTTTTAATGCCACCCACGTGAACTTCAGCTTTTAAAACAAGCATTTACAATGCAATAGGTCTCGCATTTACGCAAGCTTGAGCTATTGGCACTGTAAATAACAATGCCATTTAATTATGTTTTAAAACCCAAAACAAAAATGAAAGATATTGTTATTTACAATGGCAATAGCTCAAACTAGTGTAAATGCGAGGCCTATTGCATTGCAAATGCTTGTATTTATCCTTGCCAAAAATAACAAATGTCAAACCTACTGGCTTTGACAGTGCGTGTTTGGCACACAACTAACTGACTGACTGACTCTCACTGACTGACTGACTGACTCTCTCTCTCTCGCTCTATCTCTCTCTCTCTCACTCACTCACTCACTGACTCTCTCTCACTGACTGACTCACTCTCACTGACTAACTGACTCACTCTCACTGACTCTCACTCTCAGTGACTGACTGACTCTCACACTCACACTACCTGACTCACTCTCTCACTCTCACTGACTGACTCTTTCACTCTCTCTCACTGACTCACTGACTCTCACTCTCTCACTCTCACTGACTGACTCTCACTCTCAATAACTGACTGACTCACTCTCACTGACTGACTCTCTCTCACTTTCACTGACTGACTGACTGACTTTCTCACTCTCCCTCACTCACTGTCGGTCTCTCATAATGACTGAATGACTGAGTCTCACACTCTCACTAACTGACTAACTGACTGACTAACCTTCACCCTCCTGTTATTGATGCCCCCCATAACAACACAAGCATTTACAATGCAATAGGCCTCGCATTTACAGAGTTTAAGCAATTGGCACTGTAATTAACAATGCGTTTTATTAATGTTTTAAAAACAAAAATAAAAGGCACAGTCATTTACAATGCCAATAGCTTAAACTCCTTAAATGCGAGACCTATTGCATTGCAAATGCTTGCTTTTTACACTGCTGGCAGAGGGGGACACTCCTCTGTCATAGCGGAGTAGCCACCCCCGGGGCAGACCTCCCTGTGGTCAGCTGCTCCCCCCGCCCAGAAAAAAAAATACCCCTTGAACACAATTGGATTTGTAAATTGCACTGTAACATAGATTTACACATTTTACTGCAAGAAACACAGACTTGTCAATTTCACAGAAGCAGTTCAGACTTGCAAGAAAGTGTTCCAGAAGCAACCAGACTTCCCGGGCTCCTGGAGAAAAGAGTTTGAAAGTTTCAGCGGCTGGTGGGTGGTGTGGAAGGCAGGCTGGCCACTGCTGCCGCGGCTGCCAGGAAGCGGAGAGGGGGGAAGCTGCCTGCCAGGACAGGAGCCCAGCAGAGCGCAGACACCTCCGCAGCCGGCTGAGACATGGGACCCATCGGAAGATGGCTGGCATCCAATGGCACCCCCTGCCCTGGGTCATGAGCGCCATGTCCCATTCCCTGAAATCGAGGCAGCAGAGACCGTGCTGCTATGTCGCCCTGGATTTCCATGTCTCTGTACACCTGGCTGCAGCTGGCCCTGGGACAGATCATACCTGAAGCAGGTGAGACACCCCACCCTCTTCACTGTCCTTTGTTTGCAGCGGAGTGTTTTAAATATATTAGCAGGGTTTGACAAGGCAAATATTGCTCAGAATGTGGTTCCTATCGGTGTTTGGTTTTCACATGTGTGCCACCGCCTCGGGGCTGCTGAAAGGGCCGCCTGGCACGTGATTAGATGGTTCAGGAGAGGGGATGGGTTCGGAGCAACCACAGGTCCCTTGGCGGACATGCCTGCTGTAGGTCCAAGGAAAGTGGCAGCTCGATCATAGTCTCCTGATAAGGGAACCGCCAGGTCAGCAGTGCTGGACGTCGCACGGAGGCTGCTGCGTCGAAGAATGCATGTGCGTTCACTACAATGCAGCGCATTGATAAAACTTCAGAAACTTCACCTGCTGGAGTTTGAAAGTTCAAAGAGGCGGGCGGGCGCCACCTTTGTCATGGAAACAAGTGGATCAACGGGGAGAGGGGTGTTATATGCAAATAATACTTCTTTGATCCTAAAAGCCTATGAGGGATTGGCTTCCCCTCCTTGTGAGCAAATAGTAGTTTTAGGAAGGGCTTGCAGATCGATTGCTGTACATGCTTCACCCAAAAATTACTGCCAGAGAGGGGTGTCGGTCCTTCCAAAGGTGCGATGCGTAGGTTGTTTGATGGAGATCACACGTTGAGTATGACACTGGTGGTATCAATAGAGTAGACAGGTTCCAGTGATGTTTTGCGCGAGGCTGCAGCAGCGCAAGCTCTCCCTTGAAGTGCGGTGCAGCAGCCCCCTCCCACACCGAGGAGCAGATGAGAGTTGCCTTTGAGGGCGGGGGGGGTGGGTGCCTTGTGGAAGGATTGGGCTGCAAGTAGTATGCTTTGATGACAGCTTCTAAACCGAATCCTTGCACACTGCCTCACCCTACTGCTTTCAGCGTCACCGCATTTCAGAACCACAGGGGCCAGTTTGGAGCAAGGGCATATTGCAGGCCCCTGTGGCGCAAAGCAAGCAAAACTCTTCGGGGGGGCTAACACCTGTAAGCATGCTAAGATAGCTGGGTGGGTTAACGCACACTCTGCGCTGAGTTGAGTATAAAGTATACAATACAATCGTAATTAGTTTCACTTTCTATCGACTGATGCCAACAGAAATCAGTACTGTTCAGATACTTGTAGCATTTGTTAAACAGCTCCGAGAGCACTGCAACTTCATGAAAAACAATTATTATTAACCGAGAAGCATATCGAGAATTTACCTATATTACCAATTAAAGTAATCCAAGTCCCTCAACTGATTTTGTCCCGGGTACCTAAAATCATGACAAAGAAGTCATCCTCTTTCAGGCCTCTCTTTAAAAGTCTATTGTGCTAAAATAGTGTCCTGACTCTGCCACCATCTAAAATGTATGAATATATAGGTTTGTCAATAAAAGAAACGTATTAGTTGCTTACTGCACCGGTTTAATGATGCGATTTTATGTCTTTTTGCTCGTATTTGTATAGCACATATATAAGTATGGCCTTGCAGCGCTGTGCGCTGACTGGAATGTGCGTCCTATATGTGAAGAGCTGTCACAGCGCCATGTTCTTCTTTCTGTAATTCATTTGTGTTAAAATGTTGCTAGAGTAGCTCACGATGTCCATTAATGCACCTCTAAGCGCTCTACTCACAATCAGTACGAAGCAATATACACATTGCTGTCCAGTGTAATTGTACGGGGGTGGAGTGCTGATGCTGCTTTTAAAAGTGCGCCAGTGCCTCACGCTCACGTGACTGGACCGGGGGATGCCGACACCATCTGACAGGAGGAATCCCAATTCTAGGGTTTCTCAGACTATGGGAGGACAGTGTGCAGCTACCGCATGGGCACCCTGCCTTGTTTATATAGTTACTCAAATGTTATTGACAGAAAAGAGCCCGAAGCCATTGCCGCTCTGCCAAATTTCATGCATGTTGCAACACTGCAGTCCATGTAAGGTCTTCAGTTCTATCTTTGCCCTACGCTGACGACATCCTGAACTGAGCATGCGTGCTGGTTGCCAGGGACATGGGCGGGGCATGGAGTGCGCGGCAAGAAGTCTCCAGGGCTCCCATGAGCTGAGGGAGCCCCGCGTGTTGCAGCCGGAATGAAGACAGAAGTCCGGCAGGAGACATGAAAAGCCAGCAGCAGAGCAGCGCAAACACCTGGTGAGCGGGGCTGAACGGGAGTCATGCAGCACATTGCATGGCTTGCTAGGATGGAAGGGGGACAGGAGATGGGGAACATCGCGGGACTGTACGTGCGTTTTCACGAGCACGTACACATATCCAGTCCGGCCTTCTGCCTGCACGTGCCAATCCCCTGTCTCCCTTGAGAGCCCTTGTAAGCATAGTCAACAACAATAGGTCCCACTGGCGACAGCGCTTCGTGCTGCATCGCTAGGTGCGAGACCTAAAAAACCATAACAAGCAGCCATTGGGACAGGCAGATACAAGTTGCCAGCATTGAAAGGACAAAAAAAACCTCAAGACATTATTTATTATTAATACTTGTTTAATATGGTTGTTCAGTTGTACATAATGCTTTCTTGGTCATATCTAAGGTTACAAAAATGCTTCTGACACTTCTTTATTATAACTTTTCAGCATGCTGCAGACTTCTGTACAGCACAGCTTAAAGACATAGGCAAAGTTAATATCTCTGGCTAAACACTTATAAGTTCCCAAAGGAGAAACGTATTGGCTATGCCAATGCTTCTTCTAAACTGGTGTGGAGTCCATTTGTGGTGTTTTCACTGTGTTACTGTGAGTTTTGGCAGAGGCGCAACTAGAGCCACATTTCATGGGGGGGGCTGAACCTTTAATCAGTAGGCAGAGTGGAGCTGCAGGGGCTCTTAGAAGGGGTGAAACAACTGCAAGGCCTAATTAACATTCAATTGGTCTTCTAAAGACCTGTAAAGCGTTCGGGTGCAGCTGTGTGTGTGCCCGGGATCTGTCTTATCCCGGGCTGCCACACACGACGGGGGGGCTGAAGCCCGGTGAGTCCAATGGGTGTTGCACGCCTGAGTGTTGGTACACATACTTTACACATTGCCTTTGATAAGCCTGTCTGCTCGTGCCAAGCTACCAAGGGGGTGACCAGAGGTTATCCAAAGAGTGTATACCTCTAACCCTGACAAGAAACAAGGGTTCCTATTTGGACATTGGTACCAACCTCTGCCAACTAAAGACCCCAGGTCTTAAATTGGTGGTCAGCGGTGAGAATTTGAACTTGTATTTGTACATGACCCACAGTAATTGGTGTACATCACTAGTCTAGTGCAGACCACTATGCAACCAGATACCATGTTTTTATTCTATTTTTGAGTAATTCTTCAAAAGCATCATGTCTCAGAAGGCAGTAGGTGAAAGGGCAGAATTGAAGTTTCACATTGAGAATTTGTATTCATACAAGGTTGAGGAGCTTAAACAATTTAGCAAAAATCAAAGAGTGAGAGATCATGAATTGGAAATCATAAGAATCAATATGAAGCAATTGGAAGTAGAGAAAGAGGCAGAGGAGAGCAAGAATGCTCATACCCTGGAAGAAAAAAGATTGCTTTTGGCTCATGAATTGAGCACGAGGGAGCTGGATATCAAGGTCAAGCAGGCGGAGTCCGGTTCAAATGGTGGTAGCGCACAGCCAGTGCAGGGGGGTAAAGTATATATCCCCAAGGACTTGGTACAGAATTATAATAAGAGTGAGGATGTCCATGCCTGGTTTACCTCGTATGAAATTGCTTTGAGAATGAATGGTGTGCCTGAACAGCATTGGGGGTGGGCCTGGTGAAACATTTTGAGGCTTCTGGGAGGAGTGCTCTAGAGCCCTTAGAATTGGCAGGTGCCATGACCTATCCCAATATGAAGGAGGTATGGACTTACTCCAAAACAGTATAGACAACAGTTTAGGAACTCCAAGAAGAAAGAGTCTGAGACTTGGATGGAGTGTTTGAATCTGTACATTCGTGTACTGGAAGGTTGGATAAAGGACAGCAGAGTAACTGAATATAAGGGGCTGTTGCATTTAATTAGTTGGGAGCACTTGAGTAGTCTATGTGTTCCAGAGCTGTGCCAGCATCTTTTAGACAGCAAGCTGACTGACCCCATTGAGCTTGCTAAGAAGGGGGACCACTGGACCAGCACCAGGGTCCACAGAGAGATTGTGGGTACCATAGCCAAAGGTGGGCAGGGTCCCCAGCAGAAGAGTGGGGGGCAAGGGTAACAAAAAGGAGTTCTTTCAAGGGCCCCAACACAGTTCCCAGGGGAAGGAGTCCCAGCCCCCAAGCCTAAACTAACCTGGACCCCTAGGGGCAGGCGTGACAACAGGGGTCCCCCTACATGCAATCACTGCAATGAGGTGAGGCATGTTGCCCCTAAGTGCCCAAGAAACTCCCAGCACCGACTGGTGCTCCGACACTGGGTTTAGTGAGTGTAGCTTTGGGGGAGGATTTAATTTCTAGTGAAGGGGAGGGGCCAGCAGTAATTTCTTTTGTCTCTTTAGGAGACCAAGAGATGGTCCAGGAAACCTATCTGCCCAACAACACTAAAATATACGGGCAGTGGGTGAGCATCAATGTGAGGAGGGTGGAGGCTCTGAGAGACACAGGAGGCAGTGTGACATCTGTAGGTTTTCAGTGGGTGTCTGAAGAGCAGGTTATTCTCAATGTACTTTACCTAGTAGTGTCAGCTGAAAACTCAGTGCGCCTCTGCAGGTTCCCTTTGAGTGGAGGGGGGTCTCAGGTCTCTTGAAGGTTGTTGTGAGTCCATTCATACCTGTAGACCGTCTGCTAGGCAATGACCTGGAGAGTTCCCCATGGAAGGAGGTGAAACACCAGGCTCATCTGGAGATGTTGAGTCTACCTGAGTGGGTCTGTGTGACCACTCAGTCCATGGCAGCCAGTAGGGGTTATTCAGCAGACCTGGAGCCTGAAACTGTGGCCCAGGTGCCTGCAAAGAAGGGAAGGGGCAGGGGGCGTGGGAATCCCGCCCCAGCCATTCCCACGGCCCAGGAAGGAGCAGTACCTGAGGGGGATGCCCTGGAGCCTGCCGGGGAACAGGTGGCCAAACTGGGAGACCTGCCTGAGCTGACCCATTGGCAGCAAGAAGGAGGCCCCTCCAGGGAGGAGGTCTAAAAGGCATAGATGGAACTCCCTTCTCTCATTGGTGTGCGGCAACAGACTGCAGACCAGGCAGCAGGTGGAGAGTCCAAGAATCAGCTCATTTACTGGGAAGATGGGTTACTTTATAGGGAGCCTAAGGTCGCTGAGCTCGGTGCAGCCTGTGTGCTGGTGGTACCCAAGTGCTTCAGGGCCTTCCTAATGGGTCTGGCTATGATGTGCCTCTCGAAGGACATCTGGGGCAGGACAAGACCTTCCAAAGGCTTCTTACCCACTTTTTCTGGCCCCAGATGAAGAAGCATGTTGGTACATTTTGTAGGACTTGCCAGACTTGTCAGACAGTGGCAAGAGTGGCGGGAAGTGCAAGGCACCTCTCCAACCCTTGTCTGTGGTAAGCATCCCTTTCGAGCGGGTGGGCATTGACATTGTGAGGCCTCTGGACCCCAAGACAGCCTTAGGCAACAGGTTCATCCTGGTCTTGGTGGACCACGCCTCCCGGTACCCAGAAGCTGTCCCTCTCCAGGACAATCACTGCCCCCGTGGTGGGCCGTGCATTGATGGGGATCTTTTCCCGTGTGGCGTTCCCCAGAGCGGTGGTCTCTGACCGGGGTAACAACTTCATCCCTAGGTACATGACGTCTATGTGGGAGGAGTGTGGGGTAACTTATAAGTTCACCACTCCATACCATCCTCAAGGAAACAGGTTGGTTGAGAGATTCAACCGAACTCTGAAAGGTATGATAATGGGCCTTGCGGAGCCCATGAGACGGAAGTGGGAAGTCTTTTTACCATGCCTGTTGTTCACCTACAGAGAGGTGCCCCAGAACTCCTGTGCAGCCACCCTGTGAAGGGCCTCTCATTCTAGTGAAGGAGGGTTGGGAGAAATCACCTGGTAAGAACCCCCAGGATGTGTTTAGCTACATGCTGGCCTTTCGCAACCAGACGCAAAGCTTCAGGAAACTCGCTCAGGAGAACCTGGAAGCTAGCCAGGAAGAAATAAAAAGATAGTACGACCAAAATGCCACTCTGGTCGAATTTCAACCTGGGTAGAAAGTGTGGGTAATGGTGCCAGTGGAGCCTTGTGCGCTCCAAGACAAGTGGACTGGGCCATACGAGGTGTTGAAGCGCAAGAGCGGTGTAACCTGCCTGGTTAACTTACAGACTCCCAGGTACCCCTTGAGGGTCCTACATGTGAACTGCCTCAAACCCTACTTTGAGAGGTCTGATGTGACAATGTTCCTTGCTATAGATGCTGGGATGGTAGAGGATAGTGACCCTCCTTCTGACCTCCTGTCAGCCAAGGAGCGAGATGGGTCAGTGGATGGAGTGGTCCCCTCACCCACCCTGACCCCAGAACAGCAGAGGGACTGTCGCCAGGTGTTCGGTCAGTTTGCCTCCCTGTTCTCCCTGATCCCAGGAGTCACCAATTGGTGCATCCATGATGTGGCGCTAGGGGTAATTGAGCCCTGCAGCAGCCCATGGGCTGTCCCAGTGGTCTTAGTACCAAAAGCTGCTGCGCCCGGTGCCACTTCAGTACTCCGGTCTTGTGTGGACTACTGGATGCTCAATGCGGTCACCAAAAGTGATGCACACCCCATCCCCAGGGCTGATGAACTCGTGGATCGGTTGGGCGCTGCCTAGTACCTCAGTACATTTGACTTAACATCTGGGTACTGGCAGATTGCCTTTACTGAGGGGGCCAAGGAGAGGTCTGCGTTTTCAATGCCAGAGGGGCACTTTCAGTTCAGTGTCATGCTCTTTGGGTTGAAGAACGCCCCTGCCACATTCCCGAGACTGGTCAACCAGGTACTGTCCTGGCTGGAGGAATTCAGCACCACTTACCTGGATGATATTGCTGTGTTCAGCTCCATTTGGGGGAGAACACTTGCAACACCTCTGCAAAGTGTTGAAGGCTCTGCAAAGCACAGGCCTCACTATCAAGGCCAGCAAGTGCCAGATAGGGCAGGGATCTGTGCTGTACTTGGGACACCAGGTAGGGAGTGGCACCCCTACAGGGGAAGATTGATACCATTCTGGCTTGGGAGCCCCCAAGACCCAGACAGAGGGCAGAGCCTTCCTAGGTCTCACCAGGTATTACCGAAGATTTGTCAAGGGATATGGTATCATTATTGCCCCCTTGACAAAGCTGACTTTAAGAAAGCAGCCCAGGAGAGTGAATTGGACCGATGCCTGTCAAACTACTTTTGGTGCCCTCAAGACTGCCATGTGCACAGCACCTGTGCTCATGGAACCTGATTTCTCTTGTGAATTTGTAGTTTAGACAGACGCTTCAGAGCATGGTGTGGGAGCGCTGCTCACAACTGAACGACAAGGGCTTGGACCTACCTGTAGCTTTCATTAGTAGGAGGCTACTTCCCAGGGAACAGAGGTGGAGTGCGATTAAAAGGGAAGCTTTTGCTGTGGTCTGGGTGCTGAACAAGCTGAGGCCCTACTTGTTTGGGACTCACTTCTGGGTTCAGACAGACCACAGGCCCCTCAGATGGTTAATGCAAATGAGGGGTGAGAACCCAAAACTGTTGAGGTGGTCCATCTCCCTACACGGAATGGACTTTACTGTGGAACACCGCCCTGGTACAGGACACGCCAACGCTGATGGCCTGTCCATATTTTTCCGCCTTAGTGATGAGAACTCCCAAGAGGGTGGGTAGTTCTCCCTACTTTCAGCTGGAGGGGACACGTGTTAGACCTGGCATGTTTGGGGTGGTTTCCCCTGACTTTTTGCCTCTACCTCCGATATTTTTGGCGCTGTACTGGATTTCATTTTTGCTGGTTTAGATGCTTTGGGCACTTTGCCACTGCTGATCAGTGTCAAAGTGCAAGTGCTCCCTGGGTAAATTGGTATTGTGATTGGTTAATCATGATTGCCATTTTTTTTTCCAGTAAGTCCCTAGTAAAGTGCACTGAGTGTGTGAGGGAAGGTGATTCACATGCTACTAGTGGGCCTGCAGCACTGTTTGTGCAACGCACATGAGTAGCCCTAAAATATTGTCTCAGGCCTGCCACCGCAGTGCCTGTGTGCAGTTGCTAACTGCCATGCTGTCCTGATCAGTGTCCCCACTGGCCAGGCCTAACCCTTCCTTTTCTGTACACATTGGACACCCTGATGGAAGGCCCAAGGTACCCCCCTGGGTTGGGTGCAGTGTATGTGAAAGGTAGAGCATGTACTAATGTTGGTGACATGCTCTGATAGTTAAATGCTGATTATTTCGCTTTTCACTATTCATAGGCTATCTTGCTCACTTGCGAGAATGAGGAATGCTGTGTATAATGTTTATCAGCATATCTTCCCATAGGAGGAAGATAGAAAATTTAAGTCTGGTTAGGTATCCCTGAACTCAGAATTAAATAACCAATCTTTTAGGAAGGATGTTTTTTAAATCCTGTGTATGAAAAAAGCACTTTTAGAAAATGGCTGTTTTCTTGTCTGACCTTTCTGTGTGCCTTGGCCTGTTTGTGAATTGACAGTCTGGTTTGTGAGTGACTGGGGCTGGGGTGGCTATAGGAGGCTGGGTGAGTCAGAACTAGGCTGAATAGCTTAATCTGCATCTTGAGTGGTGGGAGGGGATAGCACTTGGGCCTGAATAGGGCTGTGCCTGCCTTCCACAATGATGGCTCCACCTCCTGCTGGGTGGCTAACGACCCTGCCCCTCTCTCTCAAAGGAAAAAGATGTCATGTAAACAGAGTGCTCCAGGACTGACCAGAACTGGTTTGGACTAGGCCAAGGGCTCTCTGCCTTCGGAGAACAAAGAGAATATTGGTATAAAAATGGATACTCAGACCCCTGAACATTAGATCATCCTGGATTCAAGAAGGAACCTCTGCCAAGGAGAAAAGCTGGAAGACTGAAGAGGAAGGACTCTGCTGCTGTGTGGGGTTGTGGGCTGACCTGCAGTTGCTATTCTGCCTAGGAGAGGGGAAAGACTTTTGCTCTTGCTGTGTCCCCTTGTTTGAAGAGATCTCCAAGGGCCTGAGAAGAGCTGGCCTCCTGTTAAGAAGTGCCAGGCATAAAAGGGCTTCACACCCAGCTCCCCCCCTGAACTCTGCTGTTTGAGTTCTGACCTGCCTAGAGTGCTTGATCCATTTGTGGGGCCTCTGGAGGTTTTTGCCTGCTGTTTGGGGAGCTGGAAAGGAAGAAGATAAGAAGATCTACAATTTGCACACCTTGATCGCTTGCGGAGTGCATCGTCGACAGTGCGAGAAAATTCCTGTTGCCGCGAAGTTCGTCGCAGTGCCTGTTACCGCTGCAAGAACCGATGCATCGTTCGCTTGAGGAGCGCATCGCCCCGGTGCAGGAAGATTCCTGTTGCTGCAAATATTGTCGCAGATCCTGTAGTTCCTGTGAGAACCATTGCACAGCTTGCTTGCAGACCGCAGCCAGTCACTGCGAACATCGTCGCAGAGTCTACGCATCGAGGGGCCGGAACAGAAGAAGAACAACGCAGCGCCGCAGATCGTCGCCGTTCCGAAGATCGTCGCATCGTGCCTGTGCGAGTCGCTTTCTACCGGAGAACCTGTACCCTGGAATCCATCCAAGGTATCGCATTGGTCCCCATACAGACCGGATTCGTCGCAACAGTGTGTGAAGCAGGGTTGTCGCATCGCCTCCCTAGGGTCTCAGGAGTGACGCAGCGCTTGTTTTTCGATGCTGCAGTTGCCGCTAGGAACTTTTGTCACATCTACAGATACTTTGGACTAAAACTGACGCAACTGTGGATTATTTTGATGCAAACCCTAGTGTTATAAATGAATCTAGGACCCTAGTGTAAATTTTCCTGATTCATGCCCTTATATAGGTATACTTTATCATATCCTTCTATAGGCAAAGAAATCAGTACCATATTTGGCCTGAGCCTTGCAGCCCAAATACGGCATGGCTACTTCGACTAAGTTCCGAGAATCAACAACGATTTCTTGGAAAAACCTGCCTTCAGCAGCTAGGGACTTCCCCCTGCTTGAATATTAAGTTCTCCAAGAACTCCTAGCGTTTTCTGAGAATTTAGCCTTTGAGTGACGTTATTAAGTCCAAACATGCGTCAAACTTGGCAACTTCAAAGTATAAATATGCCTAGGTTTGCCCAGACAAACACAAGGTGGTTTGGAGCGGATCGACTATCTACTTGCCCGACGCCCTGCAGCAGCAAGTGCTGAAGGAAGCCGACCCTCCAACTGACGCACTGAGAGAGACACTGTCTTTTCTCTTGGTGAGAAATCCAGCTCCAGTGTTTCCGGCTTACCCTTACGGGTATCTGGGAAATCGAGTCCTGAGAGAGAGATACAAGACCTCCTTCATTCTAAAACCAAGGTACAGAGATTATTAGACCTCTTAGAGAATTCTTAGAATAGATTCCTGGCAGAGAACTACTAAACTTAAGCTACTCCTCACTTACTTCTTCCCTCGTACTAAACTTAGGTTAGGTACACCGGGGTAGGCATATTTTAGAAGCACCAGTTGAGTACTTTTAGTCATTATTTATTACTGTATGTATTTTCATACATTTTATGCACTTTATGGCTTAGAAACCATATCATGCTTTTACAGTACTACTTTATAATACTGTTTGTATTATATGCTCTGTACTTTATAACCAGTAGTACGATTGTAGCATTTCATTTCCAATGCTTAAGAAAGAAGACTGTTCAATAAATACTTTTTATTGACAACGCCCATCTCTCTATTTCTCTGCATCTCTGGTGAAACGAAGCAGGCACGATTGACTGAGAAAAATAGTTATCTGTTGTTTCCGCGACTCTCGAGATTTAATTTCTTATTCTTGGGAAACAAAGTTGTCATGTTTATGAGGTTGTCGGAAACTAATCCCATCTTGTTTATTCAAGAAAGTTTCTAGTGACCTCTGAGCTAGCTGGCACTCACTATTAAGTTTAATATATTCGGTAGAGATCTAGTCGACCTCAGTCCTACGTCTAAACTACAGTATATATTATTCCAATGCGCAGAGCCTATTGGGAATATAGGAACTACGCTACACTAGAACTCTTTTAAAATCATATTCTTGAACTGTGTATGTTGGATGTTTGTCGCTTTCGTCTTGTGTAGTTTAGATACATATACTTTATTTTTCTAAACTGGTGTGGAGTTTCACTGTGTTACTGTGAGTGTTGGTACAAATACTTTACACATTGCCTTTGATAAGCCTGTCTGCTCGTGCCAAGCTACCAAGGGGGTGAGCAGGGGTTATACAAAGGGTGTATCACCCTTGCCCTGAGTAGAAGCAAGGGTCCCTATTTGGACATTGGTACCAACCTCTGCCAACTATAGACTCCCAGGTCTAACAATATGTAATTAAAGTTCTTGCATTGTTACTACTGGAAAATTATCATTCAAGTGTGTTAAGGTAAAGTTTTTTGGGATATTTATATCCTTGAATCTTTTTGGAACAGCAGGTGTTTAACTGATTGCTTTTCCATTCCTGAATATTTTTGCATTGGGAACTGCAGGGATTTGGCCTATAGTATAATTTGAAACATTGGAGAATTTATATTTTTTTAATTGTGGCAAAAGGCTCATGAATTGATATTAGCTTCCCTGAGATTTTGCAGTACATATCTTATTTCATTTTCTGTAATGTTTATGGTCCCTACAATTTTCAATAATTTCCTTTTCATTATTACCTTCCCATGCAATGCATGTTTATAATATGTTGCACAGTTCTACTGCATTTTTTCATTGCTTATACTTTCTTTTCTGTATGTGTATCCCGAGGGGAAAATAATAATTTTTCTATATGAGATTTAGTGCATGTGGCTCAGTGGGTAATACAATATTAATAATTAATACATTATTAATAAATGTATTTTGACTAGTAAATTATGTATGTGCAAAACATTTTGGAGCATTTATACTTATTAATCAGATGATGCATTCTTGAGCCATTACTTTAATTTGCCATTGGTGTTTATTTTGAATGTGGTGGAAAAAGAAATAATAGCATTAGTTTTGTATGCTAAAATAATAATTTTATTTTCATGTAAATTCAGTGTTTTTGATAGTTTTTTATATAATCTAAGTTGAATTTTTTCAACTTATATTCAAGTAGTTGTTTATTTTCTTTGATGTTGTCTTTTCCTTTTGGTGTTTTAGCAATTTGGCAGCGTTTTGGCTTCTTCAAGTGCAGATTTATTTAAAACAATTTCTTGAATATGTATATGGCTTTTTATACTGTTTGTTAATTACTAAGGCATTGTAGAACAACAGCCAAGGGACCTTCATTTCCCAACCAGTAGTGCACCAGGAGGCCCCTTCACAGAGTGGTTGTGAAATGGCTGAGAAGTGGGGCAGGCCTACGATAAGGTCTCAGCAATCCCGCTGTAGGGGACTTACTTGTGCAACAATAAGGGTCCTTGCCCCCAATGAATCTTAGAGTCAAAGGGGACTTCTTACCCCAGCCAGTAGTATACCAGGAGGCTCCTATTCAGAGTGACAGAGAAAGTGGCGGGGCCTCTGCTGAGGTCTGAGCAATCCTGCTGTGGGGACTTACTTGTTCCAATAATAGGGGTTCTTGGCTCCCAACGACCCACAGCAGCCAAGGAGACTTCATCCTCCAACCAGTTCTGCCTCAGGAGGCCCCTGTGTGCCGTGTGGTTAAGAAAGGGGGCAGGGCCTCCGACGAGGTCTAGCAATCCTGCTGTGAGGGATTTATTGTGGGTGTTATTTAGCCCTAGGGAGGTAGTGGTTCCTGGGGCTCGGTAGTGTGTGCTGCCCCCTCATCAATCTTTCTTTATCTCCAGGGAGGTGGTTGACCCGTGCACCACCATCCTTTACATTTTTGACGAGCCTGCATGCCCCTTGGACCTAGCCCACCAAGGGGCTAAATTGTAGAGAAGCATAGGAGCTTGCGCTTTAAAAGAAAATGTTTTGGTAGGATCAGCAGATCCAGCGTGACTCCTGTTAAATTAAAAAAAAAAGGTTTTTTTGCCGCAGGACTCCCTTTTAAGAGGTCTAGCGGGTTAGGGTATTACTACCCTGCTCCCTTCTCTTTTTTTTACATCTTTTGTGGGCCTCAGCTGAATCCAAGCCACAAGATGGCTGCCAAGACTTCTTGATGGAAGAGTTGGCAGCCAATCACATTACAGCACGGTACTGTCAGATCCTCGGAGGATCCCCGTCCCTATACATATAAATTTGATTTCTTTTTAATTTCTCCAAAACTACTGAATGGATTAACCCAAATAACGGAAGGCCCTCCTTTTGGACCAAGAGCTAGCTTTCTGCCAAGTTTGGTGTAATTCTGTCAAGCGGTTTGGGCTGTAGTCCTCTTCAACATCCCTACCAGAGTTAACATTGGAAAAACACTTTTTTTAATTCCCCTTTTTCTCAGTCCCCGCGTGACAGATCGTCTTGAAACATTCCAAGTACAAAAAGAGTCACAGCACACTTTTTGGGGAAAATTTAGTGAAGATTCATCAAACGGCACCAAAGATATAGGCAGGTCAAAAAAAAACTTCCTATGGAAAGTAGGTCTTAACTATGACTACCTACCGGCAACCACCAGTAGGTAAATTATATTCACTGAAAAAAACAAAGGTTTCAGGAACGTTATAGTTATTCTTAGATTTCACTCATACAAAAGTGTAGAAATTCAGCACTTATGGAAATCTGAACTAACTATAACTTACGCACTTGCAATTTACTTCTTATGACCTCACATATTACATTACTCATGACAGATGACATCTTGACATCACTGATCACATCACTGAAGACATCATCCAGTGAGAATAAGTGTTGTCTGAGAATTTATGAGTGTTAAACATATATACTAAGCTACTAAAAAAGTTTAATATACTAGGTGTGCTACTAAAGAATGATACAACTTTTAACATATAATATGTGAGTGGCTGTGTGTATCAATGTGTGAGTGGGTGTCTCAGTGGCTATATGGGTATGTGAGTGGCTGTATGGGTGTATAAGTTGGTGTGTGGGTAGCTGTGTAGGTGAGTGAGTAGTTGTGTGAGTGGTTGTATTGGTGAGTGAGTTGATGTGTCAGTATGGGTGTGTGAGTGAGTGGGTGTCTGAAGAGCTGTATGAGTGAGTGACTGGGAATGTAAGGTTGCTGTATGGGTGAGTGATTGGCTCTTTAAGTAGGAGTTTTGTTAAAGGAGTTGGTGTGTGAGTGGCTGTATTAGAGAATATGTGTCTGTGTGCATGGCTATATGGGTAAGCGAGTGGATTTATGAGTACTTGTAAGGATGTGTGAATGGGCGTATGAGAAGTTGTATAGGTGTGTGAGTGAGTGGTTCTGTGGATGATGTAATATAATGTAATGTAATGGTACTTGTATAGCGCACGAATCACCATGAGGCATCCAGCACTTGTACGAATACCGCTTAGGAATCCTTCCTGGCCTTTCCCTGTGAAGTGCCCACTCCTGGGCACCTCCTAGGTGAAGCCAGGCAGCCTTAGCGTTGTTGGGGCCGTTGTGGAGATTAAGCAAGCTATTGCCCAGAGTTGCAGAGTGGGACCCATGATTAGAATAGGCACCGAGGCGAGAATTATCAGGTCCGGGGAAATTGAGCCCAAGAGCCGCCGAGGCGGGAATTGAACCCTGGTCCGGGCCAGACCTCTGCATCAGGGTCTGCCGCTCTAACCATTGAGCCACACTTCTCCACAGATGCCATCAGTGATGTCATTTGAGATGTCATCAGTGATTTCCTCATTGATGACATTTACCATATCATGAGTGAACTTATATGTTAGGTAATAAGCAGTGCAAGTAAGTAAATAACTCAGGTAACTATAACTGTTGAATTTCTATGGTTTTGTACAAGTGAAACCTGAGCCTAACTATAATGTTCCTGTAAACTTTGTTTATTCCGTGCATTACTAAGGTTTTTTTACATTTTATTTTCTAAATATAATATTCCTGTAACCTTTGTTTTTTCAGTGAATTTCTATGTTTTTTAAAATTCTATATCCCAACTATAACGTCTCGGTAACCTTTGTTTTTTTTAAGTGAATTTCTATTGCAAAAGGGGGTGGGACCCCTGACCAGCTAACAGAAATCCCACTGTGTGGGACTTACTGGAGGTACCGGAGGCCCCCAAGGACCATCTGCATCAAAGAGACTTCATCCCGCAACTAGTAGTGAGCCAGGAGGGGCATTTGCAGAGTGATGGAGAAAGGAGGTGGGCCTTCCACCATCTCTCAGCAATCCCACTATGTGGGACTTACTAGCAGTAGCAGGACAGATTCTTGGCCACCAAGGACCCTCAATATCCAAGGGGACTTCTTCCCCCAACCAGTAGTGCACCACGAGGCATATTTGCAGAGTGTTTTACTAAGGGGAGGCGCCTCCAACAACCTCTCAGCAATCACACTGTGTGGGACTTACTGGGGGTGGGGCCTCCAACCAGCTCTCAGCAATCCCACTGTGTGGGACTTACTGGAGGTAGCAGGAGGGGTCCTGGTCCCCAAGGACCCTCAGTCCCCGAGGGAACCTCATCCCCCAACCAGTATTGCACCAGGATGTGCATTTGCGGAGTGGTGGAGTTTGGCCTCAGAGACTCAATCCTCCGAGACCTGCCCATTTGTTCTGGATGCCCCTCCTGGCACCCAGTGTCCACTGGGACCATTGGGGAGCCTGAATGGCCCTGTAGTACCTGCCAGCTCCCCAACTTCCGCGGGAGCCGGCAATGCTTTCAGACATAGGGAGCTGCTGTGTCTGAAAGTAATTCTGCTTTTCTTTTAGCAAGCAAGAGCATTTTCACTGCTCTTGCTTGCTGGAAGTGGAGTGTTTGCTGTGGCTTGGCAGGAGCAATAGGCCCCTGCCACACCACAAAAAATAGCTATGTCCTTGGGGTGGACACCCTGGGGCATAGCAGGAACTGACCCTGGGGGCTGGCAGTCCCCAGGGCCATTTATGGCTCCAGGAAGGGGGCCATGTGGTCCCTTTCTTGATTCTTGAGGGTCTGCCCTGGAGAGGTGGCTTGTGGAGAGGTGTGGTGCAGCGGCCAGGGTAGCTGACTTCGGAGCACAGGGTTCATGGCTTGATCCCTGGCTCTGACGGAAGCTCAGCTCAGCACCATGTGACTCTAGGCAATAGCTCACTTACTTTCCATGACGGCCCCCAGTGCCTTGAGACCCGTAAGGGTGAGTAGTTTGCGCTTTACAAATACGGATTTTTTACTGTCCCCAGGGCCGAGAATGGTCCGGTCCATGCAGCCCTCCTCCCATTTGTAAAAAAGGAACATGGCCTAGTGGAGTCTCTGAGGCCCCCACTACAAATTGATTATGGTCCATAGGAGGAGGTGGTCACCGGGGTCAGGGGATCCAAAAGGCCCCCATAACAATTCATGAGCCCCAGCGAGCTGGTGGTCCCCGGGGTACAGCGGGTCCATGAGGTCCCTCAATTTTTTTTGGAATGTAGCAGCAGGGAGGTGGCCCCAGGGAGTTGTGGCATTAATAGTTACTGGAGGGGGAATACATGCACCCTCTCCTTTATTTTGTAAATGCCCCGGAGAACTGCTTGGCTGGGGGCTGATTACTAAAGAAGCTCCAGCGCTTTATTTTTTCTTTCATTTTTGGAGGGAGCCGCAAATCCAAAACAGCTCCAGCCAAAAATTAAACAAATAAGTGCTTTTTTGTTTTTGAGGGGTACCTGTGGGAACCCTCCAAGAGGCCTAGGGGATCAGGGTCATCCTGTCCTGCCCCTTTTCTTTTTTTAAAACATTATTTCCGTAACTCAGCTCAAACTGAGTCCCAAGATGGCTGCCAATACTTCCTGGTTGGTAGTGTTGGCAGCCAATCATATCTCTGCGTGAGACTGGGAGGGGTTGTAGATCCTCTGCGTCCCTATACATACAACTAATGAACGTATTTACCCCAATCACAAAAAGTACTTCCCAGCACCAACATCTACCTTTCTGCCAAATTTGGTGGAATTCCTTTCAGCAATTCAGGTTGAAGCAGTGCATAGAGGTCCTATAGGAAATAACTAGGGAAAGACACATTTTTGGACCTCCCCTTTTTCTCATTCCCTGCTTAGCAGGTCACCCCAAAACATTCCTTGTGCAAAAAGAATCACCAGGGAACTTTTTTTTGAAAATCTCATGAAGATTCGTCATACGACATCAAAGATATAGGCAAGTCAAAAACAGCTTTTCCCATGGAAAGTACGTCTTAATTAAAACTACCTACCGGTGACGGCCAGTAAGTGATATATTTAATTTGTGCTCATGAAGCGCTTAACAGATTCCGCACTAGGGGGTATAACGAAAGCTGCCTCCAAGGAGCTCTTAGCAAAGTCAATACTAGACCCAGAGAATCCCTTTTACCTAAAGCAGATACCGCCATCAAATTGGAGAGCCTGGTAGAAGATAATAATAATAATAATAATCCACATTTGTAAAGCGTGAACAATCACCCGTAAGGGTCTCTAGGCGCTGGGAGCCGTCGGGAAGATTAAGCAAGCTATTGCCCAGAGTCGCATGGTGCTGGGCTAATCTGCCGCCGGCCCCGGTGATCGAACCGTGATCCCCAGATTCTGGTGCCAGTCGCCATGGCCACGGCACCACACCTCTTCCTAAATACGCCTAGATTAATAACTACATATAGTAGGCAAGAAAGAACAATTAGGTCAATTGTGAAGCAAAATTGTCCGATAGTCTTGACTGATGGAGTACTTGCTGCAAGACTTCCCCAAGTTCTAATGATCACTTTTAGGAAGGGACCTTCCATACGATCGCAAATAGTGAAGAACTGTCCTGAAAACACTACTACCAATACTTGGCTCTCCTCTAGGAAGGGATTTTATAAATGCAGTTCCTGTAGGCCTGCAAGTTTGGGACCAATACCACCCACTACGGGACTCTGTTTAGTCCAACTGCGGTTGCCATAGATAGAAATTTTAGTTGCAGAACAGACTTTGCGGTCTATGTTCTGACGTGCACCTGTGGCCTACGCTATGTGGGCAGTACAAAGTTACAGGTGCACGTCAGAATTCTGCAGCATCCATGTGCAGTTGTTAATAGCGACCCCAAATACCCAGTCGCAAGACACTTCAAAAGTGAACACAACAATGAGTTGAAGTGCCTCAATACTATGTGATGAAGGCAGTTCCCAAACTAAAGAGAGGAGGGGATAGAGAAAAGAAATTACGCCAGCTGGAATCAAGAACTATAATTCAATTAGATAGCAAGATTCCTAAGAGCTTAAACAATACAGAGGACTTACACTACTGCTTATAAGTACCGACAAAGATCGCTGCAATATGGGAAGTTTCATTGGTACTGGGTTCTTTTTGATCATTTGTTCTGGCATATGTCTTTCTTCAATACTTTGGATCATACTTGTATATATTTTCTCAAAGCATTCTCATTTCTGTTTTTCAATGATATTATGAGGCAGAATTTGTACGCTTCCCTGTTTTTTTTAGGTTTTTTATTATTACACTCAATTTTATTCCATGGTGATGTAAGATTTTAAAGGTGTTTTAAAAGAGGAGAAAAATCAACAAAAAAAATATGAGTATAAAGCACTTGCACTTTTAGAGGAATAGTATTTCCGGCTGGAAATATATTCCTTCTTATTTTCTCATTTCTTCTATAAGCACTGTCACTTTCTAAAGGCAACATTTGCACACCCTATGTTAGGCGCAATGCTGTTTGAATCAAAAAAATAGTAGAGATCTTGCTTTGTGAGTGGCCGGTGTTCTAAAACAGGGCAGCTTTTATTTGTGATATTTGCACAGGAGAACAACATGATTCTTGGTTTACAATTGTATTATTGCATATGTCAATACTTTACAATTATGCGGTACTTTGCACATGTAAATAGCTGAGCTGGCAGTGTCAGTATTACAGTTATTTAGCAGTTTACAAATATGCGGTACTTTGCACATGTAATTAGGGATTACATCTGGACTTTAGATTTATCCAGTTATATAAAATACGTTTTTAGCCACATAGATATTTTAGCTTTAATGTACATGTGGTTTTTAGCTAATGGCTTTTTAACTATATAAAAAAATGCCTGATCCCTCCCCTACTGACATATTTATTTATTTATATATTTATATATTTATAAGAATTCTATGTGCAATATATTATTATCATGCAGACAAGGCTCCATTTTATGAAGATAAAATACCATACATTTATGTGTTGCTATACTTGCATTTATGCTGGGATTTTCAAGCTGTCCCTGACTAAGCATAATGGCCAAAAAGACAAAAGAAAACAGACTACTATGGGGTGCATACAAAATGTTACTTGAAAGTGTTTCCTCTATGTTTACATATCACGTGGTGTTTTATCCAAAAAAATGCATTTAAAAAACTATGGCGAAATGTATGCCACGTATGTGAGCAAGGACTATAGTAGTCCAAAACGCGTCAGATCGTGATTTATTTAAAAGGATGAACTAGCCTTATTAGTGGTTTGTGTCCCTCTCTTTTGCCGTTTTTAGATTGGAGTGGAATTGGTTGCTAATACATATATGTATATATATATCACATACCGGGTGTTACCGGTAGTTAGTAATAGTAAGGACCGTCACCTAGTTTCCATAGGAAAGGCATTTTTTGTTTTGCCAATAACTTTGGCGCCACTTGACAAATCTTCATGAAGCTTTCATAACTAGTTTACTAGTCATTTCAGCCAGCTGCTATCTGAAAATGTGCAGGGCGATTCACTAAGTAAGGGCCAAGAAAAATAAGGGGTCCCAAAATGTGTTTTCCCAATGAAATTTTCCATAGGGATTTTAGATGCAACTACAGCTGAACAGAATTACTCCAAATTTGGTAGAAAGCTAGATCCTGGTCCAGAAAGAGCGCTTTTTGTAATTTGGCAGAAATCTGTTCAGTTTTTTGGGATTCATTAAAAAAAAGTATGTATATTTATAGACCCGGATCTACTGATGACTATCCGCGGATCCACATGCCAATAGCAATGTCCTGATTGGCTGGCCACAGCCTAATAGTAGAAATTTATAGCGACCATTTTGTGAATCTGGATGAAGTTCCCTGAGGGGATAAAATCTTCAAAGGATATAGGGGGTCAGGATAGAGGTATCCTGACCCCAATGTGCCTATGGGTGGGTCTTTGAGGGATGCCTCATGGGCAAGAAATAACCCCAAAATATATTTTGGGTGTGAGAGAGGATGTGCAGATCCACCACACCACTCAGCGCGGCCCCCATATGAATCTGCAAAAATTCTGCAACTATAAAACCCAAATAAAACAGAAAAATACACCCACTCACAAACACACTTACTCACATACTACTTGTACACCCACACAACCACTTACACAATCATACAGCCATTCACAGATCCACTCAGAGACCCAGAAAAACTCTCACACACCCACTCATAGACCCACACAGGCACTCACATACCCTCTCACACATCCAGGTACATACCCATGCAACCACTCACACACACACACCTGTACAGCCATTCACATACCTTCTCAGAGAGCCAAAAAATAACTCCCACACCCACTCACAGACCACACAGCCAGTCACACACACACTCACTCACTCGCCTATTTACACACCTACACAAATATTCATGCACTCATACACCCACTCACACACCCACTGAGAAACCCAGAAAACCACTCACACATCCACTTACACACTCAAATAGCCACTCACAGTCTCAGAGAACCACTCAAACTATCACTCACAGACCCACAAGGTACTTACACACCCGCTCACACACTCACACACCCAGGTACACACCCATGCAGTCACTTACACACCTGCTCAAAGACCCACACAACCACTCACAGACCCACACAGCCAGTCACACATGCAATGACACACCTACCACACACACACACACACACACACCCACACACACACACACACAACCACTCACACACCCACTCACATCCCCAAGTTACAGGGACATTATAGTTATGATATAGCCTTAAAAAATGAAGAAATGTATTGAACGAAACAAAGGTTATATAGCCCTGCTTGCTTGAATCCAGTGGTGTGGAGAGCATGGGACTCACGTCTGAGCATACCGGGCTGCAGACGGCTGGAATGCCAGAAACCGGTCCTCGGAAGCTTGTTTCCGGTCCAGGAAAGGCATGGCTTGGCACTTCGGGCTGGACTGTTCCCATGAGGCACAGGGTCAGACTGATTTGCATATGGCCATGTCTGAACTGGGGTGGTGTGGAGTGCAATAAAACGATGGATTTAGGCCCAGATCTCTGTAATGGGGTGAATGTATGACATTGTTCTGCATTCTGTCCATCAACTGTGGTTTTTGCATGTGAAATTTTGAGACATAATACATTTCAGAAGAAATGTAGTGTGGTGTGATGTATTATTGGAATGTGTGGTGTTGTGTGCTGTAGTGTGCATATTGTGGTGTTGTGTATTATGATATGGCTAATTATGATCTGTAAGCTAAGGAGTGGTTCGGGTATGCATGTGCTCTCTTTAGTACAATGTCCTATTGAAAACTTCACCTTGTTCTTTCTGTATGCTTGTAACTGGAGTCTTCCTTTGTCTGTTTTCCTGTGTGTGTCTGTGTGAATGAATGAATGCATGAGTGAGTAAATTAATGGGTGAATAAATGATAGCAAAAGTGATCACCTAACGAGGGCATCCTGGCACTGTGGGAGGAAAATACTCAGTGAGAAGAAAGTTAAGAAGTGCTAAAAAAACAAAACTCATTTTAATTATTGGTGGACAGATTAGCCAGCATTGGCCTGGTGGGGGACTTTACATCTGCCAGGCAGAGACTAATCCGCCTGCAAATTGATGAATGGCAACTTAGCAGGCAGTCATGTATAAAGGCATTGCGGTTCCTATCGAAGGGGCCGATTCACAGAACTAATCTGAGATAAAATCCTAAATTTACTACTTTTGGTATTCAGAGATGGAATTTAGAAGTAGTAAAGTTAGGTGTCCTAACTTTACTACTACTAAATGCATTCTGTGATTACCAAAAGTAGTAAGTTTAGGACTTTACCCCAGTTTAGTAGTAGTAAAGTTAGGAGTCCTAACTTTACTATTACTAAATGCCTTCTGTGAATACCAAAAGCAGTAAGTTTAGGATTTTATCTCAGAGTAGTTCTGTGAATCGGCCCCAATTTATTTTACTGTCTGTTACAGGCCTACGTCAGAAGGCCCTGTAATAAACAGTAACTTATTTTTCTTTTCAAAAAGAAAGTTTTAAAACTGGATTTTCTTTTAGTAAAGAAAAAAAAGTGCTCCCCTCATCATTGGAAGCTTACACCGAATGACGGAAGGAGCATTAAAATGTTTGACTGTTTGTCAGGTTCTACCTGTCAGTAAGAAACAGTAAAAAATGACTACATGTAGTCATTTCTCAGACGGCCCTTGCTCCCCAGTGCTGTTGGAGGGATTTAATCATGGAGGAGGCAGAGTAGTCCTCACCGTGATTAACCCAAGGGTCTGCTTGCCTCTTACTGCGGTTGGCAGACCGCATTCTTGGCAGTCAGGATACTCTGCCGTATATGCGAAGGAGCATCCTTACCATCAAGAACTTATTCAGGCCTCAGGTTGTTTACATTTTTGTAATTGAAGAATGGTCAGTAGTGGACCTGAGATGGATGAGAAGGGTGTTCCATAGCTAGGGATTAGTAACGAAAAAGCACGAGCACCAGAATGGTGTGAAAGAGTGGTTTGTATTTTTTGTATCTGAGTCTGCCAGAGTCTGGGTATTTTTATGCTTTGCTTCTGTGTTGTGTTTGCTTTGTTCACCCTAACAAGCAGGGTATGCCCAGACGTGGGTCCCTTGCTCACTTTGCCAGTGGATTCGAGTGGTGTTATCCTGATACTGGTCCAATAATACTTGGTCATCGCCAATCCAATTAGGCTAGGCTAAAGGATCTATAGCGAAAGGAAGATGGAGACAATATGTACAAGGCATTTTACATATTTTATACTTGATGGAATCTATATCATGCAAATGCTATCATCATTAACTTGACTAAATGCGCTAGAGGTGTAACACAAAATGCTTACAGGTTATGGCATGTATAGGTCAAACTGTCATTGCAATACGCTACAAATGAACTTGTTTTTATACTTGTAAATATCTTAATTTTAGCATAAATGTTGTCTCTGACTTTAAATGGTAATAGCATTATGCATTTTACCAAACTTCAATATATATATGGTTGACATCCAAGTGAAAATATATAGTCCTGGTTTATCTTAAAAAAATAGATGCTTGGCGATGCCGCCGTGATTAATGTCCAGGACTAAGCTGCTAGTCACCAAATGTATTTCAGCAATTTAACCCAGACCTTTAAGTCAGATAATCTCGGTTTCCTCAACCAATTGTTCTTCTCAAATGATTTCTCTTCTCTTTTACGAATTGTATCTGATGTGCTTTTATGGTTTTAATGCAAAATTGAATAAAGATATTTACTACTACTGGTCCCAGGATGCCATTTTCCGGTACAGGGAAGACCTGGCTTGGCAGTTCCTTCTGGACTGTTCCCATGAGATGAGGAACAGTGTCAAGACTGATTTGCATATGGCTGGTTCTGAACCGGGTGGCGAAGTGAGCTAAAGAACGATGATGGATTAAACCCAGATCTAACAGTGACTGGGGGTGAGTATCTGAAAAGTTTCGGTGCACTGTCAATTGTCTCCTTGTGTTTGTTTTGTTCGCCATAAGTTGGCAAATTATACCCAGCCGTAGGTCCCTTGCTCAATTTGCCACTGGATTCAAGCTAGCCTGGCTCATGAGGGGTGTTACTCCAAAACCGGTCCCAAGTTGCTTGTTCCAGTCCAGTGAAGACCTGGCTTGGCAGTTCAGGCTGGACTGCTCCCATGAGGAACAGGGTCAAGACTGGTTTGCATATGACTGGGTCTGAACGTGGGTTGCGAAGTAAGCTTAAGAATGATGATGGATTCAACCCAGATCTGTGACTGGGGGTGAGTGTCTGAAAAGTTTCAGTGCTTCTTCCATCATCTCCTTGTGTTTGCTTTGCTTCTGTGTTGTGCCATTTGTCTGCCCTTCTTTTCATTGTACACTATGGGCCACATGCATCATTGTAAGGTTTTGCGATTACTTTTTTGCGATTTTTAGTGAATCGCAAATAAGGAATCGCAAAATGGGATGCATGATTTTATTCGCATAATATTTGCGATTCAGTAAAAATCGCAATTTTTACCGAATCGCAAATATTAAGCGAATTCCTAATTGCGACTTCGCAAATCCCATTGATTCCCATGGGCCAAAAGGCCCATAGGAGTCAATGGGAAGGCATTTACAAATTGCGAATTTGAAAATGCGATTCGCAATTTGTTGATGCATTCCAAGGGTGCAGAGGGGGGTCCAAAGGACCCCCCTTCCTGCACCCCTGAAATGTATTTTAAAGTGCATGTTTCACACACACATGTCCTAAGGACATGTGTGTCTGTAACAGGAAAGTTTAAAATATGCATTTTTGAGCATTTACATAACTTTTCGCAAATTACCACGAGGTTCAACCTCGTGGTAATTTGCACCCCCTAATTGCAAATTCGCAATTTGAAAAACAATCATGCATTGCTTTTAAGGAATCGCAAATTTGCGATTCCTTAAAAGCAATCGCATTTTTGGAAATCGCTAAAAATAGCGAATTTCACAAAAATGTATTATGCATCCCACAAACTTATTTAGGAATCGCAAACGGCCGAATTTACCGATTCACACCGCATGGTCAGCGACTGGCTACCGCCCCCCTCCCAAATGACCACACCAACTCCCGGACACATGAACACAAAACATGGTTATCTTTGGAAGGCGGGGGGTCGCGGGACCCCCCGGCCGTATTTATTAAGTTATAAAATAAAAAATTTTTAATAGCATGATAAATACTTTATACAAAAATCAGCAGGACATTAGATACAATGTTGTCAACAAGTATGAGAGACTAACCTTAACAGAGACTCTAATACAGGTTGTTTCCTAACCGAACTAACATCCTAAGCTAGATTTTTGTATACTACATTTCTGGCCATATGGCAAGGTCGCTAACCGGTGTCAGGTCCTAGTAGCTGCGCCTCACCTAAAGATGTGCGCATGCGTAGCCGGGCCTGGTAATTACCCGGTCCACGCCGTGAAACAATTACTAGCTGCGCCTTACCCAGAGATATGCGCATGCGTAGCCGGGCCTGGTAATTACCCGGTCCACGCCGTGAACTCCATTTACCCACTAAAGGAGGGCCCTTACTCTGCGCCATCCGGTGACGTCATGAGTATGCGCGTGCGGGGTGGCTACCAGCCTAAGGAAAGCGTGACTACTCCAACCCGCGCCCCTTTGAACAGCAATTACCTTGCCCCTGAAGTTCTATGAGGTGCCAAGGGCACCTCCCCTTGGGCGGGAACCTCCATGGGATGATGCCCGCCCCCTCAGACCTTAAAATAGCTGCTCACCGGTCATGACCTTACCGCCACAGGCCAGCATTGTTAACCGACGATCTGGCCTCCCCCTACTCAAGAATTCACCCAGGAGTGTGTTTACCCAGCATAACCTTCCAACCAGGCCCAGAGATTATTAGACCAAAGGACATTCCCTGACTCTGTTAAATGAACCCCATCCTTCAGGTAGAACCTTTTGCCCCAGATACATCGATGTGGAATTGTCTGCAACCGGGGGGCTCGAAATAGTTTGTCCAACTGAGTATTGATCCTCTTTACCGAGTGATTCAAAGCCCTGACCGAGTCCCCCCCGCGCCACTGCCAACGAGGAATAAGTTGAGACCAAACTACAATGCAACCCGGGCAAGTCTTGGCCACCCACCCTGCCGTGGAGATGATCTCCTCAATCAGGATGCGCCTCCCTAACTTCGCCAGATCATTCTCCCCTACATGGAGTATCACCACCGACGGGGCGGAGGGCTGCTGAGCTAAAAGTCCCTGGAAAAAACCCCTAAACTGGCTGAGGCACAGGCCCCCCCTCCCAAAGAATGAGATAGCCAGCCCTTTACGCGCCGCCCTTTCCTGACGGTCTCCTGAAAGAAAAACACGCTCAGCACGCCTCACGTAAGAGTGCCCCACAATCCAGATAACCTTTGTATTGTGTTCATCCTGTTGCTCGTGCTGTGATGGTGCTGTTTGCTGACGCCCGGTGGTGAGTTCCTCCCCCGCGTCACAGGTTTGAGAAACTGAAAACCAAAACATACCAAGCGTGAGCACCAAGTTGTTACAACATGTCAATTCGTACATAACGTTTATAACACTCTGATGTCCATCTCCCGATGCTCTTCACATCCTCAGCTGAGAGACCCCTTAATGCCGCTTCAGTTGCGGCCCCTATCCTAAAGGAGTGGGTGCCAAATTCTCTAGGATCTAACCCTGCCTGTCTGACTGTTAACTCAAGGACTCTCCTAAACTGGAATCTAGTTAGTGGTGTCCCATCAGCGTGACACAACAGTGCACCCCCCGCCGTGCCCCCCCGCTGTCCGTGGAAAATCTCCACGTGGGAGACCGGGCAGCAAGGGTTGGCCCGAGCCCGTTGGAGCACTATGGTGTGACCCCGAGATTCCTGATCTGTTTTGGACCTCTGAATTGTCACCCACATAGTATCCTCTCTGATGGTAATGCTAGAGCGCTGGAGGCCACCCAATTTATCCACTTTTGATCCTGCCACCAGTTCGCTAATCCTTAAGGCCCCATAAAAGGCCAGGGAAAATGCAGCTTTGAACAAGAGGACCTCCCACTGTGAGCTGCAGACCTGGTGCAATGCCTCCAGTAATGATGCCAACCGGGCCAGTCCAATGGGCCTTCTCGTATCTACAGAGTGTCCCTGCAGCCGGCGCCATCCCCTCAACGCCTTGCGAACTATAAAGGTATTCGTGGGATCTCGCATGCCCTTAGTCTGTGCAAAGAAAGAGACCGCTGCCCTATGCCTGCTCGCCGCTGTCACGGAGCGTCGTTCCATGTGCATCCATTCTAAATAGGCCTCAAAACTGGCCTCCTGTGCCCACTTAACTGCCCATTCTTGACCCAAGAAATTACAGTAAGACAGAAACGCCCCTTCGTATGCTGTCCTGGTCCTGGGGGCTAAGCTAGCAACCACGAGGTCCTGTAATCTGGGGCACCAATCTGCCAAAGAACTGCTGGGAAGTGTGTTGGCGAGGGGTCTGCTGCAGGAAGATGTTCCCTGAAGACCTGCATTTTAAAACGAGAAAGGGAATCGGCAGCATTGTTGAGGATGCCAGGCACATGCTTGGCTCTGAAAACTACATTCCACTTTAAGCATTGCAGCACAATCTCTTTTATCAGGCGTAGTATAAACGGACAGCGAGCCCCTTGTTGGTTTATACATTCCACCCGTGTCATGTTATCCGACCAGAACACCACTGATTGGTTACATAGATGTTCTGCCCAGACCTTCAATGCCACCCATATCGGAAAAAGTTCCAAGAAGCCAATGTTGGTTGTCAGACCCCGTGCTCTCCATTCTTCCGGCCACCGCTGGGCGACCCATTTGTTCCCAAGGATGGCACCGAAGCCCACACTCCCAGCCGCATCAGTCCACAGGCCTAACTCTGCTGATGTAGCAGGGGGAGCTGACCACACTACCCTGCCATTAAAGCCCTCCAGGAATGCCATCCAGATATGCATGTCCTGGCGCACCTCAGATGACAGCCTAGTGCAGTGATGCTTCTCCCGCAACCCTTTCATTGCCTGAGCAATGGAGCGTGAGAACGGGCGGGCCATAGGAATGACCCGTAGAGCAAAGTTCAACTGCCCCACTACTTCTTGCAGCTGCTGCAAAGAAACCTTGTTTTTACCTAGGCATTGGCGCAGAGCTGCCTTAAACTTAGACACCTTGTCCCTGGGTAACCTGAAGCATCCCTCCACGGAGTCAATTTCGATGCCAAGGAATTCCAGGCAGGTGGCTGGTCCAACCGTCTTCCCTGGTGCTAGCGGGACCCCAAAAGCACGCATGAGCACGCAAAATTCCTGCAATGCCCAAGCACACTCCTGAGAGTCCGCCGCCCCCAAGAAAAGGAAGTCATCCAAGTAATGCATGACCTGCTGGTGGCCAGTGACCTGCCTCATAGCCCATTCTAGGAATGAGCTAAATGTCTCAAAGTATGCACATGATATGGAACAGCCCATAGGCATACATTTGTCCATGTAAAACTTGCCATCAAAAGTGAAACCTAAGAGGTGGTGATCTAGGGGATGTACAGGGAGAAGACGGAAAGCAGATTCTATGTCGGATTTTGCCATTAATGCACCTGTACCCAGAGCACGCAGTAAATCAACCGCTTGATCAAATGAGGCATACTTGACGCTACAAATCCCCTCATCAATTGCATCATTCAAGGATGTCCCCCTCGGGCCGATAGGTTGTGGATCAGTCTAAATTGGCCCCTTTCCTTCTTGGGTACTACCCCCAACGGAGAACACACAAAATTGGGAACAGGCACCTCTTGGAAGGGGCCTGCTATCCTGCCTAGGGACAACTCTTTGGAAATCTTAGCGGCCACCACCTCCAGATTCTGTGTTACTGAAAGTTGATTCTTGCAGTGTGGGCTACCTGTGTAACCCATTGCTGGGATCCTAAAACCTTAAGAAAAACCTTCTTGCAATAGAGTGGCAGCTGTGCGGTCAGGGTATCTGTTCAACCAGGGGATCATTGCAAAAACGTCTATTGGCGTTGGAGGGGCCAGCTGGACTGAATTACTCAGGCTTCCCCCTTCCCCTGTGACCATGGTTACCTTGCTTGTTCCTACACGTTGTCTCGGGATGGGACGGGTGACCACAAATTGAACATGCATGCCTAAATCTACAGGTACCCTGGGGCCTTGAGCAGGAGCGCTTATTAAAGTCCCAACACACCCCTTTTCTCTCTGACCCCCCCCCCTTATTCTTCCCGGGGACCTCATTCCCCTGGTGTGACCGAAAGGGCTGTTGGGGCCTGGCGGAGAACACCCTGGGAGCGCTTGTAGACTGTGTAGGGGCCGTGTCCCCTGAGAACTGCTGGTGCCATGACATGGAATCCACCGTGTCCCACGCTAAAGATGCATTAAACTCTTTGGCCTTCCTGAAATTAATATCATACTCCTTCCAGGCATCGCCGGTATACTGATCGTTCCACCTCACAATTCTACTCATGTAGCAAGACATAGCTGCCTGGACATTTGGGGGCCGCTCGGCCGTGATCGCGGAAAGGACAGCAAAGGCCCTGATCCAATTCTTCAACGTTTCCTCTACCTTGAATCTGGAGCATTGAGCCCTCCATTCACTTGGATGCATCCATTCCTTCATTAACTTAGCCTGTTCCATTTCCCTATTGTCCAACAACAAGGAATAAATGTATACATACTTCCCTGCCCAAATCATTTCCTTCACTGCCTGCGACACATGTTGCCCTAAGTTTTCACTCCTGGATGGCACAATGCCGTCCCCCAAAAGGGGCAGCGCCACCTCCTTACCATTCACGGGCGCCTGTGTTGGTGGGACACTATCTCCACTTGGCTGGGCTGAACTGGAACCTGTAAGTGAAGAAGATATGGGCATCGCAATACTATCAGCCGCTGTTGCAGCCTTAATTTTTTCCACCAATTTAACTGCTTCAGCCGCATGGTCGGCTGAGGGAAGACACACACCCCCTTTTCGAAGCCAAGGCAATAATGCCTCTATCTGAGACTCCAACTCAACAGGGACTGGGTCCAGACTGCCCGCCGGCACATCAGGGACCCCAGGAGGAACATCTGGGGGTCCAGGCATATTAGGCAATGGGGCCGGTAGCGATGGCCCACCCGGGACTGGTGCCAGTCCCCCAGGCGGAGGGGGGATAGGTGCTGTAGGAGCAGCCGGGGCAGCAGGGAGCACCGGTGCCATTGGTGCTGGGATCGCTGGCAGTGGTGCCACTGGAATTGGTATCGTGGGTACTGGTACAGTGGGAACTGGTTCTAAAGGCACCGGGGTTGGGGAACTGAACCTAGGCTTTTTTGCCCTGGATTTCTTGGGTGGGGTAACAAAATCACCCCTTGGCAAAGGAGCCGTTCTCTCCCGTACTGGCCTCCCTGATGGGCCCGGGGGGTCAGCTAATCTATCATTCATGCGGGCCTCTTCAACCTTACCCATTCTTTTGGTAATTTTAGCCATTTCCCGCATCATAGCCTGCATCATGGCCTCCATGCTAGACCCCCTTTTACCACCCCTTTGCCCTGGCATGATCGCGCGCCTCTGCCCTACACTCCTTATGTTAACAGACCGTGCGCTCTGTACCTTCACAAGCTGGAGGATGTACAGGGGGCTGTAAGCACCATGCAACAGCAACCGCAACGCCCCGGCTTATCCGGTTTGTCAGGGGTGAGTAAACTCTAACATAGACCCACCCGGCGGCAACTAGAAGCTATGGAATGCTAGCCCCCCGCTTTCCTCTTACCGATAAATCCTGCATGCACCAAGCCGGGATCAGCTGCCACGTCTTCTGTCCCTCTCCCTGCGTGAAGTGCCCCAAAATTTGCCGTTAATTGCCTGTAATAGAAGATAGGATCAATACCATGTAACAAAGCAAGAGCAGATTTATGAACACCAAATGAAAATACCAGAGGCTTGAACCCCTTGTTTATGCCTTCTCACCTAACCAGGCACGTTTATATTCTGTAATGCACTAACTTTGTAAATTCGATTATAAAATTCACTAATTTACACCTAAAAATGCCTGTTTTACAAAATGGTCTCCCATCCAGGCCCTGCCCTGGTCGACCCTGCTTAGCTTCCTCGCCGTGAGTCCCTGTAGAATATGCAAAGCCCGATTTTCGCGTCGAGCACGCGGAAAACAAAGCGCTAATGCGGCGGTTTCAAACTTATCAGGTCACTTTCCCCGCGTTGGCTGTTCAGCGTGCAATCCCCCTTATGCGCTGAATCAAACAAACAGAACACCGCCGTTATTTGCGATTCAGTAAAAATCGCAATTTTTACCGAATCGCAAATATTAAGCGAATTCCTAATTGCGATTTCGCAAATCCCATTGATTCCCATGGGCCAAAAGGCCCATAGGAGTCAATGGGAAGGCATTTACAAATTGCGAATTTTAAAATGCGATTCGCAATTTGTTGATGCATTCCAAGGGTGCAGAGGGGGGTCCAAAGGACCCCCCTCCCTGCACCCCTGAAATGTATTTTAAAGTGCATGTTTCACACACACATGTCCTAAGGACATGTGTGTCTGTAACAGGAAAGTTTAAAATATGCATTTTTGAGCATTTACATAACTTTTCGCAAATTACCACGAGGTTCAACCTCGTGGTAATTTGCACCCCCTAATTGCAAATTCGCAATTTGAAAAACAATCATGCATTGCTTTTAAGGAATCGCAAATTTGCGATTCCTTAAAAGCAATCGCATTTTTGGAAATCGCTAAAAATAGCGAATTTCACAAAAATGTATTATGCATCCCACAAACTTATTTAGGAATCGCAAACGGCCGAATTTACCGATTCACACCGTTTGCACTTCCTAAATAGGTTGATGCATGAGGCCCTATATGTCTCTCGATGTTACTATTAGCGGTTGTCCTTCCCCAGGTCAAAGCTAACAGCTTTCTAAAGAATTTGGTGGATTTTCTACCATAGCACTGGTGAGGAGGAGAAAACATCACACAACACAAAGTACCAACAGGAGAGTGAGGAACTTACTGTGGTGCTTGTCCCTTTCCCCAGAAATATTTATAGAACAACAAGGACAAGTCCTGTAGCAGGTATAGGTCAGGGATGGTCCCCTGTCACCTAGTTGCTCCACACCACATCTGCCCGGTTCTGACTTTGACTGCTGTGCTATCACATGCCAAACTACAGGGCAAGCAGCCTCTCTGTTAAAAAGATTCTGTGGCAGGCGATGTGACACAAGCCCTCTGGTCTCTAGCTATCCCTACACCAAAGCCCATCCTGCTTGTCCCTGAGCACCCTCAACCTGACATTGTTACTTCCAAATGTAACTCCGGCCCTCTGCATCTTTTGTCTGCCACCAATTCCAACCCTTACAGATTGAATCTGGGTCCTGGATACTGTGTATTTCTGCCCTTTCACTTTGTCGTAGGGCAGCAGAGAAAGGTGAGTTCCTGCACGGCCCTACGCCAAATCCCC
Source organism: Lissotriton vulgaris (assembly GCF_964263255.1). Lineage (NCBI taxonomy): Eukaryota > Metazoa > Chordata > Amphibia > Caudata > Salamandridae > Lissotriton > Lissotriton vulgaris. The sequence continues at coordinate 676,938,837 of NC_141699.1, read as the reverse complement.
ATAAATGTGGCCACAAATGCTTTAGAGCTTATCAAGAGGCGTTGTCATCCTGACTAGAACATAACATGTTCCACTGAGACTTCTTTCACTATCTGCTACAGAGCAGGCATAGAAGAGAGCGGAGTCCCTATTGGCTGTGCTCTTCCCCGCAGGAAGCCCAATTAGCTACATATAAAATTCAGGAAGCTGAATGCACAAGTGGTTCGCAAGACTTCTCTCTCCAGGACGCCTGATATAAATTACCACATTAAGATGATCGGGCGCGCGCTTTTCCCCATCCACGCCATTCTTCTCCAGGGGAGAGTGTCAAAGCTTTTCTTCTTCGAACCGAGAATCATTTTCTCCGTCTGAATATGGTTTGCTTACAGTTACCCGGGCAGAAAACATCTGTTTTCCCCTATTACGGTGCAAAGATTACGCGCCATTATTTCAACTTACTGTCTTAGTTATATTTACTGGGACTCTGGAAATTGTGGAGATTCGACGCATCGAGAGGAAAGCGCGGCGAGTTACAACTTGATCACCCAGCAGATGCCAGAGTGGTATTTATTCACCCAAACTGCACAAGCCCATTCATTAGATTTTCAGAGTTAATTGGAAAACACCTGTTTTCTGTTTGATTCAACACTGATATCTACTGTCTGCAATTTGCTTTCTTCGGTGCGAGCAATTAGGTCGCCCTGACAGTAGCGGCTAATGTAATTAGAGCAGGGCTGCCCTGGGAGTGAAGCATTGACTCCAAGAAATTACATGCACATGATCGCCCGTCTCGCGCTCCTTTTCCTCATAATGGTTTTTTTGTGCTCGCGAGCACCTCTGTCGAACAACGCACGTCTCGTAGGCCACTGATTTTCTTCATCTCAGAGGCCAGCACAGTAGTGTTTAATAAAATCTCAAGTTAATGGGGTCTGCGAATCTCTGCAAATTTTGTGAAACTATGGGAACATTTTGCAAATTGGAATTTTTTTGGGAATGCTGGCTGGAGAAGGAGTCTAGAAAAAAATGGTTATTCCAGACAATTCACGTGCAAGTTGAGTTATTCGCTCCATTTTTCTTGCAAAATAATTGAAACATCCCCAGTCAATTTTCACTGACAAAAACAGACATTGACCCTTGCAGGAGAATTGTTTTAGCGGATTTTCACAGACAAAAACAGACATTGACTCTTGCAGGAGAATTCTTTTATCGATAAAGGCGATGAATAAAAACAGATTCGCTTTTTCAGAAAGGGCAACATTATGAATGTCGCCTTGTTCCGCTATCAAAATGATTATTTAAGACACCTATAGTGTTACTGAAATCTCAGGTTGTGCCATTTCATGTGGGTAGGTAGTTGCAGTGCCTCTCATGACTTCACGTGCTGCTAGTCCTGGATTCATGATGAGAAATTATATTGGTACTCAAATCTTCGCTAGGGAATAACAAACCACCTTCCATTTCTCTTGGAAGAGATGGGTCAGGGCTCTCAGCGCTCACATTATTTCTGGTGTCAGACACTTGGGGCCATATGTATCAAGCAAAATTGCATTCGCAAAACGCTGACATCCACAGAATTTCGGCGTTTGCGAATGCAATTTTGCCAAATGGTATGTATTAAGGCAAAATAAGGAATCACAAAATTTGCGATTCCTTATTTTGCGATTGCATTTAAGGAATTGCAAATTTTGCGATTCCTTAAATGCAATGTAAGAAGCACCAAAAAAGTGCAATTTGGCCTTAAGGAATCGCAAATTACCACCAACTTCAAGTGGTGGCAATTTGCGATTTCTTTGAATTTTTTTTTGCATTTTTCAAAGTGCAATGTGAAGCACATACATGACCTTAAGGCATGTATGTGCGCCACATGTGCACCTATGCTTATTTCAGGGGTGCAACAGAGTGTCCTTTTGACATCCCTGCACCCTTGAAATTGCATTCTCAATTTGCGATTCGCTAATTGCTAATCGCAAATTGAGAATGTCTTCCCAGTCATTCCTATGGGCCTCTAGGCCCATAGGAATGAATGGGGAGGTATTCCTTAATTGTGAATCGCAATTTGCGATTCGCAATTAAGAAAAATGTAGGATTCGCAAAATTTATTGTAAATCCTTCATACATAGCATTTTGCGATTCCCAAATAGCGATTCGCAAAAAATCGCTATTTGAGACGCAAAATGACTTCTTGATACATATGGCCCTTGGTCAGATGCAGTGTGGTTTGTTGATATTGTGAGCTGTGCCCTTCACAACCAGGTCCCTAATGTGCGAGATCAGAATTGAAGCACATGGGCTCATAAAAAAAATGTCTTCCTTTCCTAGGAGTCTGTTGTGCCTGAGCAAAGGTTTTGGATCGGAGTTGGTCGCAGATGAGATGAGCAAACATAGCTTTGCCTCTCAAGGGCACAGGGATTGCAGGAAATCTATAGATTTCTATTTAGGTTAACTTGTTCTTGAATTCTATTTGATGAGAATCTTGATGGCTCACCCAAAATACTAAGGTCAGTACTTGTTCCTTTCACCGAAGACACAAAAACAGAGACTTCCTTTCCTACCAGCTTGTGCCTGTTTTTCAGTCTTCTGAGCAATCTTGGCCTTCCTCAATCACGACGTAACCGACTTTAGTCCAGTCAAAACTGGCCTGCCAGAGGACTTTAAGTCTTCCACAGACCATCCCATTACTTCTCAGTTCAAGCAGCAGCATTGGCTGCTAGTGGCTAAGCAGACTTTTAGTAAGAACCTTTGTATTTGCTACAAGACCATCTACAGTCCTGCCCCTGAGTTCATGAGAACATTATTTATTCATTATCACTATGCATGTGCTCACTGCTCTGCCTTAGGAGACTACACAATAGAGGCCGTGGGGTTTTGGTCTACAGATGGCAAAACTCGGAATTCCATACAACACAATAACATGATATGTGTATGATATCCAACCATCTGGCATTTAAGTAATGACCGAAAACGTGACTGTTTTCCCTTAGTTTTGATCCTTTACATTGTTCTTGTCTGTTATCTGTCAGTGCATAGGTGCACTTACGTGTACTTGCGTGCTTCAGGAAACATAAAAATGAAATAACTAAACACAATCTGCAAATTTAGCTACCATAGCCCTAGAACCAACTTTTCATTGTGCTATATGGAGCACTACCTTGGTCTGCACAATCTATGGTCCTGGAAGGAGAAGGATGAAGCTGAGAGTAGCTTAGCTTTTGTGTTTATGGATGGAGATCACCATGCTCTAAGGGAGTGAAGCATCTATTTACATAAAGAATATCAACAGCCCGCCATTACACTGAGTGTATTACTCATTGCCCGTGAATGGCAATGGAAGTCAACCATGACCTCTGACTTGCATTCAACACCATTGTACAAACATGCTGCTTCAATCACTTGTGGTCAGATTGACCATGTACTGGCCTATACTAGAATGGGTGTTCTTCTTAAAAGCCAGAACCCATATAGTAATGCTTGGTCGTTATCGTGATGTACATGGATATGCTTACCATGAGACAGCCTCAATCAAAACCAACAAGCTGCAAGCCATGACACCATCGGCCACATGCATCAAAGTTAGCATTTGCAATTTCTTAATTGCGAAAATTAAGGAATCTCAATTAAGAAATCGCAAATTGCTATGCATCAAAAAATCGCATTTTTATTTGCGATTTCTAAAAATTCCGTAATTGCGATTCACAATTTGCGAAACGCAATTAAGGAATCCCTTCCCATTGATTGCTATTGGCCAAGAGGCCCATAGGAATGAATGGGAAGGCATTCACAAATTGCGATTAGCATTTTGCGAATCGCAATTTGTGAATGCATTTTCAAGGGTGCAGAGGGGGGTCCAAAGGAACCCCCCTGCACCCCTGAAATTTAACTTTAAGTGCAAGTTTCACACACACATGTCCCAAGGATATGTGTGTGTGTAACATGAAACTTTCAAAAATGCATTTTTGTGCATTTTTGAAAGTTTTCGCAAATTAGCATGAAGGTCAACTTCATGCTAATTTACCCTTTCCTATTTGCGAATTCGCAAATTAAAAATGTTCATGCATTGCATTTAAGAAATCTCAAATTGCGATTTCTTAAATGCAATCGCAATTTCAGAAATCGCAACATGGTTACGATTCCTAAAATTGCGAAAAGCATGATGCATCCCAAATTTGAGAATTGCATTCGCAAACGGCCGAAAATTGCGATTCGCACCGTTTGCGAATGCAATTCTCAATGATGCATGTGGGCACATACCTTTAGCAATATTAGTAGACAGAAAGAGTAGACAATAAAAGGTGGAAAGGTGATGAATACTGAACGGAATGCAAGGTGCGGGATATTTACGGATCTCGAGGATGATGAAGATGGCAGTACCTCATCTGAAATGATGTAGGGTGGAATAGTAAGAAAGGGGGTTTACCAGGAGACTGTTCCACACCCACACTATAGCTGAATCTTACCTGAACTTGATCTCTGGAAGACCCTCAACATCACAAAAGATAATAAAGAAGAAACACCATCAGATTCATAACCTAGGAATATTAACTACAGGTTAGCCAGAAGTGATCACCAGGAAGAGCATATTGCTTACTCCTGTGTTGTGAATTAATCCACAGGAAACATTCATGGAAGGGAAAAGGGATAAGCATTTAGAACTATACAATGCGGGAAGGCTTGTGTGTTTAGCTCCAGGAGAGGATAGACATGGTCTGAACATTCTAGCATAAGGATAGAACAGGAATGGAATACTGCAACAGGGTAGGAATGGAATGCATGGTCTTGCATCCAGACTGGAAGGGAATTTAATATAATACCTAGACTAGTATACTTTATTGTTTGATTAATACAAATCATTACAATGGTGAACATACGAGCATTATAAAACATATATCAAGAATAGTTATTGAAATATTTACATTTGTACCATCACAATGGGAATGAAAGATAACATTCATCAGAAAATGATTTAAAATCCTAAAAACCTATTTATAAAAGCAGTTGTAAACCATGATTATCCGTTCTAGTTTTTTCATCTACTCTAACCACAGGCAGACATTTGCTATTAAGAAGCAACAATTAATAACTTTAATAATATAGTACTGTGTTTGTGGTGAGGATCCTGAGGTTGTAATCCATTTATGTAATAAACCCCCTGCATACAGTGTTTCAAAGGATTCCAGGGATGCACAGGAAGACAAGTCAACCCGTACGCCAGGGCCGTTGTCAGCTACTCTTGTGTAGTACAGAGGGCTATGCAAATCGGAAAAGAGTACAACTGGAGCGCAGGGCTTCGTCTGTCCTTTGATGGTAAACCATTTGATGGCTTACAGAGTCTCGCTGTTTGTAAATGTTCTTGCTGTTCCTGTAACAAACTTGGTGAACCTGATGTTAAGCTGCGGATTATCCGGGTTCATTGATGCAAGAATGGCTTGAGGGCATGTACGAATACCAAGTTTGTTCCATTAGCTCTTTAACAATTTATTTTGATCGTCATGAACTGCATGACAAAGACATACCGCGTGCTCGATTGTTTCTGTACTGCTCCTGCATCCCCTGCACGTTACATTGGGATTTGCACAGCGCCATCTTGGCAGGTGATACAGAAATGGCCATTCACCCCTTCTGAGGGCCAGAAATCTTTTTTTCCACAGCACTGATTAGGTACATGATAGATGTGGTGCCATAATCCCTGGCTTAAATCCTGATACAATTGTCCAGGCGTGCTTACGTTGAACCAGTTGTGCTCTGTCCGAGTGAAAGGACCAGAGGCGGACGTTTCTTTTGATATGGGTTTTAAGTGCCTGCTGCGATGGATTGGAGGTCCAGATTTCTTCTGTCTCAAGGAGTTTTAAAGAATCTTGCAAGTAGTGCTGGTATGAGCTGCCAATTTGACCAGCTGAGATTTCCAGCCACTAAAAGGCCTCCAGGCTTCCTTCTCTGGAGCCACGCAACTTGTTGCACAAACTTATGTACGCTCCACACCCTATTGCTTGGTGGTCTTGAAGACCAAATTCAAGACGTATTTGGGCGGGGGAGGAGGATTTAGGTAAACCCAATACCTGTTTGAATATTCTGTTATTGTTTTGTTCTCATGACTGTTGTCTTTCCCTTGCATGAGCTCCTAGCTGTAGGTGAGGAAATTTATGATTTTTGCCTTCATTACAGTTATAAGTGGGGTTAGACTAGGACCTGACAGTTGTCTTGCAAGAGTCTTAAAAGCCACCTGGATTTTCAGGGCTTTAGCTTCTACCTCGTCTCTATGTTTAGTGAATGTTTCACTTCTGTCCAGGTGAACCCCCAGATACTTATAAGAAAGGGCTCTGCCAACGCTTTTGCCATTGTATTGCCATCCGCCACCTTGATATGTCCTTTGCCCAAAGGTGATTGCCCTTGTCTTGGTTAGATTCAGTTCCAGATCATTTTCGGTGGTGTATAAGGACAGCTGATCAAGTAGTCTCTGCAGGTCCACCCTGGTGTGACTAAGTAGAACCAGATCGTCCACGTACAGTAAGTTACTGACTCTTGTCCCAGCGAGTTTTGGAGGATGAGAGTTAACTTTGTCAAGTAACTCTGACAGATCGGAAATGAAGACGTTGAAAAGTAGGGGCGCCAGCACACACCCCTGCTTCACTCCGTGGGTTGTTTGTATTTTCCTTGAAATGTGTGATCCGTCCCCAAGTTTTATACGAATCCATATGTTGGAATGTAGCGCAATTTTGGCTTGTAGTAACGTTGGTGGAATCCCCCGTTTCTGCAGTTTGAGCCATAATCTGCTTCTGGGATTGCAGTCGAGGGCGGCCCTAAAATCGACGAAACAGCCGTGCATTAGCGTTCCTGAGGTAGCCACTTTGTCTAGCAGGACAGATATTGCGAGCAAGTTTGTTATGGTGCCTGATTTTTGCACAAATCCTGTCTGGTTGAAGGGTATGCAATGTTTTTTTGTGGCCCAGGACACCAGGTCTTGAAGGAGCAATTTAGCGTAGTATTTCGATTCCATGTCCAGTAGGGTGATCATCATATCGCTTTTCGGGTCCGATATCTTGCCGCCTTTATAAATTGGATGTATAATGGCTCCTTGCCACGATTCCGGTAAAACCGAGTTAATCCGGCAATAGGAAAAAAGAGGTGCCAACCTATTGGCCTAGAATTATATGTCCTGTTTGAACAGAGACTGAGGTTAACCGTTTGGGCCTGGCACTCAGTCTGAGCGGCCCTCAGTTATAATTCAGGCAATTTTTTTTGTAATGATTTCCAGGGTTGTCGGAGCACTTTGTGATGTTTGTATGGGCTGAGGCAGAAATTTCGTATCGGTTGTCGATGGTGCCCTTGTGTATAGTTCAGCGTGGATTCCTGGTGTCTTCACATCCATTATGCCTAATAATTGGCATATTTTGGGTTATAGAGCCATGGCTGGTGGTCTAACCAATGAGGCATCTTTTTCTGGATCATCAAAATTGAATGAGTTGTTAGGTAGGATACCCATTCAGTTTCAGAGATGTTAGCGCTGCTTTGTCCTCCTTGTTTATGTATTTTAGAATTAACAATTGACCAAAAGGACTAATTATCATTTTCGCTTGCATGTATCAGTTTTAGCCAGAACTGCTCAGAACGTTTCTTTTTCTCAATGAATATTGCGTGTCGGAGTGCTTTTTGAGCTTGCTTGAAATTGTTTAGATCATAGTCTTCCCCTGGAAGCCTGCCTGTCTTAAGGCACTATTATGTGCTGATTTTAATATCCTGATTTCGCCTGTTATTATTGCCTGATTTCCTTTTTCAGTTTTTCATGTAGTACGTGGGAATTTCTTAAGCAGTACCCGGGAGAGTACCTTCCCATGATGTAGTGGGCCGAAGTGTGGCATTACTCATAGAATCTTGCTGGGCTCTACATTGGCTTATTATTGTTGGTATGGTTGAATCAGTCCATTTCAGCCTTTTAAGATTTTCAGTATATTTACCTTCTGTAGTCTGGCTGGTCGTGGCGTGATGTGTTAAGTGAAATGACAGAGTGGTCACTTGGGGGCGGTGGTCACTGTCTCCTCGAACAGTTATGGTGTAATTCTCGATAAAGGGGAGGATTTCCTTGCTGCAAATGGTGTAATCTAGGAAGGAATGGGTTTGACTGTTTGATCTTGTCCAGTTAGGAGGATTGTCCTTGGGGAAGCGACCATTTAGGATTGTGTAACCCAGAGCAATGAGTTGTAGCACCATATATTCGCCTAGTTTGCTGTATTTATTGCCAGCGGGTTTGATTTGTTCCAGGGTGTCTGGCCACAGTACGTCATAATCTCCCTGGACTTCTTGATAAAGATTTGTGTTGTAGTCACCGGATACTGTGCAGGCTGGCCTTTTGTAGTTACTTTGTATGTTACACAAAACCTGGATTAGATGTTTAAACTTCGTTTTTTTCTCCCTGGCACTTGGTGAAATGTAAATATTGATCAGAATCAGTTGTTCGGTCTGTGTGGAGTTGTTAATCAGTACGCCAGAAATCCAGTCTTCTTCAAATGTCAATTGTGTTATATTAACATTGAACTTTGTTGAAATGTAAGTTGCAAGGCCACCGCTGGGTCGACCGGACTTGTGCAGCCTCTGAGCAGGTGTTCTATACTCCAAGTATCCTTCTATTGGGAGGTTGACCAAAGACCATGTTTCCTGCAGTAGTATGATTTGTGATTTTTAAAAAACTTTATCACATCTGGGGATTGAAGTTTTGGAAGGGGGCCATTGATGTTCCATGAACACACTGAGAGACCGGGTTGGGTTCAATTGTGGTTTCCGCATCCAAGGCCGCCAGCAGCCAGGCCCAGTCAGTCATTGTGGTTTTTGCCTCCTTAATTTTTGTCTGGGTCGCCTTTACTAGAGATCGCCTTTGGCTGATCTTAAGATTGAGAAGGATCGTGGACCCTGTTTATCTGGTATGGCCGGAGATTTTACGAGGACCAAAGGGTACCGTGGTTCAGTTTGGGGGACTTCTTAAATGCCCCATTTGTTGAATAGGGCTGACCTTGATATTACTTCCTCCATGAGTGCTGCAGTTAAAAAAGTAATTAACGTTGGTTCTGCAAACTGATTGCTTCTGTTCAGTTTAAAAACTCAATTGAGAATATTTCGTTGGATTAAATGTGACACAATTCAGGGATACATTTAAAAAGTTTCAGGATGTTCCCTCTGTTCAGGATGTCATGCGGTCCTTGGCTGTAATATTCAGGGACAAGTAACAGTTTGTTTATAAAATTATTTGATGGAGGATCCTGGCCAGAGGTCTTATGGTTGTCTTCGACCGTAATTTAAGATGGGTCAATTCGCCTTTGGATATAGGGTGATTGTTGCTTGTGTCCCACATATTTGCCAGGGTTCTTATGAATGTCTTCGACCATGATTTGTGATAGGTCGATTCTCCTTTGAATGTGGGGCGACTGTTGCTTATTTCCCCCATCTTCGCCTCGAGGTTCATGATCAACATTATTGGGTAAGAACTTGCCCGTTTGTGATGCATCCGGGTTCTTGAATAATGTTATCTGGATGTTCTCCTTGCCTCTTGTCTTGCCTCTTGACCTATACTCATTGGCGTGCTGCTCTATGGTTTCCTTATCTTGGCTTACCTTTGGTGCGCTTACCGTATTCATTAGGACTATCGGGTCATTTGGTCCAGTCTTGACGACATAGGATAATGTTTTAAACTTTGTGACCTTTCCCGGCTCGTCCAAGGTCGAGGGCTGTAGAGGCTCTGTTGGAACTTCTCTCCTGAGCCCGGATGGTTCTTTGTGTTTTTTGCTAATGACGGGAGTTGTTAGCACCTTGTCGGTTATGGCTGTAAATATTTGTGTTGATGATTTTTGTGGCGATATGAAGGTGCTATCGGAGCTTGCGGTGCTAGTTGAGCTAGATCCTGTCTTACCCTTTTCAATACGTAGTGGCTCACTGGTTATGTTTTGAATCGCTGCACTACGTTTGTTGCGTTTTTTCCGTAATCTCTTTCTTTTTCTTTTGCTCAGATGTTGTTTTTGGGGGGATTTATTCATTGATTCCGTTCCTGGGCCAGCCTCTCTGGTGTCGACAATTTGCACTAACTTGGATGTGAATGGTTTGTCTATTTTCAACGTGGTATTGTTTTTGTTATTTGATTTGGTTGGTAGAAAGATGCCGTACTCCTTGAGTACCACTCGTTTATCTCGATTGTCTGAAGACGGAGCTACTACTGGGGCATCTGTTGATCGAATGTCGATTTTTGCTGAAGAGGCCTTATGATTTTTGCCGAGATTATTATGATTTATGCTTCCATCGTTGACTTCCTGGGTGGTTACATTAGTTGGGTGTAGACCTGGCGGATGTGGTTGAACTTATGAACCTGATCGTAGTTTCTTTATTTCTGTCAGAACCAGGGCGAGGAACTGCAGAAGTGTAGACAGACTATCGATTATTGGCGAACAGCAGCATATCGCTTGGGTCAGGTTGACTTTAGATTGTGCTTTGGTTATTAGGGTGTTCAAGCCCTCTAGTTTGTTGCCGATCCCTGCCGTGTATACTGCTAGTGTGTTTAGAAGTTTATCTTGTAAGTCAAGTTTATCTGAATGATAATTTAGTGCGGACACTGTGGATTGTAATGTTTGTAGAAGCTGAGGCCAGATGATGGTAGATTCAAACACTGCTGGGTCATAGGCTTCCGTTGTGGCTTTTGTTTTATTAAGGTCTGTCTTAAAAAAGGATAGGTCCAAAAGAGAATGGTCATTGGGCTCACTTGTCTTTATTTCGGGAGATTCGTGATGGACAAAGACGGGTTACGTCGTTGGAGTTAACGGCTTAATGTTACCTGGAAGAGTTTTGGTCCATTGAGCTGCTTGGGGGGTAGATTCGTTTTTGTTTACAAAGGAACCCATACTGTATGGATTGATTTCCTGCTGTGTGGGTAATCTGGGGTAAAAAGGAGAGTCATCGCTTGAGATGGTTATTGGTGATGAACACTGATCCTTATTAGGTTGTTGCACTTGTTGTGAAAGCGGAGATATATTTCCTGACCTGGTGTTTGGCCTTGGCCTGTTTTTCCCAGGTATAGAGGATGCTTCCCATGTTAAATGACCATCTGAGGATGTGGTGAGGGCCTGGTTTTGCAACTGTTCATGAATCAAGGCCTGTACTTGGATGTGGAATGGATCAGTGTTGGGGGTAGTTTGAGGCAACTCTGTAGGTTGTGACGATATTTCAATGGGATTCGTTGAGACTTGAACTTTAGTTCCTGGTTTCTTAAAGAAGTCTCTGAGGGTCATCTTTTTAACTTCATTATTTTTTTCGTCCGGCGTGTTATGCTGTTGGGTTGGGGGCGTTTGGGTCGTTTCAGTCTTGGTAATACAGACTATAGAGCCAGGTCTGCATTCAAGATTCTGCAGGTGGGTTGGTGATAGAGGTGACGCTGGGGGATGGGGTTGCGCTATCTCCAATTCCTCAAGTGGATCTATAGATTCCTTGTTCAACTTCTTGTGGTTTTTTGCGGTCTCTTTTTTCAGCCTTCCGGACCGCATTATGATTTAACCAGAGAGAGGAGAAGAAGAGGAGTGGGAGTGACTACTCTTAGTTTTCAACTCTCTCTATTTCTTCTTTCTCTTTTATTTATTTATTCCACCTTTTTTTTTTTACCCTCCTTCCCTTCACTTGGTATCCTTGAAACGCGAGGGGGGGTTGGGAACAAGAGGAGGGGCCTACTCAACCCCTCTGTTATTTCAGTACTGCCCTCAGTCACCCCCTTGTACTTGATCAACTTGTGGCTGGTACCTGGGTCACGTAGTCCACCGGCGGTTCCACGGGGGCGTTGCTGCTGTTGGTTGGCTGGCTAGTTGGTTGTTGGTTGCACGCCTCTTGCCCCCCCCCAGGCAGCACCCTCGCTGGGGCTGCGGCTGCGTTGACTGTGACTCTGGGGCCGGTTAGACAGCCAGACAACTGTATGCCTGATTGCCCGGTTCACCGGGCTCCCCACACGCTGTTCTCTCCTCTCCCGCTCGTCCCTCCTCAGCTGCAGGTCTCGTGCCGCTCTCTCCCGCGGTCCTGCTGCAGCCGCGGTTCTCGGGCAATGCTCCCACACTACCCTGCTCCCGCTCCCCCGCAACTCGCGGGTCTCCCCCGTGGTCCGCGGACCGCTGCGGCCGTGGGTCTCCAACCACGGGTATTTACTGTTGTTGCCCCTCAGATCGTCCGCCGCGGTTTCTGTGCTCACCGTGGCTATCGGCAGCTGTCTGCAGCTCTCGTTTCAGCGGGGCTGGGCGGTGCGGCCCGGCTGGCGGTGGCGGCTCCACTGCCCTGCTCTGCTGCTCTGTGAGAAGGGAAGGGACCTGAAAACCCTAATGGATAACACAAAACAAAAAGAGAATCATAATTCATAAATGACTAGCTGATCAAGGCTGTCATCTCAAAATTATACCGTTACCAAATGAGGGGGAAGCCACGATTTGTAGGAGGGACAGCAGAGAGAAAAGGCAATAGGGCAGAAGGGATTGACGTATTAAGTAAGGATAAGGACATTGAAACAGGAATCAAACAACAGGTATCAAGACTCAGCATAAAATTACAGTTGAGAATTAATGAGGACACGTTTTCACTGGGCTTTTATATTTAGATTCCTGAAAGGCCCTCCACCATATTTGTGGGTAACTGTGCTCATTCAGGTAAGTGACCTCGTACATTACACACCTAGCTTATTCAGAACTCAGTCCTAGGTGGCTTCCTGTTAGTTGTATATGTAGTCTCACTCGCATTCACTCTTCAGCTGGTTTGGGTTGCAAGATGGCCACTGCCTGTTTCTGTGCCCCACACCCGGCATTACTGGAATGGTGATGGAACAGTAAGAAAGTGGGAAGTAGTTGATTTGGCTTCCAGTGAACAAAATGAGTGCCCTTTGGGCATGATAGTGGTAGAAGGCTGCCACTCATGTTCGTCTTTCCAAGGGATCACCCAGGAACCCCACAATGCAGAGAATTATAATCTTGTGACCAGACCCCACCATCGGTGAGCAGTTTCTGCCTACCGCAATTGCGTCGAGCAGGAGCAAGACAATATGCAATTCAACTCTTGCTTATTAATCAAGCTTCAAAATGATATGTGGTTTTGCACCCTTACTTATTTTATATGTGACTCTACTCAAAGCTAAAGTAAGAGAATGCTGACCTCTGCATTGTATAATACACTTATAACATAATTCTCTGTTCATGAATTAATTTTACAGAGGACAACCAATTCCTGCCCCAGGCCTCAATTACATCAAAAGTGATTTGCAGCAGTTGTCTATTTCTCAATGAAATAGAAAAAATATTTTAAATATGTCTAAGAACAACCTCAGTACCACAGTGTAACCGTAAGGTTAACAAGGAGGAAAGGAGCCAATAGTGAGATAAAGAAGTTTTTTATTCGGGCATACAGAAAGCTTGACCAATAACTGGAGGTCTTTAAAGTAAGATCCAAAACTTGAGGATACACGTCTGGGTTCCTCTTCTTAGGTAGGGGTCTTCTGTGGAGGTTCCTCTGCAACGTCTCAGCCTCAAAACAAAAGAAAGGAGAGTGGCTATTAGTTCACTGCTTAGCTCAAGTTCATTCGACGCAAGGGAAAGGGAGTGAGGAAACGTCAAGTGAGAGGGTAAGAACAACACCAGTTTGTCCCCGGGGGTTGTGAAGTGAATGTGCCCAAGGAACGGAACAGTGCACACAGAACCCTCCTGTTTCCTCGTTACCCCACCCCACCTTTAAATGCAAAGAGAGCCTGTATTCGGCCCCGTACCTTGCTTAGCCATGCTTTTTCCTGAGCGTGGCTGGGCAAAGCGTAGTGTCGTTGGCCTCCTGGCTTATCCTTCGGTGTCCCTCGAACACTGAGCGTGACCTCGTCTTCTTGGCCCTTCTTCATCTGGTCTTCAGAGGCTGGAAGTCCTTCGGGTCGTCTTCAGTCTCCTACGGCCGGCGTCCTGCTTTCCCGAACTCGCCGACTGTCTCTTCCTCATTCCGCCTTTCATGGGATGAAGCGACCACTGATGGGCCCACCAGATCCGACGTCATCGAGGGAGGCGCGATTTCAGGGAAGTCCTGGCTTCCCTTAAAGGGCCCACTCCAGTCCTACGGAGACAAAGTCACCGGGATGACGAAGGAGAGTCCGTGACCTGGTGACACACAGTCTTTAATGTTATTGCCCATTTGCGCTCATTTCAATACATTGGCAGGAACAATGTTGAAAATATTTGTCAGGCAGCTCTGTCAAACAAAGTTTTATTATGTTTTAAAATCAAACTCCCAAAGCGGGAGATTATTTTCGAAAAATAAAAAAACTAATGGCACCCCTACTCCAAGGGAAGTTTTTCCCCTGGGGCGGGGGATACCTTTTTCTTTTCCTTACCGTCCCTCACTGCAGGTCTTGGTGATGGACAGTAAAAAAAAGCTACCTGCCTGCACACTCTGAATAGGGCGGACAGTGGGATGGTTTACCTCTGACAGCTTCTCCCGGTCGGCGAAAGGTTACGTTTGAGCTTGTCAGCATAAACATCATGACTCGCTGAGTTCTAAATCAGGCAGGCGAACAAAGAGTTTGTCTAATAGATACTCAGCGGCAGATCCTCTGCTAAGGAGGAGGAGTGTCGCCCCACTGCTTTAAAGCAGTGCAAAGGAAAAAATAAAATGATAATAACGGAACGTTGTTATCATTTTAGTGTTTGTTTTGCAGTTGCCACCAGGTTAGGACGGGACTTGGCTGGGCTCCCCATGTCACAAGGAGGAGGAGTGGCTGCTGCTGCACCCAAAGTGCGCATGACTTTTTGGCTGGTCGTCTCGGGCCAGCTAAACAGTCATGCGCACTTTGCATGTTCCCACCCAGGCTGTATTACAGCCTAGGTGGAGAACATGCTTGAGCTTCCGCTGCCTCTCTGAGCTATCGCTGAAACATGGGGCTCAGACCAATGACAATGCTGCTAACAGCAGTGTTGTGGTTGTCGTAGGGAGTCTGGAAGCCTGGGTGGGTGCTTCCTGTTCCTGCTGAGGAGAGGCAGAAGCTGACGGCGGCTACCAGCAGGTACATTTAAAAAAAATGTAATTTCTACCCCCGCCTTACCCGGCTATGTCCCCTACTAACCACCACTAAGGATCTTCTATTGCCACTGCGAACGACCACCATTGTTGAGATGTAGTTTGAATCTTAAGGCGCAGTCAGCTTGGAATGCAAGTCAGTATATGTCCTGCCGTCTCAGGGAAACTTGCTTAGACTGCACAAAAAGTTATGGATCACTGTCAATCAATGGTAGACAGTCGGTGCTGGCTTCCAGTTGAATATTGTGTAACCTCTCTGTGTGATTATAGACAGGGACTAATCATATGTAAAACGTTCTTGACCTATCCCGACATGGGCAGTCCATGCGGAACTGCCAGGCCACTCTGAATAGAAACGCATGCAACTATTGGCCAGGTTTGGCCTTCTAGGGCCTAGGCACTGTTGTGCTGTTTTCAGTTATCTGGCACAGAAAGTTGGTGTCCCAAATCTAGGCATACACCTCTTACGATGGCTCACTAGACAGTACTTTGTAAACTGTCCTCACTAACACACCAGCGCAATTATCTATTTCACTTTCAATGTAATATTTTTCATATATTATTATATGTGCATCGTTACTGGTGTTAAACGCAAATCATTATAGAAATATCTGCAAAAGTGCAGAAATATATAATTATGTATGTGAATGAATGTTTAAGAGGAGCCACACAACCCTGCAGGTGCATTCATAGCAGCGTCACATTTTTGCCTTGCTGACAGAAATGCCCCAAATAACTTTATATAAAGTAGCGTTAAAAGCTTCACAGAAAGTTGTTTTTCACATTTCTTCGTCTGAAATTAATAAGCGCAAATTGGGAAGTGCTTGAGAAATGTTATGCCATGTAGCTCGGTACTTACAGTCACTAAAGCGTTACATCTTCACCGGTGACTTGTCTTACTTTACTCACAAAGTCAAGTATAAGGTGCAGGCAAGCATGAGTTGATACCCTAATGGGATCTATTTTAGCAGAAATAATGTGCGATGGCGTACATTTGGAGGTTAATACATAATTGATTTTGAAATAAGGCTGATGGGGACGGGAAAATATACATTTCTATTTCCAGTCCACGAGCTTTAATCGACGCTATAGGCTTCGTAATTTTAAAAATGTCATAATATCAGTACAAATAGACTGAGGCTGAGAGGGTCAAAATTCATTAAATAATTGCGTGCCCGAAAATGAGTTTGTGTGGAGAGTGAAATCACACCAATTAACAAGGGTGTTGATTCGTTTGGAAACTGATCAGCATAAAAATCTAGATCATTATTTTGAGCTAAAAGCACATTTCCAACGGTTGCTGAGGATCTGTGTGAATATGAGTACGTTATGCTTTAAAATATATGTATCCACTTCTTGTCCAGTAAGTGTCAGTCAGTCTGTCCGCATGCCTGCCAGGGTGCTTTGTTGTTTGTCTTCCTGTTTTTATATATTATGTATTTCATTTATCCCTCCTTCCATTCTCCCTTCTTCTTTTACCTCTCTACAACTTTTGGGCCCTTTCTCTTGTATTTTTTTTAGGATATTTCTTGTTCTTACGCTCCCTCCTCGAGCGTTTTTCCTACTACTTTCAACTACCATCTAATTCTCTCCATTTTTCAACCGCCACATTTGGTAACAACTACTCTTTCTGAATTCTGCATCGTTGTTTGCCTGTAGTTACATCAACAATTATTATCTCTATTCCATCTATTCCATGTTTTTGGTTCAACCTGGGAAGTGACTTTACCATTCAATGTAAGATATTTCTTTCACAATTATGGGACGTGTTAAGGAATTTGGAGGCTTTGGGTCAAACAAGATGAGACCCCCTTTTAAAACAGCTTTTAATTCATTTTTCATTTTCAGGTCACGCATGCCCTAATGATAGCAAGCAATATTGGATTGAAAGTTGAAATTTCAGAAATCTTAAATGAAAGCAGAGAAGTAATATACAATTGCTTACATAAATGATTACATAAAGTTCTGCACTGGTTATATTTGTTTAATACACAGCCTGTTGCGAGGGCAGAATGGAGGCTAGTACTACAGGTGGTTGGGCTCCTGAACTCTAGAGTTCCTGGGACTATAGGTAACTTCACTCAAAGGCAATACAAATAACCACACTATAGGCACGGGAAAGGCTTCCAAGCAATTTGAGGGTTCATAAGCACTAAAGAGGCAGCATTCCCAGTCTCTGCAAATTCTAGCATTCCTAGGGACTGTATGACGTTACAACGCCTACATTTACAATGCATGCCTTTACAACGCAGCTTTTACATCGCAACATCCTTTACAACACATTCTTTCACATAGCATGCCATTCATCGCATTTTCAGAAACTACCTTTACAACGCATTCCATTACATCGCATCATACCTTATATTGCATTTAAGGTAAGTATTGGATAGAGTAGGGGTAAAAACTACTATTATAACTCATCGAGTGCAACAGTAGGGTAAATGTTTGAGAGTGTAAGGGTACTATGCATTGTAATGGTATGCGTTGTAATGCCTTGCAATGTAATGCCTGCGTTGTAGTGACATGCATTGTAATGACATGCGTTATGGTGAGATGCAATATAATGGCTGCGTTGTAATGACATGCGATGTAAAGGATATTGCGATGTAATTACTTCAATGTAAAGGTAGTGCAATGTAATGACTGCATTGTAAAGGTTGTTTCCCTTCCTGGGCACTAGATGGCAGTCAATTCAGGTACTAAGCATTACTGAAATCTTAGGCACAACAGATGCAACACTACTAAAAACTGCGGGGCATATTACTAACCCTGGGCGTAGTTCGCGGAGTCGGACTCCGCGGAGCTACGCGAAGACGTAGTTGCACTCCGCGAACTACGCGTAGCTCCGCAAGCATGCGGAGTTGCTTGCTGGGCCCGTTCGCGTGCCGTTTTTCGTCTTCGGGAGCGCGGTGCGCGTGTTCGGGGCGTTGCCTGCATGCTCGGGATGGCTAGCGCGCTAAATTACCCCAGAGGTTTGTCCCGCCTGGTGGCAGACGCGACCGGGAAAAAGCGAACGCAGAACCAAGGTAAGCCATTGCCGCGCACGCGATAATGTTATTTAGCGCGCGACAATGTTATTTAGCGCGCGACAACTACGCTCCGCACCGGATAGCGGAGTTATCGGCAGCTACGCGAACTCCGCGGAACGCGGAGTTGCCAAAACTCCGCAAACTCCGCAAACGGAGCGTAGTTCTTCGCCCAGGGTTACATATTACCAAGCAATAGCGATAATTATCGCTATTGCTTAGTTAGAGACAAAAATTTACCGCTGAGCTGCGGCAATTTTTACCGCAAATAAACCTTGGTATTACCAAGGTTTATCGCAAATGCGATAAAAATCGCCGCAATGCATGAATATCGCTGAAAAGTCAGCGATATTCATGCATTACCGAGCTAATGCTCTTAGCCATGTTATCCACCTCCCATTGGATAACATGGCTAAAAACTGCTCAGGGCAGGTGTTAGCTTTTGGAGATATTCGCGCTTAGCGCGAATACCTCCAAAAGTTGGTAATAGGAGATAGCGATGTTAGCGACTGTTTTCAGTCGCTAACATCTTGGCACGCCCACTTTGCATATCATTAGTGATAAATATCACTGACATGCAAAGTGGGGCCCAAGATGGTCGCTATCTCCTACTAGCTGTCGCTAACTGGTGTTAGAGACAGCTAGGTAATAGGGAGATAATTTTATCTCCGCTTTCTTGGTTTTTAAAGCCAAAAAAGCGGAGATAAACCCCCTTGATAATATGCCCCTGCATTCTCATACTCTACAGAAATCCACTCTCTCTCATCCTAGATGGCAGTGCTATTTATCACTACAGATGGCTGCCCTCAAAGGCACTGAGGAGTGTTGCATCTAAAGCATCCGCGGTGTTAGCTATAATGTCATCAGCTGTTTCTCCCTTAACAAAGCTAAGAGGATGGGCCATTCATTTGTATGTCCCTGCAAAATGATTATAATATCCAAACAATAGCATATAATCAATTGTGTAATCGGATATGGAATATGGAGAGGACAGGTTTACAGTAATTCCAGCATGCACACTGGAACTGTCCAGGCAGCACTCCACACAAACTAAACTGCAGCATTAAAGACAGACAAATAGTTTGTATTTCTAAATATTATTATTGGATTTGTAATGAAGACTTTAGAAAATACTTTGTCTAACAACCTGAGAGTAAAGCTGGCACCACTTGTAAGGAAGGGGCAACAATGCACTGAGATACTTTGGTGGGGTGTTTCAGGCCCTTTATGTGTTAAGTAAAGGTTTGCCTTCATTCCAAAAGGAGTTAATTTGCCCCAGGCCCTAATTTCTCATCTCAACACATCTATTCCTAATTTATCATCTGTTGAACCATATGAGTTTATACTCCCACATTGCAAGACCCACATCTAATGTAGTGGTTACTGAGCTTAAATTCACCAACCTAATCTTAATAGGCATTACTTGTGTTAGCTGCTAAAACAACAGGTTTACAAACGAGCCATTTTTATATTCAACCATTCAAGGGAGGCTCATGTTATCTACCCATTTCCTCTTCCCACTCAAGAAGACCGGTTTCTCTTAGAAATCGCAATACACTTAGATTCTTGCCCTGGGCAAGTGTTATTAGTATGGTAAAGAGGATCACCTTTTTTCTGAGCATGGTATTTACATGCTCAGAAAATTACATTCCTTAATTGCGAGTCGCAAATAATGAATGTTTAGGATTCGCTATTTGTATAATGATTCCTACATGCATAGGCTTTTGCGATTCCTTAATTGCGATTCATTAATAATCTCAATTAAGGAATCGCAAAAGCCTATCTTGATGCATGTGCCAGTTAGTTACTAAAAAATCTGTTGTAAGTACGTGCTTTTCCCCCCAAGGTAGGCCTAACTAATCTCTCCAAATAGCCATAACATGTGACTGTCCATTGGTCAGAATGAAAGGGCTTATTTGCACTTTCTTGTTTCCAACAATCATTATTTTTGAGTTGGTGCATTAATAGTTACATTCATACAAGCCTTCGAGGAGATGATTCCGTCTCTGGAGTGTAAATGGTTTTTTGATAAGATGGAAGTGCTTTTCACATGTGTTGCAGGATAGATAAATTGTGTGCAGTTGTGAACTGAAAACAGATGTGTGCTGGTCTACTCCTATAGGAGATTTTCCCACAAATGTGTTTTTCCTCAAAGGCTTATAGGAAAGGTGAAAAGTCGACAGTCCAATTTTAGCAAAGCATAGTATTAAACTCAATCAATCAAGCAATCAATCAAGGCTTTGTAAAGTGTGGCTACTCACCCTTGAGGGTCTCAAGGCACGGGGGGGCTGCTGACTCTCCTGGGTGTGGAGTTTCAGTCGAAGAACCAGGTCTTGAGGTCATTCCTGAACTGGGTCAACAATGCAGATTGTCGAGGTGGAGGGGTAGGGTGTTCCAGGTCTTGGCAGCGAGGTAGGCAAAGGATCTTCCTTAGGTTCCTGTCTTGTGGATCCATGGTACGGAGGCCAGGGTGAGTTGGGTGGAGTGGAGTTGTCTGGTGGATGTGTGGGAGAGAGGCAGTGGTTCAGATATTCTGGTCCTGTGTAATGGAAGTCCTTGTAGGCATGTGTGAGGAGCTTGAAGGTGGTTCTCTTGTTGATAGGGAGCCAGTGGAGTTGTCAGAGGTGTTGTGTCATGTGGCTGCAGCGTGTATGTTGAGGACCAGTCTGACTGCAGCATTCTGTAGTTTCCTGAGCTGTTTCTGGGTGACTATGGCATAGAGTTCAGTATGTCCAGTATTACCTTAGTCAAGTCTTCTGGTGATGTGTGCGTAGGTGACAATCTTTCCGGATTCTGTGGGAGCCATCTGAATGTCTTTCGAAGCAGGCCGATCCTGTGGAAACAAGATGGGGGTACTGAATTGATTTGGTGGTTCATTGAGAGCGAGGAATCCAGTACAATGCAGAGGTTGCATAAGTGGTACTTAGGGATAGGAGGGGTTCCTTGTGCGGCATACCACCAGGAGTCATCCCAGGCCTAGGGGGTGGGTCCCAGAATGAGTACTTTGGTCTTGTCTGAGTTGAGCTTGAGGCATCTGTCTTGCATCCAGGTAGCAACTACCTTCATTCTGTTGTGAAACTTGATTATGGTCTTTGTGGGTTTGATGTGAGGAAAATGGTCAGCTGTGTGTCATCAGTATAGGAGATGATGTTGAGTCTGTGGCTTCTAATAATGGCTGCGAGGGGAACCATGTAAATGTTGAAGCGGGTGGGATTCAGGGAGGAGCCATGGGGCACTCTGCATCTGATCTCTTTAGGTTCTGAGAGGAACAGGGTTAGTCTACTCACTGTGTATAGCTGGTCAGGAAGGAGTGCATCCAGTCCAGTGCCTTGTTGGGGTTGCCGGTGTCGGTCTCATGATTAGGGTGCAATGGGAGACGGTGTAGAAGGCGGGTGAGATGTCCAGTAGTATGAGGGCTGTGGTTTTGCCTCGATCAAGGAGGGAGCGGAAGTGATCGGTGGAGGCAAGGAGTGCGGGTGTCATGCTGTGGTTGCTTCAGAAACTGG
Organism: Lissotriton vulgaris; assembly: GCF_964263255.1. Taxonomy (NCBI): domain Eukaryota; kingdom Metazoa; phylum Chordata; class Amphibia; order Caudata; family Salamandridae; genus Lissotriton; species Lissotriton vulgaris. The sequence continues at coordinate 676,917,284 of NC_141699.1, read as the reverse complement.
ATTGGGAGAAGTCCAGGACATGGTTCTCTTAGATGAACTCGGAGAGTTGGGCATTGATGGGCTTCTTGATGACGCTGGCTGGGAAGGGGAGGAGGGAGATAGGTCTGAAGTTCTTGAGGTCTGTAGGGTCGGCAGATGGATTCTTCAGCAGGGGGTTGATCGCTACGTGTTTCCAGTCATTGGGGAAGGTGGCTGCTCTGATAAAGCAGTTGATGATGCAGCAAAGCTGTGGGGCGATAGAGGTGGCTGCTCTATGGAAGATGTGGTACAGGCAACGATCCGATGGGGCTCATGAGTAGATGCTCTTCATGGTCTTGAGTGTTTTGTCTATGGTGAGTTGAGTCCAGTTGAGCACAATTAGTTGGGGTGCGGTGTGGTTGTGTGCGGTGGTGGTGGTGGGCATAGTGGCAGGGTCTAGGGTGCTGAAGCTGTCATAATTCTGCCTAATCTTGTGGTGGAAGAAAGTGGCAAGTTTGTTGCAGAGGTCGTGGGAGAGTGAGACATCTGTGGTCTTGCTGTTGGGCCTGGCAGACTGCTTGACAATGGGGAAGAGTTCTTTGCTATTATGTTCATTGGCATTTATTCTGTCCTGGAAGGCCATTTTCTTTGTGGTTTTGAGAAAAAGGTGGTGTGCGTTGATGGCATACTTTAAAATTGCACATATTTGCGTGGTTTTGTTGCCCCTCCATCTCTTCTTGAGTCATCGGTAGCTGTGCCTGGATTTGTGGAGGGTGCAAGTGAACCAGCTGGCTTTCTTGGAGTGTTGCTTGTCTGGTGTCTTTAACTTGACCGTCCCAGCATTTAAAAAAAGAGACTCAAGAATTATTCCCCCTCAGGGCACAAACAGACTAATCCAAAGTATGAAGGATATTTAGAGGAGAGGAGATATGTTACATGCAGAGACATAAGAAAAGAATAAAGGGCATGCAACTTTTATTCACTAACAATGACTCAAAAACAAGAATCAGTGAGGGTGTGGACTAACTAGAACAATCAACCTAGAACTAAACATCCAACAGGCAGATGGCTGTATAATGCTTCTTGTAAGAATATGCTTTAATGTGGCTTTAAACTTGTTACATCATATGTTTGCTGTTTTGTGTAATGCCAAAGCGTTCTAATTACAAGTGCTTCAGACCAAACACAAGGAGATTATGGATGGAGTGCTGAAACTTTTCAAACACTCACCCCCAGTCACAGATCTGGTGTTGAATCCATCATCGTTCTTTAGCTCACTTCACAACCCCTGTTCAGACACAGTAATTTGCAAATCAGTCTTGACCCTGTGCCTCATGGGAACAGTTCAGCCCGAACTGCCAAGCCATGTCTTCCTTGGACCGGAAACAAGCATCCTGGGACCAGTTTTGGGCTAACAGCCCTCATCTGCCAGGCTAGATTGAATCCAGTGGCGAAGTGAGCAAGGGTCTCACATCTGGGCATACCCTGCCTACTTAGGGGGTATCAAGCAAACACAAGGAGATGATGAATGGAGCTTCAGAGCACTCCAAGACTCCAAACACAGAGGAGATAAGATTTTGTACACCTCAGAATATGCTCGGACTGGCATATTCACACCACAACCACTTTTAGCTAAAGCCATCAAATGCTGAACTTACTCACCTAGATTGAGAATAGTAAATAACATTTATCTCACTTTTTAAATCTTTGGGTGGCATCCTGAAAATATTTTTAAAAGCACCGCTTTTGGGAAGATAATTTTTCTATAGTTTGAAGGAACAATGAACAGAAATTTTGCATGATTTCCACATAGTGCAAAAAACAGCAGAAAGTTGATAGCTCTGCACCTGCCAGTCTGCTGCCGATGTGCAGCCTCAGATTATGGGTCCAATATTTATGTACACCTGAAGAGACTGTGATTGCACTGGCATGGTGTTGGTCGCACAAGACATCATGCATCAATCTAATAGTCCTCCCCTTGAGTAACAGTGTATGCTGTCTTCAGACTGAATTGGCAAATGAAATTGGTTTGGCAGGCAGTCTCACCTGAGCATGCCCAGCCCAACTACGACAAGGATAAGTGAGGTATGTAAAGCAAAGAAAATGATTTAAAGTAAGAAGTAAACTTGGTTTTAAATGAAAGGCAGATCTTTTCTCACCACTAAAAGAAGAAGGCCCCCATGAAAGTGGGAGCTCTTGCCATAGATCCCCTTTGTCTATGCCTTAAAACATCTCTGATTATGAGTTATCTGTGTGTAGCGATAAATACCACCTTGGCTGAGTTGCCTAATATAAAAAATGTAAGTAATTGAGAAGTTTTTGTTATTTATTTAGTTTTCTGGGACTGTGCTATGTTTAATATTTTGAAGGTGTGGGTTTGGAATGTAGAACATATCTCTTGAGTGACTAAATATGCACAGTTCGCAGTACTGAATACAGAGTTTGATTGAATCCAATGATGCCAAAGAATTTCTGATATAGAACACTGGAAACTTCAGTGATACTGCTGCAAATAAAACTACTAAGGGCCTGATTTAGATCTTGGCAGATGGGGTACTCAATCACAATTGTGAAATATTATCCCATCCCCCAAAATATAAATCCTATTATAAACTTTGGGAATGATATTTTGTTGGATGGGATATCCATCACTGTTGTGTTGGAGTAACCCATCAACCAAGATCTAAATCAGGCCCTAAGTTTTCGGATGGAATTGTCCCCTACATAGTAAGACAACATGTACCCTAGTCCTGAGTCTTCACACATCTTTTTCGGAACGAGGACGCGAGAAAGAAGGTTCCGATAGAGGAGATAACCATCTGTGCCCAAATCGGCACATGACAGCGACACTGCTACTGTTACAGTTATCCTTTTGATCCAAGAAGTGAGGACACCCTTGATATAGAAGGGAAAAATTTCCAAAAAATCTTCTAAAATAAACAAATTGGTGACCTCGCGGTCCAGGGGACATTCCCCTTTCCAGGACTGGGAATTCAGCGAAGACTCCTCGATTGGAGACATTTACGTTTCAGTTCCAAGACATAAAGATAAGCCCTGAAGAAGCCTGTGTTGGGCGAAACGCGTAGGCTGTGGATTATATGAATCAAAATAAAAGGATTTGAATACTACGTCATCTGTTTGGAGATTTGTCACTCCTGTCATCCATTTATGTTTAATGCACTGCATTTGAAGCTAAAATTTGCATTGTACACGTTGCCTCTCCACATATGTGTAAAAAAATCATACAATATTCTTCACTCCGGGGGGTGTTGTCATTTTGCAGCGATTGGGTTAGCATTAGCAGGAGCCATCCTATATTTAGATGTTATCTTGTCCGTTTTGTGGAATCCATTTTGTATTTCTGGCAGCCATCTTGTTTTTCCATGTGCTACCACGTGCGTGCGATGTGCTTTGTACAGGAGTACAAACTGATGGAATATTATGAAGAGTGAAAAGTGTATGAGGAAAAAGGCAGAAGTATGACAAGAGAAACAAATATAAAGAGAGAGATCAGTATGAAAACACAAAGAATATAAGAAAAGTGCTGCAGAGTGTATGCAGGGAGTCAAGGAGGAGTAAGAGAAGAGAGAAAACAATATCAACAGATTTAAGAAGTACAAACAGAGAGGACGAAAATGAAAAGAGAAAAGGAACATGAAGAAAAATACGAAAATATGAACACAGAGAGAAGGAGTATAGGGCAAAAAGAAATATAAGAAAAACTCAATACTACAAGGAGACATGCATAAGTAAGAGAAAAGAGAGGAGAATATGAAAACAGGGGGAGTATAAGAAAAGGGGGGAAATGAGGAGACGAATATGACAAAAAGAAAAGACGGCCATATTAGTAGAGAATGCAAAGTATAAGAAAAGAGAGGAGAAATATGAGTACAGAGAGAAGAGTATTAGAAAAAAAGAAAAGTGTGAGAAAACAATAGAGAGTACCTACAAAGAACAGCGAGAATTATAAGAAACAGGGAATATAAGAACAGAAGAGTATATATGAAGAAAGAGGAAAGACTGTAAAAAGACACAGACACAAAAATATGGACAAAAGACAATTATAAAGGAAGACGGACCGTATAAGGAGAGAGGGAGTACTATGAGAAGACTATAAGAACTATGACAACAGTGGTGAATATAAAGACAAAAGAGAATATAAAGAGGAGGACAAATATGCAAAAAGAGGAGCAAGTATGAAAAAAAAAAGTATAAAAAGAGAGCAGAGTATAAGAAAAACAAGATAGTATAATGATAGAGGAAGGAGTAAGACGAGACAAGAGGGAGTATAACAGAGTGTAGCAAATATGCAAAAATGTTCGAATATAGGGCCATATTATCAAGCCTGGGCGATATAATTATCGCCGGTTTATCGGCAGGAAACTGCCGCTAAAGTGGCGATAATGGGCTTGATAATAGGCTCTATGGAATTCCAATTGAAGCTTATGTTAGATGTCCTTCACATCTAACATGGGCTTCGATTGGAATTCCATAGAGATTATAATCAAGCCCATTATCGCCACTTTAGTGTCAGTTTCCTGCCGATAAAGAGACGATAATTTTATCGCCCAGGCTTGATGATATGCCCATAATTGCTTAATATACACACATGTACAGTGTGATATTACTCAAAAAATTAGAAGACCATACATTTTACCAAAACACATTCACTACTGTAAAACGTTTAAAAAGGTGTGAATATAACTTCCTAGTGTAAACACATGCACAGAGATTAGACACAAAAAATGAGACCATACATTTTACCATTTACTACTGAAAAACGTTTAAATAACTATACGTATTCCATATATATACTTACAACATTTCAGTGAACAGCACTGACTCATTTTCCAAATACATATACAATTTAACACATTTATTCTGCCACTATTACATAAAAAAATCAAAGGGGCATATTATCAAGGACCGGTGTAAAAATTATCGCCATTTTATCGGCAGGGAACTGCCAATAAAACGTCAATTATGGGCTTGATAATACGCCCTTGTTAATTCCCACAGAAGCCCATGTTAACATTAGAACATGGGCTTCTATGGAAATTAACAAGAGCTTATTATCATGCCCATTACCGCCGTTTTATCAGCAGTTTCCTGCCGATAAAACAATGGTAATTTTAACACCGCTCCTTGATAATATGCCCCTAACACAATACAACAACAAAGACGCACAAGATGCTTGTAAATCAACTCAGACTATATACAGACGGAAAGAAACAAGAAAGAGGACAGAACCGGGAGTATCAAGAAAAAAATTAAATATGAAGAGATAGGGTAGAAAATGAGGAGACTGAAGAGAATAAGAGAAGAAACAGAAAAATATAAAGACAAACAAGGGCAATATGACCACAGAGGACAATATAAGAAAAACACAGTAGTACAGAGAGAGAGAGAAAACAGTAAGAAAAGAGAGAGGGAAGTATAAAAAGAAAGGCTAGAAATTATGGAAAAAGGGACAAATATATGGCCATTTTATGAATAAAGGGCGACACATTATCGCCTCTTTTATCGGCAGGAAACTACTGCTAAAGCGGCGAAAATGGGTTTCATAATATGCCCTTGTGAATTCACGTTGAAGCCCAGGTTAACACCATAACCTGGGCTTCCATCGGAATTCACAAGGGCATATTATCAAACCCGTTATCGCCGCTTTAGCAGCAGTTTCCTGCCGATAAAAGCGGCGAAAATGTATCGCTCTTTCTTGATAATATCGCCCATAATTCCTTAATAAACACAGACGCACAATGTGATATTAAACAAAAAAACAGGACAGCATGCATTATAGCAAAACACATTTACGACTATAAAACGTTTAACAAGGGCCGAATATAGCAGCATATTATCAAGACAGGCGATAAAATTATCGGCACTTTATCGACAGAAAACTGCTGATAAAGCGGCAATAATGGCCTTGATAATATGCTCTATGGAATACCAATTGACGCCCATGTTAGATGTGCAGGACATCTAACATGGGCTTCGATTGGAATTCCATTGAGCATATTATCAAGCCCATTATCACTGCTTTATCGGTGGTTTTCTGCCGATAAAGCGGCAAAAATTTTATCACCTGTCTTGATAATGTGCCTCATAATTTCTTAATGTACAAAGATGCACCACACACATTCCCATACAATTTATCAACTCACCTTTCAATTTGATTTCCAGATTAAAAAGAATACCACTCACACAGTAGATATTCTTATACAGAACCTCTCTAGTTCAGTGTTTCCATCAAAACCACGAAATGGAACATTTTCCCTCTCATTATACACATATATACATATAAACAACCAATTAACATCCTTCACACATTAATTCAAAACTAAACACACATTTCTATTGCTTTAACATTGCAAACCCTTCTAACTGACATAACCTTCCACCCTACCCCCAGCAGATCATGCAAAAGTCACCTGTCAACAGAGGTCAAAAGTTCAGCACTGTATAAAACACTGCTCCTCAACAATTTTAAACTATGCATAAGCACTTACTTATAAGTACCAATAAAGAGAAAAGGTCTCCTTATAAGCAACCAACATATAAACACATAAACTTGATAGATATCTGAAAAATATATATTTTTTATTGATTTTTTCTTGCTTACGTACGCTTATGTGAAGCGACTATCAGAATTCGCACAGTACACGTACACTAAATATACCGTAAAAAAAATAAAAAGTAGCATCTATCACTAATTTTTTTCAATCCAATCCCCTGGTGCTCAAATATAACGTTCATCACAGTGGGGAGAGCCCCAAAACCATCACGGTCCCAGCCGACTCCCTGGGTCCTTCGGGAGCCAGCATTTCTTTTTGTCAGAGAGACCAGCTTACAGGCTGCTCTCTCAGACGAAAAGCAATCTGCTTTCCTATTTGAAAGAGAACTCTCGCCCTACCATAGTAAATAGCAGTGTCCCAGGGATAGGCACCCCATAACACTACAGGAGCTGGCCCTGTTAGGTGGTTGTCCCCACGGCCATCAAAGGCTCAACAAAGCCCATCCAAAACTTTGACCTTGCAGATCATTCTAAACTCCCCTAATCAGTCCTAGTGGGACAGGAAGTCCTATAGCAAATAGCAAACTTTTCCTTTCAATCTACACACTCAATCGACACACATATACAAATAAATAAAAAATCAAATGTATTCCCACATTAAATCAAAACGAAACACACTTTTAAATTACTTGAACTTTTGCACCATTTCCAATTGACAAAACTTTCAACCCTTCCCCCATTCCACAATCTGCCAGTTACCATAGAAATACTTCTGAAAACATCTAACTCAGCACACAGGTGAAAAGTTCATCATACATTGTTGCAAATTAAAACAGCAAGTGTGCTTGACTTGAGTATATACCAGCTTATCTTATCTAACATTCTTTTCTATCAGTGTTTCTTAACCAATAAAAATCAGGCTTTTAAAAAACAGAAACATGCATCCTAGCTTAGTGTACAATATTGTCGAACAACAAATCATTTCTTTTCTTTTTTCAAAACTGCATGTTGTCCACCATTTTAGAAAAATCTTACTTTTCAAACTGCCATTTCATTTACAGAGACCTTCAGAGTGCATCCAGATCTCTCTTCAAGATGTTTACAGTGTGGATTGTGGGACACAGCTATATTTTCTGGAGCCAAAGGTACGCACAACAGAAAAGAATTCACAAAGACCTACGTTTACCAAATGTAGTGATTAAATGGATTGGACGGAGAGGATTAAAGTGGCATCCATTGGTGAAATCCTTTTTACATCTCGAACACCCGGACCTCATAATTGTGCACTGTGGTGGCAATGACCTAGGCACTTTGACTGGGGTAGGTCTGGAAATGCTTATGAAGGACATCTTTCAGCAATTGATGACACTGTTCCCCAAAACTGCCTTTGTATATTCTAATATATGCCAAAGGCAGAAATGGAAATGGTCCAACCACTATTGTCCACAGATTGAAAAAACTAGGAAACATATGAATACATCTGTTTCTGCCTTTCTCCGAGACTATAGAATGGGGTCCATCTACCATAACAATCTACGTTTCAATATGGATGGCATCTATAGGAGATACGGTGTACATTTTACAAATGAGGGGAACAGAGTATTCCTCTTGAACTTTAGACTCTGCATTGGTACTTACTTGTAGGTACTAAAATCTCCTAATAAACACAAGGGCTCTTTTTAGAGCCACCCAACATCTACACACATACACTTCATAAATATCTGAAAAATATTCTTTTTCTTCCTTCAGTACGCTTATGCTACGACTTCCAATCTTCGCACGGTACGTCATACATACGTGCTTGGTAAGCGTACCATAAATCAACCATTAAAAAAATAGCCTTTATCACAAATTTTTCATAATCCCCAATGACCCCATCCCCCGGGGCTCAAATGTAACGTTGCGGACTGTGGGAAGACCCCAAGGCCTCCTCGGTCCCAGCCGGCTCCCCACTTCCTGCGAGAACCGTCATTGCTTTTCGTCACAAACAGCAGCTTACATGCTTACATTCTACTTTCAAAGACAATTTCAACACTTAGACATTTTATAAAATAATATAGTACTGCACGCTAAAGGAGAAAAGTCAGCACAATTATAATAGAATAGAAAATAGAAAAAAAAATACTTCCACACTCAACAAACTCGTAAGCAGACTTCACAGTTTAATTTAAAAGCACGCTACCACAACTAGTTTTTGATACGCATTATACAATAAAATACATCACAAAATAGGCTACATACATGGTGACTGTATTGTAACATCACATACAAAAAATAAAGCCACTCTTACGCTACCAGGAAAACACAACAACACTATAAAGCCCAAATTTCCATTGTAGTGATTTCTTAGTTGCAGGTCTAGTTGTCGGATCGACACACACACTCCCTCATGACTGGTATACACACACACCACACCCATTCAGTGTATCCATCACTACACACGTGACCCTATGCATAAAAAAGACGGAGCGCACGTGTTGTACGCCATTTTAGAGTTGTTCCCAAAGCACCGAACAAGGGGCCCACTACTACATGCGTGGCCTCTTTGGTCACTGAGTTAGTGGTGCCCGAAGCACTGAGCGGGTGAAGAATCTGCGATGATGATAATGGGAGCACGACTATGTCATTAGCCATAGAGATATCAAGACTCAGCACCATATATGAGACTTCTTTGTTGGAGATCGGGACTACATCTTGCAGAAGGTGTCTTTTCCATGAAAAGGTAAGCAGTAAGGCTTCACAGTTTTAATGTTGTTTTCTCTCTCTTTCTCTCTCTCACTCTTTGTGACATCATTTCTCTTTCTCTTTCAAACTTATAGACACTGCTGTCTGCTTTGACGTCTAGAACAACAGTTAAAGTCAAGTTGTGAACTCCGGTGTCCCCAGTGTTTATACAACGGTAAGCACAGAGGCCTAGATATACAATGCCTTCATTACAATGCATTAGAAATAAGTCGGCATATTTACAATCCCGTTGAGCCACTTTTGTGTCAGTAACGCAGTAGGCACTTCCATTTAGACACCACTTGATCACGGCACTATAACAGAACTGAAATGTACTTGGCACACAGCACACGTAAAACTGTAGTGTTACCTTCATTTGTGAAAGGAGACAGTGGGTAGTGTGCAGCAGCTTCACTGTCTAAAATGTATAATTACCTCCGAGCACTGACAACAGATAGATTACAACAGTCTGACAAACAGATCTACAAGCTTATTACGCCACTTTTGTATCACTTTTAACATGGGAAAAGTGACGGAAGCAGCTTGTAAATCTACGTCTAACTTATTTTTTTAAAATCTCAACTCCAGACTCTGCGAGACAGTTTTAATGTTGTTTTCTCTCTTTCTTTCTCTCTCTCACTCTTTGTGACATCATTTCTCTTTTAAACTTATAGACACTGCTGTCTGCTTTGACGTCTAGAACAACAGTTGAAGTCAAGTTGTGAACTCCGGTGGCCCCAGTGTTTATACAACGGTAAGCACAAAGGCCTAGATATACAATGCCTTCATTACAATGCATTAGAAATAAGTCGGCGTATTTACAATCCCGTTGTGCCACTTTTGTGTCACTGACGCAGTAGGCACTTCCATATAGACACCACTTGAACGCAGCACTATAACAGAAGTAAAATATACCAGGCACACTGCACACGTAAAATCGTACTGTTACCTTGACTTGTAATGCTTCATCTCATTTACTCACATCTACATAATTCTAAACTCTAATTTTCTTTTTTTTTTTACAGATTACCAATCCAACGTCCTTTGGAGTCCACTTCACAATTTGTTTAAAATATTGTTTTTTTAGAGTTATTTTTCTAGTTCTTTATGATATAGTTATAATTAAGTTTCGTTTACAGTTATTCTTTTAATAAAAGTTATTAAAAAACACTACATACTTCTTTTTTATGAGGGGGGTTGACGGTCCACAAAAAAATTTATATTTATGATGTTGAAGTACTATAGTAAGATGTTCAAGAGTAAGATTGAAAAGTACTGACTTATAATTTCTCTGGGTACACTACAACATGGTGAAGAAATCAAACTAATATGAAACAATGTGTACCACATTTACAAACCTCTTGCAACATTTTTCAATGCAAACCTACCACCCTACAAAATGAAGTGTGGGCCTCAATGACGCCCCTCAAACCACGGAAAAAAATCACCCCACAAAAATTTCTATAATGTATGAGAGGGGCTGCGTGCCCTCCGCCTGGTGCCCTGGAGTCCACCACGCCCAGACGCGGTTCCTGCAGTGTCCTGGGGGGAAACAGCCATTTTAACGCGGTCATAACCACGCGTGATCACCACCACAAAGCCATTAGCACGCATATGGCTTTACCACACATGCCTTTACCACGCATGCTTTTACAACTAGTAAACATTTACCACGCATGATAAACGCACAATCTTAATAATATCTTTGTGTTGACGAACACGCGTTGTAATGGCTCTGGCTTACGTCCTTCAAATCAGTTTTTAGGTATATGTGTGACCAAGTCATAAGATCGTGCCAGGAAATCTCATGGATCTTAGAGAAGATAAGCGGAGAATAAAATGAAAGTAACAGGCATAAAAAAACACAACGGAGAAAACCTACTAAAATGGCGGTGGACGGAATATGTAATCAACGTTTGGCGCCTCAACACTACATTTCAAATAAACATAGATACAATATGTTTATTAATATATTACAAAAGTATAGCAGCGGATGACACACGGCCCGGGAAAAGAAAAAACAATGTAATACCTGAAATGAGGAGAGGTTTGCTTGGCGAACTTGAAGAAAAAGAAAAAAAACGTGGGCTTGGAAACGAGGCTGCACATGCGTAGAGAGTACAACTGGTGCACATAAAAAACCCGGAAAGTTTTACATACTATCATAGAAATATAGCTCTTTTTTTTGACCAGTGAAGTTAGTTCTTAAAATAACTTTTTTTTTTGTAGCCCCAATGACCCCACGATCGCAGACGGCTCCCCGCATCCTTCGTGAACCCGCATTGACCTTTAGCCAGGGCTACAGCCCGAACGGTCACCTTATATGCCACCTTATATGCTGCTCTCTCTTTTGAAAAACAATCTGCTTTCTTGAAAGAGAGAACAGATTAACTTGCTCTCTTTTTCAAATAGGAAAGCGGTTTCCTGTGGTAAGGTGAAAGCGGCAACGGTACTGCCCTACCATACCAAACAGCAGCGTCCCGGAAGTACGCACCCCGAGACCCTGCAAAATCGGACCCTGGGAGATGGTGGACCCCAGGGCCACCAAGGGTTCCAGGAGGGGGGCAGCGCAACCCCCTCGCAACATTAAAAATCCCCGGGGAGTGCAGGTACCCGGGGCTGGAAGGTCATTTTACATATTACTGCCCCAGGAAGGTGGCGGACCCCACGACGTGTATGGGGAGAGAGAGCGGGAGAGATGAAAACACACTTTAAAAAAAAAAGTTTTTAAAAAAAAAGCCTCGTCGGGGTGATGGTCCCGAGACTGAGGGGAAGAGGACCGTAACCCCCCCATACTTCAAAATAAAACCACAGAGGGGTGGCGTTCTCCGGTGCTCGGGAGACTGAGGGGAAAAGGACCGTAACCCCCCGCATACTTCAAAATAAAACCACAGAGGGGTGGTGTTTCCTGGTGCTCGGGAGACTGAGGGGAAGAGGACCGTAACCACCCCGCATGCTTCAAAATAAAACCACAGAGGGATGGCGTTCCCCGGTGCTCGGGGCACCTTACAAGCCCCCCACTATGAAACAAATTGCCCCCGAAATTTGCACCCTCAGAACCTAATGAATAAAACTGACTTCTATTTTTTATTTCCCTTTTCCACCGCGTACGAATACCATACGGTACCCCCTGATTCTTTATTTAAAAACAATTTGAGCCTAAAGATCCATGTACAACCCCCTGAGCAAGCCTAGAGGGTCAGGATGTTTCTACCCTGCCCCCTTTCCTTATTTCTCAACTTTGTTTTACTGTTTCTTCTGAGTCGCTTCTAGTGACGAACAAGATGTCTGCCAACACTTCCTGGTTTGGAGTGTTCACGCACAGTTGGCAGCCAATCAGCATGCAGCTCATGCTCGTAATTGTACAGATTTTGGTACTCATGCTGTTCTCTAGACATCGCTATGATTTTACGGATTTACACCGTTTAACAAAAAGCACACCCTGCGAACCAAACTCTACCTCTCTGCCAAATTTCGTGTAGTTTCGTTCAGCCGTTCGGGCTGTAGCCCTGGCTAAAGGGCCCAATGGAAAATTGTATGGGAAAAACATGTTTTGGGACCCCCTTTTTTTCTCGGCCCCCACTTGACGAATCACCGCCAAACTTTTAGGGAAGGAGCGGAACTGAGCAGGCCATTTTCTTGGAGAAATTCGCGAAGATTCGTCCACCGACGCCAAAGTTATTCTAAATAGAATGTTGTGGATTTCCTATGGAAAGTAAGTCCTAACTATAACTACCTACTGGTGACCGCTAGTAGGTAATATATATATATATATATATATATATATATATATATATATATATATATATATATATATATATATTACCTACTGGCGGTCGCCAGTAGGTAGTTATAGTTAGGATTTTTTTCAATGTTAAATCTCAAAATTCTATTTGGAATAACTTTTGCGCCGGTTGACGAATCTGCCTGAAAATTTCCTGAAAATGGCCTTGCGGCGTTCCGGTCCTTCCCTGAAAGTTTGGGGGGGATTTGTCAAGCGGGGGCCGAGATAAAAGGGGGGTCCCAAAACGCGTTTTCCCCATGTTAATTTCCATAGGGCGGTCGATTTCACTTTTAGCCCGAACGGCTGAATGGATTTCCACCAAACTTGGCAAAATTGTAGGGACTGGTAGCCCGATGTGCCTTTGCTATGTCTCAAGATATGTGCTCCAGTGGATTTTGAGTAATTTAGGTTCAAAAAAATATATATATCTATAGCAGCGCACCGGTGCGCGCACCGGGGAGCGCTCCAGGCGCGCCACGCGAGGTGCGCATGGAAAGCTGATTGGCTCTCGGGTGTCTGTAAACATTCGAAACAGTCCAGAGCGGTCGCCATCTTGTGTCTCGGTAAAATCGAGACATAAGAGGTGGCTAAAACAAAGTGGGAACTGACCATAAGGCGTCAGGGATAGACCCCTTTGACCCCCTAGGTTTGATGTGGGGGCTATAAAAGGGCCCCGCGGGGCATTTAAAATATTTTTTTTTTTTTCGTTTTGCGCGGGGGAAGCGCACGGTGCGCGCACCGGGGAGCGGCCCTGGGAGCGCACTATGATGAAAAAAGGTGACAGAGTGTTTAAAAAATGAAGTTTTGATTTAGAAATTGGAGGTAGTTCTAACAAGAACTTTTTTTTTTCTTCTTTTTGTTGTTTTATATTTTTTTTGTGTTTTTTGAACTTTTTGTACTTTTTTTGGCTTTTCAAAACAGTTTTATATATTTTTTTGTATTTTTTGGGGGGGAGAAACAAAAAAAGGGACTTGAAACTGGCTCAACTGGAGCAAAAAAACAAAAAACCCAAAAAATTACTTCTTTTTGGGGCACTTGTGATTATCACCTGCAAGGACGATGAGTTTCACACTTTTTTCCCCATAGGAGATAAGTTTGCCACAAGCAGTGCAAGTAATTTTAAAATCAGCAAATCTCGGCTGAATGCAAGGCATCACCTCGGATGTTTCTGGTTGCGAGGAAGTGGGTTGGTTTCTTTGGGAGGGGGTCCTTGATGAATGGGGGAGGTTACTGGCCATTTCCCGGAACTCTGCACGAGAGTAGTTGTTTGGATGCTTTCTTGTCATGTGCCGAATCATGGTATAGTTACCAAAAGAATATTTCTTATTTGGGTTGCCCCGTGAAAGTTCATCATTGCAGATGAGGCAAGTGACTTTGGGCGCATTCACCTTTTTTTTCCCCTCTGGAATTGAAAAAAACTGCCAAATGAAGTGTGGTTTGGGTTTATAAGGTGTGTTTTCTTCAGGCAGCCATCTTCTTCTCCCCTCCTCCTCTTCCTCTTCCTCTTCCTCCTCCTGTTCTTGACCACCAACATAATTTGGAGCTGGTCCTCTTGGTGGTTGTGGTGGTGGTGGTGGGGCAGATGCACCAGCTGATGCTACTAATGAAGCCATTTTATAGTACAAAATATTACTCAAAGAGCAAAAAAGTAGACAGAGCAACAAACAGGTCTTCCTCAGTCAAAGGACAAAGTCAGAATAAGGAAAAAAGGTGGGGTCTTTCATCATTTAGAAAAAAAAACTGTCCTGAACCAATGAGAAGTGTTATTTTCAGGTCACAAGACCAGGGGCTTCATCATTATGAAACCAAAACTGTTATGAACCAATGAAAAGTGTTATTTTCTGCTCACATGACCCGACGCGCTTACGCTACGCGCCCGGGGCGCGCCCGGGGGCGCGCCCCGGGTCGCGCAGCGTAAGCGCGTCGGAAGTTTACGTTGTGCGATCGTATTCGCTCGAGTACTTCCGGGTGCGCTTACGCCGTGCGTATCACGCGGTCGCGGCTACGCGATACGTCACGATCATGTTTTCGTTTGCGATATTGGCGCTCACGGGACGCTCCCCGGAGCGCGCCCCGGGGCGCTTTGTAAAAATACGCTTTTCGGGGCGCTCCCCGGGGCGCGCTCCGGGAGCGCTCCCCAAAATAATTTCAAAAAAAAAAATTGGGAAAATTGTAGGGACAGGTAGCTCTATTCTGAAGTGGTTTGTAAAAAACATTAACTTTAGAAAAATATGTATTGTGCTACATTGGGCTTAATATATGTTAGAGCCAAAATGTAGCCCAAATGTAGCCCAAAGTAGCCCAATGTAGCCCAAAGATGGCCACCAGAGATCAAAAATTGAAAATGTAGCCCAAAATTCAACTAGATGTAGCCCAACTGTAGCCCAATGAGAAAATGTACCAGAGTGTTAAAAAGAACAACTAGAGTGCTAACAGTCTTATTTATAAAGTGAAACTTATAGTTAGGAATTAGCATTAAAAAAACCTTTGAAATTCACTGAAAAAACCATAGGTTTCACACCAGTTATAGTTAGGAATTAGCATTTAAAAAACCTATTAAATTCACTGAAAAAACCATAGGTTTTACACCAGTTATAGTTAGCTGGAAATTTTACTGATATAAAACCATTGAAATTCCCACGTTATAGTTAGTCGGACTCACTATAACTTGCGCGTGCAATGCACTGCTGATGACATCACATATTACATCACTCATGACATGGTCAGTGACATCACTCATGACATCATCCTTGTGACATAGTGACAGACCTCCTTTCACTATAATGTAACTCTTGAGACACATATTCAAAAATAGAAACTGAAATTTTTAAAAAAATGGAGATACCTATATCAGTTACAACAAGCAATTCAGTAATTCCACTATCTATATACACATCCACTCTTTCACCAACAGTTCTATATAGTCACTCATACATATACTCACTCATCATATGAAGTGATACACCTATACATCCTGTTACACACTGACATTCATCCAAAAGTTACTCACACACATATTCACACGTGCAAATAAACTATTGAACATCCATTTATTTGAATATAGAGTTATACACACACTTCCACCTTACTTCTATTTAAAATTACACATATTTATTCTCTTAAACAATCACTTATAGAAACACATACTTATTTAAACAGGAACTCTTACAATCTCTTACTCTCACATATACTCACTTATATACATCAATATTCATATATACTAGATTAAAACATATGTAGGTACTGATAAAGACACTAGTGAGACAGTCATTCACTCACTAACAAACACATATAGACACTCATCCACCCATACAGTCCTGTACATATGCTGTCTTCAAAACACATACAAACAAAGAGTCAGTCACTCATGCATCTATGTGCTAAGTAATACCCCCACTAAACCATATAGACAGTCATACTGATACTAATAAAAATATCTAATAACCCATATACATACGCATGTAGCTACTTACCAACACATGTAGCCACTTATACACAAAGTGAAACACTAATATATATATTTAAATATTTAAACATAACTCACTAATATTTATTTTTCAGAAAGACACATATTCACTGGATGGTGTCATCAGTGATGTCATGAGTGATGTCACTGACCATGTCATGAGTGATGTAATATGTGATGTCATCAGCAGTGCATTGCACGCGCAAGTTATAGTGAGTCCGACTAACTATAACGTGGGAATTTCAATGGTTTTATATCAGTAAAATTTCCAGCTAACTATAACTGGTGTAAAACCTATGGTTTTTTCAGTGAATTTAATAGGTTTTTTAAATGCTAATTCCTAACTATAACTGGTGTGAAACCTATGGTTTTTTCAGTGAATATATATATATCTCAACACAACGATTCCTCTCTCGAAAGGATATCTTGGAGTCGCAAATAACCCAATCATAATCCAGGGAAGTTGATTTCAATTCATTTATTTTCTCAATCCATGGGGTGTCAAAAAACAAGGCAACAACCAACGCGTTTCGACAGCCTCCGCTGTTATGTTATGTTATGTTAGGTTAGGTTTTTTATAAGGCGCACAGATGCTCCAGCGAAGGAGCGTCCTGGCGCCCGACAAGGTAGCAACACAACATAACAGATTAAAACAGAGGAGGGAAAGTTCAGGGAAACAAAAAAGTTTTTAAAGCACGACGGAAGGAAAACAGATCCCTAAGGGCACGAATTGCAGGGGGCAAAGAATTCCACAGCGTTGCGGCACGGACTTGAAATGAACGGCCACCTGCCCTGCAGCGCTGGAAGCGGGGGACAACCGCAAGTTCTAAGTCCGACGATCTTAAAGCCCGGGTCGGAACATAGCGGGACAGAAGATTGGCAAGGATCATTGCAGGGGATCCCTTGAGGATTTTATAGGCTAAACAAAGGACCTTAAACTGGATCCTTTGTGCGATCGGAAGCCAATGCAGCGTACGCAGGGTATTAGCAGTAGGGCAAAATTTAGGAAGCCCCACCACGGCTCTCGCTGCCGCATTCTGAACACGCTGTAGGCGGGTGATCTCTGATTGATTAAGGCCAGCTAACAAGGAACTGGCATAGTTAAGCCTTGAGATCACAGTTGCTTGAACCACCAGTTGCCTGGTGGTGGCGTCAAAAAATTTGAGTATAGGCCGCAGTCCGCGTAGAATACCAAAACAGCAGGCCGCCGTGCGTTTGGTGTGACAGACAAAGGAAAGCGTTGGATCGAGCCAGACCCCAAGATTTTTTAGCTCGACGACCGGGGTTCGCGTAGGTCCCAGGTCTGCCGGCCACCACCTGTCGCCCCAGAGTTCCGTTTTTTTGCCGAAAACTATCACCTCCGTTTTGCTGGCGTTCAGCTGGAGACAGTTGGACGTCATCCAGCTGGCGACCGCCCGTAGTCCGTTCTGGAATCTGGGGGCATCCACATCCGCGTCCCCGCTGATCGTGACCGCTAGCTGGGTGTCATCAGCATATGACACCATGGTCATGCCCCATTGCCTGACCACCTCAGCCAGCGGCCTCACGTACAGATTATAAAGCATGGGACTCAGCGAGGAGCCCTGTGGGACCCCCAGATCCAGAGGATAGAATTTGGACTGGTGGGGCGGTACGGTCACGCAGAAGGAGCGGTTGGCAAGAAAAGAGCGGAAACACTGGAGAGCAATTCCGGTGACACCGGCTTCCTCCAGACGGAGCAGAAGGATGGGATGGGATACGGTGTCAAAGGCAGCGCTCAAATCTAATAGCACAAGCGCCGCCGTTTGACCCGCATCCAGCACGGAACGTAAGTGCTCCACCATATACAGTAGAGCAGTTTCCGTGCTGTGTCCAGCCCTAAACCCATTCTGCGTTCTGTCCAAGATGTTTGCTTGGAGAAGATGGTCCGAGAGGACGGCGTTGACATGCATCTCCGCCACTTTGGCAGGCCATGGGAGAAGGGAGATTGGACGATAATTCTCAGGCTTGCTGCGATGGTTTTTTTAAAATGGGCATGACCATTGCCTGTTTCCACTTCAGCGGGACCACGCCGGATGCTAATGAGATGTTAATCAAAGAGCAAACCGGTGAGAGGCCATGGGATGCTAGATCTTTAAACAAAGCTGGCCGTAAAGGATCAGCCGGAGACCCTGACTTGACCTGCTGGGCGATTTTACTAAAGGTTTCCGAAGTGAGAATAGGAAAGGATTGTAAAACCTCCAGAGTAAGAGGCTCAAGAGGACTACCTTGAGGAGGCGCCGCCGAAGGGAAGGGTCTGTAAATAGCATGAACCTTTTCCAAGAAAAAATCCGCCAAGGTTTCACAATGTGCGGTGGAGCTCTGATGGATAGAATTCACCCTTTTGGCAATAAGATCTTTTAGGGCTTTAAAAATAGTTTTGGATGGGTTAGTGCTGGTACGGAATTGCAGGGCGTAATGAGCCACGCGGGTTCTGCAAACTGCCCAGTGGTAATGTTTGACAGTGGCCAAATACAAAACTTTTTTGTCGCTGTTATAGGTTTTGCGCCATTCCCGCTCGGCGCGTCTGCAGGTGTTTTTAAGCGCCCGTAAAGAATCGTCGTACCACGGACTCGGGTCCCTTGACCCACATTTACACGAAACAATCTGGATAAGGGAGTCAAGGGCCCGGGTAACCCACTCACAAAAACAATCATAGCCCCCTTAAACGGTTTCAAATGAACCCAGCGGATCGGTTGACAAAAGATGGAAAAAGTCATCCAGTTTCAGTTTATTCCATAGCCGTCTGGGGATCGAGCGTACCTTGGGTTTGAGTTGACGTTCCTGCAAGGGGCACTGGATGCATACCAAATAATGATCGGTCCAAGCCAGCGGAGATGGTGTAGAAATGCTGACTTTCTCTAGATTAGTAAAAAACGGATCTAGAATGTGACCCCCTACATGGGTAGGCTGCAATACCAGCTGGACCAGCTGAAGAGCTTCAAGGTCAGCGAGTGAGCTGAGGACCGTTGGCATGGATAAGTTGTCATAGTGAAGATTTAAATCACCAATAATGGAGAAGTTAGAGCAGCCTGTTGCCAAGGTGCTAATAGCATCAGGGAGTGCCTTCCTAAAGGCCGCGTCGCTACCCGGGTGGCGATAGATCAAGAGACCTGAAAGAGCAAAATTGGTGACCAAGACAGCGGAGGCTGTCGAAACGCATTGGTTGTTGCCTTGTTTTTTGACACCCCATGGATTGAGAAAATAAATGAATTGAAATCAACTTCCCTGGATTATGATTGGGTTATTTGCGACTCCAAGTTATCCTTTCGAGAGAGGAATCGTTGTGTTGATACATTAGTGGTTGGCTCTACCGCAGGAGTAACGGGGCCACATTCAGCAGCGCCCACGGGAAAGAAAGGGAGCCATATGGAATGATATATATATATATATATATATATATATATATATATATATATATATATATATATATATATATATATATATATATTCACTGAAAAAAACAACATTTTCAGGGACGTTATAGCTAAGCTCAGGTTTCACACATGATGTCAACAGCGATGTCATTTTAGATGTCAACAAAGATGTCATCAGTGATGCCATTTGAGATGTCATTAGTGATGTCACTGACCATGTCGTGAGTGATATAATATGTGTGGCCTCAAGCAGTGCACTGCAAAGGGTGTGAGTTACAGTTACCTCAGCTAACTTTAACTGCTGAATTTCCCTGGTTTTGTACGAGTGAAATCTGAGCCTAAATATAACTTCCCTGTAACTTTTAAATTTTTAAGTGAATTTTAAAGATTTTTTAAATTCTATTTCCTAACTATAACGTCCCTTTAACCTGTTTTTTCAGTGAGTTTCTGAGGTGTTTTAATTTTATTTCCTAACTAGTGGATAAAGGGGGCGGGCCTCAGCAATTCCACTGTTTGGGACTTATTGTAGGCAACAGGGAGGTTCTTTGCCTCCAAGGACTTTCAGCATCCAAGGGGACTTCATCCCTCAACATGTTGTGTGCCAGTAGGCTTTTTTGCAGAGTGGTGGAGAAAGGGGGCAAGGCCTCTCAGCAATCCCTCAGGGTGGGACTTATTGGAGGTAACAGAAGGGGTTCATGGTCCCCAAGGACCCTCGACATTCAAGGGACTTCCTCCACCGACCAGTAGTGCACAAGAAGGTGTGTTTGCAGAGTGGTGGAAAAAGGGAGGGGAGCCTCTGATCATCTCTCAGCAATCCCCCTATGTGGACTTACTGGAGGTAATAGGATTGGGTGTTGGCCCCCAAGGACCATGTGCAGCCAAGACGACCTCATACCCCAACCAGTTGTGTGCCAGGTGGTGCGTTTGCAGAGTAATTATGAAAGGGGGCGGGGCCTCTGGCAACTTGCCTGTCCAGCTTATTAACAACATTTATTTTTGGTTTACTGGGGTATGGGGGGCCATGTGGCTCCCTTCCCTGGGCCAATTTCAGCACTGGGGACCCCATTGCCCGGGACCAAACCTTTTAATTTTTGTTTATCTTTTATCAAAGGGAGAGGGCCTAGCAGCCCCCCCCCCCCACCTTCCCAGGCCCATTTTGGCCCAGAGACCCCATCCCCTGGGGCCCTGCCTCTTTAATTTAGGAATTGCAAAAAAATTGCTGAGGCTCCTGTATCCATGCTGATTTCAGCTCGGGTGGCCCCATCCCAGACTTTATTTATTTATTTTTTAAATAAAATTGAGGGGGGCCGGGTGGCCCTCCTCCTGGGTCAAATTTGTGCCCGGGTACCCCATCCCATGGGGTCCAGACTTCTTTCTGGGTGCCCTGGTCACACCTAGAGAGCCCAGTCATTTTTGTTGGGGACTGTGAGGGAAGTCTGAAGGCCCCCGTGCTCCCTGCCAACTCCTAATTTCAATAATGCCCCGGGGAGGTGGTGGTCCCTGGGGCTGCAGGGAGCTCCCTGGGGCTGCAGGGTACCCACACGCCCCCCCTACATTCAATATAAATAAAGCCCCAGGGAAGTGGTGGTCCCTGGGACTGCAGAGGGGTCTACGTACCCCCACATTCAATTTGAACAAAGCCTTGGGGAGGTTATGGTCCCTGGGGCTACAATAAGCCCTAGGAGGGGGCCACATGAGCTCCCCTCCTTTTTTATTATATGCTCCCGGGACATGGCCTCACCCAGGGACTTAATTTAAAACAACCGTAGGAGCCTGTACTCATTTTTATTTGCTGCAAATCCATGTATATCGCTCATTTTTGTCAATGTTTTTGTTTTCCAAAATGCTTTTATGCCTTTGCGGGTGCCAGGGGGACCCACAAGACCATGGCTTTGGAGTTCGGGTATTCCTACCCTGCTCTTATTCTTTTTGTACACATTTTATTTCTGGGCACTCAGCGAATTGATTAGCAACTCTTAGGGATAAAAATTAGTTGATCCTATTTGAATGACTAAAAACACATTCTGAAACACATTAACTTACTCTGTCATCTTAAACGGTGGATTAAAAACGCACCTGTTTAACTCTGCATACACTAAATATATCTAGTCATTGAGAACATTTTATAGTGATAATAGGAGCTGAAAGAAAGGGAATTGATCTACTTTGGGAAACTAAAATAGAAGCACAAGATTAAGGTGAGAGATTCCATTAAAAAAAGATTGCTTTGTTGAAAATCAGTCACAGACATGGTGGTCTACTGGCCTCAGCAGGCCACCGCCCCTGTGATTTTTGCAATTGCCAATGGGTCGCAAACTAAGACCTACCTTATTAATATTTACAAGGTAGTTGTATTTGCGATCCACTGGGAATGTCTAAATGTGTAGAACACACATTTGTACACCGCTTTTTGCAATTACCAAATAGCCAATCACAGAAATTGGCTGTTTGGTAATCGCAAACACTTACCTTTGTACATCTGGCCCTAGGTCTTTTAAAGAAGACTGGGAATATTATGTAATGGGTACGCCATCACAGGAGGTAATGGAGGTTAAGAAAAGAACAACTGTGCTGTTGGATTTTTCTCAGAGTATCTGTGTTAAGGCCTGTTAGTCAAAATAGTTCTCAAGTTTTCAATGTCAATCATCCCCAACCCTATTATACAGTACCTTGCATTCTAGCTTTTGAAGCATTACTCTTCTAAAGAATACTTAGGACTACAAGTACTAGAATACAAAGTGATATAAGTTACAAACGTTTAGGTTGGTAACCCCAGAGTTCAAATATTCAGGCTATTTCTGACGGGCCCGTTAGATAATCTGTGTCCTTTCATGCAGTTGACTTTGGAATATGTAAGCCACAAGGCAAAGGTTATGTTAGTCCATGCAGTTCTTAGTCTTCACGTCTGGCCATCACAGGCATGTGACAGTCGAATCCTACTTACCATTACAGGCAGGCCACAGTGCAAACCTCATCCCATTTCGGCTTGGAAACAAAGAGATGTGCTTTAGCTACACAAACCTGACATCAAATGTATTTTTCATTATAAAGCTGACATATTCAAACAGACCCACATAAAAGGTGATAGGATGAATGGTTTTAATTAGTCTAAACCACTAGCGATAAGCCTGCGTTGCATTCTACCCCATAATTTTTCACCCTCAATGCCAATCTGGACAGAGACCACCCAACTCCAAAATAGAGCACATGCAACCTTAAACCAGTTTCCTCCTTTTTGGGCCTCATAAATGAGGTATAACTTGCATCCTATGACACAGCAAGCAATGCCACTCTAGACTGACACCCACCCTATGCAAATTAGGACTTACTTTGCACCTCATGATACAGCCCATCCCAAGCTGGAAGGCGAGACCCCCTCTGATGGGTAGCGAAGCCAGCCCAGATCAGTTCTGGTCTTATTAGTGTGGGTGCCGAACTCCAGTAATCATCAGAACCCCAATATTTACTCATCCTGATATTTTACCAAAATATTTCGTCTCCAGTGTCTTTAATTAATCTAGCAGGTAGAGACTATACTCCTCATATCAAGAAAATGCAATTTGAATAATTAATCAGAATGAACTATCGGAAGCATAAAGAATGGAGTTCTAGATCAAAGATAAGGCAACAAGTGGATTTATTACAGAATAATCAAAATGTGCTACAGAGAAAAATGAACAAATTACAATGATGGCCAAATTTGAGAAGTACAGGTAAATGCAAAATCATAAAACTCCCTACATATTCAGAATCTTAGCAAACATTCTAAGTGTTGAAGTCATAAAGAGCAAAGAGAGCATCCCAATAGCAAGTTTAAAAGGCAAAAGATGTACATGGAAAATCACATGCAAGGAAAATGGTAAAAAAAACAAAATCTCTCATGAAAGACAGAAATCCAAAGGTTTTATAGATAGACCACACAAACTTTCAATAGATTCTAAAAATTCAGCATAGTATGGTTATGGTTAAGGTCCCACTGGCAAATCAGAAACAACAATATCATTTTTAACATCTTTAGTACTAACCCACTTCTTAAGTTAAGATAAATCTTCTGCTTGCTTCCTCATCATCTGCAGTCCGGAGGTGTATAACCCAAATCAAACATTTCTTAAAAAATAGCTCATAGAATCAGCCTAACTTCATTAACACTTTCAGCGGACGCCCTTGAAAATGATACTTTGAGCAATCAATGGAAGCTTTAGTCACAATACATGCTTTCTAACAATGTTGTATATCGCTATTGTACTTACGTCATTCAGTTGATGCTCCACGGAAACATGGGGATAGATGGTTTTGCAGCGGGACACTGATTGAGAAGGAGAATTAACAGGAGCAAGTTGACTAGAACACCAGAAACTACATCCATTTTAACAATAATGGTGTATCACATGAACATGTGAAATAACTAATCATAGAATTTTCACATTTCCAATTCACATAGAAAACTCGTCCAACTACAAAATCATTAGTTTGTTGGTTACAACTCTACTCACCATTAAAAACACTAAGGGCCTATTAAGATATCCGCCCGACACCGTCTCAGAAACGGGACTGACCGACTTCCAGTCGGAGGTCCCGACCGCCTCATTATCATGCAGCTGCATATGGTGCAGTCGCATTCTGACATTTCCCTATGGGAGCATATGTTACAGCCGTAAACCGGCCATAATACATGCTCCCATAGGAAAATGTGAGGTGGAGCTAATCCCTGCTCCTCATGGTGCCTGCCATGGAGCACAGGGCTTAACAGGGGGCACCTACGTGGCCACCAACCAAAGGCCGCCAAGGAAAGAGGGGCCATGTTAGGGACCCCCAATTTCGCTTTCTGACAGGGTTTCCATGGCCGCCCCGCCAGAAACTACGCATCACAATCTGACCGGCATAAACCACTGTCCATTTGAAGCACGGGCCGGTTCTTATTTGCCCACGGGCTCCTTAAGCCCATCGGAATCCCATCAGAAGCCAGCAGGAATGACAGGCCGGTATCAATTCCGACCGGTTGAATCAAAATCAGCTGGTCGGAATTGAAAAGGACGATGTTGATCGTAAGGCCTCCGACCTGAAGTAGGAGGCCTTGCGACTGAAGTATCAAAATTAATTTTGACAACACACATGCACATTATGCATATTTTGAAAACACTATAACATTTAGAAATGTTTAATTATTTTCCACCCTTGTCTTGATTAGTAAATGCTGGCAAGATCACTAGCATCTATAAAAGATAGAGAAGATGGAGAAACAATGAACATTTGTTAGACAGCTGTATAAAAGTAAACATGAATTTAAACAGATTAGATATTAGTAAATAGAAGGGAAGTATAAACAAAGAATCTTAAAGGGTCAAGAACAAACTCTTAAGGGATATTTTTATGAAAATAATTTTCTGTTGTTTAAGAACTTTAAAAATCTAATACAAATAAAAAATACATAAAATAGGAAAATAAATATTTGAACTCCCATTAAGCATAGAAAGTATGTTCGTATAGGTAAAAGCGCAACCATTCTCAGAACAAAGCAGACATACCTAAAGGAAAAAGTGAAGCAAGATGAGAAATGTCAAAATGTGTGAGTGCAAGGCAAGTGTTAATTAGATACCAATAACATTAAATCAAGTGAAGTTGAGGTGAATGGGTTAAATTCTAGACAATATACCTACCTCATTACATCTTTTAATACACAACACAGCCATTCAGTTTAAAACTTTTTAACAACCTCTAAAATCGATTAACCAATTAATGGAGAGAAAACTGCATGGTCTATAATACATATACATAGAAATCTGGTGGTCAAAAACTAGAGTGAAGAAAGAGAGACAGCAAACATCAGCCATATAGCCTACAACTAATAAGTGAAGTACCGAAAGGAGTTTTACATTCCATAATGGGAACTAATAACAAATGCAAAAATATTAACAGAGACCAATGCGAAACCGTCAGATTTCCATCAACTGCCAAGCATGGCCAGTGTCATCATGTGGATATCCTTTGTTCTTTACCACTCAACCCTTCTGGTACAAAAGGAGATGATGTGGTTTGTATTATGCATAGATCTCTGTGACCTTTACATAAAATATTAAGTAATGACCAGTATCAAGTTATACTCCTTGGTCATCTGATGTCTTTAAGGAATATCCACTATATCTATGACGGAAAAAGGAGTGCAGTGCAAGTGAAAAAGTTATTTAAAAAGGATATGGAAGAAAAACACATTTTATTTTAATATCTCTCCCAAACCTACAAAAATTATTGCAGATGCGACGTAAAACAAATATGCTGTTGTTCTTACAAAATGGTCAACTAGTTTCAGCCCTAGGGGCCTATAGCCCAGGCTTTTCTCAGGACCTTAGTTAGCTACTGCATGTGTGAAAAAACTGTAATTGTGTAACTGTCATATTACCTCCATATAGGCAGAGTGATTTTCACACCTAAAAGACAAAATCACACAAACACATCATAGTAGTGAGGATACATGATATCAATAAATTGTTCTCTCTCCTTCTCAAACATGTTAATTTCAATATTTTAATTAATTGTCTGAAAGTATATAGAATTTACAGGTCCACTGACCTGTCCTATATGTGGTATTGGCTCACCTCACCCGGTAAACACTCAGGTGTATGAGGCCCCGCCCTGCAAGCAAGGTAAAAATACACTTTCTCAGGGGGATTGAAAGGCAGACTTGTTTGGTATCAGTTACTCAAACCAGTTCTTCAACAAAAATACGTAAATTAGATTAAAAAACTCTTGATCTCAGTAGGAAGGAACACATCCAAAGACTAACTCATCCACAAGTTGTTTAAGTGGGTTAATATAGTCCTAGCTACAGGGTATCTGGGTATACCGCATTACGCCAGATACAGGTACTGACTACGAAGTCCACTGAGCCCTTTTTAGAGGTTCTATGCTCATCATTGACACATCAGTATCTTGATATTAAATGACCAACATAGTTCTTTCCTTTAGGAGTTACTCTTCATGTGTGCCGGCATATATATCTTGTAATCTAAACTTCGTGGTACATCTAGTACTGCCTGTGAGCATTAGTTTATTGTGGACAAAACCCTTCATGTTCGATTCAATTGCTGTACCTAGTTAACTGCCATACAGTGTATTCCCGATTACAGACCGACTCTCACTATTGCATACACTGCCTCAGCGTGTCTATATTTCTATATCTGCGCATGCAAACGGGTGCTAATACCAATGTATAAAGGCACAACCCCTCACCTCTCCGTCGGTGCCTCGGGATTCACCTCAGTAGGTGGGAGGTTCCGAGGCACCGTGTTCAAAGTCAATATGAACCATCAACTGGCGCTGAACAGACGTAGCTCCGGTTTTGACGGACTACAAAATGACTTCATTTTCGACGAGCGTGTAGTTTCGTCGCAGCTCATGTGCAGATGTCTATTGTTTTTTCATCTACACTACAAAGAACTTGTAGTTCCGGTATAGACAGACTACAAAATGACGTCATGCGCGACGAGCGTGTAGTTTAGTCACAGCTCGTGTACAGGTGTCTATTTTTTTTATATTGTTTACCAAACTTCCCGTTCTCACTTAGAATATATACGCTTAAAAATGCCTGGGCATAATGGTAGTATGCTCTCAGTAATTACTTTGCGCTGGGAGATCTGGCACTCTGTAGAGTGAACCACGAATTACGTCATCCACAATGGACGTGTAGTTTTGACACTATTCATATGTTAATATGTGTTGTTTTACCACATTCTAATATGTATTTAGAATGTTCTTTCCAGAAGAATCGACCTCAAGAATAAACCTCTATTTACGAGGCATTTGACACATTGTTGATAAGTTCTGATCTCATGGATTCTGTAGATATTAGGAGCTCCAGTCCCTTACAAAGTTGTAATATAAGTTAATGGCAAAGAAGGGTTATAATAAACCTCAATTCGTAGATGCCTAAACTGAAGTGGTAAAAAAGCGCTCAACATTCAAGTGTTATGCAAACTACTACTAGTTCTTGAATTTTAAAACTGTGGTACCTCAACCCCGATGGTCATTCAAACTACTACTTAACTCTAGTTTTTGATTGGGAGTTCGCAATAGGTTTATTTGATTTCTACCATCCACTTATTTGTGAAGTTAGCAGTTTCCATGATTTTGAAGTGCTTGTTCAATGTATAATTACAATGGTGAACGGGTCATTAGGGTCACTGACTTGAGTGCTAAAGAAACCCTCATTCTGTGAATACCAAAAGTAGTAAGTGCATTCTGTGATTGCCAAAAGCAGTAAGTTCATTCTGTGAATACCAAAAGTAGTAAGTGCAATCTGTGAATACCAAAACAGTAGTAAGTTTAGGATTGAGTCTTAAGTTCATTCTGTGAATCGGGCCCATAGGATTTTCACATAAATCCCTGGCTATGAATATTTGTAGATAGGGATTTGCGTCAAAACCCATGGGTAGTTGCATGGGAACTTCCATGTACCACCAATAGAATGCGCACTTGATGCACATTCATGTAATGCAGCGCATTGCGCAAATCTTGATTTTGGGTTGGATAGTGAATCCCAAAATAAAACTTTGCATTGCATTTGTGGTACAAATGCAACACAGACCCGATGCAAAACATTAACAAGCCTGGGCATTAGTTTATGAATTTGGGATGGATGATTACAACCACCGATACACCACCCTTGCCCCCACTCGTTCCAGGTTTTATAATGACTCATGGGCAATATGGTCGATAAAAGATTATTTTACAGCTACAGTGAAGACAAACAAGGCTTGAGAGGCATCTGAGTCCCTGTGTCTGGTGGCTGTGTGGCAATCTGTTGCAGTTTCTTTATAGCAGATTTCAAGATGCTTGATAAGACAAAGACTAATGCAAGATGAAAACCGTACGAATTCTGGGCATGCACCATGTCCCTGACCCAAAACATTTTAATTAAAGTCTCAGAAAGCGTGTACGTGGAATGCTGACAGAATGAAAGCTGATTGTGATTAGCATGGGTAAGTGAAGAGGAGTGGAGGTGGTGTGCTGGCATGATTAGCGATTCCATGTTCTTTTTGAATAGTAACTTTGATAATGCTATGGCATATGCAGATGGTGTCTCCAAAGCATTTGAGAATCAATTACCTAGGTGAGTATTTTGGAATCTTCACTAAAGGCCATATCATTTAAAAGAGTGGCCAGGTTGGGGCAGGGTCA
Source organism: Lissotriton vulgaris (assembly GCF_964263255.1). Taxonomy (NCBI): domain Eukaryota; kingdom Metazoa; phylum Chordata; class Amphibia; order Caudata; family Salamandridae; genus Lissotriton; species Lissotriton vulgaris. The sequence goes on along the minus strand of NC_141699.1, from coordinate 676,888,269 downwards.
GACTTGTAGCAGGCACAGTGATGACAAAACAATAGTTATGCAACTTCCATATATGCTGAATTATGGAGTAGAAGATTGAGTATGGAAACGTTTATAGATTACAAGATGTCCCAACCTTTCGAGCTACCCTCTCAAGCAGGGGTGACCCTTCAATATGGCAGAGGTAAGGGCGTAGGGTGGCATTTATTGGTTGCACAAAATAATAACAGCTTTAGCTGTTTGTAGACGAAGATCTATTGTCTACAATACAATATACTTACAGTGGACCTTTGTGCAGCCATTACTTATGTGTGATTTGGTTTTTGACAACCTCATTTGCTTGCTTCTTGTTCATTGGCTTTCCATCCTCTTCTGTCCCCTGGAGCACAGGCTCTTAACCCTCCTTATTGACTGCATTACTTATATTCTTTCACTTCAAAGGAAACGACATTTTTTTCTTTATGTTTACAGCACTCAATGGGAGGGTATGTGTATCCTTGTTCTCTCTGTTCTCCTGTGCTGTGCCGCTTTCCTTTTCACATCCCTGCCACCCTGCTGTACTCTCTGTTGCTCCCCCCACCCCTCCCCATCCTACTTTGCGTTTATTGTGTTTTTTACAACCACCCCTGATGCTTACTCGCCCTCCTCTGCTCACCTCCAGACACTCATTAGCAGCATTTCGTTGCTGCACCCTCCCCTTCCCTTCTCCTCTGCTTCTAACCTTCCACTCCTGCTGGAGCTGGTGATTATGTCACATGCGTGAAATTAATATATACGTATCAGTGGAAACAATATAAGCAAACAACACAAATACAAACATTGTGGAATTGATGATATTTCCTTTGACTGAGTTTACATTTCTTTTACTCCCCACTACCTCCCAATATAAATGTAATAATATACAGCCTCTCACATTAGTAATTGCTCTGCTGAATGTAAATATTCTTAGTAAGTTGCTGTTTTGATTGTGTTGAGAAAAGAAAAACCTGGCCACAGAATATTGCATATAAAGTTATTTGATGGCTAGCAGATGTTCCAATATGAGGTTTGAAACAGGGTATATATTAGTCCCTTTGTTTATTTTATCATCTGGGAACATCAATCAATAAACACAATAATCAGAACTGTAGATTTGATCCTTGTTAATAGTAAATTATTTTTGGCTATAAGGAAGTTCAAAGTTCAAAACATTGTAACTATTCCTGCATGTCCTACAGCTCTTGCATCTGAAGAATCTTTTTTTCCTGAATGGATTAATGAATATTAGTGTTTTCGTCTCTCAGTGGTCAAAGGTCAAATTACCCTTTATTCGATTTAAAAATGTTAAATCATAAAAGCACAATACATTAAAAGGAAGATTAAATGATGGCAGTGCGTAAATATTAATTCAACAATCCAATAACAATATGTTAATTACAATTTAATAGAACTAATAACAAAATACGAGGACAATCAAAACGTACAATAAATTCATATGCAATTATGATAAAGCATTACCCTGCATGCTCATTCTGGATCTGACCACCCCTTTCAAGAATTTTGCTATATGATCAATAGACATCTCTTCATCTAGAAATTGGAACTTAATAAATGCGGGTTGACTTTGTCTTAAGTCTTGCCATTTTAAAATGAGCAGAATCTTTCTTTTCCTGATAAGAGTATATAACTTACAAAAAAAGATAGAATGGATTGTAGACTGAGCCGATGTATCGTCACATGGACATGGGCATAAGGTACTGTGACCATTTATTTATCTTAGGGGACGTAACACTGTTATGAAAGATGCCTAGGCATTGACGCGTCAACGGCATCCTATCATAATTACCTCATGTTATTAATAAATAAGGTTGTGGCAACGGTTGTGTCATAAGTAGTTGGTGTTCTCTGACAGACAATTTCATAACATTGGTGGACAATCTTATCGTCTCCAGGTGGCCAGACAATAACGATTTTAGTTCCTGGTAACAAAGGACAGACTAGCAGGGTTGGCATAATACGCAGGATAGCCTAGATCGTTCATACAATTTTTAACGAACGCGAGCCATGTGATGCAAAGTACCCATTGCAGGTTCTGGCAATCATTAACAGGTCCTGGTAAAGCCTAGTCGCAGTGCTGGTCCAAACCTTGTGCCAGAGTAGAACTGGCTGGATTTTAATTAGGTCGGATGAATATGGTAGACCAAAATCAGCATGGCAAATATACGTAGCTGTGCTGTTCGGGACTGCTAAAAGATATTTTAAGAACCTATTCACAACCAACTGTAGGGATGCTGTCTTACATGGTCAATCAATTGTTAATATTCTGCTACCTACTTAATCAATCCTAACAGTGCTGTGCTCAATTAGTCCAATCTTCATGTTTATTAGTACCCTATATATATATGTCTCCTCATAAGCCAATTCTAAAACAATTCTAACAAAAACCCGCCATTAATCTGACCAGCCATTATCTTTTCAACATGAACTACACACTTTCCCACCTTCGCCCTTACTTTCCCTCAACTGAAAACATCCACACATATTCTCCCACCTTCTCCCTCACTTGCCCTCAACTGGAAACATCCTCACCTTGCATTCACCTACATTTGCAACTCCCTACAACCTCTCTTCTTTCTCTGCTTTTTACCAACTTTCCCCAAACTCAACATACTTTTGAATTTACTCACATCGCTACACTCAACATTTGTACCGCTTTCATCACAGACTTCCCTCATCTGACCGCATCCACCCTCAATCAGAACTTTAGTCGCAGCCCCTAAACTCATGCACATGAACGCACACTCTATCACTCGTTATCTACTTTTGCTGCTATTTTAACTAACTTACTAACTAAACATTCAATCACCAGCCAGAACTTTTCTCACAAAACTGCACGTTCCTGCCACAACTTTAAAAACCAGTCCGTCCTTGTTTCGTGTTCGAAAAATGCGGCTGCCCGAGGCCACCGCAGGAGGCCATTCAAGAGGACGACCCTGTAGTACCATCTGGCAACCCACACCCCTCCTTTCCTCCGAAAGGGGCAGGGACAGGAAACAACACTTACAACGCAACTTTTACAACGCACTACCTTTAAACAAAACCTTTACAATGCAACATCCATTACAACGCATACCATTACAACACAACCATTACAACGCATGTCACTGCAACGCATACCACTACAACGCATGTCATTACAACCCAGTCATTACAACGCATACCATTACAACGCATACCTACACTACCCAACACTTACCCTACTGTTGCACCCCCTGGAGTTAGAATAGTAATTTTTACCCCTACACTATCCAATACTTACCCTAAAGTTGAACCCCCTGGAGTTAGACTAGTAATTTTACCCCTACACTATCCAACACTTACCCTACTGCTGCACCCCCTAGAGTTGGAGTAGTAATTTTTACCCCTACACTATCCAATACTTACCATACATGCAATGTAATGGTATGCATTGTAATGGTATGTGTTGTAAATGTAGTATGCGTTGTAGTGGAATGCGTTGTAAAGGTAGTTTAAAAGAATTTGTTGTAAAGGCATGCGTTGTAATGGAATGCGTTGTAATGGATGTTGCGGTGTAAAAAATGTGTTGTAAAAGTATGCGTTGTAAAAGTATGTGTTGTAACAACATACATCCGCAGGGACTCTAGGGGAGTCCCCTCCTGGGCGCGGGCAGTGCTGCGTCATGTCCGGTGCGGGAGGTGGGGTGAGGGGTATATATGTACCCCTCACCACACTGACAACCTCTTTGTCGTCGCACCGGACACGTGCGGCCGCTGCCTCGCTGGACACGCCATCTGCATCAAGGTCTTCTGACCACGAGGTTAGTCAGTGTGGGCCTGTTTTATTTCTCCTCCTCCCCGGCCTAATTAGGAATCCCGTCATGCGGGCATAGCCCGTGGGGGGGGCATCGTCCAAGCTCCTGCCCCAGCCTTGTAATTTAACTAGCTTCGAGGGCCGTGGGTGTTTGGGCAGGGGAGCGGGACGGGGGTCGGGCTGGAAGGGTGAGGTCCCGCAGGCAGCAGCCTTTAAAAAATTAGGTCTGCCAGTAGTCAATAAAAGATCATTTGTCAGGGGTTATTCACCCAAAAGAACTGCTGTGCCAAGCTGAATCTCCTAAATGAATTGCCTCAGAGGCAATAACAACAACGCGCCAAAATGCCTGCAACAACACATATTGGTTTCGGCAAAGGCCTAAGAAGTTAAAATAGAAAGAAAAAGGGACATCACAATTTTATTGGAACCCATTTGAAAGTGTCAAGAGATTCAAATGATTTTGGTAGGGCTGCGCTTGTGGAGAATAGAGAGTGGTGTTGATAAACAAGCCAGTTTATCCTCCTTAGCTACTCTCGATTGCAGGACATGTGCCATGTCTTCAGATTCGCTTCAAGTTTTATTTCTCGGTGGCCAGTCGGATGCGCCTATGCCCTGGGCGTGCGCTGTTAGGTTAGGCCGTTTCTACAGCGCTTGGAAGCCCACATGGTAAAATTTTCCAGTTGCTTTGGGTTAAATGATTCTATTGTACAGTCTCGTCTCTACCCAGGAAGCTATTACGGGGCCGTCGCCAGGGGTCCAGACATCGTGCTTTGCGCCTTTAGGCCGTAAAGTAGCATTGGATCAGAAGTTAGATTACTTAGTTAGCCCGATTGTACGTCCTTTACCAGCGGCTCAGTTGAGGTCCTCTGTGCGGGGGCGAGGCATTGGGTTACCGCGTTTTTAGGCCCGTAATGGACGTGCCTCAGTAAGGCAATAAAAGGAGTGCATGGGAAGGAATGTTTTATGGTCGGCCTCCATACGACGGCAAACCCGTAGGAGGCTAGGCATACCCCCCCGCCTCCACGCAGCGAGGCGTTCCCGGCTTCCTGCACGCCCCTGCCCCCAGGGGGTGGCGTCGTACACATAGGGGCTATGTTAATGTGTTTGTCACCCGGGATTAAGCACTACCTGAAGCCCGGGCATCTGGGCACATTCTGCATCCCCCACCCGCGGCAGCCACCAGGATTGCGGGGGGAGGGACTCAACCCCACTTTTATGTAATGTAATGTAATGTAAAAAGAACTTATAAAGCGCAACTAACACCCAGCGGTTTCTTGGCGCTAAAGCATAAGGAAAACAAACAATCCGTGGGGCTAGAAGCGTTAATTGTAGGCATTACGGAACAGGTGAGTTTTTAGAAGGGACCTCAAATGGGTGTGGGGGGAGGCTAGTCTTAGGCCTAAAGGGAGGGCATTCCAGAAGGACGGGGCAAGGAATGAGAACCTCAGTCCTCCCTGTTTTTTGTGTTTGAAGGTCAGGATCTGGAGTAAGGCCAGATGGGAGGAGCGGAGATTACGAGAAGGGACATATGGGTGCAGTAGTGAAGAAATAAACGAAGGACCTGTGCCAGCAAGGGACTTAAAAATAATGCAGCCCAGTTTGAACTTACAGCTCTCAGAGACAGGAAGCCAGTGGAGGGATTTTAAAAGAGGGCGTACGTGTTGGTGTTTGGGCTGATGATGAATGAGCCGTGCGGCCTGGTTCTGGACAAGTTGTAACCTCTTTAGTTGGTATGCTGGTATGCCAACATAAAGGGAGTTGGCATAGTCTGGAAATGACTAAGGCCAATAGGACCAGGGTGAGGGCCTCGGTGGTCAGGAAGCGGGCAATCTTTCGAATTTTTCTTAACCGAAAAAAGCTGGAGGAAACTACCGCGTTAACCTTGGGTTGCATCGTGAGGTCATTACTAATAATGACCCCAAGGCTTTTTACTGAACTGACAGGATTGGGAGGAGGGCCCAGCCTTGTGGGCCAAAAGGTGGATTTCCAGGGGTGGGCTGCACCCCCGACAAGCACCAGCTCTGTCTTGTCGGGGTTGAGCTTCAGATGATTCACCCCCATCCAGTCGCTGATGTGACAGAGGGTGGTTTGAAAGTTGTCGATGGATTGGTCCGTAGAGTTGATGTCGAAGACCAGCTGGATGTCATCCGCGTAATTAAACGCGGTGACACAGCTACCTCGTAGGAACCGAATAAGGGGGGTGAGGTATAAATTAAAGAGGAGAGGGGATAAGGAGGAGCCCTGCGGGACGCCGCAGGTTGGCTCGACCTCGTCCACAGAAAACTGAGAGAGCCGAACCGCCTGGCGGCGGTTGCTCAAAAAAGAGCAGACCCAGGCATATCAGGCGGAAGTTTGAATGTTTGTGAATTAAGTTTGCCTGGCCGACCTTGCTGTTGGAACCAGCATCCGAGCCTCGGGCGCGTTTTCATGCTGGGACTCGAAGCAAATCGACAAGACGGAGGGGAGCAGCACGTTGAGGCCCTTGAACTTACATAGGCAAGACGGCCAATCCGCGGGTGTTAATAGAAATATCGTAAGGAATATTTGTTTGCTTGAAGGGACACAAGCTACCAACCATTTTATTTATCTTTCCCGGGCACGTATGTATAAATAATTGTGCCCGGATGTGTACCGTAATCCTTGTGTCACAAAAGCAGTGAATACTCTTGTGAAATAATTGTGCCCGTATGTGTACCGTAATCCTTGTGTCACAAAAGCGCTCCTTACTTTTGTGAAATAATTGTGCCCGTAGGTGTACCGTAATCCTTGTGTCGCAAAAGCGCTCCTTACTCTTGTGAAATAATTGTGCCCGTATGTGTACCGTAATCCTTGTGTCACAAAAGCGCTCCTTACTCTTGTGAAATAATTGTGCCCGTATGTGTACCGTAATCCTTGTGTCACAAAAGTGCTCCATACCCTGTTGTGAGATCCCGCAGCTGACCCTGGGGCTCGCGCTCACAACCGGTGATTCTGGGTGCATCACTTTGCTCCTGTGCCTGTATGTGTAATGTGCGGTACAAAAGGGGGTGGTGATGGACGGAGCATCGAATCAATCAAACACTCACACCCAGTCAAAAGATCTGGGTTTAATCCATCACCGTTCTTTAGCCCACTCTGCCACCCCAGTTCAGACATGGCTATATGCAAATCAGTCTGACCCTGTGCCTCATGGGAACAGTCCAGCCCGAACTGCCAAACCATGTCTTCCCTGGACCGGAAACAAGCTTCCGAGGACCGGTTTCTGGCATTCCAGCCGTCTTCAGCCCGGCTTGCTTGAATCCAGTGGCAAAGTGAGCAAGGGACTCACGTCTGAGCATTCCCTGCCACACTTATGGCGGCCAAAAGTGGTACAAAAGGGGGTGGTGATGGACGGAGCATCTGAATCAATAAAACACTCACACCCAGTCAAAAGATCTGGGTTTAATCCATCACCGTTCTTTAGCCCACCCTTTTGTACCGCTTTTGGCCGCCATAGGTGTAGCAGGGTATGCTCAGACGTGAGTCCCTTGCTCACTTTGCCACTGGATTCAGGCAATCCGGGCTGAAGACGGCTGGAATGCCAGAAACCGGTCCTCGGTAGCTTGTTTCCGGTCCAGGGAAGACATGTCTTGGCAGTTCGGGCTAGACTGTTCCCATGAGGCACAGGGTCAGACTGATTTTCATATAGCCATGTCTGAACTGGGGTGGCAGAGTGGGCTAAAGAAAGGTGATGGATTAAACCCAGATCTTTTGACTGGGTGTGAGTGTTTGATTGATTCAGATGCTCCATCCATCACCACCCCCTTTTGTACCGCTTTTGGGTGCCAGAGCCCAGGAGCCTCATGAGAGGTTCCTGGAAACCGTGTCGGTGCCCCGTTTGTCCTTCGGGCGGTAGTGGGCCTGAGCAACCGGGGGCTTGCCTTGCTATGCTCCGCCCTGAAAGGGGCGTGAGTAATAAGTGTCACATGATCTGGGAGGAGGATCACCAGAAGGAGCAGCACAGATGGGGTTCGCCCCAGTGCTGCTTGGCTCATCAGGCGGGCAGGTGGCGAGTATGCTGCCTGCCCTTGAGGATAACCCACCATATTACATAACGTTGTATGTAATAAACCTGCAGCAGTTTTTCACAATAACAAAGTTGTGTGGTGTGTATTTATTTTCATGCATGCTTGGTGCTTGGGGGTGGTGAGTGTCGCCATGATGATGCTATGATTCATGCCCCCGTACTTTCACCCAATTTTAAACCACCATCACCCACCATAGTGCCTGCCTCTTATGTGTTACCTGATTGGCCAAATACTCAGTCTTTTCTCTCCTTCTATTTGCTATTGACTAGAAGAAAACTACATTTCCCACACTGCAATAAACTCGCCAGAAGACTCTCAATAAAGGATCATCATGATCATCTAAACAATATTGAATTCGCAACATTTTGAACAGTATAACGAATGTAAACTCTTTATGTTCACCAAATGCCGAAAAGTAAATGTATTAAAAGTTCAATGCCATATCTCTTTAACACCAGCTTGCTTTATGAACCAAGATGTTACACCATACGTGTGGAAATTTGCGCTGTACTTAATGTCCATCTTTATCCATTTTCTCCTGTCAGGTGCTGTCCCAATGAAGGGCAATATTATTGAATAATCAATTGTGATTGTGGGACGCACACCTCTTAATCCTAGGATTGTCCGTATTAATCCTCGTCCTCCATGAATGTGTGCTTACTGGAAAAATGCCTTGCCGAAATGACACTCAATGAACAACTACATGATGTGGGGCGATTTGATGCCCCATCTCCAGTTGTACTGCTTAATTGTGCGCATTCAGCGCCTGCTTATTTTTTCAACCAAAAAACTCCTTGTCTTCCATGTACTCCATATTTTTAATCAAAGTTTTATTGCTCAATTCCTGTTCGGTCCACACGCAGGACTTACATTTTGTACTCAAAACAGACAAGCGTGATTACAGAAATTTGCTGGAGATTGGGTCGGAGGGGCGCATTCATGAAGTGCTGATGAGGTACGCCAGCATTTTTGTCTTTTAATTTATGTTCAAAAAGTCACATGATGCAATATAAAGGGCTGAATTGCGATCAAAGGCTTAGCCCTCTTCTCCTTTTCTATTATAGAAAAAAGGAGGTGGAACCATAAAAATTCCTGCTCCACAAAAGAGAAGCTAAAAACAAGAAAGTGCGAAAGATGCCAGGTATGCAAACTCGCTGTGTATATATGGGAGAGAGAAAACAATTGTAACACTAAGACATCATGAGAACGGTTTCTGTAAATATTCCCGTTTTTGTTTGGAGATGCGCTCGCGCGCAAAGATAAGCGGTCACCAAAACTGTTTTACAAGCTGATTTCAATAAAATGAGGTTGGTAGGTACACTAAAGTACTATACAAATACGTAAAAGGTCAAGCCAATATCGATAGTCTAATTAGATTTTTGTTTAAATAGGTTCATGACGGTAGGTTTTCCCCTAAAATCCAGACAGCAGTCCTGCTGAATAAAATCCAATACGAGCAGGTACAGTGACGCTATAACAGTAAGACAGAAGGAAATAGAATACCGGTGAAGGATGAGAAAGAGTGATATTTGCATTTTGTTTTGTAGATTACACAAATGTGTTATAAATAAGAAGCCCTGATGAAAGCCCCTTGAGAATCCTTGTAGCTTGAAACGCGTCAGCAATAACAATAATACGCAATAAGGCTAAGACAGAATTCATACTGATGGACACTAAAATGATATTGTGGTCCTAGGTTTGAAATTTGATTTGGATTCTTCAGTCACAAAGAAATTAATTTGTGTTGATTGGATTATATAAAATACATGGGTTTAGTGTTCTATCCATGTTTGTGATAAATGTTTGTTATGTATAATGTGGTAAATGCTGTCAAAATATATTAATGTTTGTTAATATGTAAATGTTTTTTGATATGTGCTCAACTGGAAGGATGTGAAGTCCTTATATATAAAAGAAATATACAATCTTTAAAAAAAAAGAAAGGTTAAATAAATAACCCAATCACTCAAAAGAATATAGTGTGATTGCTTGAATGAATTAGGCTACCAGGCTTTCCTTTCGTTGTACTTTTAGAAAGTTTGCATTTTTTTGCCATAACCATTTGATCCCTGCAGCCTGTATCCAGTTTCATTTAACTAGGAGTAGTTGGCTGTTGGCCTTTGTGTTTTCCTCCCAGAGTGTCACACATAAGGAGGACTGGGAGTTGGCAGGATTGGCCATCCTAATAGGATGGAAGGGGTGGAGCTGTGCACAGCACCACTTACATGTCAAAGAAGCTGCCTCAACCCACACACAAAGAACTTCACACTAGCCTCTGGTGCCCCAACACATCCTGGGACCATGGCAGGGAAGAAGGAGATTCATCACATCTGTGGGGGAAAAGTCTATGCAGTTTCTCCCACTTCAAATCTGCCCAAAGTATAAAATTAGGATGCTCCGACCCACTTTTCAGTTCACTTCTGGACCTGTGGAAGACTCAGAGGACAGTTCTTCTGACTGTGGGCTGCTGTGGACTTCATAGGACTATTCTTCTACACCAAAAGGACTTCCTAGCTGCCTGAAGCCTGCCTTATGCCCTCAGAGGACAGCCCTGCTGTTTGAGACCTACTTTTCTGCTTAAAACCAGGACCACCAGAGTGACCACAGGGCTACCTGGCTGTCCTCTTTATCAGAGCCTCAGGGATAGAAAAAGTTCCAACCATCTTGAATCAACAACTGGACTAGCCAGAGTATGTCTTGCCCTCCAAGCGGTGCTCCTCTCGTCTTGGACCTTGGGAGTGGTGATAAAAAGGATCCTTTTAGCCCAAATCTTAAACTTTCAGCAGACCAAGACCTAATTGCTTTCTGATCCGCCCATGCTGCATCACCGGTCGGCCTGACTTCACGATAGCTCACAGCACGTTCTTCTCCACAGGCTCAATCCAGCACAGTGGCTCCTCGCAGAATAGATATCTGACCTCATGGAGATTTCGCCAGCTGCAGCCTGCAACCTCGTCCCGCTGGAGATTTTCAACTTCTAGAAAAGAGTCTAAGTCCGAATAGAGAAAACTTCACTGCGACTTAATTTAGTGGCTTGCCAATGAAGATGCCTCCTCCTCAGACACTGGTGGCTTCTTTCAACCTAGACATTACATTCAGAGACATTTTTCTTCAAAAATTGTTCGAAGTTCAAAGGTAAGGCGGAGACAGGTACTTTACACATTGCCTCTAAGTTAAGCCTGACAACTTTTGTACCTTTGTGCCGAACTACCCGAGGGTTAAGCAGTGGTTAATTTAGGTTTTTTTTGCGATTCACCCAGACAAGGTTTGTGGCTGTTGCTTGACTAGTGTTTCACCCCTTCAACCAAAAACCCAATTTCTCACATTGGTGATCAGTGGTAGGATCCAGTACTTGTGTTTGTGCAGTACCATACAATGATTGGTATAATAATAAAATCCCAGGTAAATCATTTAATACCAGTTTTGTTCTCTTTTCAAATTCTGCTTAGTTTTGGATTTACTTTTCTTTCCTTTTTCCATTTTAAGTTTACTGTACATCCTTTTTGCTACAATGGAGATGGCGCTGATCAAGGTGGACAGCCTAAGCAAGGCTAAGCTGCAGAGGCTTCTCTAGGAAATGGGGCTGAATGCAGGAAAGAATGCCACAAAAGTGGACCTCCATATAGCTGCCTTGCCTATTAGGAGGACACGAGGATAACATTTACCCCAGAGGAGCAAAGCATGACAACCAAACCTGAAGTAGAGGAAGTGGACTGAGAGAAGGGGGAAAAGGATAGTCTGCCGAGATCTGCAGGCTTCTGATGAAGAGTAAGGCAACTTGCATACAGGAGTGGATCCACAAACCAGTAAAGGGAGCAGTTGGTCCACCCTCAGCGTGCACCCTGAGGGACTGGTGGACAGGAAGTAAGTCTGATTGGGATTTTAGGTTGCAGATGACCAAGTTGAAACTGGAGGCAGCAAAGGAGAATGGCGCTGCCACAAGGGTCTAGGGGAGAAGAAGCTGGCCCTGGAGAAGAACCGAATGGCTCATGAGAGGAGCCCGCAAGTATTGTGCCTTTAAGAAAGAAAAATCCAACAGGGAAGGTTCGCAGATTACATTCTGTGTGAACTCGAGAAGTAAGAGATGCATTTCTCAAGACCTGGTGTCCACCTATGTTGTGGGAGATGACATAGACAAATGTTCTTTTGACTATGAGGTTGCCCTTAGATTGTGCAGAGTCCTTGAGGGGGATTGGTGAGAATGCTTGTTGAAACACATGCTCATATTGGGGAGGGGCACCTTTCTGAAAAATAGATAGAGGATCAGATGAAGTATGCTCCTATGAAAGCCATTTTACTTGCCAAGTTTGTGCTGACTCCTAAGAAGTTCCACCTCACGTTGACCGACAGCCTCAAACTACCAAACCAGTCTTGGGTAGATTTCTTGGACTACTCTAGCAAGGCACTGAGTGGTTGGGTGAGGGCCAGCAAAGTTGATGATTTTACAGGGATGTACAATCTGACTTTGAGAGAGCTTATTTTTAATATCTGTTTCGAAGATTGCACCAACACATTGTTGATAGTAAGCTCTGTGATCCCTGGGAGCTTGCTAAGGAGGTGAATCTCTGGGTCAGCACCAGAGTATCGAAAAAGGCATCTGGGGGATTCCCCAAAAGATGGCAGGGTCCCCCCCAGAAGAAAAAGGGGACGAGACAAAAATAAAAGCAAGGGGTAAATTCAAGGTCCCCTAAATAGTTCACAAGGGAACAGAACCCAGCCACAGCCAAACCAAAATAACAATGGCTTCTTTGATAACATGACAGGAAACTTTGTTACTGAGTGCTAGGCATGCTACAAGAATAGGTGTATGAAAGGGGATGCTAAGTGTCGCAAGAAAGCACAGCCCCCCACTCGTGGGCAGACCCAAGGGCCTTTCAGTGTAGCACTTGGGGAGAAGATTGCCCCAGTTAGTGTGAACGAGAGCAGATACTACTCTAGTGTCCCTGGGTGTTCCAAGTTTCAAGTTTATTTTATTTAGCAGAGTTTCTTAAAACCATTGCTACAAAATATCTCATTGCATGTCATACATTTTACAAAATAATAAAACCAGTTAAAAACACTATAACCAATTGATGTTTACAGTACATTAAAGGAATAAGCAGTTATTTAGCAGCTTCCAACTTTTCCTTGTCAGCTGTATTGCTGTTCTGACTAGGCATTTTGTTCTCCACTTGTTTAAAAAATGTTACAAAGTCAGTTAAGCTGTGTGCCTCGGGTGCAAAACATGCCAGCACAACCTGTCTTCGTGTGCGAATACCTCTCTGATTAAATAGTGGTTTTAAAAGTTGTCTCCTTTCCTTTGTTTGTTCTTTGCATGTGCGGAGAAGGTGCAGCATATCTTCTTGTGATGTACCACGTAAGCAACAATTGGGATTAGATTGATTTTTCATTCAATATGTAAAGTGCTTTGTGCATGGCAGCAAGCCTAATCTGTATTTAAAAAATGGTATTTTTGTATTTTTGGAAAAACCCGAAGCTAGATACTTTTGTGCAGCCAGGGTGTAATAGGAACTCAAGATCATCCAGCCATGTGACCTCCTTGTTAGAGTTGCCTTATTTTCAATCCAAGATTGATTCTTTACTACTTTTTTTGGGTGACAAAGAGATAATGCCAAAAGCCCAAATGACTTCCAATACTTTCAAGTACAGGCAGTTGGTAACCATCAGTGGCAGACGGTGGAGGCTCTGAGAGTCACAGGAGCCAGTATTACTACCCGAAGGTGTAATTAGATATCATCAAAGTAAGTAATACCCAATACATCCCACCAGGTTGTAGTGGCAGACAAACAACAGAGTCACTACCTACTGGTTATACCTCCCTTGAGTGAGGGGTGGGGGTTTCGGGTTCTCCAAAGGTAGCTGTGAGCCCTGCCATGTCTGTAGATTGTCAGTTAGGCAATTTTCTGGAGCACATTATCTAAAAAGAAGTTGAGCTTAGATCTCCCCTGTATATGTTAGGGCTGTCTGAGTGAATGTTCCTGGCCCCACGGTCCATGGCTTCCCATGACAGTAGTCAAGGAAGTCTGGAGCCTGGAACATTGACCCAGGCAGCTTCTCAGAAAAGAAAGAGCAGGGGGCATGGGAAACCAGGGCCTGAAACTCCCATGGTTCAGGTTGAATGGGCACTCAAGGAGGGTACCTTAGAGCCTACTGGGAGGACATTGCTCCCCTGGGAGAACTGCCTGAGCTTGCTGGATAGACAGTTGAGAGTGGGCCCATCAGGAAGGAATTCTGTAAAGCACAGAAGGAGTGTCACACTCTGGAAGGCTAGGGGTAGCAAGCTAAGGTCCAGCTGCTAGTGACACCTCTGGAGATAACCTGATCTTTTGGGAGAATGACCTCCTAGATAGTGAGTTAAGATTCCTGGGCCAACCTGTGTGTTACTGTTCCCTGGATGCTACTGGTCCCTGAGGTTCCATGTATGCAAACACACCCTGTGGCATGTTTAAAGTTGGGAAATTAATTCCCTTTCAATCCTGTGGGACCCTGGGGGTCAATTAGTCGACCAGATGCTTCCAGTAAGCGACACTGCGCTTTGCTGCAGAGAGGTGTTCAGAGGTCAAGCCCCTTTTTACATCTCTCTGCAATGCAGCTCTGTGGCGCTTACTGGAGGTACCTTGTGGAATAGTTGGACCCCAGGGACCCTCAGAATTCAAGGGGACTTAATCTCCCAACTTAAAACGTGCCCGGGCGCGTTTGCAGAGTGGTGAAGGGAGGGGTCAGGGCCTGAGGTGACATGTGTGCAAACACGCCCTGTGGCATGTTTAAAGTTGGGGAATTAATTCCCTTACAATCCTTAGGGCACCTGGGGGCCAATTAGCCCACCAGCTGCTGCCAGTAAGTGCCACTGCACTGCGTTGCAGAGAAGTGGTAGAGGCCATGGCTCTTTTTACACCTCTCTGCAACGTAGCTCTGTGGCGCTTACTGGAGGTACCTGGTAGGCTAGTTGGCCCCCAGGGGCCCTCAGGATTAAAGGGGACTTTATCACTTCTCTTAAAATGCGCCACAGGGCACGTTTGCACAGTGCTGTAGGGAGGGGGTGGGGCCTGAGGTACCATGTGTGCAAGCACATGCTGTGGCGCATTTAAAGTTGGGGATTTCATTCCCTTTCAATCCTGAGGGACCCTGAGGGCCAACTAGCCCACCAGGTGCTTCAAGTAAGTGCCACTGTGCTGCGTTGCAGAGAGGTGGTCCAGGTCATGCCCCTTTTTACACCTTTCTGTGACGCAGCTCTGTGGTGCTTACTTGAGGTACCTGGTTGGATTCAAGGGGACTTAATCCCCCAACTTAAAACGGCCACAGGGCGTGTTTGCACACTTGTCACCTCAGGCCCCCCTTCCCTTCACCACTGTGCAAACGTACCCCATAGTGCATTTTAGGAGGTAGTTTGAATCCCCCTGCCCTATTATGTGCTAGGGCCTAACAGAGGAGGTTATGCTAATCACAGGGGTACCCCAACGCATAGTGTTCCCTTAGTGTATGTAGGTGTTTTCACTGTATTCTAAGTGTCTTTTAGCATAGCACTGGCTCTAGGCCTGGTTAGTCAGAGTTAGTTACCACCAGTACCCGTCTGAAAATTGTGGTCACAGGAAGATTTTGCCAAAAGGCCTCTTTCTGCTCCTCTGTTGGTTCTTTCTGCACATGTCTTGCTTCTTCCTGCACTTTTCTTCGTCTTTGTGGACTTTTGTTGCTTCTTTCTGCATTTCTTTTGCTTCTTTCTGTGCATTTGTTCTTCTTTCTTCACATGTCCTACCTCTGTAGGCATAGTTAGAAACTAGCATTTGAAAAACCTTTAAAATTCACTGAAAATACCTTAGGTTTCAGGAAGGTTATAGTTAGAAATTAGCATTTAAAAAACCTTTGAAATTCACTGAAAAAAACATTGGTTTCAGGCACATTATAGTTAGTTGATCATTTTACTCATACAAAACCCGTGAAATTCCCCTGTTATTATTACTTCAGGTAACTATAACTCGCGCCCCCACAATGCACTGCTAATGACGTCACATATTACATCACTCATGACATGGTCAGTGACATCACTGATAACATCACTGAACGTCATTGTACGTCTTTTACCTTATCAGGACAAGACATTACTTATAAAAAGAATGCGTCTCCAAAAGACATTCTAGTCCACAGTTGTTTCATGGAAGAACCTTCAATGAAGAAAACTTCAATCACAGGTTTCTTTCCATGTACAAACTGTAAGGCTTGCAAAAACAGTTCCAAGGTGAAAGAATACACAGTTCCTGGAAAAAAGGCGTTGTATCAACAGGCTGTTGAATTGTAATTCCAGCTTTGTGGTATAATGCTTGGTATGCCTGTGTGGTCTCCAATATATCGGCACTACCATCCATCCAGCCAAAAAACGAATATTGGAGCACACACGGGCAATCACCAACAAAGACACCTCCTACCCAGTAGCGAGACACTTTTCTGAGTTGCACAACTCAAGAGGTGACAAACTACTCTACCTCTGCATAGACCAGATAGTCCTCATAGAAAGAGGAGGAGATAAAGTAAAACTCCTAAGACAACTTGAGGTGAAATATATAGTAGAATTAAGAACACCTACACCCTGGGGCCTCAACACTGAGTAAGAATTATGGTCTTTCGTGGGATAAACACCTGTTCATCAAATGTTTATACTGATACATTCGTTTATGGCCAATAACAAAAGATTGACCAATAAGGATGACATAGCCGATTATGGGCATGATTGACACAGAGACTGTAAAGGATAGTTGCAGAATTGTTTATATATAAGACGGTTGCTGTAGAGACATAATACGATTTTTTCCTATAAAATGGCCCAGTAAGGGTTTGATTGTTATTAATATGTGAGTGGTAAAGAAGTGAAACTAACAGGGCTCATGACAGGGCAACGAAACATACAATGGTAGGCCCAATCGGGCATAATTATGATATGATATGTTATGGTATTATAACAGTTAACCTACCATGAATTAACACTTTATTTTCCTCTGTTTACATGGACATATCAATAAATTGTCATTTTTACGATCACATAGAATCATTGTTTCTCATTATCGTGAATGTTATTTCAGTACGATTTCTCTGGAAATGATCTGAAAATATTTGTTTATAATCACAGATCTCTGTTTGGATTCGAATGAGTTACACTGAGTATTGATATAAACTAATTGAGTTTTTTTGTCATTCCAAGAGGGCCGACATGTAAATAACACACATATTAACTGCATTTGGTCCTTTCACAGTTTCCATCAGTTGGCGCGAACCAATGAATGTCATTTTTATTAAAAAGCCCAAAGTTGCGGGCCGTCACTGACACAAACGAAGGCAAGGTGTCTGAAACGCGTTTGTCAGTGCTTCTTCATTTCGAGTGGCATGGAATAATAAATTTCCGAAAAACTAATAAGCCTGAGTGAGCAGCGTTGTTTTTAGGCTGCTGGTGCGATTTGCTGCATGGGAGCTGCGACACCCACCGTGCTGAGAGCGGAAACCTGCTGGCTGGTAATCGTGTATGGTGAGATATATATATATATATATATATATATATATATATATATATATCATGCTCACAAGTTTGCCCTTCGGCAAGAAGGAGCCAGCAGCTAGGGTTATTGAACCAGCATGGCCTCCCACATGGAGAATTCACCAGATTCCAAACCCAGTGAACACCCAGGACTAACGGGGTGGTGCAGTCTCGGCGGAGTAGCATCGCCAAATATTGCATGCTCACAAGTTTGCCCTTCGGCAAGAAGCACCCAGCAGCAATTTCAAGCTTTTTATTGGTAAAAACATCCTCCTGTGTGTCAATATTCGTAGCAACTTGTTAGTCCTCGATGCCTGATGCGTTTCCGACTTATGGAACTCCTTCTTCAGAGGCTTAGACAAATCATGTTTGTGCCTGTTCTGGTCCAGCCCACTCTTTAAATCTAGATTGGCACGCTCCTAAATGGGACTGCTCAGGTGGGTACTGTGTAAAGGATTGTGGATTTGGTAGTCCCAGAACCATTCTTTCATTGATAATGGCACTGTTAGCACTGCTGAAAAGATTGTAAGCCCCTGGATGGGCCTCGACACATGGAGTAGGTTATTGATCCAGCATGATCTCCACATGGAGGATTCAGCAGATTTCAAACCCAGTGGCCCCCAGGAATGACAGGGTGGTGCACTCTCGGCGGCGGAGCCACAGCCAAATATTGCATGCTCACAAGTTTGCCCTTCGGCAAGAAGCACTCAGCAGCCAGCAGCAATCTAAAGCTTTTATTGGCAAAAAAGTCCTCCTGTGTGTCGATATTCAAAGCAGCTTGTTAGTCCTCGATGCCTGGCGTGTTTCCGAGTTAAGAAACTCCTTCTTCAGAGGCTTGGACAAATAGTATGTGCCTGTTCTGGCACGGCCCACTCTTTAAATCTAGATTGACATGCCCCTAATTGGGACTGCTCAGATGGGTACTGTGCAAAGGACTGTGGATTCAGTAGTCTCAGAACCATTCTTTCATCGAATATATATATATATATATATGCAATTTTTGACATTAACATCAAATATTTCTTCAGGTATATCGATGATATTTTCATCGTATGGAAAGGGAGTAGACAAAAAGCAGTAGAGTTTATTGAGAACATCAATAAGAACAATTTAAACCTACATTTTACCTCCCACATTGATGATTCCAGTATAGAATTTCTGGATGTGAAACTATTTGTCAAAAATAATAAAGTAGAAAGTACTTTATTCAGAAAGTCCACTGCTGGGAACGTAACACTTCATGCCTCTAGCTCCCATCCAAAGCATCTTATTGCCAGCATCCCCTATGGAGAGCTGTTACATCTCAAAAGAATATGCAGCACTGACACAGAGTTTAATATGTGCGCAGCAGAATCTATAGAGAGGATGAAAGCTCAGGGTTATTCTGAAAAATTACTCAAGAAAGCACTCGCTAAAACTGCCCTTAGACCGAGAGGTAGCCTGTTGCCCTAGTCTAGCGCAGCAGAAGCTGATTCTAACGGTTCCCTTGAACCTTTGGCTATTTCTGAGATGAATTGTAATGACCAATGTCCAAGACTGATAACAACTTTCAGTGAGAATGAACGGAAAATCAGGTCCATTGTGAATAGGCACTGGGCAATAGTTTTACCTGACCCTGTTCTGAAAATGAACTTGCCCCCGAGTCCAACAATTACATTCAGTAGAGCAAGGAACATGGGATCGTTATTGGATCCAATTAGCCCAGAAATCGAATTGGCTAAAACCCAAATCTGGTTTCTACAAATGTTCCTCGTGCCGCGCCTGTAGATTTGGGGTCAACAAAACAGAGTATTACACACCTTTCAGCCCTACACCACATTAGATAGTGGGTAATTACAATTGTAAGACTGAGTTCGCAGTCTATGTTCTCATGTGCACCTGTGGTCTCAATTATATTGGTAGTACCAAGCTACAGGTGCACGTGAGAATCTTGCAGCATCTGCGCGCCATCTTGCATAGTGATCCTAATTACCCGGTTGCGCACCACTTCAAACAGGTGCATAATAACAATTTAAACTGTTTGCGATACTATGTGGTATCCTCTATACCAAAACAGCGTAGAGGGGGCAGTAGAGAATTGTTGTAGAGATGTCATGAGTGATGTCACTGACCATGTCATGAGTGATGTAATATGTGACGTCATCAGCAGTGCATTGCAGGCGCGCAAGTTATAGTGAGTCCAACTAACTATAACGTGGGAATTTCAATGGTTTTATGTCAGTAAAATTTCCAGCTAACTATAACTGGTGTGAAACCTGTTTTTTTCAGTGAATTTAATAGGTTTTTTAAATGCTAATTCCTAACTATAACTGGTCTGAAACCTATGGTTTTTTCAGTGAATTTCAAAGTTTTTTTAATAGCAAATGTCTATAGCTATGAAATGTAATATTTTTGAAAATGAATCCTATATTATATATTTATGTAATACAATTTTTTTTATGTATATTGTTTTTTTTTTTTTTTTATTTTTTTACCCTGGAGCGCTCCCAGTGCGCGTACCGGTGAGCGCCCCGGAAAGCGCAGTCTTTTGGAGCGCCCCGGTGCGCGTACCGGGGAGCGTCCCGTTTGCGCCAATGCCGCGTACGAAAACCTCATAGTGACGTACCGCGTAGCCGCGCCCGCGTGATACGCACGGCGTAAGCGCACCCGGAAGCACCCACGCGCATACGAATGCGCTACGTAAGCGCCCCGGGGCGCGTAGCGTAAGCGCGTCGGGTCATGTGACCTGAAAATAACACTTTTCATTGGTTCATAACAGTTTTGGTTTCCAAATGATGAAACCCCGGGTCATGTGACCTGAAAATAACACATTTCATTCGTTCAGGACAGTTTTGTTTTCCAAATGATGAAAGCCCCCACCTTTTTTCCTTATTCTGACTTTGTCCTTTGACTGAGGAAGACCTGTTTGGAGATCTGTGACTAATAATTTGTACTTTAAAATGGCTTCAGTAGCAGAAGCAGCAGGAGCATCTCAGACACCATTACCACCACCCCCACCAAGAGGACCACCACAACACCACAGTGGTGGAGATGAAGAAGAGGAGGAGTAGGAGGAGGAGGAGGAGGGGAGGAGGAGCTGGCTGCCAGAAGATAACACCCCATATAGGCCAAAGCAGCACATTGTATGGGAGTTTTTTTCCTTCCCAAGTGGCTTCAAAAAGGTAAATGCACCAAAGGTGATTTGCCTAATCTGTAACATGGAACTTTCAAGGGGGAACCCTAATAAAAAATACTCATTTGGCAATAACACCATGATTCGCCACATGCAGCGCAAGCATCCCAACAACTATGCTGCGGCAGAGGTCCGAGAACTGGCCACAAACCCTCCCGAATCTTCACCCAGCACCTCCAAAAGAAAGCAACCCACTCCATTGGGACCAGAGACAAGGGAGATGGTCCCAAACATTCAACCAAAGTTTGGGCAATACAAGATCACTTGTATTTTTTGTAGTAAGACCATCACCTATGGTGAGCAAAGCATAACGCTCATCAACCGTGCTGGTGACAACCACAAATGCCCCAAAAATCCATAATTTTTTCCTGATTTTTTTTTGCTCCAGTTGAGCCGTTTTTAATTCCGTTTTTTGTTTCTCCCCATAAAAATAACAAAAAACATAAAATAGTTCATAAAAGCCAAAAAAAGTACAAAATGTTCAAAAAAACATTAAAAAAAATATAACACAACAAAAAGAAGATAAAAACCAGTTCTTTTTAGAACTACCTCCAAATTATGAAAAAAGGCTACATTTTTGGAAAACTCTGTCATTCTTTTTTCCCCATGGTACGCTCCCCGGTGCGCGTACCGGGCGCTCCCCCCGCGCAAATCGAATTTTTTTTTTTTTTTTTGCCCCGCGGGGCCCTTTTATGGCCCCCACATCAAACCTAGGGGGTCAGGGGGGGTCTGCTCTGCCCCCTTATGGTCATTTCCCCCTTTGTTTTTGCCACCTCTTGTGTCTTGATCCTACCGAGACACAAGATGGCGGCCGCTCCGGACTGTTCAGAATGTTGACAGACACCCGAGAGGCAATCAGCTTTCCGCGCGCAAGTCGCGTAGCGCGCCCGGTGCGCGTACCGGGGCGCGCTTATAGATATATATATTTTTTTTAACCTAAATTTCTCAAAATCCACTGGAGCATATATCTTGAGACGTAGCAAAGGCACATCGGGCTACCAGTCCCTACAATTTTGCTAAGTTTGGTGGAAATCCATTCAGCTGTTCGGGCTAAAAGTGAGGTTGACCGCTCAATAGAAATTAACATGGGGAAAACATGTTTTGGGACCCCCCTTTTATCTCGGCCCCCGCTTGACGAATCCCCCCCAAACTTTCAGGGAAGGACCAGAGCGCCGGGAGGCAAATTTGAGGACATTTTCAGGCAGATTCCTCAACCGGCATCAAAGTTATTCCCAATAGAATGTTGTGATTTCCCTATTGAAAATAATCCTTACTATAACTACCTACTGGCGACCGCCAGTTGGTAATTGTGACAACGGGACCAGGAATTGGAAGCAAACGGGTTTTTGTAGCAGTGGTATTTATTCTGGACAGTAAGTCATCGGTACATTTCTTCCTTAAGAATGTTTTTCTGGGGGACCGGCTCCGGTCCTGTCGGTTCTTCCTGCGGGCTCCCTCCTCCTTCCTCCTGACGGGGCTCCTCCTCCTACTGCTGGGCTCCTCCTGAGGCTCCGTATTACACACCCTCGCTGGCCACCGAGAAGGAAAACAGAAGAGAGGAACCGTCAGTGAATTATGACCACAGTCGTGGTTCGGCTAGGGTAGGGCGTGGGGGACGTGCAAGTTTCACACAGTGCTCGACTAGGGATAGAAAGTGCTCGGTGCCGTATCGTGTCTTGTTATCACTAAGAATGCCCGCTGGTACTACGTGATTCGCCTTCCCTTCCTCCTCCACCACCCCAGGACCCTGGCACGTACCTCAGCTAGCCGTACACCTCCTGGCGCACGGCTGGGCGGCTCGTGGTGTTGGCCTCCTGGCTTCACAGCTCCCGTCGCGTCTCCCGCTGTTCCCGTGGACGCTGCCTCTCGACTCGTGCCGTCCGCTTCCTGCTCGTCCCCTTCAGGTGCTCTTTCTTCCTGCCGGTCCTCTTCGCTTGTCCAACTCGTACAGTCTCTCCAGTCTGCTTCGGAACCTCCTCTTGATCCGCCGTCCTGATCCGCTCCGCTCCACCAACACACTCCTCCTCTCCGTCTCGCTGCTTCCCGCCACTCCGCTCTCCTGCACTCTGTCCGCTCCTCCGGTGAATAGACACACCTGTGGACGGTTGTGATCGCCCTTTTCAACGTCACCAGGCTCCTCCTCCTCCATCAGGTCCGTCGTCCACGTAAAGGGGCCCCATCCTTCATCCTCCTCCTCCTCACAGCTGTATTTTTCAGCTGGCGTCCAACCGTGGTGTAGGTGAGCCTGTGGAGACAAGAGGGGGGGGTCGCATATCGTTAAAGGAGGCCCCCCTGTAGGGAGAGAACCCGTGCCCGTGCTACACAAATATATATATATATATATATATATATATATATATATATATATATATATATATATATATATATATATATATATATATATATATATATATATATATATACACACACACAAACACCCCTGCTTCCACAGAAAAACAACGGCACACACACAATATCTGTAAAATCTTCACCATAAGTCTTTATTGCAAAGGGTCTTCCTTGACCCCGCAGTTGAAAGAGAAGTGTTTCGGGAGTAGTGACTGCCTTTGTCAATCTAAAATATGCCTTCTTGATGCTGCAAATAGGTTTAAAAAAAATGGCAAACATGAAGGATGCACTACAATGCTGCTGCAGGTCTGTACCAATCAGTTTGTTGATTACTCCATATGCTGCAGGAATGGGAGGAACCTTCAGTTTAAGATGACAGCCTGTATTATTTGAAATTAAAACCCTCATAGGTAAATGTCACAAGTGTAGATCTTTTCCGTTCAATACCGTGAGCTGTCATCACTCATTAGTCCACCCGGCAGGATTCTTTAGGAACTCAGACTGGGATGTCAGAACTGACTGTAGCACAAACTCCTCCTCAGTTTACCAAAATGATTACCATCAAAACACGGCATAACACCAACAATTAATGTTGCCTTACAGCATAGATTTGCTTGTTTCCATTCCACAATGGATTTTATTGAGTAAATCCAAGGATTTATTGATAGATAACTCGCCGTTCATACTGCAAGTCCCATAATCCTTCAGGTGAGCTCCGCTCCGGTAATTAAAATCAACGATTGGCAGCAACATTAAAATTGTTATTTGTACTCTCGGGGTGGGCCATTGTGAAAGATGTACAAAAAGGGGTTCACAGTATCACTGCTTGAGTAATACTCACTCAGTGCCCAGTCACCAGTACTTCACTGTCCTTCTGAGTGAGGCTTACGTCCATGGCATCACAACATGGTCCCTGCACTGAAAAACAACCGAATTCTCCGTGCCGGGTCCTCGCCTTCACATCCAACCATGCCTCTAATTCCTCTTCCTGATGAATATACTGGGGGCCATTGATCATGCACTTGCCATGCCATTGTCACAAACTACGGTAACCATCAGTGGCCCAGTCAACTGGTGATGCGCATCAGCAGTACCGCAACACCCGAAATATCCACAAACACCCCTGCTTCCACAGAAAAACAAGGGCACGCACACGATATCTGAAAAATCTTCACCATATATATTTATTGCAAAGGGCCTCCCTCAACCTTGAAGTTGAAAGATATGAGTTTCAGCATATATATGTATATATATATATATATATATATATATATATTACCTACTGGCGATAGCCAGTAGGTATATATAGTTAGGATTTTTTTCCTATGGGATTTTTGAAAATTCTATGTCGAATAACTTTGACGTTTGAGGACAGAATTGGCTGAAATTTTCAGGAAAATGGAACATTTTGTTTCTGAGCAGCCCCTGAAAATTTGGGGGGGTTTCGTCAAGGGGGGGCCGAGAAAAAAGGGGGGTCCCAAAACGTGTTTTTCCCATGCAATTTTCCATAGGGCGGTTGGCCTCACTTTTAGCCTGAACGGCTGAATGGATTTACACCAAACTTGGCAAAATTGTAGGGACTGGTAGCCCGATGTGCCTTTGCTATGTCTCAAGATATAGGCTCCAGTGGTTTTTACGAAAATTAACTTTGAAAAATATATATTGGGCTACATTGGGCTATATATATGTTGGAGCCCAAATGTAGCCCAATGTAGCCCAATGTAGCCCAATGTAGCCCAAAGATGGCCACCAGAGACAAAAAAAAACAAATGTAGCCCAAATATCAGCCAGATGTAGCCCAACTATAGCCCAATGACAGAATGTCCCAGAGAGTTCTAAAGAACAACTAGAGTGCTAACAGTCCTGCTTATTACAATGGTATGGCACACCTGAAGCCATCTTGATTGGAATAAAGTGGCAACTCTTAAAACATTTAATTTAAAAAGGAACAAAATGAGGGGGTTCATTTTGCCATAGAAAGTATGATTAGCAAATATATGACAAAATCCCGCATACCATCAGTCCGCAAAAAAAATCCCGCATGTACTATTAGGCCGCAAATTAAAATAACGAAAACTTTTAGAACGAATATGCCTTTAGTATACACTAAACAACTAAACTACCCTAAACCCTAAAACACTACCCCCAGCATGACCCTACGCTACACAAACAGTACAACACTACCCTAAGTCCTAAAACACTACCCCCAGCATGACCCTACACTACACAAACACTACAACACTACCCTAAACCCTAAAACACTACCCCCAGCATGACCCTACACTACGCAAACACTACAACACTACCCAAAACCCTAAAACACTACACCCCAGCATGACCCTACACTACGCAAACACTACAACACTACCCTAAACCCTAAAACACTACCCCCAGCATGACCCTACACTACACAAACACTACAACACAACCCTAAACCCTAAAACACTACCCCCAGCATGACCTTACACTACGCAAACACTACAACACAACCCTAAACCCTAAAACACTACCCCCAGCATGACCCTACACTACGCAAACACTACAACACTACCCTAAACCCTAAAACACTACACCCCAGCATGACCCTACACTACGCAAACACTACAACACTACCCTAAACCCTAAAACACTACCCCCAGCATGACCCTACACTACGCAAACACTACAACACTACCCTAAACCCTAAAACACTACCCCAGCATGACCCTACACTACGCAAACACTACAACACTACCCTAAACCCTAAAACACTGCCCCCAGCATGACCCTACACTACGCAAACACTACAACACTACCCTAAACCCTAAAACACTACCCCCAGCATGACCCTACACTACGCAAACACTACAACACTACCCAAAACCCTAAAACACTACCCCCAGCATGACCCTACACTACGCAAACACTACAACACTACCCAAAACCCTAAAACACTACCCCCAGCATGACCCTACACTACGCAAACACTACAACACTACCCAAAACCCTAAAACACTACACCCCAGCATGACCCTACACTACGCAAACACTACAACACTACCCAAAACACTACACCCCAGCATGACCCTACACTACGCAAACACTACAACACTACCCAAAACCCTAAAACACTACCCCCAGCATGACCCTACACTACGCAAACACTACAACACTACCCAAAACCCTAAAACACTACCCCCAGCATGACCCTACACTACACAAACACTACAACACTACCCTAAACCCTAAAATACTACACCCCAGCATGACCCTACACTACGCAAACACTACAACACTACCCAAAACCCTAAAACACTACCCCCAGCATGACCCTACACTACGCAAACACTACAACACTATCCTAAACCCTAAAACACTACGCCCAGCATGACCCTACACTACGCAAACACTACAACACTACCCTAAACCCTAAAACACTAGCCCCAGCATGACCCTACACTACGCAAACACTACAACACAACCCTAAACCCTAAAACACTACCCCCAGCATGACCCTACACTACGCAAACACTACAACACTACCCTAAACCCTAAAACACTACCCCCAGCATGACCCTACACTACGCAAACACTACAACACAACCCTAAACCCTAAAACACTACCCCCAGCATGACCCTACACTAAACAACCACCACAACTCTACACTACACTAACACAACACTACACTACACAACACTACACTACACAATCACTAACCCACGAAAAAATTAACACAAACCCACTTACCTCTCTCGTCATCGTGGTTTTCACAACGCAAATGCATTTACCATACATGCCTTTAAAACGTAATTCTTTGTAAAGGCATGCGCGATAAATGCACATGCGTTTTGAAAAAATGCGGGATAATGGTATGCGAGGTCAATGACCTTGCGGGATAATGGTATGCGGACTGAAAGTCTGCGGGATAAAAAATGCGGGAAAATGGCTGCAAACCATGATTAGCAGCAGACTTCCCTGGTGAGCACTAGCTTTACTACAGTGATCTAATGAGCAACTAGAGTGCTAACATTCAGAATTTATGGCAAATGTGTGACACATCTGAATGCCTTCTTGATAGAACCAAAGTAAACAAGCATTGAAAATGCAATAGATCTCGCCCTCGTTTAAGTTAAAGCCATTCTGTTTGTAATGAGGTGGCTTTTTAGCTTTGCTTTTATTAGTGTTTTTAAAACTTTCATGTAAATAACATGCATATGTATGCATATATGTATATGTATGCATGCATTTATATTTATATAGATATGCAGATTATATATGTTTATATATGTATATTACCTACTGGCGATAGCCAGTGGGTATATATAGTTAGGATTTTTTCTCTATTGGATTTCTGAAAATTCTATGTCTAATAACTTTGGCGTTTGTGGACGGAATTGGCTGACATTTTCAGGAAAAGGGCACAGTT
The DNA here is from genome assembly GCF_964263255.1 of Lissotriton vulgaris. Taxonomy (NCBI): domain Eukaryota; kingdom Metazoa; phylum Chordata; class Amphibia; order Caudata; family Salamandridae; genus Lissotriton; species Lissotriton vulgaris. Next base: position 676,860,987 of record NC_141699.1, on the reverse strand, counting down.
TGTTTCTGAGCAGCCCCTGAAAATTTGGGGGGGTTTCGTCAAGGGGGGGCCGAGAAAAAAGGGGGGTCCCAAAACGCGTTTTTCCCATTCATTTTTCCATAGGGCGGTTGGACTCACTTTTAGCTCGAACGGCTGAATAGATATACATGAAACTTGGCAAAATTGTAGATATGGTTTGCCCGACGTGCCTTTGCTATGTCTCAATATATGTGCTCCAGTGGATTTTGAGAAATTAACGTTTAAAAAAATATATATATCTGTGACAGCGCTCCGGTTAGCGCCCCGGTTCGCGTACCTGACGCGTAACGGAACTTCGCGAAGCGAAGCTGATTGGCTCTCCGGTGTCTGTCAACATTCTAAACAGTCCGGAGCGGCCGCCATCTTGTCTCTCGGTACGATCGAGAGACAAGATGTGGTGAAAAATAAAGGGGGAAATGAAGGAAAGGGGGCAAAGTAGACCACTCCTGACCCCCTAGGATTGATGAGGGGGATATTAAAGTGCCCCGCGGGGCAATAAATAAAAAAAAAATTTTTTTTGCGATTTTACGCCGTAGAGGCGCGTCCCGGTACGCGAACCGGGCAGCGAACCGGGCAGCTCACCGGGCAGCTAACCGGGCAGCTAACCGGCAGCGTAGCTGTCAACATTGTAAACAGTCCGGAGCGGCCGCCATCTTGTCTCTCGGTAAGTTCGAGAGACAAGATGTGGTGAAAAAAGAAGGGGGAAATGAAGGAAAGGGGGCAAGGTAAACCCCTCCTGACCCCCTAGGATTGATGAGGGGGATATTAAAGTCCCCCGCGATTTGTCGCGGTAGAGGCGCTTTTTTGGTACGCGAACCGGGCAGCTAACCGGCAGCGTAACGGGAGTCCGCCATCTTGTGTTTTTGGAGCGTCCGGTTTGCGTACCGGGTAGCGTCCTGGTAAGCGTAACAAGGGGAAAACCAAGAGAAACAGTAAAAAAAAAATTAAGGGAATAGATTTCCAGCAAACTTGGCAAAATTGTAGGGACTGTTTGTTTGATGTGCCTTTGCAAGGCCTCAAGATATGTGCACGTGTGGATTTTGTCTAATTAAGGTTAAAAAAAATATATATATCTGTAAGCGTGCTCCGGCACGCTTACGTTACGGGTTTTGTTTGCGCTGCAGAGCCGATACGTCACGGTTATGCGACGCGTCATGAGGCGTCTCACGTGGCTACGTGATACGTCACGTAATAAAGAATATATTTTACAGCTATAGATATTAGCTTTTAAAAAACCAATGAAATTCACTGAAAAAACCATAGGTTATAGACCATATATAGTTAGGAATTTGCATTTACAAAACCTTGAAAATTCACTGAAAAAACCATAGGTTAGAGACCATATATAGTTAGCTGGACATTTTATTGACATAAAACCAATGAAATTCCATATATAGTTAGTTGCACTAACTATATATCGCGCACCCGCAATCCACTGCTGATGATGTCACATATTACATCATTCATGACATGGTCAGTGACATCACTGATGACATCACTGATGACATCTCAAATGACATCACTGATGACATCACTGATGACATCTCAAATGACATCACTGATGACATCATGACACACCAATACCAGTTACTACATACGCACTCACTGATTCCTACGTCTACACACACATTCACTCATTCACCCATACAATCACTCATACATACAGTCACTCATTATTACAACACTATCATATGCACTCATACACCTATGCAGACACTCACACACTGCCACTCATCCATGGAGTTACTCACACACCTAGTCAGTCCTGTAAAGAATCAATCACACTTCCATTTCCTCATCTATACAGTTAAACACAGAACACCATACTTCAGTGACATCACTGATGACATCTCAAATGACATCACTGATGACATCACTGATGACATCTCAAATGACATCACTGATGACATCATGACACACCAATACCAGTTACTACATACGCACTCACTGATTCCTACGTCTACACACACATTCACTCATTCACCCATACAATCACTCATACATACAGTCACTCATTATTACAACACTATCATATGCACTCATACACCTAGTCAGTCCTGTGAAGAATCAATCACACTTCGATTTCCTCATCTATACAGTTAAACACAGAACACCATACTTTTCACACATATACTAACACATACTTACTCTCTTATACAATCACTGATACAAGTACACATTGATATGCACAGAGTCACACACCTCCCAGCCAGCCATACACACACTCAGTCTTCCATACATCCACTCATTCTTCAATATGTAAAACATATTTAAACTTTACAAAAACACACAGACACTAGAAGATGTCATCAGTGATGTCATTTGAGATGTCATCAGTGATGTCATCAGTGATGTCATTTGAGATGTCATCAGTGATGTCATCAGTGATGTCACTGACCATGTCATGAATGATGTAATATGTGACATCATCAGCAGTGGATTGCGGTGTGCGCGATATATAGTTAGTGCAACTAACTATATATGGAATTTCATTGGTTTTATGTCAATAAAATGTCCAGCTAACTATATATGGTCTCTAACCTATGGTTTTTTCAGTGAATATATATATATATATATATATATATATATAGTTTATAAGAGCACACAACTACTCACCATCCATCCAGATTATACTTGCACTCGATGGATGGCGAGCAGTTGTGTGCTTTTCTATACAGTTGGGCACTTTGTTTGGATATATATATATATATATATTTACATTTTTGAAAGGCACGTGAATAAATACAACTTGCCTGGATAACGTGGGGTCTGCCTCTTCTTTCGCCGCTTGTGTGTGGAGGTCTGAAGATTACGTGATATATATATATATATATATATATATATACTTTTTTCACTGAAAAAAACATAGGTTTCAGACATGTTATAGTTAGGAATTAGAATTTAAAAAACCTTAGAAATTCACTGAAAAAAACCATAGGTTTTAGGGCTGTCATAGTTAGCTGGACATTTCACTCGTACAAAACCATTGAAATTCCTCCATTATAGTTACGTGTACTAAGTATAATTTGCGGGCCCGCAATCCACTGCTGATGATGTCACATATTACATCATTCATGGCATGGTCAGTGACATTACTGATTACATCACTGATGACATCTCAAATCACATCACTGAGGACATCACTGATGACATCATCCAGTGAATGTGGTTTCGGTCGATATTTAAATAAGTATTATATATATATATATATATATATAGTAATCTGCATTGAAGACTGAGTGGATGTATAAGTATCTGAATGGAGGATTTAGTCGCAATGTGATTGACTGTCTAAGTGACTAATTTAAAGTGTCTCACTAAATATATGGGATAGTGAATAAACTGTGTGAATACCTGTATCACTCTGTCTCTTGTTGTGTAAACTATTACATACGTTGGTTACTAGCTATGTGAAAGTCTATATTAGTTATTAATTAGATAAGTGAGTATTTGTATGGGATAGTGAATGTGTGTGTGGTTGTGTGGGACTGTCCAAAGATGTGTAAATAGTTGATTTAGTAGTTATATGAGGTTAAGACTGTATGTGGAAACAGTTGTTTGGGTGAGTGAATCTCTTTATGGGTGTGGTGATGAGTAAATATATATCACTCATCATACATTACCAACAAACTAGAAATATAAAAGGCAGTGTATGTGACAGTTGTTGTATATAAATAAGTATACATTAGACTCAGTGATTGTATGAGTGACTGTATCAAAAACTGTATGCTTGTAATAGTGATTTTATAACACACTAAGTATGAGTTACTATCTATATGAATAAATAAAGTGGTGTTTGTATAAGTGAGTAGCTTAGTAAATGTAAGTATGATCAATTGTTTGCATAAGTGAGTAGGATGACTGCATAAGTGGATAGGATGTGTGCTGGTGTGTAATGTCGATGTAGGTGTATAAGTGTATTTAATAGCGTTCTATTGATCTTTGTTAGCATGTATGAGTGAATCTATAGGTAAGTGTTTAGATGTGTGTGTAGATGTAGGAATCACTGAGTGGGTTTTTAGAATCTGGTATTGGTGTGTGAATGGTTTCAAATATGGTATTCATATTTTATAATCAGTGTTGAAAGGTTAAACTAGTGTATGATAAGATGTATCATATTGTCATGTGGATGATGTCATCAGTGATATCATTTGAGATGTCATCACTGATGTCACTGACCTTGTCATGAATGATGTAATATGTGACATCATCACCAGTGGATTGCAGGTGCGCAAGTTATACTTCATACAACTAACCATAACAAAGGAATTTCATTGGTTTTGTACGAGTGAAATGTCCAGCTAACTATAACACCCCTAAAACCTATGGTTTTTTCAGTGAATTTCTAAGGTTTTTTAAATGCTATTTCTTTACTATAACATGTCTGAAACCTATGGTTTTTTCATTGAATTTCAAAGGTTTTGTAAATGACAATTTTTAAATGTATTGTTATATTTATTTTTTTGATACTGATTTACTACATTTTTTTACGCTATTTATATTTAGACATTTTTAAAATTACATTATAATTACATTATTCATTACATTACAAAATATAGTTTCTCAGAATTAATTACTTTATTTTAAATACTTTGCTAATAGGCAATAGACTTTTAAGTACAGAAGTTACAGTTGTTGCAATGGGCAACACAATTTAAAAAACAATGCAACATTGAGCTGAATGGGAATTTCTAGTTAAATGCACTTAGTTACTTTAAGGATTACTTTTCTAACCACAGGACTGGATCCTAGATTCAGTCCTTTGGCATCTCCTGTAAACAGTTGAGGAAAAGCGTTTTGGTTACAGTAGTGATTTTTAAGGACTATTATTGTATTTTAAAAGTTGACACTTAGAAACTTTTTCACATAGAATCACTAATGTTATCCTATGGGAGGAAATTCACTTAGCAGGTAAATAGTGTTATCGTTAATTTTTCTTACTCGGTGATGGATCCTAGATCCAGCTCTGGTGCATCTCCTATAAACAGTTGAAAGAATGCGTTTAAGTCATACAGTTGATTTTTAAGGAATATTTGTAGTTTGTGAAAATAGACACAGATACACTTCTGGTGAAAACTAGACAATGGATTCCTATGAAAGGAAATACAAGTTACTGGTAAGTACGATTAGAATTACTTTTCAGGGTCAGTGCTGGGCTAAACGATGTAGCACTGGATTCTCCACTGATAACAGGTGAGTAAGTCGGAATTCATTGTTTGAATGATTTTAGGTGAATATTTTAAAGTTCCAAAGCTCCACACTTAGAAGAATTTCCAAGTTAAACCAGTCAATGTTAGCCTATGGAAGGAAATTCAAGTTACTGGTAAGTATGGTTACAATTACTTTCAGGATCAGTACTGGGCTCAAAGATGCAGCCCTGATGTCTCTCCTAATAACAGGTGAGTACATCGGAATTCGTAGTTCGGCTGATTTTAGAGGAATATTTGTAAGTTTCAAAAATCGACACTTAGAACTTTTTCAGCAAAAAACAGACAATGATAACTTAAGGAAGGAAATTCAAGTTACTGGTAAGTATGGTCAGAATTGCTTTTCAGGATCAGTACTAGGCTCAAAGAGGCAGCACTGAGGTCTCTCCTAATAACAGGTGAGTAAATCGGAATTCGTAGTTTGGCTGATTTTACTTTGGTCCACTATATATAGAGCCACTTTTCTACACCATCCTTTCCCTTCACCACTATCTAACCGCGCCCTGTGTCCATTTTAATTTGGGAGATTAGGTCCCCTTGAATCCTGAGGGTCCCTACGGTCCAACTAGCCCACCAGGTACCTCCAGTAAGCGCCACAGAGCTGCATTGCAGAGAGGTGTAAAAAGGGGCATGGCCTCTGAACACCTCTCTGCAACACAGCTCTGTGGCGCTTACTCAAGGTACCTGGAGGGCTAGTTGGACCCCAGGGCACCACAGGATTAAAGAGGAATTAATTCTCCAACTTAAAACGCGCCACAGGGCGTGATTGCACACATATCACCTCAAGCCCCGCCCCCTACATTCACCACTGTGCAAATGCACCCCGTGGCGCATTTTAAGTTGGGGGATTAAGTCCCTTTGAATCCTGAGGTCCCCTGGGGGCCCACTAGCCCACCAGGTACGTCCAGTAAGCACCACGGAGCTGCGTTGCAGAGAGGTGTAAAAAGGGGCTTGGCCTCAGAACACCTCTCTGCAATGCAGCCCCCTGGTGCATACTGGAAGTTCCTGATAGGCTAGGTGACCTCCAGGGACCCCCAGTATTCAAGAGGAATTTGTTTCCCCTCAGCAAGCACGCCAGGGGGTGCGTTTTCAGAGTGGTGCAATGAGGGGGCGTGGTCCGCCTTCTTTTTCTAATGTTTTGGCCGTGGGGATCCCATCCCCCAGGGCCTGCCCCCAATTTTTTTTTAGATGAAAAAATTGGGAAGGGGGCCGCTTGGCCCACCGCCAGAGGCCATAACCAGCCCCGGGAACTCCATCCCCCAGGGCATGGGCCTTTTTCTTAAATTTTTTTGGGGGGAGGGGGCTGCCTTGCCCCCCTCCTGTGGCCACTTATGGCCTCGGGGACACCATCGCCCGGGACAGCCTTTTTTTTTTATGTACATTTTGGGGAGGGGGTCGCGTGGCGTCCCTCCTGGGCCACTAATAGCCCCGGGGACACCATCCCCCGGGGCTGGCCCTCTCCGATGGGGGTTATGGAGGGGTCCCCAATCCCCTCACGGTCCCAGCCGGCTCCCAGCGTCCTCCGGGAGCCGGCATTGCTTTTCCACTTGGGGAGCAGCTAACATGCTGCTCCCCCTGTGGAAAAACAATCTGCTTTGATATTTGGAAGAGAGAGCAGGTTTGCCTGCTCTCTCTTCCAAATAGCAAAAGCAGTTTGCAATGACAGGGTGGGAGCCGCGAGGCTCCGGCCTGTCATTGCAAATGGCAGTGTCCCGGGGGTGGGCACCCCGGGACACTGCTGGAGCCGGCCCTGGGGGGTGGCGGTCTCCAGGGTCTCGACAAGGCTTCAGGAGGGGGCTGCACGGCCTCCCTCCACCATTTTACAAAGCCCCGAGGGCGGTGGTACCCGGGGATGAGGGGTCCGCCATGGACCCCCCAATTTGAATATTTAGTGCCCTGGGGAGGTGGCGGTCCCGGGGCATGTGATGGGTTTGAGCCCCCCACACAGGGTATATTTAAAAAAAATAAAGCCCCGGGGGTGGTGGACACGGGCCACAGGGGGCCATGAGCCCCCCCGCCATTCATTTTTTTAAGCCCTGGGTGGCGGTCCACAGGGCTGGGGGCCCTGAGAGCCCCCAACAAAGAACTAGAAGCCCTGGGGGTGGCGGTCTCCAGGGCTGGGGGAGCCTGAGAGCCCCCCAATGAATTTTAAGAAGCCCCGGGGGTGGCGGTTCCCAGGGCTGGGGGGGCCTGAGCACCCCCTACACCAAATGTTTAGAAGCCCCGGGAGTGGCGGTCCCCGGGGCTTGGGGGGCCTGAGAACCCCCACACCCAATTTAAAGATGTCCCGGGGTGGCGGTCCCTGGGACTGCGGGGGGACCGTGAGCCCCCGCCTATATTATGATAACACCCCAGGGATGGTGGTCCCTGGGGCAATGTGGGGGGATTGGGCCCCCCACACTATTTTTTCATCATGCCCCTGGTATTTGGCCCCGGGTTGCTAATTAGCCTTGAAGCGCTTCATTATTTTTTCTTTTGGTTCGGCAGGATTTGTTCATCCTGCTCTGATTTTGCCATATTTACAAAAATAAAATAAATTTGGGCCTTGGGAGTCCATGTAGGTCCCCCTGAAGAGGCTTAGGGGACCAGGGTGTTTTTACCCTGCCCCCTTTTCTTGTTTTGCATGTTTTTTTAAGGGTTTCTTGTGCCTCGGTTACCGAGGCACAAGATGGCTGCCAACACTTCCTTAGTTGGAGTGTTGACAGCCAATTAGACTACAGCTTGTGCACGGCAGGGTGCGCTTAGGGTGCACGGTTCGTGCGCGGCCATAGATATATATGTACTTTTAAATGTCATTTTCTCAGGTACTACTGAACGGATTTACACAATTTAAGCAAAAGGCACAAGTCTGAACCAAGGACTACCTCTTTGCCAAATTTGATGTAATTCCGTTCAGCAGTTGAGCTGTAGCCGCGTTGAAAGGTTCCAATGGAAAATTGCATGAGGAAAACACGTTTTGGGACCCCCCTTTTTTCTCAGCCCCCGCTTGACTAATCACCCCGAGACTTTTAGGATAGGAGCGGACCGGAGCGCCCCACTAGTTTTGAATATTTTGCGAAGATTCGTCAACCGGCCCCAAAGTTATACCAAATAGAATGTTGCGGATTTCCTATGGAAAATAGGTCCTAACTATAACTACCTACTGGCAACCGCCAGTATGTAATATATATGTATCCTACTCGGACCAGATTTTACAACAGGCCTATGATAAGGTTTTAAAGATTCTGAGAGTAAATCTACTAAAAGATAAGAGTAGACCAACCAGCAAAGATGACATTACCCCCCGCTTTATTACAACTTTCTCGTGAGACTCTAGAAAAATCCTTCAAACTCTAGCACACAATTGGCATATTCTAAAAGCGGACGGTATTATTGGGAGCGAAATATCAAGCTATTCTAAAATTACATATAAAAGAAATCGATCATTTAGAGACCTTCTAGTGCACAGCCACTTTGATTCAGTTCCAAGGACACCAAGATTAGGCAATTTGACTGGATTTTTTCCTTGTCAGCATTGTAAAGCATGCAGGACAAGTATCAAGATAACAACGTACGAAATACAAGGTACTTTGTTTCCAGGAGAATTAATACATTTCTGACATGCACTACCCCGTATAGTGTATATTGCCTAGAGTTTCCATGTAAATTGCATTAAATCGGGTGCACAATACACCCGGTAAAAAGGAGAATACTTTAACACGCAAGAGCTATTCAGCATAATGACCCAAATTACCCCGTGGCGAGACACTTCGCCAAAGAACACAAGAGTGATCGCAATCTCTTGCCTGTCTTCTGTCTAGACCAGGTCCCTATGAAAGAGAGGGAAGGAGACAGGGAAATCCAGTTGCGCAGACTGGGATCGAGATTTACCATAGATTTCCAAACAAGAACCCCATTAGGCCTTAACACAGAAGAGGAACTAACCATACACCTAGGCAAATAAGTTTTCTCCTCCGCCTCAATGATCTATTAAATTTCTTGCAACCTTTTAGCCCATAGAGTATTTGTATCCTTTTTACACATTCTGAATAGATGAAAAGTTGTCCTAAAAAAATGACAAGTTGCATATCGACAATGAATTTTAGGAATGTGGAGATGTTCACAAATTAATGGATTTATTTATAGTTGATCGCTGGGATTATTCTTTCAATAAATGTGTATTTACAATTGATTATTTTTGACAAATCGTGTGCCCATCCAGGGCTCAATTTTGGTTTAAATTTTAAGGCCATATCTCTTAGTTAACATGTATGTTTACAAAACACTCTAAGATGGCCGAACTATAAGTAAATAAATTCAAGTGCATCGTTTGTGTCAATGAAACTAAAGGAAATGACGTAATTTCATGAAATCATGTGAAACTTTATTTAAAACTAAGCAAATTGCTGTGCAGTAACAGTTGGAAGAAGGCGCGATGCGGAAGCGCATCCTGTTTGCTGAAATACGAAAATAAAATACGTATCTGCTTGAACCACGGAGTGCAGTCCATTCTTTTGCCCAGGGGAAGGAAGTTGAGCGAGAATATATATATATATATGCGTATATATATATATATATATATTCACTGAAAAAAACATAGGTTAGAGACCATATATAGTTAGCTGGACATTTTATTGACATAAAACCAATGAAATTCCATATATAGTTAGTTGCACTAACTATATATCGCGCACCCGCAATCCACTGCTGATGATGTCACATATTACATAATTCATGACATGGTCAGTGACATCACTGATGACATCACTGATGACATCTCAAATGACATCACTGATGACATCACTGATGACATCTCAAATGACATCACTGATGACATCATCTAGTGTCTGTGTGTTTTTGTAAAGTTTAAATATGTTTTACATATTGAAGAATGAGTGGATGTATGGAAGACTGAGTGTGTGTGTGGCTGGCTGGGAGGTGTGTGACTCTGTGCATATCAATGTGTACTTGTATCAGTGATTGTATAAGAGAGTAAGTATGTGTTAGTATATGTGTGAAAAAGTATGGTGTTCTGTGTTTAACTGTATAGATGAGGAAATCGAAGTGTGATTGATTCTTCACAGGACTGGCTAGGTGTATGAGTGCATATGATAGTGTTGTAATAATGAGTGACTGTATGTATGAGTGATTGTATGGGTGAATGAGTGAATGTGTGTGTAGACGTAGGAATCAGTGAGTGCATATGTAGTAACTGGTATTGGTGTGTCATGATGTCATCAGTGATGTCATTTGAGATGTCATCAGTGATGTCATTTGAGATGTCATCAGTGATGTCATCAGTGATGTCACTGAAGTATGGTGTTCTGTGTTTAACTGTATAGATGAGGAAATGGAAGTGTGATTGATTCTTTACAGGACTGACTAGGTGTGTGAGTAACTCCATGGATGAGTGGCAGTGTGTGAGTGTCTGCATAGGTGTATGAGTGCATATGATAGTGTTGTAATAATGAGTGACTGTATGTATGAGTGATTGTATGGGTGAATGAGTGAATGTGTGTGTAGACGTAGGAATCAGTGAGTGCGTATGTAGTAACTGGTATTGGTGTGTCATGATGTCATCAGTGATGTCATTTGAGATGTCATCAGTGATGTCATCAGTGATGTCATTTGAGATGTCATCAGTGATGTCATCAGTGATGTCACTGACCATGTCATGAATGATGTAATATGTGACATCATCAGCAGTGGATTGCGGGTGCGCGATATATAGTTAGTGCAACTAACTATATATGGAATTTCATTGGTTTTATGTCAATAAAATGTCCAGCTAACTATATATGGTCTCTAACCTATGGTTTTTTCAGTGAATTTTCAAGGTTTTGTAAATGCAAATTCCTAACTATATATGGTCTATAACCTATGGTTTTTTCAGTGAATATATATATATATATATATCCTTGCTCGGTAATCCTTTACTATGGTAAAAGAATGGACCGCACTCCGTGACTCAGGGTATTATGAATCCATTACGATTTTATTCATTGTGTTAAACACAGGAAAGCAGGACGCGTTTCAGCATCTCGCCTTTGTCCACTGTTACTTGCACAATGTAATAACAATTAGTTAAATAAAGTTGCACAATAATGTCACGTCCTCTAGTTCATCAACATAAAGAAGGGACAACAATTCATTCATTCTTTGTTATTGCTACCAAAATGCCGTGTGGAGTCCTTGCCTACGACGAACAGCTCTCAAGCTACCTATCCCGACTCAGGAACAGCCTGCCTCCCGCTGCTCGGCTCACATCAACGGCTTTGAGCCCGGCCGCCGAGAGGAGTGCAGGCCAGGGGAACTACAACCCCCAGCAGGCCACGCGCACTCCGCGCATCCATCAATCAGTCAGCGCCAGGAGGCGCATAAGTACAGCGTTCCCCCGGCAGAGCGGGGGAACCCTTTTCTCTGTTATTGCTACCTAAACGCCGTGTGGAGTCCTTGCCTACGACGAACAGCTCTCAAGCTACCTATAAAAAGTCTTTGGGGGTTGCTGAGAAGGAGCCCAAGTCGTCACAGGTCACAGTACTTATCAAAGGCACACAGGTGCTACACCGAAGACCTCGTCAGCTCGTCAGCTCGTCAGCTCGTCAGCTCGTCAGCTCGTCAGCTCATCAGCTCGTCAGCTCGTCAGCTCGTCAGCTCGAGGCCGAAGAAAACAGAGAAGGGGGGCAGGAGCACTCTGCTTATCATCTCCCCCAAAGACTTTTTCCATGTTTCTTAATAACTTTATGCTCTCTACTGACGATGGGCTAAACCCTGAAACACTAGTGTCTAGAGATATCTGCACTGCCAGAACCAACAATGGTTAAAAACTACAGCGACTTGAAAGTGCGAACTAACTGCGTTTACCAGGATGCAACGGGGTTAAACAGCTCTGAGATGATAAGCAGAGTGCTCCAGCCCCCCTTCTCAATATAGTGTAATTTACAACGACACTCTAAGCAATATATACAGAATGGACTGGTACAGGTTAGGAATTTGTTTATCCATCTAACTCTGAGTGTTCCCGGTATTTCATAGGTGGTAACTTTGGGACTAGCTTTACAGGCTTTGCAATTTTTATATGGAAAAAACCATGTCAGGTTCCCAAGTCTTGGTGTCCTTGGTACAGAGTCAAAATGACTGTGTATCAGGGTATCCTTCAATGACCTGTTCCTCCTATAGGTGATTTTTGGATAGCTTGACAAATCCTTTCCAATAATCCCATCAGTCTTCAGGATATTCCAATGACGAACAATAGTTCGATGGATCAGTTGGGAATCCTTAGAAAAAGTTGTAATGAAACAAGGAATATTGTCCTCTTTTCCACTGTTCCTACTCGGTTCTTTGAATAGACTTGGTCTAGGAATATGATGGACTTTATTGTATGCTTTTTGTAAAATCTCATCGGGATACCCTCTTAGTTTGAATCTATATATATATATATACATATATATATTACCTACTGGCAGTCGCCAGTAGGTAGTTACAGTTAGGACCTATTATCCATAGGAAAACCGCAACATTCTATTGGCAATACCTTTGGCGTCGATTGATGAATCGTCTTGAAATTTTCCACACATTTAGCCAGCTCAGTTCTACTCCTTCCCTGAATGTTTGGGGGTGATTGGTCAAGCGAGGCAGAGAAAAAGGGGGTCCCAAAATGTGTTTTCCCCATGCAATTTCCCATAGGACATTTAGCCATGGCTACAGCCCGAACGGCTGAACGGAATTACACCAAATTTGGCAGAGAGGTAGTCCTCAGTTCTGACTTGTGTCTTTTGCTTATATGGTGTAAATCTGTTCAGTAGTTCCTGAGAAAATTACATTTAAAGTCATTTATATATCTGTGGGCGCCGTGGATCCATGGATTGTGCGAGGATTGGCATCGTAGCATAAGTGCACCGTCCCGATCACTCGCTCAATGCTAATTGGCTGTCAAGCAGTTGTAAACATTTGAAACCAGGTACTGTTGGCAGCCATTTTGTGCCTCGGTAGAAGCGAGGCTGAGGAAGTCAGTGGAATATGTGTTCAAAACGGAGAAAGGGGGCAGGGTAGAAATAATTTTACCATCTAGACCTCGGACAACCAGGGTCCACATTTAAAAAAAAAAACGGGATGCGTGTAGGGTGCGTGGACTGTGCCATAAAATAAATGAAATAAAAAGGAGGTTTTTTAAAATAATTAATCTCCTGGGGGTTAAATTACGGTGGCAAAATTATTACATTTTATGTGGGGCCCAGAGGGGCCCCCTAGCCTTGGGGATCGTCAGGGCCGGGGTTAAAAAAAAAATGGTGGGGGTGAGGGGTCGAAGGTCCTGAAAGCCGCGGGGACCATCACCCGTTGGGGTTTTATGTATTGTGGGAGGGGGACTACGTGGCTCCCCTCCTGGAGCACTCGAGGGCCCCGTTACCCACCTGGGCTACAAAAAAAAGTATGGCTAGGGAGGGGGGGGGCTGTAAGGTCTCCAAAGCCCCGGGGACCACCACTCAATTGTGGGAGGGCCGGTTCCTGCAGTGTTCCGGGGTGTCCATCCAACCCTCCCATAGCAAGGAAATCTTTTCTCTATTTCAAAATCAAAATCAGATTGCATTTCCACATGGGGAATTGTATGTTAGTAGCTCGTGATGTGGAATAGTAATGCCAAGTCTCAAACGCGTAAAAGTTGTGCATCAAAGGTGCTGGAGTCGCGCACACTACAGATTATGAGCCGTGCATCCAGTGTGTGCACACCAGGGGGTCATACTAAGCGCTGCGCTGGGTGCGCGACTTGTAATTTTACCGTAAAAAAATAGCCCCTATCAGTAATTTCTAATATCTCCGGGGACCCTATCCCCCGGGTCTTATAAAAAATGTTGGGGACCGTGAGGGGAGCTACAATGCCCCCATGGTCCCGCCAGCTTCCCGCGGTCTTCGGGAGTCGGCATTTCTTTTCCGCAAGGGGACATGCTAACTTGTATGTGGAAATGCAATCTGCTTTTTATTTTGAAAGTGAGAACAGATTTCTCTGATCTGTCTCTCAAAATGCAAACTAAGTTTGCTATGGAAGGGCGGGAGCCATGAGACTGCCGCCCTCTCAGAGCAAACAGCAGTGCCCGGGGGTAGGCACCCCTTCTGCATCATGTAGTCTCGATCTGCCACTAAGATGTCTCATATATGGTGCTGAGTCTTGATATCGGTATGGCTAACAACATACTTGTGCTCCCATCATCATTGCAGGTTCCTCACCCGCTCAGTGCTTCTGATACCATTAACTCAGTGACCAAAGAGGCCAAACACGTAGTGGTGGGCCCCCCAACTCGGTGGTTCGGGCTTACATGAGGCATTTGAATCATTAGGACAGGCCATCACATCGCTTGAGATGGGAGCAAATCTAAAATGGCGTAGAGCACATGCGCCCCATCTTTTTTATTGGTACGATCACGTGTGTAGTGACGGATGCTCTGGATGGGCGTGGTGTGGGTGTTTACCAGCCATGAGGGAGTGTGTGTGTGCCGTTCTGACAACTAGACCTGGAACTAAGAAATCACTACAATTAAATCTGGGCAATGTTTCGTTATTGTGTTTTCCTGGAAGCATAAGTGGAGTGGGCTGGCCTGATATATGCCAGTGCTGCGCTAGGCTCTGAACCATGATTCAAGAGCTATGGGCGTGGTCCCGTCGTGAGCTGTATGAGAAATGAAGTGATTCAGGTGTTCGTTTTGTACTGCTGACGTCACCCGGGTCTTAAAAAGAAATGTGTCATTATATCTGTAAAGGCCCGCAACTTGGCCAACATGGAAGGTACAGGGTATTACTGACTGTATATTCGCTCACAGTTGCACACATAAAAGATGGTGGACATGATGCATTTCTGCGATTATGAATGCTTGTTGTACATTCAGTGGAGTGTTGTAGCTGTAGTAATACAGGGCTGTGAAAGGTTTAAGTTGCAGTATTTTTTGGCACATGAAGGGCAGCTAATATATATATATATATATATATATATATATATATATATTCTCTTCACAAGTCGCCTCAAGTGAAAACACCACACCCAGCGAGTTTCAGTCCTTTTTAATCCAGGAGCTACAGGAGAAACCAGCCCCCCATCCGCAGCAAAGAATATGGCTGGCCAAACGCGTTTCGGGCAAACAAACGCCCTTGTTCACTGGCACTTGCAGGAAAAACAGACAGCTCACACGAACCAGCTGCGCAAATATAAATGTTCCGCCCTTGTGGGCGTGTGCGCTAAGTGCATTGTTGTTACCGTAGTCCATGTGAAAAGTCATCCCATGTGGGCGCTGTCATTTTCCCATAATGATTGCAATGTCTTACCCCAGTGGGTTATGCTGAAGGTAGAAGCAAGGCTGGCTTCCTGTAAGTACTCCGTCCTGGAATCGGGCTCATCGTCCCACATGCGGCTTTAAATGTTAGGTGCATGCAGGCCTGCCATAGATAAGCAGTGGGGCATTTTCGCGGCCGAGACACACCGCACAGATTCTCTTCACAAGTCGCCTCAAGTGAAAACACCACACCCAGCGAGTTTCAGTCCTTTTTAATCCAGGAGCTACAGGAGAAACCAGCCCCCCATCCGCAGCAAAGAATATGGCTGGCCAAACGCGTTTCGGGCAAACAAACGCCCTTGTTCATTGGCACTTGCAGGAAAAACAGACAGCTCACACGAACCAGCTGCGCAAATATAAATGTTCCGCCCTTGTGGGCGTGTGCGCTAAGTGCATTGTTGTTACCGTAGTCCATGTGAAAAGTCATCCCATGTGGGCGCTGTCATTTTCCCATAATGATTGCAATGTCTTACCCCAGTGGGTTATGCTGAAGGTAGAAGCAAGGCTGGCTTCCTGTAAGTACTCCGTCCTGGAATCGGGCTCGTCGTCCCACATGCGGCTTTAAATGTTAGGTGCATGCAGGCCTGCCATAGATAAGCAGTGGGGCATTTTCGCGGCCGAGACACACCGCACAGATTCTCTTCACAAGTCGCCTCAAGTGAAAACACCACACCCAGCGAGTTTCAGTCCTTTTTAATCCAGGAGCTACAGGAGAAACCAGCCCCCCATCCGCAGCAAAGAATATGGCTGGCCAAACGCGTTTCGGGCAAACAAACGCCCTTGTTCACTGGCACTTGCAGGAAAAACAGACAGCTCACACGAACCAGCTGCGCAAATATAAATGTTCCGCCCTTGTGGGCGTGTGCGCTAAGTGCATTGTTGTTACCGTAGTCCATGTAAAAAGTCATCCCATGTGGGCGCTGTCATTTTCCCATAATGATTGCAATGTCTTACCCCAGTGGGTTATGCTGAAGGTAGAAGCAAGGCTGGCTTCCTGTAAGTACTCCGTCCTGGAATCGGGCTCGTCGTCCCACATGCGGCTTTAAATGTTAGGTGCATGCAGGCCTGCCATAGATAAGCAGTGGGGCATTTTCGCGGCCGAGACACACCGCACAGATTCTCTTCACAAGTCGCCTCAAGTGAAAACACCACACCCAGCGAGTTTCAGTCCTTTTTAATCCAGGAGCTACAGGAGAAACCAGCCCCCCATCCGCAGCAAAGAATATGGCTGGCCAAACGCGTTTCGGGCAAACAAACGCCCTTGTTCACTGGCACTTGCAGGAAAAACAGACAGCTCACACGAACCAGCTGCGCAAATATAAATGTTCCGCCCTTGTGGGCGTGTGCGCTAAGTGCATTGTTGTTACCGTAGTCCATGTGAAAAGTCATCCCATGTGGGCGCTGTCATTTTCCCATAATGATTGCAATGTCTTACCCCAGTGGGTTATGCTGAAGGTAGAAGCAAGGCTGGCTTCCTGTAAGTACTCCGTCCTGGAATCGGGCTCGTCGTCCCACATGCGGCTTTAAATGTTAGGTGCATGCAGGCCTGCCATAGATAAGCAGTGGGGCATTTTCGCGGCCGAGACACACCGCACAGATTCTCTTCACAAGTCGCCTCAAGTGAAAACACCACACCCAGCGAGTTTCAGTCCTTTTTAATCCAGGAGCTACAGGAGAAACCAGCCCCCCATCCGCAGCAAAGAATATGGCTGGCCAAACGCGTTTCGGGCAAACAAACGCCCTTGTTCACTGGCACTTGCAGGAAAAACAGACAGCTCACACGAACCAGCTGCGCAAATATAAATGTTCCGCCCTTGTGGGCGTGTGCGCTAAGTGCATTGTTGTTACCGTAGTCCATGTGAAAAGTCATCCCATGTGGGCGCTGTCATTTTCCCATAATGATTGCAATGTCTTACCCCAGTGGGTTATGCTGAAGGTAGAAGCAAGGCTGGCTTCCTGTAAGTACTCCGTCCTGGAATCGGGCTCGTCGTCCCACATGCGGCTTTAAATGTTAGGTGCATGCAGGCCTGCCATAGATAAGCAGTGGGGCATTTTCGCGGCCGAGACACACCGCACAGATTCTCTTCACAAGTCGCCTCAAGTGAAAACACCACACCCAGCGAGTTTCAGTCCTTTTTAATCCAGGAGCTACAGGAGAAACCAGCCCCCCTTGCCCGAAACGCGTTTGGCCAGCCATATTCTTTGCTGCGGATGGGGGGCTGGTTTCTCCTGTAGCTCCTGGATTAAAAAGGACTGAAACTCGCTGGGTGTGGTGTTTTCACTTGAGGCGACTTGTGAAGAGAATCTGTGCGGTGTGTCTCGGCCGCGAAAATGCCCCACTGCTTATCTATGGCAGGCCTGCATGCACCTAACATTTAAAGCCGCATGTGGGACGACGAGCCCGATTCCAGGACGGAGTACTTACAGGAAGCCAGCCTTGCTTCTACCTTCAGCATAACCCACTGGGGTAAGACATTGCAATCATTATGGGAAAATGACAGCGCCCACATGGGATGACTTTTCACATGGACTACGGTAACAACAATGCACTTAGCGCACACGCCCACAAGGGCGGAACATTTATATTTGCGCAGCTGGTTCGTGTGAGCTGTCTGTTTTTCCTGCAAGTGCCAGTGAACAAGGGCGTTTGTTTGCCCGAAACGCGTTTGGCCAGCCATATTCTTTGCTGCGGATGGGGGGCTGGTTTCTCCTGTAGCTCCTGGATTAAAAAGGACTGAAACTCGCTGGGTGTGGTGTTTTCACTTGAGGCGACTTGTGAAGAGAATCTGTGCGGTGTGTCTCGGCCGCGAAAATGCCCCACTGCTTATCTATGGCAGGCCTGCATGCACCTAACATTTAAAGCCGCATGTGGGACGACGAGCCCGATTCCAGGACGGAGTACTTACAGGAAGCCAGCCTTGCTTCTACCTTCAGCATAACCCACTGGGGTAAGACATTGCAATCATTATGGGAAAATGACAGCGCCCACATGGGATGACTTTTCACATGGACTACGGTAACAACAATGCACTTAGCGCACACGCCCACAAGGGCGGAACATTTATATTTGCGCAGCTGGTTCGTGTGAGCTGTCTGTTTTTCCTGCAAGTGCCAGTGAACAAGGGCGTTTGTTTGCCCGAAACGCGTTTGGCCAGCCATATTCTTTGCTGCGGATGGGGGGCTGGTTTCTCCTGTAGCTCCTGGATTAAAAAGGACTGAAACTCGCTGGGTGTGGTGTTTTCACTTGAGGCGACTTGTGAAGAGAATCTGTGCGGTGTGTCTCGGCCGCGAAAATGCCCCACTGCTTATCTATGGCAGGCCTGCATGCACCTAACATTTAAAGCCGCATGTGGGGCGACGAGCCCGATTCCAGGACGGAGTACTTACAGGAAGCCAGCCTTGCTTCTACCTTCAGCATAACCCACTGGGGTAAGACATTGCAATCATTATGGGAAAATGACAGCGCCCACATGGGATGACTTTTCACATGGACTACGGTAACAACAATGCACTTAGCGCACACGCCCACAAGGGCGGAACATTTATATTTGCGCAGCTGGTTCGTGTGAGCTGTCTGTTTTTCCTGCAAGTGCCAGTGAACAAGGGCGTTTGTTTGCCCGAAACGCGTTTGGCCAGCCATATTCTTTGCTGCGGATGGGGGGCTGGTTTCTCCTGTAGCTCCTGGATTAAAAAGGACTGAAACTCGCTGGGTGTGGTGTTTTCACTTGAGGCGACTTGTGAAGAGAATCTGTGCGGTGTGTCTCGGCCGCGAAAATGCCCCACTGCTTATCTATGGCAGGCCTGCATGCACCTAACATTTAAAGCCGCATGTGGGACGACGAGCCCGATTCCAGGACGGAGTACTTACAGGAAGCCAGCCTTGCTTCTACCTTCAGCATAACCCACTGGGGTAAGACATTGCAATCATTATGGGAAAATGACAGCGCCCACATGGGATGACTTTTCACATGGACTACGGTAACAACAATGCACTTAGCGCACACGCCCACAAGGGCGGAACATTTATATTTGCGCAGCTGGTTCGTGTGAGCTGTCTGTTTTTCCTGCAAGTGCCAGTGAACAAGGGCGTTTGTTTGCCCGAAACGCGTTTGGCCAGCCATATTCTTTGCTGCGGATGGGGGGCTGGTTTCTCCTGTAGCTCCTGGATTAAAAAGGACTGAAACTCGCTGGGTGTGGTGTTTTCACTTGAGGCGACTTGTGAAGAGAATCTGTGCGGTGTGTCTCGGCCGCGAAAATGCCCCACTGCTTATCTATGGCAGGCCTGCATGCACCTAACATTTAAAGCCGCATGTGGGACGACGAGCCCGATTCCAGGACGGAGTACTTACAGGAAGCCAGCCTTGCTTTTACCTTCAGCATAACCCACTGGGGTAAGACATTGCAATCATTATGGGAAAATGACAGCGCCCACATGGGATGACTTTTCACATGGACTACGGTAACAACAATGCACTTAGCGCACACGCCCACAAGGGCGGAACATTTATATTTGCGCAGCTGGTTCGTGTGAGCTGTCTGTTTTTCCTGCAAGTGCCAGTGAACAAGGGCGTTTGTTTGCCCGAAACGCGTTTGGCCAGCCATATTCTTTGCTGCGGATGGGGGGCTGGTTTCTCCTGTAGCTCCTGGATTAAAAAGGACTGAAACTCGCTGGGTGTGGTGTTTTCACTTGAGGCGACTTGTGAAGAGAATCTGTGCGGTGTGTCTCGGCCGCGAAAATGCCCCACTGCTTATCTATGGCAGGCCTGCATGCACCTAACATTTAAAGCTGCATGTGGGACGACGAGCCCGATTCCAGGACGGAGTACTTACAGGAAGCCAGCCTTGCTTCTACCTTCAGCATAACCCACTGGGGTAAGACATTGCAATCATTATGGGAAAATGACAGCGCCCACATGGGATGACTTTTCACATGGACTACGGTAACAACAATGCACTTAGCGCACACGCCCACAAGGGCGGAACATTTATATTTGCGCAGCTGGTTCGTGTGAGCTGTCTGTTTTTCCTGCAAGTGCCAGTGAACAAGGGCGTTTGTTTGCCCGAAACGTGTTTGGCCAGCCATATTCTTTGCTGCGGATGGGGGGCTGGTTTCTCCTGTAGCTCCTGGATTAAAAAGGACTGAAACTCGCTGGGTGTGGTGTTTTCACTTGAGGCGACTTGTGAAGAGAATATATATATATATATATATATATATATATATATATATATACGTATGTGGTTATTCAGGTACACTTTAGAACTTGGTGCTGGAAATCAGTGTTTGAGCGTCGGAGTTGCGTCCACATCCTGTTATTGTAGAGTAATGACATAATGTACGCGTGCCTGAAAATGTATTCATTTTGGGTTGATTTTGCTCTATATAAATATGCTAAAAAAAATAAAAGGAGGAATAGCCCACACTTACTGTCACAGGTAAGATGGTTGCATACGCTATTTATAGCACAATATAATGTGGTAGGGCGGAGGAGCAGCATTTTACAAACATGATAAAAACACAGACACAGATAGATAGTTGAAGTGGGTACGGGCACGTGTGCTCGACTCCATTTTATTACGTTGTTGTTGGTAAGAAGTAGAATAGTAATCATGATATCATATACAGATATTTAATCATAAATGGTTTCTGACTTCTGCTGTACAAAGGTAGGAGCATTGTATGTCAAATAATACACAGAAGATTCTATTGTAAAGAGTTCATGAGTTGTGGTGGACTGAGGTAGGGGCGGTTTGTGTGGAGCCTGCGATGATGCTTGGTCCAGGCAGACCGCACTGGTAAAAATATGTTTTGATTATTGAATTTTGCCTTAACAGGGGCACAGGGCGATTGTTTACGGTGAAATGAGTTAGTGGTACGTCTGGTGTTTATCGTGTGCTCACCCTGCGATGATGCGTGGTCTGAAAGGGCTACACAGAAATCATTCACTGTTGCATACTGGAGTATATGAACTTTGAGGGGGGAAAAAAACTAGCATTGATGGGTATCAATTGTTGTGAAAACTAGGTGTACTGATAACAAATGAACTGATTCCTCTTCACGCAGTGCATTGTAACTTTCACAAATTGGAGACTTATGTCTGGTGGCGATATTGAAGGTGATACCCCAGAGGTACTTGGTATTGCTGGTGGAGGAGGTACATATTGGCGCAATCTTGTACATTGTTTGTTATCATAGTTCACATGATGCAGCTATTGAAGGTGCTTGCACATACTAGCAGTGCAACAGCACTATTTTGTTCTCTGCTTAAAAAAAATCGAGGCTGAATTTAATGCTGTCTGTAGTGTAGATGAAAAGGTAAATTCAAATTGTGAACCCTACTGTGCACAGTGTACATAGACGCTAGTTGTCAGTACAGTTATAGAACAATGTTTTTTTCACTTATTTTAACAAAATTTGAATAATTGTCGCTGCATTAAATAAATCAAGGTTGAATTTCCTACTGTCTATAGTGTAGATGCAAAGGTGAATTCAAGTTGTCTGTAGTGCTTATGCGCCACTGGTATCAAGTGGTAAACTCTTTTGATCACAGTGTACATTTGAAAACAGAACTCACTAAAGTCATTGAGGAATGTTTTTTTGTGGCATCCTTTACCAAAATAATATTTAACCTTACATAAGTCAAGGATATCTTGAATGCTATCCGTAGTATAGATGGAAAGCTGAATTCAAGTTGTGAACCCTGTTGTACGCAGTGTATATTTAAGGCAGTAGTCGAAACAAAGATCGATGAATGCTATTTTGTCACAGTTAACAGAATCTGAGGACACAGTACAATTGTCTCTGCCTTAAATAAAGCAAGGCTGGATTCAATGCTGTCCGTAGTGTTGCTGCAAAGCTGAATTCAAGTTGTGAACCCTGTTGTATGCAGTGTAGATTGAAGGCAGTAGTCGATACAAAGATCGATTAATGCTATTTTGTCACAGTTAACAGAATCTGAGGACACAGTACAATTGTCTCTGCCTTAAATAAAGCAAGGCTGGATTCAATGCTGTCTGTAGAGTTGATGCAAAGCTGAATTCAAGTTGTGAAACCTGTTGTACGCAGTGTAGATTGAAGGCAGTAGTCAACACAAAGATTGATGAATGCTATTTTGTCAAAGTTAACAGAATCTGAGGACACAGTACAATTGTCTGTGCCTTAAATAAAGCAAGGCTGGATTCAATGCTGCCCACAGTGGTGACGCAAAGCTGAATTCAACTGGTATCAAGTTGTCAACTCTACTGACTGCAGAATAGATTGAAGGCAGTTCTCAGCACAGATACTGAAGACAAATTTAGATCCAAAGTTGAATTCAAGTTGTGAACCCTGCTGTCCGCTGTGTCGATGGAAACCACTAGTCGATACAGACAAAAGTCTGTGGTGCTGTGGCGCTGAGTTCGCAATCGGCCTGTATCGAGGAAGCACGCGGTCATGGCGGCAGCCATGCGGCAGGATGGGGACCTTCGCTGCGGCGCAGTCTCTTCTCTTTGCAGAAGTGAACCACGCCCAAGGCGTAGCCTAATTATTTATAGTTGTACATTGATGTTGTTTACATTGGACTAATCTACTCCCCTTCTGTTTCAAAGGGGGGGCTGAACACAGCTACATGACCGAAATATTCCCCAGAAAGGCATGCGGTCTTCACTTCGGGGCCCCCTGCGGGCCCCCAGAGTGAAGGAGAGGTGGGGGGTGGGTACCCCCTGCATTTGCATTTACAAAGCGGCAGGAACCACGCCGTGCCTGCCGCTTTGTTAATGCAAATGCATTCCTGCATTGTTAGCATTGTGGCGGGCGGTGGGCAATATCACATTGGAACATTGAAACGCTGGTGTTCACTTTTGGAATTGTTTACTTTTACCTGCGCCTACTCTGTGGGAGAATACAACCCGCGCTGACAAGATGAGAAGATATCACGTGGGCAGTTCAAAGTTAAAGAAAGTTACCGCCTGTGATCAAGGCTTGAAAGAGTAGAAACTTTGGGCTCAGGTAGCCTCTTGCCATTGTGCTGTTCACTATTAAAGCAGTTTTAATAGCAACCCAGCCAGTGTCGGTGAGCCTTCTTGAAGGAGAAAGAAGGGTTTGTTGGGATTACTACAGGAAGCCGTGCACCAGATTCAATGGCCACCCTTCAAGGTTCGGACTTGGTTTGCTCAGCAACTTTGACGGTATTTGTTTTGTTGGAACCCGACCTGCTTGCCCCCTGTGACGCGGTTGCGGAGTGAGGTAAGTTGGGAGCAGAAGGATAAATGTCCGGATTTGCAGGCTGGGAGTGCTTTTGAAATCAGTGAGTGTAACAAAGAAATTTCGAACTGGGCAAGAATGTTACCTCAATTAAATGCGCTAAAGGACTATCAATACTTACAAAATGTGTGCGCAATACAGCATTCGAACATTGAAACGCTGGCGTTCACTTTTGGATTTGTTTACTTTTACCTGCGCACACTTTGTGGGAGAATACGGCCCGCGCTGATAAGATGAGAAGATGTCACGTGGGCAGTTCAAAGTTAAAGAGAGTTACCGCCCGTGATCAAGGCTTGAAAGAGCAGAAACATTGGGCTCAGGTAGCCTCTTGCCATCATGCTGTTCACCATTAAACCAGTTTTAATGGCAACCCAGCCTGTGTCTGTGAACCTTTTTGAAGTAGAAAGGAGGGTTTGTTGGGATTACTACTGGAAGCCGTGCACCAGATTCACTGACCGCCCTTCAAGGTTCAGGCTTGGTTTGCTCAGCAACTTTGGTGGTATTTGTTTAGTTGGCGCTGGACCTGCTTGCCCCCTGTGACGCAGTTGCAGAGTAAGGTGAGTTGGGAGCAGAAGGATGAATGTCTGGATTTGCAGGCTGGGAGTGCTTTTGAAAGCAGTGAGTGTAACAAAGAAATTACCAACTGGGCAAGAATGTTACCTCAATTAAATGTGCTAAGGAACTGTCAATACTTATGAATTGTGTGCCCAATACAGCATTCGAACATTGGAACGCTGGCATTCACTTTTGGAATTGTTTACTTTTACCTGCGCGGACTCTGTGGGAGAATACGGCCCACGCTGATAAGATGAGAAGATATCACGTTAGCAGTTCAACGTTACAGAGAATTACCGCCTGTGATCAAGGCTTGAAAGAGCAGAAACATTGGGCTCAGGTAGCCTCTTGCCATCGTGCTGTTGACCAATAAAGCAGTTTTAATAGCAACCCAGCCAGTGTCAGTGAGCCTTCTTGAAAGAGAAAGGAGGGTTTGTTGGGATTAATACTGGAAGCCGTGCACCAGATACACTGGCCACCCTTCAAGGTTCGGGCTTTGTATGCTTGGAAACTTTGGTGGTATATTTATATATATATATATATATCACACAGCAAATGTCCCAGGCGGGGGGAGCAAACAATAGCTGGCGCTGGCGGCGAGGAATGGGACAACCTCGCTTTATTTTTGAAGCAAAAAGATCCTCAATGAAGAAGACGCCGCGCACCACTTTCAAGTTAGTTTTAGTGCTTTATTTAGGAGAAACCTACTAAATAAAGCACTAAAACTAACTTGAAAGTGGTGCGCGGCGTCTTCTTCATTGAGGATCTTTTTGCTTCAAAAAAAAAAATATATATATGTATATATATATATATATATATATATATATATATATATATGCAAAAAAGAAGGAGAGAACTCTGGGTAGTTCTCCAGTTTAGGTGGAAAGCAGCTCTTGTTAGAGCACTCTCAACACCAGCGACACTCTAGATCTGCTCACCTCAAATGTCTGCTTTTCAAGCATAGGATTAGCACAGTGCTATCCACGCCGAGATAGAAATGGACAAAGTCTTTTGCCATTTCAACAGCAAAGTTTTTAAGCCTAGGACTAGCACAGTGCTGTCCTTGCCGAGCTGTAAAATGACAAAAGCCATTTATCACTCCAGGCACAATATTACAGCTTTGAATTGGTAAAATACCAACCAAGCCAACCTGAACTGAATAAAAGCAACCCCTGACACAGTGTTTCTCTCCAGTGAAGTAGTGTGGCTCACTGGCTAGAGGCGGCAGACCCGAGAGCAGAGGACGGCCCGGGACCAGGGTTCGAATCCCGGCGCGGCAGGTTTCTGGACCAGGGTCAGCGGACTCGATAAATTCTCTCGCCTCGGTGCCCACTCTGATCAGCGGTCACACTCGGCAACTCTGGGCATTAGCTTGCCTCATCTTCACTAACGGCCCCACCAGACCGCTGGGGATGCCTGGTCTCACCCTGGAGATACCCATTAAGGGACCATCTCTCAGGGAAGCCAGGAAGGGTTTCGCAGCGGTCGAAGCGCCTTGGGACCCTCCGGGTAAGTAGTGCGCTATATAAATGCCTATACATTTACATACATTACATTTACATTTAGAGCTCTTCAGAGAGGTATAGCTTCGTCCAGACACAAGGAAGCACCCAGTATAATTCAAAACACAACCCTTTTTGGCATAGAGTGACGCATAAATGTACATAAAAAAGAAGGAGAGAACTCTGGGTAGTTCTCCAGTTTAGGTGGAAAGCAGCTCTTGTTAGAGCACTCTCAACACCAGCGACACTCTAGATCTGCTCACCTCAAATGTCTGCTTTTCTATCAAAATATTTAAGCATAGGATTAGCACAGTGCTATCCACGCCGAGATAGAAATGGACAAAGTCTTTTGCCATTTCTACAGCAAAGTTTTTAAGCATAGGAGTAGCACAGTGCTGTCCTTGCCGAGCTATAAAAGCTGTAAAATGACAAAAGCCATTTATCAGTCCAGGCACAATATTACAGCTTTGAATTGGTAAAATACCAACCAAGCCAACCTGAAATGAATAAAAGCAACCCCTGACACAGTGTTTCGCTCTAATTAGAGCTCTTCAGATTGGTATAGCTTTGTCCAGACACAAGGAAGCACCCAGTATAAGTCAAAACAAAACCCTTTCAGGCATAGAGTGGCGCATAAATGATTGCAAAAAAGAAGGAGAGAACTCTGGGTAGTTCTCCAGTTTAGGTGGAAAGCAGCTCCTGTTAGAGCACTCTCAACACCAGCGACACTCTAGATCTGCTCACCTCAAATGTCTGCTTTTCTATCAAAATTTTTAAGCATAGGATTAGCACAGTGCTATCCACGCCGAGATAGAAATGGACAAAGTCTTTTGCCATTTCTACAGCAAAGTTTTTAAGCATATATATATATATTATTTCACTTAGGCAAAACCAGAGAAATTCAGCTGTTATAGTAATCTGAGCTAATTATAACTCACACCCGCACCATGCACTGCTTATGACCTCACATATTACATCACTCATTTCCATTGTGTGTTTCAAGGCTGATGGCCGGTCGAGAGGCTGGCATTGTACGGGGGTCTGACTTGAAGTGACTATCGCGGACTACCTTTTATCCCTAGGAGTGTCACCTATCATAGTGAACACAAGAAATTTGAAACTTGGATTGCACTACGCATACTGAAGATTTTACCTTGTGTTTTGAGTAACTGTGAAAAATTTCCAAAGTGGGGGACAAACTGAAGGTTTTCTTTGATGATACTTGCATTAATAGAATGATTGTAGGTTTGGGAACTGTTAGCAAGGTGCGGCTGCACCGAAAAGTGTCAGGTATTGTTAAGCCACATGTGTTATTAAATAACACGCTATAAGGAATTGGGCTCAGTATTTTCTATGTATACTCGACAAAGGAATGTTCGATGTGAACGATATTCATGATCTCGATTGAGCCCGCACCCTGAAGAGGCAGAGAGACATGCAAAAACAAGTGTTGTTTGTATACATATATATATATTCACTGAAAAAACCAGAGGTTTCACACCAGTTATAGTTAGCTGGAAATTTTACTGACATAAAACCAATGAAATTCCCACGTTATAGTTATTCGGACTCACTATAACTTGCGCGTGCAATGCACTGCTGATGACATCACATATTACATCACTCATGACATGGCATTACTGAATTGGTTGTTGTAACTGGTATGGGTATATGCACTTTTTTGAAAATGTTAGTTTCTATTTTTGAATATGTGTTTCAAAGGTTACTTTACAGTGAGAGGAGGTCTGTCACTGTGTCACAAGGATGTTGTCATCAGCAGTGCATTGCACGCGCAAGTTATAGTGAGTCCGAATAACTATAACGTGGGAATTTCATTGGTTTTATGTCAATAAAATTTCCAGCTAACTATAACTGGTGTGAAACCTCTGGTTTTTTCAGTGAATTTAATAGGTTTTTTAAATGCTAATTCCTAACTATAACTGGTGTGAAACCTATGGTTTTTTCAGTGAATTTCATAGTTTTTTTTTAATGCTGGTACATTCTGTCATTGGGCTACAGTTCTGCTACATCTGGCTGATATTTGGGCAATTTTTTTTTTGTCTCTGGTGGCCATCTTTTGGCTACATTGGGCTATATTTGGCTACATTGGGCTACGTTTGGGCACTAACATATATATAGCCCAATGTATCCCAATATATATTTTTTCAAAGTAAATTTTCGTAAAAACAACTTAAAAATAGGGCTTCCAGTCCATACAATTTTCCCCATTTTTTTTTATTTATTCTTTTTTTTTTTTGGGGGGGGGGGGAGGGGAGCGCTCCCAGAGCGCGCCCCGGGGAGCGCCCCGGAAAGCGCAATTATATGAAGCGCCCCGGGGCGTGCACCGGGGAGCGTCCCGTAAGCGCCAATATCGCGAACGAAAACATGATCGTGACGTATCGCGTAGCCGCGTATGCGTGAAACGCACGACGTAAGCGCACCGACGCGCTTACGCTACGTGACCCGGGGCACGCCCCCGGGCACGCCCCTGGGCGCGTAGCGTAAGCGCGTCGGGTCATGTGCCCTAAAAATAACACTTTTGATTGGTTCATAACAGTTTTGGTTTCATAATGATAAAACCCCTGGTTCAGGATATTTTTTTTTCAAAATGAGGAAAGCCCCCACCTTTTTTCCTTATTCTACCTTTTTGCTTTGAGAGAGGAAGACCTTTACTTTTATCTATAGAAAATGGCTACATTAGCTGCAGCTGCTGGATCTTCTGGACCACCACCACCACCACCACCACCACCACAAGGACCTCCTCAACTTCACAGTGGTGCAGATCCAGAACAGGAGGAGGATGAGGACGAAGAGGACAGTAGATTCGTCCCAGAGGACAACATAACATACAAACCAAAAGAGCACATCATTTGGCAATTTTTTTCTATCCCGAGTGACAAAAAAAAAGTGAATGCACCTAAAGCAACCTGCCTTATCTGTCATCAGGAGATGTCAAGGGGGAATCCCAACAAGAAGTACTCCTTCGGCAACCACACAATGATTCGGCATATGGTTAGAAAACATCCCAACAACTATTCTAGGGCAGAGGTCAGGGAACTGGCCAAAAACCCTGTACAATCTTCTGCCAGCACCTCCAAAACTACTGTTCCCACCCCATCAGGACCGGAAGTTAGGGAGACATGCTCCATCATACAAACCAACTTTTCAAATTTTAAAATGGTTTGTAAATTTTGTGGTCAAACGATTTGCTATGGTGAGCAATGCATCACTCTTATTAATCGTGCTTGGGAAAACCACAAGTGCCAAAGGAAATATTAATTTGTTGCCCTTTTTTTTTTCTCCTGTTGAGCCCGTTTGAAATGCTTGGTTTTTGTTTCTCTCCTTAAAAAATACAAAAAAAACAAAAAATGTTCAGAAAAACCAAAAAAAGCAAAAAAAGTTTAAAAACTCCCCCAAAAAATATAAAACAACAAAAAGAATAAAAAACAGTTCTTTTCAGAACTACCTCCCATTTATATAAAATGACTTAAATTTTAAAACTCTGCCATTCTCTTTTCTCCCTGGTGCGCTCCCCGGTGCGCTCCCCGGTGCGCGTACCATGAGCGCCCCCCGCGATAATCAAAAAAAAAATTTTTTTTTTGACCCCGCGGGGCCCTTTTATGGCCCCCACATTAAACCTAGGGGGTCAGGGGGGGTCTACCCTGCCCCCTTATGGTCAATTCCCCCCTTTGTTTTTGACACCTCTTGTGTCTCGATTTTACCGAGACACAAGATGGCGGCCGCTCCGGTCTGTTTCGAATGTTTTCAGACACCCGACAGCCAATCAGCTTTCAGTGCGCACCTCACGTGGCGCGACCGGAGCGCTCGCCGGTGCGCGCTTACAGATATATATATTTTTTTAAACTTAAATTACTCAAATTCTACTGGAGCACATATCTTGAGACATAGCAAAGGCACATCGGGCTACCAGTCCCTACAATTTTGCCAAGTTTGGTGGAAATCCATTCATCCGTTCGGGCTAAAAGTGAAATCGACCGCCCTATGGAAATTAACATGGAGAAAACGCGTTTTGGGACCCCCTTTTTATCTCGGCCCCCGCTTGACGAATCCCCCCCAAACTTTCTGGGAAGGACCGGAGCTCGACGAGGCCATTTTGTGGAAATTTTCAGGCAGATTCGTCAACCGGCTCCAAAGTTATTCCAAATAGAATTTTGAGATATAACATTGAAAAAAATCCTAACTATAACTACCTACTGGCGACCGCCAGTAGGTAATATATATATATATATATATATATATATATATATATATATATATATATATATATATATATATATATATATATATATATATACACATGTAAAGAACTCCGCTGAATTCCAAAGCAACGCTTAGAAAAACATCGAAATATAATATATACACATATACACATATATACACACACACACACACACAGTATTGGATTCGCACTGACACACGGCACCCACCTCTAGCAATTGGGCTGTTGTAACAGCATTCCGTGACTGCACGGCGGAGACGGGATGTTTCCATCGGCGCTTCCAGGTCCAGCTGATGGTGGACTTCTGTGGTTGAGCCCATGTGACCAGAAAAAAAGAGATTTGATTGGTTCATTACAATTCCTATTGTAAATATTGAAGGACCCCACCCATTTCAATCACTTGTGTTAGACCTTTCTTGGGAGAAGACCTCAGCTACCAAGAAGTGTAGTTTTTGTTGATTACAGGCCTGTTTCATCTTAACATTGCAAAATTGACTTCAAATCAGCCTTCTTCTGATTCGGAGCAGTCCAATGAAGAGGGTTTGTTCCTGAATCACCACGCCCCAAGAGATTTAAATCAATTGTCTGGAGATTTGTTACATTCCCCGAAGGATTGAAGAAAACAAATGCCACAAAGTTAACCTGCAAAATTTGCAAGGCAGTTTTATCAAGAGTAGACCCCAACAAAAAATATTCTTGTGGCACTGCCAGCATGTTTAAATATCTGCACAGTTTCCTTCCTGTCAATCTGGCAAGAGAGGAGTGCAAGAGACTGCAACAGACTGGACCACCACCACCTCAAGTTGCAAGCACTTCTGGGGCGTCCTACTTTAGAAAGCCGGCCCCAACTGGCAAATGCAAAAATTCATTGCATTAAATGCAATAGGTTGCTTTGCTATGGGGAGCAATCAGTTGATTTGGTTTGCAGGGCTCTGGAGAACCATCATTGTTAGACTGTTTTTTTGCCCTAAAGTTCATTGTTCTGTTCGTACCGTTCATATTTTTTCATTTTAAAAAAACCAAAAAAAGACAAAACTACAAAAAAAAAAAAAAAGTTATTTACAGATCTACCTACTCTGCTTAAAAAAAGAGCTAAACTTGTATGCTGGTGTGTGAAAGTTTAGATGAATGTATATGTAGTGCATAATTGACTAAAAGAATGCATTTGTGATGTGTGGTGAATGCATAAGTGCAGAATTATAAGGAAGTGCTGCAGCATGACACTGTAAACTGTTTAACTACAGCATGCTGTGGTACTTTCGAAGCACAGGGATGCAACATATGTATATAAATATGTTGTAGGTCTGTGCTTCCCTCTGCACAGCTGCTTAAACTGCAGCCATGTGGTGACACAGGCAGCCTTTCAGCATGGTGTAAGGATGTCCTTGTCATGCGGAGATTGTTTTTGTGCTGGAAGGGACACCTTCCTGCACAAAAACAATCAGTAAAGGCATTTTTCCCCTTCAATATATGCTGTGCTTTGTAGCATATATTGAAAGAGAAAAAATGAGGAGAAGTGAAATAAATTCTCCATGTTGTGCTTTGCTACACCAATTGGAGGATGGTGCACCATTCACAAACATGGCCAGATTTATGATTTTTTATAAAACTGGATATATGTCTTGTTCTATGATTGTTCTGTGCAACAGAAAGTGCTGTGTATGATGAGATTATCTTTACATGGAAAACAAAAAGTATATAGAATGTCTTTTTCTCACCTTACAATTAAGAAAGAGAGTTACAAGCTAGGCCAATTCTTATTATAGGAGTACATTTTTGTACTACTAACAGAGAACAAGATACATTTATAAGTACTTATGTTTTAGGAAACTTATAGCACATATTTATATATGACTGAAGAGAAGGGATGGGGCCTACTGTCACATGTAAAAAAACACTTAGGGCCCGATTCTGATGCAGGTTGGAAAGCTTCCCGACCGAATCGGGTTGGAAATGGTTTCTGACCCACACGGATCGGGAGAGTCCCACCGAAGGAGTACGATGCATCCTGATACTTCCCGATACAATTTGGTTGGACTCCCATTGACTTCAATGGGAGCATATGTTCCTAACCACATCATAATTGGGCCCTGGGTCGAGAAGACACGTTCCGATCTGATCTGGAAGGAGCAAATGCTGTTAGGAGGCCTTCCTAACCACATCAGAATCAGGCTCTAGGTGGGAATACTTTCCTAACCGCATCAAAATCAGGCTCTAAGTTATGTGCTTTAAGTTAAATAGTTTTATTTCTTATCATTCTAAAAGTACCAGGACCTACAAGACCACCATATGTCTCTATTGTGTACTATACCAGGTATCTGGTAGACAGGTGTTCTGAAGCTGTCTCCTATTTGATACCTGTTTGCAATGGAATTCTCTTGTACGAATCTAGTCCATCAATCTTACATTTTTTCAACTGTGTGCAAACACAGTCCATTGTGCATTTTAAGACTTACTTAAATTTACCTCAGCAGTAATACAACTAAAAAACGCTACAAATTTTATTCAGTTGTTTTTTATAATGTAAAATATTGTAAATTCCATATTTTAGAATTAGGATCTGCAAAAGAAAAGGAAAAAATTTTATAACATGTAAAAATATGTTTTTAGCAGCACAGCATAATTTTAACATTTTACAAAGTAAATTCTTTGCCTTTTTTGCTGTTCTCAGAATATATTGAATTTCATTACAAACAGTGATTCCAATCGTACTCATCACTTAACAGCGGGCAAAAAAAACCCAATCGATTAGATTATTTAAAAAAAAAAAACAATCTATCCACAGTAAAATAACGGATAATACAAATCACACATACATAAAATGATTACTGCTAAGAAAATGTTATAACTTAATTGTATAAACAATGTAACTGTCGTCAGTTAAAATTATACACGAGACAGTGTGCAACAAAAAGTCCATAATTCAAAGAAATACCATTCCTTGAGCCAAATTGTATTTTTGCTGTCATTTTTCTGTCAATTATCCAATGGCATTCTTTCTAAATCATAACAATAAATTTCTCAGAGGCTGAATTATCTTCCTAAAACTTTGGCTTTAAAAAATATTAAGTAGGAATTTGGTTTTTCGAAAGGCAAACGCTGTTTGAAAACCAACTCAGCATCATTACAGAGACTCAAGCCTTTGTACCTTTTTAGATAGGCAGTGTAATGTCCAGATGTTGTTGAAGGACCATCATGGAAAATTATTGCTACTGCTACAAAAGTCCTTCCTGATATTGATAATTGAGTAGATACAAAATGTTTTATTAAAGTGTCCAATTTTCTTCCGTCAGCTGTACAACGTTGCATCATTAAAATTATATATTGTCCATATCTCTGTATAAATAATGTTGATAACATTTCTGATTCTATTGGCTACACTCCATGATTTGATTTACAGCTTTAACTAATTTATTGAAAGACACTCATTTACAGTCCGGTAATGTCAAATATAGAAATCTTTCAGTGTCTACATTAGTGCTACATGTATACATACAATTTTCACAATAATGATCCCATTTATAACAAAGGCCAAAAATATTCTCTATGTCTACACCTTCATTTTCCTATATAGTAGGCATATACATTAGAAATTCCTGAGCGTCTTGTTGGATATTATGTGTATGTTGTGTATAACCAGAACATACATCTAAAAGATTACAAACATCGGAAACGGTTTGTATTTTACTTGTATCAGTTCATAATTTTTCATAAAAACATGCAACAATAACCACACCCAGGATTATCCTCAATGAGGAACAGCCGGCCAATTCCAAACTTGTGGTCCCAGGACAAACAGTGTCTGACTCCTCCATTCGTTCAGGAGTATCGACAAGGTTGCCATGCAGTGCTAATTCGAAATCCACGACCCGTGTGCCTGAACTTGCAGAAAAAAGAAAACGGGTTGGGGGTTCACAAAGAAAGAAGAATGCGACAACCCACAAACCCAACCTGATTGCCCCCCCAGACCCCTACCTTGTCGACCTCCCCCGAGAGAAGGTCCTTTCACATGTCCGCAGGCTTACCACCGACAAATCTAGATAGGGTCCCAGTACCCCAAGGCGATGAGGACTTTTGGAATAAACTGGGTGTGCGAATTGTTTCCTCTTTGACTCCTATTACAGATGGATTACACCTCATCGAAGAAAAATTGGCGCACCTTGACTCACTTTTCTTAACAGACCATCGAATAGGGGACAAACCTCTGGGGTTACAAAGGGGACCCCTAGATTTAACTGAAAGTGCTTCTTGTAATCCTCGGATCATCACTCAGCAGCCAAGTGTGGGTCTGATTTTGCATTCTACTTCTGTCACTGGGTCTGCTGTGAGTGGTATTACTGTGAATAGCGAAAACATACAAAATGGGGGGTTCCACTGACTATGCCTGTAGGTTTAGAGCCTCGCTCCCTAGAGGGAGCGTGCACACTTAATCCACTGCATAATATTAAGGGTCCTGATGGCCGTTTGTCCCATCTCACCCCTTGTGTAGCGACCCCTTCTTAACCATGTATTAATCTACCCCCTGCATCAATCCCATATGTGGTTGTCCTGGTCAAAGTACCGGTGCTGGAACAGGGAGTTGTGGAGTCATATACTGAGTTAAAAAACAAATGTACGCATTAGTTGAATATGAGCAAGTCTTTACCACCACAGGTGTACAGTGAAATACTATTTGCCCGAAGAGTTAGCTGGGTGGGTCAAGACAGGAAATGTTTTTAGGGTGATTGCATTGTAATTCATTTCAGGGATAGGAGGGTGGTTGACCATATATGTAATTGGCACTTTGGGATGGGGGCCATTGGTATTCAGTCACTACCTCTAGCCTTCTTTTACCCTTACCAACAAACACACCAGCAACAAGTGAGAAGAGCCAGATCATTCGAAAGATGGTCCACCCCAACCCTGATGGTTAGCTTAAACTCTAGGCTTAACACCTTCAATAGCTCAATACCAGCCCCTCTCCCTGTTAGTAACAGGTTCAGTGTTTTAGACCAGTTGGATTGGCTCACCCAGGGATGTAACTCCAACCGGAGGGCCTGTTTATTAGGTCCATGGACTGACCATGAGACTTCCCACATTTGTGGTGGTATTGTAGATTTTCCTAAAGAGGAGCGGGGTGGGGAATCCCTCTGGGTGATTGTTGGGGAAGTGCAGGATGATAGTTTTATCATGTCTGGACAGGAGGGGGCTAGTACCCTTATTCTCAACCAGGGCTCTAGTGCTAGTCCTGAACATGTTA
The DNA here is from genome assembly GCF_964263255.1 of Lissotriton vulgaris. Taxonomy (NCBI): domain Eukaryota; kingdom Metazoa; phylum Chordata; class Amphibia; order Caudata; family Salamandridae; genus Lissotriton; species Lissotriton vulgaris. Next base: position 676,825,689 of record NC_141699.1, on the reverse strand, counting down.
ATGAGTTGCAGAGCCCACAGGGTGGCGAAGTTTGTGATCCACAACCAATGATGTGTATCGCCGCCCAAGACACAGTAAGGGCTGTAGGGAATGTAGAGGAAACAATCATGTTTGGCGTAGCTGGGCCTACTACTATGAATTGTAACATCTTAAGTTGGAATTTAGCAGGATTACGAGCGAAAAAGGCAGATCCTAGATGATTAGATCTGATTAAAACCTACGACATACTGGGTTTTCAAGAAACGTGGGACACAGATGGGGACTTCTGGGTTGATAGGTTTAAATCTTATTGTATGCCCACCCAGCATTCTCCCTCTGGCAGAGCCAAAGGTGGTCTCTTATTGTTGTTTTCTCTTGCCCTTATGGGAACACATAAGAGGTCATGGTGGGGACCCCGAATTGTTTAGCAATTGAATATGTGGTCCATAATTCATTTAAATTGCTGGTGGTCAATTTTTATAATTCACCAGATTGTTGTATGAAAAAAGATTTTTTTTTAAATTTGGTACAGTTTTTACAACATTATCGTGAGACTCAAATCACTTATCACCCGAATATTATCATGGGAGATTTTAATATTCACCTCTGTAACCAGAGCTGCCAGGAGGGTAAAGATCCCATTGGTTTAGCAAGGTATGCCCCGTTACACTTCGAGCGAACACGTTCTGGGGGCTGTCTGGAAGAGCTCCTGGCAGAAATAGACCTCCATGAACCAAGTGATACTGTATTATCAGAAAGGACCCCCACTTTTATAGCCAGAGGGTGTAACACTGTTATTGATTTTATGTTTATGTCTTTTTCCTTTTTATCGAAGGTTGTTTCTTATAACACTAGATGGTCTTACCACAGCGATCACAACCCAGTTATTCTTGAACTAGATAGAAGCTGTGGGTTGAAAAGGATTATAGGTACCCCGAGAGAGGAACTTAGTGTGCAACCCACAGATCAAGGTAGACGGTTCAAATGGGCAAAAGTCTTACCTGATTATTTTTTTCAAGAACTAGCCACAAAGGTAGAAAACAAGATGGCAATATGCCTGAATGGGTCGAATGAGGGTTCTGCAGTTTTGGGGGCCTTTGAAAGTATTTGCGCTCAGGTAGCTATGGATCTGACCTATTCTGTCAGACCAGGCCACTTTATGGGAGAGAGGTGGTTCGATAGTAATTGCTCCAGCGCACATCGTAATTTGATGAACACATTAAAAAAGTCTCCACAAGACAAAAACCGAATATCTACACTTAGAAAGGTGTATAAGTCAGCACTTTATACCAGGAAAACTGAAATAAAAAAAGAGGCTTGGAAAGCCTTAACCTCAGTGGAAGTTCTTAAAGACAGCAGTAGATTTTGGGCCATTGTGAACAAGCCATTCTTCTCAGGTGTAGATAACACTCCAATTGAATGCAACATTACAGAGGGAGAATGGCTTGCCCAATTTGAGGGCATTTATGAGACACCTGAATGTGTGGAACAGGAGATTGTACGTGTTACTAGAGGGGCTGCTACTGTCTTGACATTTTGTGAGGAGAATGTAATACTGGCTATCAGGAACATGACGAGTAATAAGGCTCCATGCCCTGATGGAGTTCCGGCGGACTTGTATAAGTTGTATCCCTCATTCTGGGCCAAAATGCTGACCAATGTTTTTAATGTTTGTGCCAGACAAGGTTTTCCTTCCTCGTGGGCTTCGTCTATTATTGTGCCCATTTTTTAAAAAGGCCAGATAGGGACCCTAAATGGTATAGACCCATCTCCCTGATCGATTCGGTTGTTAAAGTTTTAGAAAGAGTGATTTTGGGTAAACTAACGGATTGGCTAGAAGAAAACCAGGTTGTGTCTAACATCCAGTATGGTTTTAGAAGTGGTAAGGGGACCCAAGATCAGTGCCTCAATTTATCCTTACTAGCAGGGAAATATAGCTTAGCAAAAGAAGGGCTATTAAACCTGGCATTTATGGATCTATTGTCAGCTTTTGACCTGGTCAATAGGTCAAAATTGTGTCAAATCTTGATAGAGATGGGGCTAGAAACCAGCTTGGTCTCCTTTCTTGCAGATTTGCATCAGGATCTTACTGCCAGGATAAGGTTGACCTGGAAGGCAATTGTACTAGGCACTTTAAGTCAGGCCGGGGAGTAAGGCTAGACTGTATTTCAGCCCCATTGCTTTTAACTCTTTATATTAATAATTTAGGTAAAGTTTTAGATTTGGCTAGTATGGATGTTCCGCTAATAGGTCATAATCAGTGCCCAGTACTCCTGTATGCCGACGATGCTGTTTTACTAGCACGTACATTGGTCAGCTTACAGAAGGTTCTAGATGCATTTGGGCTTTTTATGAATTCATTGGACCTTAGGGTAAATACTGCTAAATCCCATGTAATGACCTTAGGTAGGAAAAAAAAGAGCAATCTTAGAACCTTTTTTTGCGAAGGCACAGATTTAATCAGGGTGCCCGCGTTTTTATATTTAGGGGTTTTGTTCGATGAAAGAGGGACTTGGGCCGCACAACATAAGGTCAAGATCAATGCGATGACTAGAGCAATTGCGGCAGTAAATGGCTTCGCACAGAGACTAGGGGCAAAACCGGTAGAGGCTATTTTAAATATATACAAATCCAAGTGTATAGCAATAGCTATGTATGGTTCACCCATTTTGGGCTATAGGCCGATAAAGGGGTTACAGAGAATGAAGAACAAGTTTCTCCGCAATCTTTTATCGGTTCCCCAATCTACTTCAACTTTTGCTGTACATCAAGAATTAGGGATGAGTTATATAATGGATAAATTAAAGCTAGCCCCAGTGATTTGATGGTTAAAAACGTGGCTTGATCCACAACTTGCCCTAAATCACAGAATCATAAGGGATTGTATCTCTTTGGATGGAGCTAATAAAATTACTTTGCTGCATAACATCAAGAATCGATTAGCCGATGTGGCCTGCCAAGATCTTTTTGACCATCCAGATAAGATTGTGCATGCTGATCAGGTGCGAGTCAGAACACAGCTCCTGAATGACCCTCACGGGTATGTAGCGTGCTTTACAAATGCATTGATTGATTGATTGATTGAATGTATGGTCAAGTGAGCGAGAAGAGTTGGAGTTAAGAAAACCGTCCGTTAGATCACATTACCTTTTAAAGACTGTACCTACTATGGAACCATATTTGGAAATTGTAAATAGGCCATTCCATCGTTTGCTTTTCACTAGGTTTAATCTTATACACTTCATTCTAGGTAATCCACAAGGGTGGTGTAAACAAAATGAGGTAGGGCCTTGCACCTGTGACAACTTTTCAGCTGAAGATACCATGCATTTAACCATGTTTTGTGAACATTATAATGATATCAGAAAGAAGTTTTTACTTCCTGTTCTAAAGAGAAAGGGATTTACCCAGGTTAAAACTGCTCTAATGTACCTCCAACTCTTAAATGAGCCTTGCAAAATTTTTGATATAGCAAGATTTTTTTGTAGCAGCTGTGAGACTCAGGAACCTACGTAATTGATTGTCTTTTATCAGATTGTTTTTACATATTTTTTTATGTTTTAAATCCTGTAGAATTTATATTTTTAAATTATAATATGAATTTTATGAAATGCTCTGGCCAAATATATTTTGTAAGGGTCTATATTTGTATGTTCTGTACTTTTATGGTTTTATTTAACCGAATAAAGTGATTTGACTGACTGACTGACTACTTGTATCAGTTCGTAATTTTTCATAAACAGAATGAAACAAGGACCAAAATCTTTTTTCCCGACTCTCCATAATTTGCTGTTGCAAACCTTCACGAAAAAAAACAACATTGACCAATACATTAGCATAGCAGTTGACGCCTGAACTATTTTCAAACTGATAACCAACAATCTCTTCAACAGTGTCCTTTTTCTTTTTGCTTGCAATCACAATATTATCTTGTTTTTTTCCCTTCTCTACATTTTCAGTACAGATATTCTCATACCTTCTTTTTCGACCAACCACATGCTTTTCAAATACAGGATATTGACCTAAATTAGGAGCATATGTTCTTCTTAACCTATTACACTCTTTGACACAGTTTGCATCTGCAGCAACCTTTATGTCATCAAAATCAATCAAAAACAAACCAGATAATGTTCTGACTCGCGACAAAGCAACATATGCCATACCCTCTTTAAACACAGTATTTCCAATGTTCACCAGAGCACTGTCAACACTTAAACCTTGAGATTTTTTGAATAGTCACTGCATATACCAGGGAAAGTGGAAACTGTTTTCTACGGACATATAAATCTTTAACAAGCAAAAAACGAACTGAACAACATCCAATTTGTTTAACTTCTTCAATCTGATCAAATTTCATTTTTAAGAATTCAATACCATCTTTATTTTGATAACTAAAAAATCTGCAACTTTGCCCATTGCTCCATTAACTAAACCTTTTTCTATGTCCAAAGTACACCTTAAAATATCTGTCAGTTTCTACATGCATATCGATTTTTTTTCTAAACCAGCAGTATTAGATATTGATTTTTCTAAAGCATCCAATTTTGTCTTCAATTTTTCTGTCAAAATAATAGTAATTCCTTCATGCTCTATTTTATCAATGGCTTCCATTTTTATTATTTCTCCATTTTCCAGTTTCAAAAGTTCTTCATTGAATATACAAGACTCACACAGTGTGGGCATTAAGCAGATTACTGAAGTGTTTTCTGCAATTTCCATGTATATTTTCTAAGGAACTACGTTTTCATTTGGAAACAAATTGGAAAGTAATCGAGTCTGCAAAGCTTGTTTGCCATGTTCAGTCAGTAGTCCAATTCTTATATCTTGGAGAATAGTTCCATAATCAATATCATTTGCTTGTCGCACATTTGTAATGAGTTCTTTGTATTCAAAATATGACCAAATGTTCACATTTCCAACACTACCCAGAGACTTTCTGGAGTCTTCATGCGCAAGTGTTTTAAATACAGGTTGTCCTTTTACAGGAGTCAGTTGCAGTAGATCTCCAAAAACTATGACGTGTTTTCCTCCAAATAACATGTCGTACTCTGTTTTAAGAATTTGCTGCATTCTTAAATGCACAGAGGCAAGCATTAAGTTTGATACCATGCTTACCTCATCAATAATGGGAAGTTTCATATTCTTCAAGACTCATGAAAATTCACAACAAGCTTCTCCAGATAGCTTGTGGTATTCCAATTTGTTTTCATGCTCTACTGGTAGCATTAGTAAACGATGTAAAGTAATTTCTTTAATGTTGTGGCTGCCAACCCAGTTGGAGCAGTGACATCACAAGACAAATGCAACTCAGTTGTTTTCTGTAGATAACTTGTAATTACTTTAATTAAAAAACGTTTTCCTGTTCCAGCTTCTCCACTCACGTACATTCAGATAGGTTGAAATGACGTGCATGAGCACTCTTCTTTTTATGAAGTAATCCATGGTCAATCTGTTGTCTCACTTGCTCATATATTTCTGTTTCTGTTCAACATTTAGTGTTTCTTCCAAGTTTGCTAAGTTTGTTACATCTTCTTGAGCTTGTTGCATTGCTGTTTCCACCTCATTCATGGCAATCGCTGCTTCATTTTCAACAATTGGTTGTCCTAGTGGATCTTGACTCAGTGCAGCAGAACTTTGACCGTCTTGAGAACTGTGTCTAGCAATCTCAGCTACAATTGCAGCTTCTTGACCAATTTCATCGTTCAACATTTTCACATAATTTGCAAAAGCACTGCATTGTATGCTATCTTTATGAACATTAAAGGAATCTTCATAGCTCTGGAAATCTCCAAGTAATTCCAGTTCTGATAACCGTGGTTTGAATAGTTGTAAAAGGGCTAAATAGTAAAATTCCCTTTTATCAGCAGTGTCCCAACTCTTTCTGTGATTAATCAAATTTCCTTTTGTTTGTTTCACCAAACATCCTTCGGAACCAATGACTCCATATTTTCCATCATTGATGTTCTCTGTAGTAGTCTGTTTAAAAGTGTAGTTTTGCAGCACTTCATAGAGACACATGTTCTCAAGATGATGACTTCTGTTTGGGTAATATGTGTCCAACATATTCGTTTTCAAAATATCTGTACTTTCTGAAACTTTTTCTGCTAAATATTCAATTTCTTGTGCAGCTTTGAGTACTCAATTTCGCATTGCTGCAAGTCCTAGACTCACCCAAATGATTCTTCTAGATTTAGAGTATAGACTTGCAGATGACAACCAATCTGAGCATTCATATACTCCTATCTCTCGATGGGATTACATCTTCGAACTAAAACTGTATATTTCTTACTTAGAGTCTTCTCGTGAGAAATCTCTTCCCACATTTCTTTCAATTCCGTCTTTTCTGATTTTGTAATATAGGACGTTACATATCGAGCAACAGCTATGGAATTGTCCGTAACAAACTGAATATCCATGTTAGCATTCCACATGGACAAAATAACTGGGTTGTCGTCATTTATGTATTTTGACTATTCATTTCTTCTTAAGTTGTAGGTATTTTTTGGAGACTTTCTGGTGATGGCATGTCCCAAAGATGACATAAAACTGTTCACTCCTCCTTTGGATATTACAGGTCGTGGAAATGCAAAACGACATTTCATATTGAACTTGTCCTTAGATTTGTACTTTCTTGGACAGTATTTTCCACATCAGTGGCTTTGGAATCATAAGACTTGTGCTCTTAAGATGTTTTCTTCTGTGCTTTTGGGTACAGCACATGTTGCATATTGTTCAAAAAAACTCAAAACAGTATCATCCGCATCTGTTCCAAATTTGGGAGCGTCCTTAATCCATAACAGCATATATGTATATGAGGCGCATCTCTTGCTTGATACTCCTTTCTCCAAAAGTAATCCACAACTTCTCCAAGAGGAGGATTTTTTTTATTGCATTAACAGGATCCAAAGAGCACAATTCTCCAGGTGTCTTGTATTCAATATTTTTTATATTGGAATTTGCCTTTCGAAGAAATTCTAGCAAATCATCCCAAGCGTACTCAGCACAGCTTAGGGTAAGGAACCATGTTGGAGTTCCTAAGTTCCGTAGCATATATTTCAGTTCTCCATGATGACTGTACCAATATTCATTAGTCCCACGCTGACATGCCATCAGATTAATGAGTTGAGATTCTAGATGATCATCTCTCTGGTGCACTTTATCCATAAAATCTTTTGCAGATATATTTTGCAGATGTATTCCAGTTTTTAAAATGTGATTGACTGCATATGAAAGTCCAGACAAGTCACTTTCAAACAAAAGAAGAAATATATAAGGTATACTTATTTATTTATTTAAAGAGTTTTATATAGCGCTGGCTAGACCCGGAGGTATCAGAGTGCTTTACATGGGAATCAACAATATAACAGAAAATCAACAATGTAACAGAAAAAGTTCAACAATTACACAATAAATCCCCAAAATAGGCAATACAATTGGGAGAGGAGAGAAAGGAGAGAGAAAAGTAGTGGAGGGGGCAGGGGAGGTGAGAAAAGGAGGATAAGGGAAGAGACAAATCAGAGAGATGAAAAGAAGTCTGTCTAAAGACCGACTGGGTAGGTGATGACCAAGGAGGTAATCCACGGTCCATCTCCCCTATAGCTAAACCAGGTAGCTCCATCGGGCATCAGACAAAAAAGTTCAGTCTCAATACATTGAGAGAGGGGAGAAGGAGAGACATAAATAGAGGGAGGATGCAGGAGGAGACGACAGGAGGGATGAAAAGAAGTGCAACAATGTGGTTTAACAGTATAACAGAAAAAGATCAACAATTACACAATACATCAAACAATCAGCAATACATTAGGAGAGGAGAGAAAGCAGAGAGAAAAGAAGTGGGGGGTAGGGGAGGTGAGAAAGTGAGGATAAGGGAAGAGACAACCGTAGAGACGAGAGGAAGTCTGTCTAAAGACCGACTGGGTAGGTGACGACCAAGGAGGGAATCCACGGTCCATCACCCCTATAGCTAAACCAGGTAGCTCCATCAGGCATCAGACAAAGTAGTTCGGTCTCAAGTGTTGAGGGAAGAGGTTCACAGAAAAACAGGATGAGAGGGAGATACAGCAGAAAGACGAAGGAAAGTCTGCCCAAAGACCGACTAGGTAGGTGACGGTCGTGGGGGAAGTCCCAAAACCCATCTCCTCTATAGCTATCAGGTAGCTTCACCGGGCTTTGGCCAAATAGCTAGGTCTTAATGGGAAACATTTAAATAACATGGAGGGCAAAATAAATGGAGCGTAGAGGGGAGGGAACAGAAAAGGTGAGAAAGGGAGGATAGGGGAAGAGACAACAAGGAGAGACGAAATGAAATCTGGCCAAAGGCCGACTGGGTAGGTGACGACCAAGGAGGGAATCCACGGCCCATTTCCCCTATAGCTAAACCAGGTAGCTCCATCGGGCATCAGACAAAATAGTTAAGTCTCAGTACATTGAGAGAGGAGAGAAGGAGAGATAAAAATAGAGGGAGGAAGCGGGAAGAGATGACAGGAGAGACGAAAGGAAGTCTGGCTAAAGACCGACTGGGTAGGTGACGTCCAAGGAGGGAATCCCCGACCTGTCTCCCCTATAGCTTAACCAGGTAGCTCCATCGGGCATCAGACATAATAGCTAGGTCTCAAATGACGCGGGAAATTAACAGGTAAACAGGGTGGGGAGTAGGGCAAGGACAGGTGAGGGGAAAGGTTAGTAGCAGGAAAGAGGAGAGGAGGTGAGAGGGGAGGGGTAGGTAGTTCGGTAAAAGTACCCATGGATCTGCTGCGAGGCATTCAAAAAGTAGGTCCATTTCTTCACATGTGCCATCTTGAGGTTAAACGCCGGGTGAGATTTACGCCAGAAGTCTTGTGTTGCTATCACCAGTAGGAACGGCGGCCACAGCGTCAGACGCTCTCGACCATTCGATGTCCGGGGACAAGAAAAATCTAAATAATGTCTGGGGACAAGTAAAATTTTTGCTAATAATTCTGATTAGTGCTAATTTAGAGTTGTGGGAATATGGAGTTTTTCTTGTTAACAAGCTTGTTCCCAAAGTTTCCAGGTTTCTGTTTCCGAATTTGAAGGGTTGCTAATGATTAATGTGCCATTCGAAGATGTCTGCCCGTTTTGCAGGGTGTTTTTGCATTAGTATATGTCCCAGCAGGAGGTAAACCCTGAGGTGGTGTATTGTGTAGCTCAGGAACCGGCCGTGAAATAGCCTCCTTGATTACTTCGGCTGAGCAAGGGTGCAGAGGTAGGGGAGAGCCACCCCCACCTTATCGTGTGTATGTGCTAGCTGCTATCCTATCATCAGACATTGCGTGGGGCTCATGTGTTACTCTTAGAGCCCTCAGGTACCAAATCCAGGCTTCTCGTTGTGCTGACTTTGCTACCGGGTGGGAGAAAGGTCTCCCCCTCACCCATGACCCTGGGAGTGCTAGAGTCACAACGTAGCAGTTCAAAGTGGGAGACAAGGCTGAGACAAATGAAAGGTGTGGCTTCCAGGCCGGGCCTGATCATGCAGATGTCACCAGAGTAAAGGTTATCAAAGCACCCAGTGCAAGAGAGGAGTGGTGCCCGCGCTGCATTGTCCTGGGGAGCAGTTTGTTGGTTCATGCGCGGCAGCACCTAGCAGTCTGGTCCCACAATAAACAGTCGCCTGATCCACCACGTTCTTAATAGCGCCAGTTCTGCCGTGTAGTAGAGTGAGCTACGTGGTTGTGCGATCGCGGCCAACAAGACATCCAGGGTGGGAGACAGGGCACAACGTTTGTCTCAGACCCTCGCTCCCCACCGGCTCGTGTAGTGTCTTCTGCATATAATCCTGTTGTCCGATATTTAGATGCAGGAATCTGCACAGGACGTTCATCATATCGTCCTCCTTTTCCAGTTGGAAACAACTGCGGAAAACAACGAGCTTCCAAGCTCTCTTCCCATACACTCATGGGACTTTCCTTTGCTTTTTTCATTTGGAACAACTCAATAGTGTTCTCCATCACCTCTTTTGAATGAAGTGGATGCACACTGTAATATTCATAGATTTCTTCACATCTTAACATATCCACATTTTCAATTTGTCCACTTGACGTTTCAGTATCTTCTGCTAAAACTATTTCTTCTTCTGCCATATAAACCTTCTTATAGTATGAATTGTTTTTTATCAAATACAATGTTGCCTTTTGCACTTTCCTAACATCCACTAACTCCTGCCAGATTTTCTTATTCGTAGTCGGCACGCCATTAACAAGAATAACTAGTGGTTCACTTTCGACACCAATAGTTTCAATATTTTTTTCAAAATCTAACGGTAAATACACAACTCTTGCTTTTAATCCTCTTTGTAAATCTGAAGGAGTCAATTTACCTGTTTTAGGCTCCATACGCACAATAGCCTGAAACGGAAGCACACATTGAATGTGAATAGACTCATAGGTGTTTAAATCTATCAATTCTGGAGGAGTAGCAACAAACTCTAAAATATTATACACAGCTCTAGCGGGCCTTTAATTCTCATCCAATTTGTTATAACAATATTTACAAATACACTGATCAGAATCCAAATCAAAACAAGTCTCTACCAACAAATAGGTTGCAAATTCCTTCCACTTATCATTATTTTCTTTTTCACTTTTTAAATACAGATCAACACTTCTAGTTTGATTTTTATGGTGAGTTTGCCGACAACAAATACAGGAAAAAATGTGGCCTTTCACCTGATATCACCTTAAACTTTCTAATATCCTTTTCAACATTTTTGTACAACTATGTTCAACATTCTCTACAACATTTTCTTCTATCAATGTCAGAGTTTCTTCACTCTATTCTTCAGAACCAAAGTAACAAAACTCAGACATTACAACCTTTTTCACATCTGATCCTGACCCACGCAAAAGAGCATTTTTCAACTCATTTAACTTTAGTGCTGGACTTTTTGCATAATACAATCTTCTCACTAACGTCCGCATTTGAGTATGATGTACCGCCAACATTCTGAAATGGTCAAAAACACTTTGACATACTTTACTAGAAAGACAAGCCAGAGAATGACCTTGCAAACCAGTATGGTTTCTCACTCTGCAAGGGTCTAGTCCTTGCAACACCTTAATCTTTTGATTAACGCTTTTTTTACAATATGCTTGTAAGAAATTATGTAATTTATCAATAGATTCTTGTCGTACACTACAAATATTACTACAATCCCAAGTGTACACTGGGGCTTTAGGACATCTGCCTAGAACTTCATCAGCTATCACTTCTTCTGCATTTCTAGGAACCATTTGCTTTTTGTCACTTGGACAACCATTTCTAACCTCATAAGCTCAACCACTGGTGTCAACTGCATGCAACAAATCCTTGGTCTATAAATTACTCTCTTCATTAAAAAAAGGCTCAGAACTTGAACTGTGTTTCCATTGCCCTAAGTTAATATCACAAAAATTACATTTGTTAATTACTCTTCTCCTCTTACTTTTGGCCTTAATTAAATGGATTGGTTTATCTAGTGATAGAATTCTCTTTAATACTAAAATGAACAGTTTCCTCTTTACTTCAAAAGCCTTTTCAACAATAGATTTGATGTGCTTCTTCTTTTTATAAAATACTGTTCTCTTTCTATATTTCACCAAATTAGGGACTACTCTCTTGTAAAAGAGAAAATTTTTTTTTTGCGGATTTCTTTATATTGATTTTCTCTTCTTTTACTATAAGTTGTATCCTTTGTATGTACATTGCCTTTTTTACCTTTCCTATTCTTTGCACTTTTTTTGTGCTTGAAACATTTTCAGTGCTTTGCACATTTCCAGTTTTTTTTTCTGAATCAAGTAATATTTTTAATAAAGTCCTTTGTGCTCTTACAAGAAATGTTTCTCTTTTTAGCCACATTATGTTGGTCTTCCAATACTTGTGGTTGAGTTTTTTTCAATTAAATATCCTTTTTCTGACCTTTTCTTCTTCTTTCTTTCTCCGGCATGATAACTTTATTTTAATGATGATAAACAGTATCTGTAAAAAATAATTTTAAATAAGTATTTATTAATAACTTTATAAATTACTAGCAACCCGTCCCGACGTTGTCCGGGAATGAATTGCTGCCGGCCAGTAGTATATTGTTTTGTAGGACTTCGTTTTGATAGCATTTCTTATCTGTGACAGGCCTGTGAAACACTCCTATTCACAGTGCACTGCTGATGCACTTAAGAGTGCGCGTTCAGTAGTGTGTGAACTCAAGTTTCCCTACTTTATTTTTCCTTGCAATATTATATAGCGCGAACTCGACAACATGGCATGAGCACAATTTACATTACAGAAGAACACATTCATTTGTGGTAGGCACAGGGAGACAAAGCGATTTGCCTGGAATCACAAGATGTTGAGCTGATGCCGAGATTCGAACGTAGCTCCCCAGCTCTAAAGTTCGCAATTCTAGAACTTGTGGTGGGAGGTGTGTCTAAAAGTGTATGTCGGTGCTGGCCATCAATGAGAGAGACCTGTGTATTTTTCAAATGGGTGGTGAAAAAATATGAGTATGTTGCTGGGGATGTGGGCCGCCGTGCCACCAATGTACTTACCGGGGGAGGGTAAACACCCATTATTCCGCAACTTTCTTTCCGCATACCATCACTCTGCATACTTTCATTATGAAAGTACCATGACTCCGCAATGCCATTATAACGCATGGCATTATATTTTATATGCTTTTACCACGCATACATTTACAACAAAATTCGTTGTAAATGCATGAATGGTAAAAGCATGTTTTTTTTAAAATGTTTGGAAAAGGTAAGTATGGGTATAGGGGTATATGTTTTGGGGTACTGAGGTATATGTTTTGGGATGTTTGAGTATTTTAAGGGTTCAGATATAGTTTTGGTTTATGGGGTACAGGGGTAGTTTTAGGGTTTAGGGATAGGTATGGGTTTTGGGGTACAGGAGTATTTTTAGGGTTCAGGGCTAGGTTTTGGTTTTGGGCTATAGGGGTATTTTTAGGGTTCAGGGCTAGGTTTGGGTTTTGGGGTACAGGGGTATTTTTAGGGTTCAGGGGTAGGTTTGGATTTTGAGGTACAGGGGTATTAATAGGGTTCAGGGCTAGGTTCAGGTTTTGGGGTACAGGGGTATTTTTAGGGTTTAGGGATAGGTTTGGGTTTTGGGGTACAGGGTATATTTATAGGGTTAAGATGGGTTACTGTTCAAGGGTGTTGGGGTAGTTTAAGGAGTAAGGGTGGGTTATGATTATGGGGTGCAGGGATATTTAAAGGGAGCAGGGTGGGATTAGCACACGATATGAAACATGGCATGAAGGGCTGAATGTACCACACGCCCCCAGCGTTTGTCACGCCCCCAGCACACGCCCACAGCACAACCTAGACAGGCCCACAAGGGACTACTTTTCTGGCACAGTTCTTTTACCTTTTAAATGTATATGGTGGGCGTCTGCATAGCCTATGTCCTTCTGCTGCAACTGCCCTTTCCAACGCTGTATTGGGTGTTGTGATTGGTGCTGTGGTTCCTGAGATTACCCGCCTCAAAGGTTTGGGCTCTCTCTTTATTATATTAGTATGGATAATTTTTTATTACTATACAAACACATTCCATATACATTCTGACTAAGAAGTTGTAGGCCTGAAGCACAACTAAGAAGGTGGTAAGAGCAGTACATACATAGTGCATAGCAGTTTGAAGCACTCCATAACACTAAAACCGTAACCACATGTACATGCATATTAACTAAATGATCACAATACTGTAAGAAGAGACACTGAGTGAAATCATAATTGGTTCCCTTTTACTTTAGTAAATAGATTGCTACATGGTAAATAAACAGTCACTATGGTTTTGCAACAGTACAGATTGCAGTAGTGTTTGAGTAGTGTACGGTGTCATGCTGGTGTACATTTAAGTTTTAGGGTACTGCAATGGTGTTTGGGTAGTGTAGGGAGTCGTGCTGGGTTGTGTTTTAGGGTTTAGGGTAGTACAGTAGTGTTTATGTAGAGTAGGGGGTTGTACTAGGGGTAGATTTAGACTTTGAGAGAGTGCACTGGTGTTTGTATAGTGTAGAGGGTTGTGCTGAGGTAGTGTTTTAGAGTCGTGCAGTAGTGTTTGGGTAGTGTAATGTGTCATGCTGGGGTAGATTTAAGGTTTAGGGTAGTGCACTGGTGTTTGGGTAGTTTAGTGTGTCGAGCTAGTATAGTGTTTTAGAGTTTAGGATAGTGCAGTGTTGAATGGGTAGTGTAGAGGGTCGTGCTGGGGGTAGATTTAGAGTTCAGGGTAGTGCAGTGTTGTTTGTGTAGTGTAGGAGGTCGTGCTGGAGTAGATTGAAGGTTTAGAGTACTGCAATGGTGTTTGGGTAGTGTAGGGGGTTGTGCTGGGGTAGTGTTTTAGGTTTAAGGGTAGTGCAGTGGTGAATGGGTAGTGTAGGGGTCGTGCTGGGGTAAATTTAGGGTTTAGGGTTATACAGTGGTGTTTATGTAGTGTAGGGGGATCATGCTGAATTACAGTGGTGTTTTTGGTACTGTAAGGGGTCATGCTGGGGCAGGTTTAAGGTTTAGGGTAGTGCAATGGTATTTGGGTAGTGTAGGGGGTCATGCTAGGGTAGTGTTTTAGGGTTTAGAGTACTGCAGTGGTGTTTGTATAGTGTAGGGGGTCGTGCTGTAAAAGTGTTTTATGGTAGTACAGTAGTGTTTGAGTAGTGTAGGGTGTCATGCTGGGGTATATTTAAGGTTTAGGGTACTGCAATCATGTTTGGGTAGTGTAGGGGTGGTGCTGGGGTAGTGTTTTAGGGTTTAGGGTAGTACAGTGGTGAATGGATAGTGTAGGGGTCATGCTGGGAGTAGATTTAGAGTATAGGATAGTGCAGTGGATTTTGTGTTGTGTAGGAGGTTGTGCTGGAGTACATTTCAAAGTTTAGAGTACTGCAATGGTGTTTGGGTAGTGTAGGGGGTTGTGCTGAGGTAGTATTTTAAGGCTTAGGGTAGTGCAGTAGTGAATGGGTACTGTAGGGGGTCGTGATGAGGGTAGATGTAGGGTTTAGAGTTGTGCAGTGGTGTTTATTTAGTGTAGGGGATCATGCTGAATTACTCTTTTAGGGTAGTACAGTGGTCTTTGGGTAGTGTAAGGGGTCATGCTGGGTAAATTTAAGGTGTAGGGTATTGCAATAGTATTTGGGTAGTACAGGGGGTCGTGCTGGGGGTCGTGCTGGGGTAGTGCTTTAGGGTTTAGGGTAGTGCAGTGGTGTGTGTGTAGTGTAGGGATAGTGCTGTGATAGTGTTTTAGCGCAGTGAAGTAGTTTTTGAGTAGTGTACGGTGTCATGCTGGGGTAGATTTAAGGTTTAGGGTACTGCAATGGTGTTTGGGTACTGTAGGGGTCGAGCTGAGGTAGTGTTATAGGATTTAGGGTAGTGCAGTTGTGAATGGATAGTGTAGGGGACGTGCTGGGAGTAGATATAGAGTTTAGGATAGTGCAGTGGAGTTTGTGTAGTGTAGGAGGTCGTGCTGGAGTAGATGTAAGGTTTACAGTACTGCAATGGTGTTTGGGTAGTGTAGGGGGTCCTGCTGAGGTAGAGTTTTAGGGATTAGGGTACTGCAGTGGTGAATGGGTAGTGTAGGGAGTCGTGCTGGGGGTACATTTAGGGTTTAGGGTAGTGCAATGGTGTTTGTGTAGTGTAGGGGATCGTGCTCTGATAGTGTTTTAGGGTAGTGCAGTAGTGTTTGAGTGGTGTAGGATGTCATGCTGGGGTAGATTTAAGGTTTAGGCTAGTGCAATGGTGTTTGAGTAGTGTAGGGGGTCATGCTCAGAAACTGTTTAAGGGTTTAGGGTAGTGCAGTGGTGTTTATGTGGTGTAGGGGGTCGTACTGGGTGTAGATTAAGAGTTTAGGGTAGTCCGCTGGTGTTTGTGTAGTATAGGGGGTCATACTGAGGTACTCTTTTAGGGTAGTACAGTGGTGTTTGGGTAGTGCAAGGGGTCGTGCTAGGGTAGGTTTAAGGTTTACGGTAGTGCAATAGTATTTGGGTAGTGTAGGGGGTCTTGCTGGGGTACAGTTTTAGGGTTTAGGGTAGTGCAGTAGTATTTGGGTAGTGTAAGGGGTCATACTGGAGGTAGGGTCACTGTAAGAGTACATGTACTTATATGTCTGCAAACACATCAACCAACCAAATCATTCTCTCTCAATGTTCCCAAATGGACATTGACTCACACTGTGATTCTAGACAAATATCAACATTTCTTATAAATGAAATATATAGATACTGACTGGGGACATGTAGGCCTCAAACACAAATGTGTAGGTGATTACACTACTACTTGCATAGTGCATAGGAGTTTCAAGCACTGCATGCCCTAAAGCCTGGCTCACTGCAAGAGTACATGCACTTATATGTCTGCAAAAACACCAACTTACCAAATCATGCTCTATCAATTTTCCCAAATGGATACTGACTCACAGTGTGATTCTAGACAAATAACAGTATTTCTTATAAATGGATTATATAGATACTGACTGGGAAAATGTAGGCCTGAAACACAAGTGTGAAGATGGTTAGACTACTACTTGCATAGTGCATAGGAATTTCAAGCACTGCGTGCCCTAAAGCCTGGCTCACTGCTACAGTACATGTATTTATATATCCGCAAGCACTTCAACCAACCAAACCATTCTCTCTCAATTTTCCCAAATAGACACTGACTCACAGTGTGATTCTAGACAAATAACAGTATTTCTTATAAATGGAGTAGTAGGGTAATGCAGTGGTGTTTGGGTAGTGTAAGGGGTCGTGCTAGAGTAGGTTTAAAGCTTAGGGTAGTGCAATGGTGTTTGGGTAGTGTAGGAGGTCGTGCTGGGATAGTGTTCTAGGGTAGTACAGTTATGTTTGGGTAGTGTAAGAAGTCGCGCTGAGGTAGATTTAAGGTTTAGGGTAGTGCAATGGTGTTTGGTTAGTGTAGGTGTTCGTGCTAGGGTAGTGCAGTGGTGTTTATGTATTGTAGGGGGTCATGCTAGGGATAGCGTTTTAGAGTTTAAGGTAGTGCAGTGGTGTTTGTGTAGTGTAGGGGGTCATGCTAGGTTAGTGTTCTGGGGTAGTGCAGTTGTGTTTTGGTAATGTAGGAGGTCGTGCTGGAGTAGATTTAAGGTTTAGGGTAGTGCAATGGTGTTTGAGTAGTGTAGAGGGTTGTGCTGGGGTAGTGTTTTATGGTTTAAGGGTAGTACATTGATGAATGGGTAGTGTAGGTGGTCGTGCTGGGGGTAGTGTCACTGCAAGAGTACATGTACTTATATATCTGCAAACACATCAACCAACCAAATCCTTCTCTCTCAATTTTCCCAAAAGAACACTGACTCACAGTGTGATTCTAGACAAATAACAGTATGTCTTATATATGGAGTGTACAGATACTGACTGGGGAAATGTAGGCCTGAAACACAACTGTGAAGGTGGTTAGACTACTACATGCATAGTACATAGGAGTTTCAAGCACTGCGTGTCCTAAAGCCTGTCTCACTGCAACAGTACATGTACTTATTTGTCTGCAAACACATCAAGCATACATTCCACATATTTCATAACTGCATTTTGCTATTAAAGCTAAACTCATTTTGGAAACACATAACCAATATTTATTTTCTAATTCTACCAAAATATGAGAACACAATAAGTTTTTATTCAATTACATGTCAGGAAATACATGAAGTACCAAAATGCTTCTCTCAGAGTGATTCTGCACACAGACTCACTGTGTGATTCCAGACAAGCAACTCTATCCCTTGCATTTTACCAAAACACATTTACTAGTCTACAAGACTTTAGGTGACTGTACACATTGCACAACATTTTCTACTACACATTAGTATAGAGTGCTTCTATAAGAACGATTTGTAAATGCACACAAGACTCACTGTGTGATTCTAGACAAATAACACTATCCCTTGCATTTTACCAAAACACAATTCATAGTCTAGAAGGAGTACTGCATTTTAGTGTGGAAATTTAACTCATTTTGCAAATACATAAAAAATGACTGCAGATACATGACATACACAAATGGTTATCTCAGAATGGTTTCTAAATGCACACACACTCACAATAAGATTCTAGAGAAAAAAAGAACTCCCTGCACTTTAGCAGGAGAAAGACATTAGTCTTATTAAAATCAAAATGCACCACATACATCCCCTCACAAATTAATAACTCACCTTTCAAATTGTTTTATACAATAATAAGTGTCAGTCGCACACCAGAATTTCTTATACAGAATCTCTGTTCTGCACACCTCTCACCAGAACAAAAGAATGGCAAAGTTTCCCTCCCATTTTGAACACATATACACCTGAACATCAAATCACATTGCTTCCCACATTAATTCAAAAGCAAACACACATTGCTATAGGTTACACATTTCAACCCTTTCCAATTGACATATATTTGAACACTACCCCCAATCTGCCTTCTGCCTGTTACCATAGAAACAGTTTATGGAACACTTAACTGAGCACTCAGGTCAAAAGTTCATCATACAATGTTGCTAATTAAAACAGCAAGTGTGCTTGACTTTTCAACATATCAGCTTATCCTATGTAATGTTCCTTTTAATCAGATATTGTTAACATATATGAAACATGCTTTTAAAAAACAGAAACATGCACCCTACTTCTCAGTGTAGAATGTTGTCAAACAACCAATGATTTCTTTTCATTTTTCAAAACTGCATCTTATCCACTATTTTAGAAAAATGTTAGTTTTCAAACTGCCATTTCATTTACAGATACCATCTGAGTGCATCCAGACCTCCCTTCAAGATGCTTAGAACATGGATTGTGGGACACAGCTATGTTTTCTGGAGCCAAAGGTATGCAGAAAACAAAGGAATTCACAAAGACCTAGGTTTACCATATGTAGACATTAAATTGATTGGACAGAGAGGGTTAAAGTGGCACCAATTGATGCCATTGGTTAAATCCTTTTTGCATCTCCAACACCCTGACCTCATAATTGTGCACTGTGGTGGCAATGACCTAGGCACTTTGACTGGGGTAGGTCTGGAAATGCTTATGAAGGACACCTTTGGAGAATTGATGTTACTTTTCCCCAAAACTGCCTTTGTCTATTCTAACATATGCCAAAAGCAGAAATGGAACTGGTCCAATCAGTTTTGTCCACAGATTGAGAAAGCTAGGAAACACGTGAATAAATCTGTTTCTGCTTTTCTCCGAGACTATAGAATGGGTCAATTTACCACAGCAATCTGCGTTTCAATATGGATGGCATCTATAGGAGAGATGGTGTACATTTTACAGATGAGGGTAACAGAGTCTTCTTCTTGAACTTTACACTCTGCATAGGTACTTTCTTGTAGGCACCAACATCTCTCAATACACACAATGGCTCTTTTGAGAGCCACCTAAGAACTAAACACATAAACTTGAAGTATATGTGAAATATTGTTTTTTTTGCTTGGAGTCTCACACACAATGCATTAGAGTTGAAAACACAATGCGTAGAAGTCGTGCACCAAACACTCCCGCCCTCTCATAGCCCCTCCCAACAATTTATTTTGTAGCCTCGGGGGGTGGTGGTCCCCCGGGATGGTCCCCTTTATATTTATTAATGTTGCCCCCGGGATTTTCCCCCCCTGGGGGCTAATTATAGAAGAAGCTCTGTTTTATTTAATTTCATTTTTTACGGCAGAGTCCACGCACCCTACATGCACCTGCCGGGTCTTAAAAAAAAAAGTAAAATTGTGGGCCCTGGGGGCCCTTCTGGGACCCCCTAAGCAGGTCTAGAAAATAACATTATTTCTACCCTGCCCATTTCTACATTTTCCACATATATTCCAATGACTTCCTCAGCCTCGCTTCTACCGAGGCACAAGATGGATGCGAATAGTTCCTGGTTCGAATGTTGACAACCACTTGACAGCCAATTAGCATTCAGCGCGTGATCGGAAGGGTGCGCTTATGGTACGATGACAATGCACGCAGAATTTGCGGATCCACCAAGCCCATAGATATATGAATGATTTTAACTGTAACTTCCTTAGGAGCTACTGAACTGATTGACACCATGTAAGCAAAAGGCACAAGTCTGAACTGAGGGCAACCTTTTTGCCAAATTTGGTTTCATTCCGTTCAGCAGTTCAGGCTGTAGCTGTGGCTAAAGGTCCTATGGGAATATTGCAGGGGGAAAACAGGTTTTGGACCCCCCTTTTTCTCGGCCCCCACTTGACGAATCACTGTGATACTTTCAGGATAGGAGCGGACCAGAGCAGGCCAAAAGTTTGGAAAATTTCGCAAAAATTCATCAATTGGAGCTAAAGTTATTGGGAATAGAATGTTGCGGATTTCCTAGGGATAATAGAATAGAATAGAATAGAATAGAATAGAAGAGAATTTCTATAGGGCCTAACTACCCGGACGCCTCGTAGCACTTATGGAAAAGAAAAACAGAATTGTGTCAATCCGCGGAGCTAGGGAAGCATTCCAAACAGGTTTGTTTTTAAGAGCTTGCAAAAGGTCCTAACTATAACTACATACTGGCGACCGCCAGTATGTAATATATACATATATACATACATAGGTTTCAGGCAGGTTATAGTTAGGAATTAGCATTTAAAAAACCTTAGAAATTCACTGAAAAAAACCCTGGTTTTAGGAATGTTATAGTTAGCTGGACATTTCACTCATACAAAACCATTGAAATTCCTCCGTTATTGTTAGTTGTACTAACTGTAACTCATGCACCCGCAATCCACTGGTGATGATGTCATATATTACATCATTCATGACATGGTCAGCGACATCACTGATGACATCACTGATAACATCTCAAATGACATCACTGATGACATCATCCACGTGACACCATACACTACTATAATCTCTCATCACTCAGTGTAAAATATAGAGCACCATATGTGAAACCCCACTCATTCTTAGATCTACACAAACATGTAATCAATTATCTATAGATTCACTCATACATGCTGTCAATGATCAATAGAACACTATGAAATATACTTATACACCTATATTGACATTACACACCAGCACACCTCCTGTTTACTTATGCAGTCATCCTGCTCACTTATGCAAACAATGGATCATACTTATATTTACTGAGCTACACACTTATACAAACACCACTTCATTTATTCATATAGATAGTAACTCATACTTAGTGTGTTATAAAATCACTATTACAAGTATGCAGTTATCCATACAGTCACTGATGCAATCACGGAGTCTTGCGTATACTTATTTATATACAACAAATGTCACATACTCTGCCTTTTATTAATCAGTTTTTTTCAGTGAATTTCTAAGGGTTTTTAAATGCTAATTCCTAAATATACCCTGCCTGAAACCTATGGTTTTTTCAGTGAATTTCAAAGGTTTTTTAAATGATAATTCCTAACTATAACCTGCTTGAAACCTATGTTTTTTCCAGTGAATTTCAAAGGTTTTTTAAATGACAATTTCTATTTATTATGTCAATCACTTCCCCATATTTTCAACCAGAAACCAAATCTGCAATGCTACGTAGAAAATCAGGCAAGAGTTCCACATACCACTAACATCAACATTTAACTACTGTAAGAACGTCGAACATGTACTACGTGAATTACATCAAACTCACACCCATGTTTAAAGAGCAATATGTGTTAGAGCTTGTAATTATACACTACCAACACCCAACAAAATCACAATACTCAGCACCACTACCACTACAACCACCCCCACGGACCTTTCCTTCCCCTCAAAGGCAGCGCAAAACAAGACAACGAACCTTTCCAAAATAATATATCCCCTCAACAGCACACTAGCTCAATGTTCAGAGATGTGGCAACAAAGTATGTATAAGGGAAAGAACTTGCACATCAACAATATTTTACACAACGCCAAGACTATCGGTGAAATGCTATACACAATTCACTATACAAACCCAAAACTTTTCCGTGTGTAGATATACCATTGATACGTGTAGGGTACTGCATAGTGGGCGCAACCATTTTATCTCAGACACTGGAGAATATTACGGTCATGTACCTGTGTTCACCCCCCTCCTTTGAAACAGAGGTGGAGTAGGCTAGTCCAAAATAAACATATTCAACGTACGACTATAAATAATTAGGCTACGCCTTGAGCGTGGTTCACTTCTGCAAAGAGAAGAGACTGTGGCGCAGTGAAGGTCCCCACCCTGCCACGTGGCTGCCGCCATGACCGTGTGCTTCCTTGATACAGGCCGATTGCGAACTCAGCGCCACAGCACCGCAGACTTATGTCTGTATCAACTAGTGGTTTCCATTGACAACTGCGGACAGCAGGGTTCACAACTTGAATTCAACTTTGGATCTAAATTCGTCTTTAGTATATGTGCTGAGAACTGCCTTCAATCTATTCTGCGGTCAGTAGAGTCGACAACTTTATACCAGTTGAGTTCAGCTTTGCATCAACACTACGGACAGCATTGAATCCAGCCTTGCTTTATTTAAGGCAGAGACAATTGTAATATGTCCTCAGATTCTGTTAACTGTGACAAAATAGCAGTCAATGATCTTTGTGTCGACTACTGACTTCAATCTACACTGCGTGCAACAGGGTTCACAACTTGAATTCTGCTTTGCATCAACACTACGAACAGAATTGAATCCGGCCTTGCTTTATTTAAGGTAGAGACAATTGTACTGTGTCCTCAGATTCTGTTAACTGTGACAAAACAGCATTCATCAATCTTTGTGTCGGCTACTGCCTTAGAACTACACTGCGTACAACAGGGTTCACTACTTGAATTCATCTTTCCATCTACACTATGGACAGCATTCAGGATATCCTTGATTTATGTAAGGCAAAGATTATTTGGTTAAAGGATGCCACAAAAAACATTCCTCAATGACTGTAGTGAATTCTGTGTTTAAAAGTATACTGCGATCAAAAGAGTTTACTGCTTGATACCAGTGGCGCATAAGCACTACAGACAACATAAAATTCAGTCTCGATTTATTTAAGGCAGAAAACTAGTTCTGTGGCGTCAGATTTTGTTAAAGTATGTAACAAAAAAAAGCCTTTCTCGATGTCTGTGTCAAATACAGCCTTCGATGTACTTTTTGGACAGCAGGGTTCACAACTTGAAGTCCCCTTTGCATGTATACTACGGGCAATAAGGAATTCAACCTTGATTAATTTAATGCAGAGACAATTGTATTGTATGTGTTCAGATTTTTTCAGATAGAATGCTGAACATGAAGCATTCCAGTAGAAAAGAAACATTATACCACTGCGACCCCCCCCCCGAACCACGAATCATCACAGGGTACACACACACTGAGTTCTTTCGGTACCACAAAATCACAGCACCACAAGTAATTTCTCCGTTGCCTTATTAAATCAGAATTCTGTAGGCAAAAAACATTGCTCCCAGTACAGTCCCCTTGCATTACGCATTATCGCAGGGTACGTACAAGCTCAGTGCCAAAGATAGTACTAACTCAGTGCACCATAAATCATCGGAAAGAAGAGTGAACAGTTTTATGTCAGCAATGGGGCATACTACCACTTTTAAGTGGAACTCATGCAGAATCCAATTGACAAAAGACATTACTCCAATTAATGTGCCCCACTCCCCCAGACAACGCATCATCGCAGAATATGTACACGCTAAGCACCAAAGATACTAGTAACTCAGTGCACCAAAAATGATTATCACGTGCCCTTACTAAGGCACCATTTACAACACAAAAACATTACTATCAGTACAGCCTGCCCAGACCACGCATCATCGCAGGCTCCACTGAACCTTCTTGTTTTAGATACCATTAACTCAGTAGAAACCAAACTAAGTATAACACCTATCAAACCCTACACAATATCCCTTTATTATGCTTCCTTGGAAAACTTATTTTATATCACTTATACATTTACTTGAATAATAAAATGCACGCTGCATACATGTTCGATCTTCCACTTCCACTATGATTGCTGATGATGCACTCCACCCTAAGATTTACACAGCGGACAGCAGGATATACAACTTGAATTCACCTTTGCATCTTCACTATAGGCAGTAGGAAATTCAGCCTTGATTTAATTAATGTTGAGACAATTATACTGTATATATTCAGATTTTGTTAAAATAAGTTAAAAAAAACATTGTTCTATAACTGACCTGAATACTAGCTTCTATGTACAGTGTGCACAGTATGGTTCTCAAATTGAATTTACCTTTTCATCTACACTACGGACAGCATTAAATTCAGCCTCGATTTATTTAAAGCAGAGAAAAAAATAGTGCTGTTGCACTGCTAGTATGTGTAAGAACCTTCAATAGCTGCATCATGTAAACTATGATAACAAACAATGTACAAGATGCGCCAAAATGTACCTCAACCACCAGCAATACCAAGTACTTCTGGGGTATCACCTTCAACATCGCCACCAGACATACATTCCCAATTTGTGAAAGTTAGAAATGCATTTCGTGAAGAGGAATTGGTTAATTTGTTATGAGGAGCAATCAGTACACATAGTTTTCACAGCAATTGATAACCATCAATGCTAGTTTCCCCCCCACTCAATGTTCATATAGTCCAGTATGCAACAGTGAAGGATATCAGTGCAGCCCGTTCAGACCACGCATCATCGCAGGGTGAGCACACGATAAACATCAGACGTACCACTAACTCAGTACACCGTAAATAATCGCCACGTGCCTTTGTTAAGGCAATATTCAATCGTCAAAACACATTTTTACCAGTGCGGTCTGCCTGGACCAAGCATCATTGCAAACGCCCCTACCTCAGTCCACCACAACTCATGAACTCTTTATGATAGAATCTTCTGTGTATTATTTGACATACAATGCTCCAACCTTTGTACAGCAGAAGTCATAAACCGTTTATGATTAAATATCTGTATATGATATCATGATTACTATTCTACTTCTTACCAAGAACAACTTAATAAAATGGAGTCGAGCACACGTACCCGTACCCACTTCAACTATCTACCTGTGTCTGTGTATTTATTGTGTTTGTAAAATGCTGCTCCTCTACCCTACCACATTATATTGTGCTATAAATAACGTATGCAACCATCTTACCTGTGACAGTAAGTGTGGGCTATTCCTCTTTTTTTAAAACTTTTGTTTTTGCATATTTATATAGCGCAAAATCAACCCAAAACTAATACATTTTCAGGCACGTGTACATTACGTCATTACTCTACAATAATAGGATGTGGACGCAACTGAACACTGATTTCCAGCACCAAGTTCTACAGTGTACCTGAATAACAACACAAGTATATATATATTAGCTGCCCTTCATGTGCCAAAAACTGTATCTTAAACCTTTCACAGCCCTCTATTACTACAGCTACACCGCTCCACTGAATGTACAAAAAACATTCATAATCACAGAAATGCGTGATGTCCACCATCTTTTATGTGTGCAACTATGAGTAGAAGAGTGAGTGGTAGAGAGTAGTAGAGAGAGAGTAGTAGAGAGTGAATAGTAGAGAGTGAGTAGTAGAGTGAGTAGTAGATTAAGTAGTAGAGAGTAGTATAGAGTGAGTAGTAGAGTGAGTAGTAGAGAGCTAGTAGTTGAGAGCAAGTAGTAGAGAGTGTGTAGTATAGAGAGTAGTAGAGAGTAGTAGAGTAGTAGAGAGTGAGTAGTAGAGTAAGTAGTATGAGTAGTGGAGAGTAGTAGAGAGTGAGTAGTGGAGAGTGAGTAGTAGAGAGTATTAGAGAGCAAGTAGTAGGGAGTGCGTAGTAAAGAGTGGGAGAGAGTAAGTAGTAGAGAGAGAATAGTAGAGAGTGAGTAGTAGAAAGTAGTTGAGTGAGTAATAGAGAGTGAGTAGTAGGGAGAGTAGTAGAGAGTAGTAGAGAGTGAGTAGTAGAGTAGTAGAGAGTGATAGGTAGAGAGTGAGTAGTAGAGAGAGTAGTGGAGAGTAGTAAAGTAGTAGAGAGTGAGTAGTAGTGTGAGTAGTGCGAGTAGTAGAGAGTAGTAGAGAGCGAGTAGTAGAGAGTGAGTAGTGGAGAGTGAGTAGAGAGTAGTAGAGAGCGAGTAGTAGAGAGAGTAGAAGAGAGTGAGTAGTAGAGAGAGAGTAGTAGAGAGTGAGTAGTAGAGAGTGAGTAGTAGAGAGTAGTAGAGTGAGTAGTAGAGAGTGAGTAGTAGAGAGTCAGGATCAGAGTGAGTAGTAGAGAGTCAATAGTAGAGAGTGAGTAGTATAGAGAGAGCAGTAGAGAGTGAGTAGTAAAGAGTAGTAGAGTGAGTAGTAGAGAGTGAGTAGTAGAGAGAGTGAGTAGTAGAGTAGTAGAGAGTGGTAGGTAGAGAGTAGTAGAGAGTGAGTAGTAGAGAGAGTAGTGGAGAGTAGTAAAGTAGTAGAGAGTGAGTAGTAGCGTGAGTAGTGTGAGCAGTAGAGAGTAGTAGAGAGTGAGTAGTGGAGAGTGAGTAGAAGAGAGTGAGTAGTAGAGAGAGAGTAGTAGAGAGTGAGGATTAGAGTGAGTAGTAGAGAGTCAATAGTAGAGAGTGAGTAGTATAGAGAGAGTAGTAGAGAGTGAGTAGTAAAGAGTAGTAGAGTGAGTAGTAGAGAGTGAGTAGTAGAGAGAGAGCAGTAGGGAGTATTAGAAAGTGAGTAGTAGAGTAGTAGAGAGTGAGTGGTAGAGAGTAATAGAGAGTAGTAGAGTGAGTAGTAGGGCGTAGTAGAGAGTGAGAAGTAGAGAGCAAGTAGTAGAGAGTAGTAGAGTAGTAGAGAGTAGTAGAGTAGTAGAGAGTGAGTAGTAGAGGATGAGTAGAAGTGAGTAGTAGCAAGTGAGTAGTATAGAGTGAGTAGTAGAATGAGAGTAGTAGAGAGTGAGTAGTAGAGAGTAGTAGTAGATAGTGAGTAGTAGAGAGTAGTAGAGAAGTAGAGAATGAGTAGTAGAGAGTGAGTAGTAGGGAGTAGTAGAGTAGTAGAGAGTGAGTGATGGAGAGTAGTAGAGAGTGAGTAGCAGAGAGTGAGTAGTAGAGAGAGAGAAGTAGAGTAGTCAGTCAGTGGCAGTCAGTGGCAGTCAGCCAGTGTCAGTCAGTGTCAATGTCAGTCAGTGTCAGTAAGTCAGTGTCAGTCAATCAGTGTCAGTCAGTGTCAGTCAATCAGTGTCAGTCAGTGTCAGTCAATCAGTGTCAGTCAGTGTCAATTAATAAGTGTCAGTCAATCAGTGTCAGTCACTGTCAATCAGTCAGTTAGGGTCAGCTAGACAGCTCTGCTGACCTGGTTCTCTGGCTCTAAAGCAGCTCTGCTGACCTGGTTCTCTGGCTCTAAAGCAGCTCTGCTGACCTGGTTCTCGCCCTCTAAAGCACCTCTGCTGACCTGGTTTCTCTGGGTCTATAGCAGGTCTGCTGAACTGGTTCTCTGGCTCTAGAGCAGCTCTGCTGACCTAGTTCTTAGGCTATAGAGCAGCTCTGCTGATCTGGTTCTCTGGCTCTAAATCAGCTCTACTGACCCGATTCTATGGCTCTAAAGCAGTTCTGCTGACATGGTTCTCTGGCTCTAGAGCAGCTCTGCTGACCTGGCTCTCTCCCTCTAGAGCAGCTCTGCTGACCAGGTTCTCTCCCTCTAAAACAGCTCTACTGACCTGGTTCTCTGGCTCTTAAGCAGCTCTGCTGACCTGGTTCTATGGCTATAGAGCAGCTCTGCTGGCCTGGTTCTCTGGCTCTAAAGCAGCTCTGCTGACCTGGTTCTCTGCTGCTAAAGCAGCTCTGCTGGCATGGTTCTCTGGCTCTAAATTAGCTATGCTGACCTGGTTCTCTCCCTCTAATGCAGCTCTGCTGACCTGGTTCTCTCCCTCTAACGCAGCTCTGCTGACCTGGTTTATGTGGCTCTACAGAAGCTCTGCTGACCTGGTTCTCTGGCTCTAGAGCAGCTCTGCTGACCTAGTTCTTAGGCTCTAGTGCAGCTTTGCTGACCTGGTTCTCCGGCTCTACAACAGCTCTCCTGACCTGGTACTTTGGCTCTAAAGAAGCTCTGCTGACCCGGTTCTATGGCTCTGAAGTGGTTCTGCTGACCTGTTTCTCTGGCTCTACAGCTGCTCTGCTGGCCTGGATATACGGCTCTAAAGCAGCTCTGATGGCCTGGTTCTCTGGCTCTAAAGCAGCTATGCTGACGTGGTTCTCTCCCTCTAATGCAGCTCTGCTGACCTGATTTCTCTGGCTCTACAGCAGCTCTGCTGACCTGGTTCTCTGGCTCTACAGCAGCTCTGCTGACCTAGTTCTTAGGCCCTAGCGCAGCTCTGCTGACCTGGTTCTCCGGCTCTTCAACAGCTCTGCTGACCTGGTACTCTGGCTCTAAAGTAGCTCTGTTGACCTGGTTCTATGGCTCAAAAGCCGTTTGCTGACCTGTTTCTATGGCTCTGCAGCTGCTCTGCTGACCTGGTCCCTTGGCTCTTCAACAGCTCTGCTGACCTGGTTCTCTCCTTCTAAAGCAGCTCTGCTGCCCTGGTTCTCTCGCTCTAAAGCAGCTCTACTGACCTGGTTTCTCTGGCTCTAAAGCAGCTCTGCTGACCTGCTTCTCTGGCTCTAGAGCAGCTCTGCTGACCTGGTTCTTAGGCTCTAGAGCAGCTCTGCTGACCTGTTTCTCTGCCTCTACAACGGCTCTGCTGACCTGGTTCTCTGGCTCTAAAGCAGCTCTGCTGACCTGTTCTATGGCTCTAGAGCAGCTCTGCTGACCTGGTTCTTAGGCTCTAGAGCAGCTCTGCTGACCTGGTTCTCTGCCTCTACAACGGCTCTGCTGACCTGGTTCTCTGGCTCTAAAGCAGCTCTGCTGACCTGTTCTATGGCTCTAAAGCAGCTCTATTCACTCCTACAATCATCCTGACAGAAGCATGTCCTTATCTAATCCCTCTGCTGAAACATAAGTCCTTATAAACTTATCCTGCTATCAACTACTAGCACTCTAGGAACCTAATCACTTTCTATGCACTTGCAGAATGGCTCAGGCATTGAGACAAGCAGTGTTACAGTCAAATGTGCATAATGTATGTGGTCCCTTAACCCCTTGCAGACTACTGATTCAGTCTTTCAAAAGTCCAGGTAATAGTCATGCTTGTCTGGAATCACACTGAGTCTGTGTCCACTCCTAAAATCCTCCTGACAGAAGCATGTCCTTATCTAATTACTCTGCTCAAACATAAGCGCTTATAAACTTACCCTGCTGTCAACTACTAGCACTCTAGAAACCCAGTCACTGTCTGTGCACTCGCAGAATGACTCAGGCATTGAGACAAGCAGTGGTAAAGTCAAATGTGCACAATATATGCAGTCCCTTAACCCCTTGCAGACTACTGAGTCAGTCCTGCAAAAGTCCAGGTAATAGTCATGCATGTCTGGAATCATACTGTAAGTCTGTGTCCACTCCTACAATCATCGCGACAGAAGTATGTCCTTATTTAACCCCTCTGCTGAAACATAAGTCCTTATAAATTATCCTGCTGTCAACTACTAGCACTCTAGGAAACTATTCACTGTCTATGCACTTGCAGAATGACTCAGGCATTGAGACAAGCAGTGGTACAGTCAAACGTGCACAATGTATGCAGTCCCTTAACCCCTTGCATACTACTGAGTCAGTCCTGCAAAGGTCCTGGTAATAGTCATGCTGTTCTGGAACCACACTGTGAGTCTGTGTCCACTCCTACAATCATCCTGATAGAAACATGTCCCTATCTAATCACTCTGCTGAAACATAAGCACATATAAAAATATCATGCTGTCAACTACTAGTACTCTAGGAACATAGTTACTGTCTATGCACTTGCAGAATGACTCAGGAATTGAGACAAGCAGTGGTACAGTCAAACGTGCACAATGTATGCAGTCCCTTAACCCCTTGCAGACTACTGAGTCAGTCCTGCAAAGGTCCTGGTAATAGTCATGCTTTTCTTGAACCACACTGTGAGTCTGTGTCCACTCCTACAATCATCCTGACAGAAGCCTGTACTTTTCTAATCACTCTGCTGAAACATAAGCACATATAAAAATATCATGCTGTCAACTACTAGTACTCTAGGAACATAGTTACTGTCTATGCACTTGCAGAATGACTCAGGAATTGAGACAAGCAGTGGTACAGTCAAACGTGCACAATGTTTGCAGTCCCTTAACCCCTTGCAGACTACTGAGTCAGTCCTGCAAAGGTCCTGGTAATAGTCATGCTTTTCTTGAACCACACTGTGAGTCTGTGTCCACTCCTACAATCATCCTGACAGAAGCCTGTACTTTTCTAATCACTCTGCTGAAACATAAGAGCTTAAAAACTTACCCTGCTGTCAACTACTAGCACTCTAGAAACCCAGTCACTGTCTGTGCACTCGCAGAATGACTCAGGCATTGAGACAAGCAGTGGTACAGTTAAATGTGCACAATGTATGCGGTCCCTTAACCCATTGCAGACTACTGAGTCAGTCCTCTAAAAGTTCAGGTAATAGTCATGCTTGTCTGGAATCACACTGTGAGTCTGTGTCCACTCCTACAATCATCCTGATAGAAGCATGTCCCTATCTAATCACTCTGCTGAAACATAAGCGCATATAAACATATCATGCTGTCAACTACTAGTACTCTAGGAACATAGTTACTGTCTATGCACTTGCAGAATGACTCAGGCATTGAGACAATCAGTGTTATAGTCAAATGTGCACAATGTATGCAGTCCCTTAACCCCTTGCAGACTACTTAGTCAGTGCTGCAAAAGTCCAGGTAATAGTCATGCTTGTCTGGAAGCACACTGTGAGTATGTGTCCACTTTTACAATATATATATTTGTCTTTTTCATTGAAAAAAAACATAGGTTTCAGGGGCATTATAGTTAGGAATTAGCATCTAAAACACCATTGAAATTCACTGAAAAAACCATAGGTTTCCGACACATTATAGTTAGGAATTAGCATTTAAAAAACCTTAGAATTTCACTAAAAAAAAAACATATGTTTCAGGCGCGTTATCCCTCGTACAAAACCATAGAAATTCCTCCATTATAGTTAGTTATGCTAACTATAACTCGCGTGCCCGCAATGAACTGCTGATAATGTCACATATTACATCTTTCATGACATGGTCAGTGACATCACTGATGACATCTCAAATGACATCACTGATGATATCATCCAGTGAATGTTGTTTTGTTTGATTTTTAAATATGAATTATATACATTGCAATCTGCATTGAAGAATGAGTGCATATATAAGTGTCTGCGTGGAGGATTTATTAGATGTATGATTGACTGTTTAAGTGAGTATTACAAGTTTCTCACTAAATACATCGGTTAGTGAATAAACTGTGTGAATGTCTGTATCACTCTGTCTGTTGTTGTGTAACCTGCTGCATCAGTTGGTCACTAGCTACATGAGTGTCTATATTAGTTATTGATTAGTTGGCTGAGTATTTGTATGGGAGACTGAGTGTATGTGTGGTTGAGTTGGGGGTGTGTGACTGTGCATAGATGTGTGAGTGGTTCATTGACTAGGTGTATAAGTTTAAGAGTGCATGTGGAAACAGTTGTTTGGGTGACTGAGTTTGTTTATGGGTGTGTTGATGAGCAAATATATGTCTCAGTGGTACATCTCTAACAAAGTACACAAATAAAAGGCAGTGTATATGAGAGTTGGTGTATATAAATAACTATAAGTAAGAGTCAGTGATTGTGAGAGTGACTGTATGGAAGAGTTTATACATGTAATAGTGATTTTATAACACAGTAAGTTTGTGTTACTATGTATGAATAAATGAGGTGTTCTGTGTATAGCTATAAATGTAAATAAATGTAAGTGGGATTGATTATTTTCATGAGTGAGTAGCCTATACTGCATAAGAGAGTAGGACGAGTGCTGTTGTGTCATTGTCTATATAGGTTTATGAGTGCATTTGATAGTGTTCTATTGATCAGTGACTGCATGTATGAGTGATTCTGTGGGTGAATGGGTAGTTGTGTGTGTAGACCTAGGAATCCGCTATTGGGTATGTAGTAACTGGTTTTGGTAAGTAAATGGTTTAAAAAATGGTACTCTGTATTTTATAGTGAGTGATCAAAAGGTATACTAGTGTGTGATGAGGTGTATTAGCTTTTCACATGAATGATATCATCAGTAATGTCATAAGTGATGTCATTTGAGATGTCATCAGTGATGTCACTGACCTTGTCATGAATGATGTAATATGTGACATCATCAGCAGTGCATTGCAAGTGCGCAAGTTATAGTTAGCAGAACTAACTATAACAGAGGAATTTCTATGGTTTTGTACGAGTGAAATGTCCTGCTAACTATAACGCCCCTGAAACCTATGTTTTTTTCAGTGAATTTCTAAGTTTAAAAAAATGCTAATTCCTAACTATAACGTGTCTGAAACCTATGGTTTTTTCAGTGAATTTCAACGTTTTCTAAATGCTGATTCCTAACTATAACGCCACTGAAACCTATGGTTTATCAGTGAATATATATATATATATATATATCTATATATATATATATATATCTATATCTATATATATATATATATATATATATATATATATATATATATTTATATATATCTATATATATATATATATATATATATTCACTGAAAAAACCATAGGTTATAGACCATATATAGTTAGGAATTAGCATTTACAAAACCTTATTTTACTCACACAAAACCATTGAAATTTGCATATATAGTTAGTTGCACTAACTTTATATCGCGCACCCGCAATCCACTGCTGATCATGTCACATATTACATCATTCATGACATGGTCAGTGACATCACTGATGACATCACTGATGACATCTCAAATGACATCACTGATGACATCACTGATGACATCTCAAATTACATCACTGATGACATCACTGATGACATCTCAAATGACATCACTGATGACATCACTGATGACATCACTGATGACATCACTGATGACATCTCAAATGACATCACTGATGACATCACTGATGACATCTCATTTGCCATTACTGATCACATCATTGATGACATCATTCATGTGATAATACGATGAACCTCTTCAGACTCTAATATAACCTTAGATACACTCAGTGTAAACAGACACTCACAGACTGTCACTCATCCATGGAGTTACTCACACACCTAGTCAGTCATGCAAAGGTTTGCGTACCGGGTAGCGCTTCCACCGCGAAAAATCGAATTTTTTTTTTTTTTTTTTTTTGCCCCACGGGGCCCTTTAATAGCCCTCACATCAATCCTAGGGGGTCAGGAGGGGTCTACCTTGCCCCCTTTCATTCACTTCCCCCTTCGTTTATTTCCACCTCTTGTCTCTCGATCCTACCGAGAGACAAGATGGCAGCCGCTCCGGACTGTTTAGAATGTTGAGAGTCACCGGAGAGCCAATCCGCTTCTCCTCGCAAAGTTCCGTTACGCGTCTGGTACGCGAACCGGGGCGCTAACCGGGACGCTGTCACAGATATATATATTTTTTTGAACGTTAATTTCTCAAAATCCACTGGAGCACATATCTTGAGACCTAGCAAAGGCACATCGGGCAAACAGTCTCTACAATTTTGCCAAGTTTCATAGAAATCCATTCAGCCGTTCGAGCTAAAAGTGAGTCCAACCGCCCTATGGAAAACTCAATGCTAAAAACACGTTTTGGGACCCCCCTTTTTTCTCGGCCCGCGCTTGACGAAACCCCCCCAAACTTACAGGGGACGCTCAGAAACAAAATGTGCCATTTTCCTGAAAATTTCAGCCAATTCCGTCCATCAACGCCAACATAGAATTTTCAGAAATCCCTATTCAAAAAAATCCTAACTATATATAACTACTGGCGACCGCCGGTAGGTAATATATATATATATATATATATATATATATATATATATATATATATATATATATATATATATATATATATATATATATATATATATTCAAAAGCAAATGTCCCAAGATGAGAGGAGCACTTCAAAGCTGGTGCCGGCGGCAAGGTTCGGGACACCCTTGCAAGATACTTTTTTCAGCAAAACTGTCTCCATAAAGAAACACGCCGCACACTGCTCCGTTTATCAAGTATTTTGGTTTATTTTCTGTGGGTTTCCCACCACCTACGCGTTTCGGACATAGATCTGTCCCTGGTCACGGTACAAACATTAGTCCTTCATTACTTTTTAGGTTTTATACCTGTGGTCACCACTTGGCAATTAAGGTGCATTGTGGGCCCAGTAGTTTTGAGGAATAAAGTGACTCCAAACTGTGCGCTGCACCATGCCGGTTCCAAGCATTTCAACGACATGATTTATTACTCGATTCTAAATGAATGTGGTGTTTGCCAATGCGCGCACATTGGTCCTGTGGCTGCAGCGTGTGAGCATTATTGAACGTCTTGGAATTTTGAAAGCGTTTCTTTGTGCCGGTTTCCAGGTCGGAAACTGCAAATCACATACTCCGTTCAAGTACATTTTCTGAAGAGGGAAAGGAACAGCTGTGTTCCGCTAAGCACAAATCTAGCAGGAATTCCCCCCAGAACAGACATTTGTCACGTAAACAAAGCAAACGTCACAAATTAAATTGAAAAGCAACTACACAATCCCGAAAGAACACCTAGCCTTGCAAATGGAGCAGAGAACAGTCAAACGAAGAGAAAAAGCAGAGAACATTTTCTCCACAAATGCAACTGTGCCCAATCCATCAACCAGTAAAAATGCAACTGGCACTAATGCTAAACCGACCACAAAACAACTATTCCAGCAACTAGAAAAATTGCAGAGGAAGGAAATATCAAAGAGCTGGGAAATCCTGACACTGGATAAATACACAGAATTGGGTCTAGTTCCGAGAGGATTACGTATATTCACTCTGCCCAACCATCCAGACACCAGCCGAGAAATGTTAGAAGAGTGGGGTTTAAACAATATGGATTGTTCGCGCAAAATGATCCTGATAATACTCAAACATGCCAAAATAGATGTGGACAATCTACACATCAAAATAAAAGAGTTAGAGGACCAAATACAGGCACAAGGAGAAGATGATGAAACGATGACTAACCTACGAAAAATCATGGATAAAAACCTGGACAGACATGACAACGAGATCCAGGAGCGAAAACAACGCAAATTCAAACGTGATCAGGCTGACTTTGCTAATGGCACTATATTCACATTCGCTAAACGCTTCGATGCACTGAAACAATCAAAATCTGGACCAGGGAATGTACAATATGACACCACGGTCAGTGAGACTGAATCTGAAGCAAGCGAGGGGGAATCAAACAGAGTGCCGCCAAAAAGACTCACTTTCGCAGAGGAGCTAGAGATGCTCCACAGAGATCAACTAACCCCAAAACAAAGGGGAAGGGGACGCGGAAATGCACTAATGAGAGGAGGTGGAAGGGGACAAATGGCAAATCCAATCCAAGGAGGAAAACCCGGAGAGGAAAAAAATCAAAGATATCCACTCCGCAACAGGACAGTAAGAAAGTAAAGGAAATCTTCAAAATAGACCCTAATTTGATAATCAACCTTTCAAACTATACTTTGACCAAACCAGAGGAGACGCTATTGAACAAGGTCTTTCATTCTGTCCTGACAAACATCAGGACCAAGTGGAAACCAGGATCGACGTGTACAAGTATGTGCGAAAATTGAAACTGAAGAAATTCTTTTCCAAAAACAAACGTGCTGAACAATCAAACACAGTGATTCAGCCAGCCATAAACAATGGATCAGAAATTTTCACAGTAGCGGATGCCAACAGCCTACAAACGGCTTACGAACTGTTGCATCAAATTGACCATACTGTACTAACAAACACTCAAACACTCTCCCAAATGGGTCATGAAGTAGGAGTACGTCCAAAGACAACTTTAAGAAGTAAATCCAAATTCTGCCCTGTTTTACATCCAGGCAACCGCATAGATGTCTTTCATGATTTGGTGGTAGCAGAATTAGAAACAATGAACAATACCATCAACAACAAAAATGAAAACGTATCAATAAAAGAACGTGCAGCCCTAAAAAATCTACAGTCCAACGCCGCTATAGAAATAAAACCTGCGGACAAGGTGGGGAATATTGTAATTCAAAACAAAGAAGACTACTTGGAAGAAGCATACCGCCAACTCAACAATGTAACCAACTATGAAGTGCTAAAAAACAATCCAACGACCAGTATGATGATCAAATTACACAAATGCATAGAAACTTGGCAAGAAAATGGCCTACTAAGCGTGGAAGAAAAGAGATTCTTGACAACCACACACCCAATAATGCCAACAATATACTTTCTTCCAAAGATTCATAAGACTCTTGTGAAACCACCAGCCGGCCCAATAATATCTAGCTGCGGCTCATTGTGTGAGAACCTATCTTCCTATGTCGACTTCTTTCTAGCCCCAATCGTTCCCACACTCAGCTCCTATATCAAGGACACTGGGGACTTCCTCAGAATCATAATGGGAGTTCAATGGCAACCAGAGTACTGGCTAGCGACCATAGATGTGGTTTCGCTATACACATCAATCCAGCGGGACGTGGGGCTGACTGCAACCAAATATTTCTTGAACCAAAGACCCATATCAGAACTACGACATACC
This sequence comes from Lissotriton vulgaris, assembly GCF_964263255.1. NCBI lineage: Eukaryota > Metazoa > Chordata > Amphibia > Caudata > Salamandridae > Lissotriton > Lissotriton vulgaris. The sequence goes on along the minus strand of NC_141699.1, from coordinate 676,789,182 downwards.
AACATGGTAATTGATATGATGACTTTTTGCCTAGATAATAACGTTTTCACTTTTGATAAAAAAATTTCAGGCAAACGTGCGGATGTGCCATGGGTGTTTCATACTCTCCAAGCTATGCGAATCTCACCATGGGGTGGTGGGAGAAAAACATAGCTTGGAGAGAAGAAAACGAACCATACACCACGGATGTGGTTATATGGCTCAGATTTATAGATGACCTGTTCCTCCTTTGGAAAGGTTCAAAAAAGAAACTGCAAGAATACATTGTAATCCTCAATGACAACTCAGTAGGATTACAATTCACGTCAAACATTCAAAAGGAAGAAATAGACTTTCTGGACACTAAAGTGTATGTGAAGAACAACAAGCTTGAAACAACTGTATATAGAAAAGCAACGTCAACGAACAGCGTATTGCATGGAACTAGTTTTCATCCTATCTCCCTCAAGAAAAGCATCCCGTACGGGGAATTTTTAAGAATGAAAAGGAATTGTTCTGATGAAAGTGAGATGGAGAACAAATTCAAAGAGACCAAAGATCGCTTCTCCAAACGTGGATACAAACATGCTGACATAATGAAGGGAGAACAAAAAGCGAGAGCCAAAACAAGAGAGGAAACATTGATAACCAGACCAAAATTGAATACAAACAGCATGGAGGAAGAACAACCAAGACTAATAATAACATACTCCAAGGAAAGCTACAAAATCCGCCAAATCCTGTCCAAATACTGGAATGTTCTCAAAAAGGACAGTGAAATAGGCAGTTTAATTGGCGACAGACCTCTGGTAACATATCGCAAAGCTCCATCAATCCGCGACACACTGGTAAACAGCCACTTCACAAGAACAAAAAGTAAAAACTGGTTGGAAAAAGGACAACTGGGATTCAGCAAGTGCATGACGTGCAAAGCATGTAAGATTGGGAAGAATCTAAAATCAATAACTGATCCCAGGGGAAGAACATTTGTTATCAAAGACAAAATAACGTGTGAGTCACAATTTGTTGTATATCAAATACAGTGCTTCTGCGGGAAAAAGTACATCGGCTCAACAATCTGTCCACTCAAAAAACGAATTCTTGAACACACAAGGGCAATTCAAAACAATGATCCAACCTATGCAACAGCCAAACACCTGAACTCACATCCTGGAAGAACCTGGAAGGACATGAAATATTCAGGAATAGCAGTAATTGGTGAAAATGAAAGAGGGGGGTGATCGAATTATTGCTTTGAGGAGGTTGGAATCGAAATTGATAATAAGATTCAAAACCAGGAACCCTTGGGGTCTTAACGCCGATGAGGAACTTTATGTACACTTATAATTCCAAAACTAGAATAACAATGCAAATTCCAGAATCCTTGTTTACTGTTGAGTACAAAAACAGACATCAGCAGTGAAATGTTTGACACAATGATGAATGAACAACATGAATTTAATGTTTGTGACATTTGATAAGTATAATTTATATCTTAACTTTCTGTGCCCTGTGAATGCTATTGATCCAAGCAGGAACCGACATGATGCAACTCGTAGGCACTTAGCCATGACACTTTGCTTTGGACACTCAGTCCTATAATTGTTCATTTGGTTGTACATAAATGCGCCAATAATGTGAGTTAATTGCACCACATTTATAATGTCCACAGGACCAATGTGCGCGCATTGGCAAACACCACATTCATTTAGAATCGAGTAATAAATCATGTCGTTGAAATGCTTGGAACCGGCATGGTGCAGCGCACAGTTTGGAGTCACTTTATTCCTCAAAACTACTGGGCCCACAATGCACCTTAATTGCCAAGTGGTGACCACAGGTATAAAACCTAAAAAGTAATGAAGGACTAATGTTTGTACCGTGACCAGGGACAGATCTATGTCCGAAACGCGTAGGTGGTGGGAAACCCACAGAAAATAAACCAAAATACTTGATAAACGGAGCAGTGTGCGGCGTGTTTCTTTATGGAGACAGTTTTGCTGAAAAAAATATATATATATATATATAACATTTCTATGGCAAAATGAAACCCCTCATGTTTTTTCCTTTTCAAATTAAATGTATTAAGTGTTACCACTTTATTCCAATCAAGATGACTTCAGGTGTGCCATACTTTTGTCATAAGTAAGACTGTTAGCGTTCTAGTTGTTCTTTAGAACACTCTGGGACATTCTGTCATTGGGCTATAGTTGGGCTACATCTGGCTGATATTTGGGCTACATTTGGGCTCTTTTGTCTCTGGTGGCCATCTTGGGAGACTGCATATCAGAATTTTTTTAATGAAATATAAGAGGATTTGAGAAGTCACTCAAAATGTGCCCTAATTTTTCTTTCTTCAGCACTAATCATAATTTCTATGGCAAAATGAGCCCCCTCATTTTGTTCCTTTGCAAATTAAATGTTTTAAGTGTTAACACTTTATTCCAATCAAGATGACTTCAGGTGTGCCATACTTTTGTCATAAGTAAGACTGTTAGCGCTCTAGTTGTTCTTTAGAACACTCTGGGACATTCTGTCACTGGGCTATAGTTGGGCTACATCTGGCTGATATTTGGGCTACATTTGTTTTTTTTTGTCTCTGATGGCCATCTTTAGGCTACATTGGGCTACATTGGGCTACATTGGGCTACATTTGGGCTCTAACATATATATAGCCCAATGTAGCCCAATATATATTTTTCAAAGTTGATTTTCGTAAAAACCACTGGAGCATATATCTTGAGACATAGCAAAGGCACATCGGGCTACCAGTCCCTACAATTTTGCCAAGTTTTGTGGAAATCCATTCAGCCGTTCGAGCTAAAGGTGAGTCCAACCGCCCTATGGAAAACTCAATGTTAAAAACACGTTTTGGGACCCCCCTTTTTTCTCGGCCCCCGCTTGACGAAACCCCCCAAACTTTCAGGGGACCCTCAGAAACAAAATGTGCCATTTTCCTGAAAATTTCAGCCAATTCCGTCCATCAACGCCAAAGTTATTCAACAAAGAATTTTCAGAAATCCCTATTCAAAAAAATCCAAACTATATATACCTACTGGCGACCGCCAGTAGGTAATATATATATGTATATATATATTCACTGAAAAAACCATTGGTTATAGACCATATATAGTTAGGGATTAGCCTTTTCAAAACCTTATTTTACTCACACAAAACCATTGAAATTTCATATATAGTTAGTTCCACTAACTATATATCGCGCACCCGCAATCCACTGCTGATGATGTCACATATTACATCATTCATGACATGGTTAGTGACATCACTGATGACATCACTGATGACATCTCAAATGACATCACTGATGACATCACTGATGACAACATCCAGTGACTATGTTTCTGTAAAGTTAAAATATGTCTTACATATTGAAGAATGAGTGGATGTATAAGTGTCTGGATGAAGGATTTAGTAGGTGCATGACTGACTGTATGAGTGAGTGATTAAATGTGTCTCACTGAGTGCATGGGTTAGTGACTAAACTGTTTTAATTTGTGCATCATTATATCTGTTGTTCTACAAACTGCTGCATATGTTGATCAGTAGCTATATGAGTAACTGTATGGGTTATTCATTGGTTGTCCAAGTATTTGTATGGGAAACTGAGTGTGTGTGTATGGGTGGCTGGGAGGTGTGTGACTCTGTACATAGATGTGTGAGTAGTTGATTCACTATATGTATGGGTTCAAAAGTGCATGTGGAAACAGCTGTATGGGCGGTTGACTGTGCATGAGTGTATTAGTGAGTGAATGGATATCTCAGTGCTACATGTCAAAGTAAGTACATATGTAAAACACAGTACATGTGAGAGTTGACATATATAAATAACTGTGCATAAGAGCCAGTGAATGTGTGAGTGGCTGTATGGATCATTGTGAACATGTATCAGGAATTGTATAAGAGAGTAAAGTAAATATGTGTTAGTATATGTTTGAATAAGTAAGGTGTGTATAACTGTATAGTTGAGAAAATGGAGGTGTGATTGATTTTTTGCATAACTGACTAGGTGTGTGAGTAACTCCATGGATGAGTGACAGTCTGTGACTGTCTGTTTACACTGATTGTATCTAAGGTTATATTAGAGTCTGAAGAGGTTCATGGTATTATCACATGAATTATATCATCAGTGATGTGATCAGTTATGTCAAATGAGATGTTATCAGTGATTTTATCAGTGATGTCATTTGAGATGTCATCAGTGATGTCATTTGAGATGTCATCAGTGATGTCATTTGAGATGTCATCAGTGATGTCATCAGTGATGTCACTAACCATGTCATGAATGATGTAATATGTGACATCATCAGCAGTGGATTGCGGGTGCGCGATATATAGTTAGTGGAACTAACTATATATGAAATTTCAATGGTTTTGTGTGAGTAAAATAAGGTTTTGAAAAGGCTAATCCCTAACTATATATGGTCTATAACCAATGTTTTTTTCAGTGAATTTTCAAGGTTTTGTAAATGCAAATTCCTAACTATATATGGCCTATAACCTATGGTTTTTTCAGTGAATTTCATTGGTTTTTTAATAGCAAATATCAAAAGCTGTAAAATGTCAAGTACGTGATAGGTACTTTGGTTCATTCTCTATTTACAAACAAGCACAAAGTTGCAATACTCTGTTTAGTCTTTGCAGATAGTGAAAAATCATGTAAAAAAATAAAAGTAATCGAGCAAAATCAGTAGGCCACTAATTGGATCTCTTTTTGACCTCGCTAAAATAGAAATATTAGGAACAACCCTTCATGAGAAATACGAAAATAGTGAGATGAACTGAGCTCCACACCATGAGGGCTGCAAGACAGCTCGGCTCCGTCACCCACCCCGCCCAAAATAACGACAAACCCTATGCAAATATTAAAAATATAGACAAAACACCAGCAAAGTAACAGGGTAAAACATTTTATTAAATAACTATTTACATTACGTTGGTTTATGAGATGATGTCAGTAGTGGACCGATGTGTGAATAGGTCGGAAGCAGCACAAGGCGCCAAGATCCGGATGGCAAGTCCTGGATGTTGGGTGCCATAGTTCAGAGTTCTGAGCAGCGCTTGTAACACTGTCTGAAGCTTATTTCCACCTACTGCAGCTTCACTATTCTCAAAGTAAGTGAGGGTCGTTTGTGGACCTGACTGCATTTGAAAACAATGTTATATGGTAACTCCCTAAACCGCTTGACGGAGGCCCCCGAGGGGCGGTGTGATGGCACGGACTCGGAGAAGACGCTTGGCTCCGACCCCCTGCCCAAGTCTTATAGCACTGGTGTAGCCTGAGATCGCCCCCAACATAGGCGGCCGGCTCCCGGGGTCCGGCGGAACTTTTTGCCTTTTGATGACTCTTCTATTCTGGACTTTGTCCCACAATCCGTTTGACCTGAAGACACGCTGTAGTGGGGCGCCCCTTTACCGTTTTAGTTGCCATTCCGCCCGCTTTTGCTACACTGTGCCTCTTCCGCCATTCAGCTGTTTACCGCCCGCTCTTGCGACTACAGCGTCTCGCTCACCATGTAGTTGAGTTGCGCCCACTCTTGCGGTGCAGCGATAGGCGACTGCCACAGGACTCTCAAAATGGCGGCCGGCTCTTCAGATTTGGGCGTGGTCCACTAAAATGGCCCTGGGACACCTTGGAACTCGGACGCTTCCCTGATAGGGCTTGGGTCCCATTCTCGAAAGCGTCCCCTCAGCCGTGAAGATTCTACAAAAGTCTTGGGGGCCCCCGACTCCCGCAGGCTTCTGGTGGGGAGCGGCTGCCATGTCTGCTCGTGGAATGGCCACGACGGAGCTACGAGATGGTGGTGCTCTCATGCTGACGCCAGCTTCAGTCTGAAACATCCAGAAACACTGTAGACTACCAATTCGATCAGTTCCGGTAGCGCCCCAACGTGACCCGGTAGAGAAGAACTTGCCCTCCCCTCTTTGACTGATGGTTCTTGTTGCCTGTCCCCTCTGTTGTCATTTTACAGAACTTTTTGGACTGCTGAAAGGGGTTGTGTTCCGAACGCTGGTTGGTGTAGACATTTTGACTATATTCTTGACCTACGTTGTCGCGTAATGCGTTATATGACACGCCGCGTTAGCGCACCCGGAAGTGATCCGGGGCGCGGCGCGCAGCGCGTAACGTAAGCATAACAGGTCATGTGACTTGTTAATAAAACTTTTTATTGGTTCATTTTACTTTTGTTATTTTAATAATGAAAAGCTTGGTCATATGACCTAAAAAATACGCTTTTTATTGATTTCGAACTTTTTAAAAAAAAACATATATGTTATAATATTCCAGGCTAATGTACTTTCCCGGAAAATTTACAACTGTCCTGCAAGTAAAATATATTCCTTTTTCGAGAAAAAGGGCGTTTCTTCGTTCCATGACGGAGCCGTTGAGTAAAAGAGACTCGGCCTGCTGTCTTAGTCGCCGATACGCCTGATTATCAGATTCTTATCGATCACTTTATGTTGCAGGAGTGGAAAACACAACTGCCCTTGACCATTTATCTTTACTGCGTTCCTACATATTATACCTTTTATCCGTCATGTAATTGGACTGCTTTATTTCACTTGCCTTTTACTGATTCGAAAACAGTGACTAAAAGTAAAAACTTTACCAATGTAAATACTACTACCATGTTTTGTTTTAAAAACCTTTATTGTGAAAATGTCAGTATACAAATACGGGCCTATAACCACGTGGGCCGGCCATGGAGCAAACTGAAATCGTATATGATGAGGAGACATTTACATTATAGAGGAACGTAACGAGCGAGCCATTAGGTTGCAAAAACTAAGGTGTCTAACAGTTGCGGAATCGGTGGACGTACATTTTGTAATTAAAATACGACAGGGCCACTTACAAAAATGTTATCTAGATATACATTTGCGTGCAAGTACCATGGGTGACGTTAATTCGAACTTTCAATAGTACAGTAATCAATAACACATCAGAACTTAATATCAATAGGGATGTCGAAATATTCAATCAATTCTCGTCCCCGCCCGCCATGAGCATCAAAACTGCATTCATATCTCGTGATATCAAGGTTGTTCAACCAGTACACAACAAGGAGTTACGAGTCCCATTTATACCAGCGCCATTTTGGGCGAGGCCGGGCAGGTCCAAGATATAGTCAAAATGTCTCCACCAACCATCGGCCAGACCAGAACTCCTTTCGGCCCTTTATGCTACAAGATGGTGTCTTCCATTCAGAAAATATTGTTGGCAGCATTTTGAAAGGAAAGATAAACAGCCGTTCTCCTAGTGAGTCTCACATTGTTACATTTAGGAAGAATGTTGAAGAGTAATATGTGGAAAATCTGAAGCCATTTTTCTACAAACTCTTAATCAGCCTTGGATGGAAAAAAAATTCCTGAAGAATGTACAAACTGAAAACCAATTTTTGTCTGTATAGCATCAACAGCAACGCTTGAGTCAGCTTTGTGTCAAGCCGCCATTTTCATTCAATCAATAGCGTCCCCCTGCACACATTCAGGGACCTGGTCGTGTCTTCAGGTGAAACGGATTGTGGGACAAGAAGCAGAAAGGAAAAGGAAAAAAGTTCCGCCGGACCTCGGGAGCCGGCCGCCTATGTCATGGGCGATCTTTGGCCACACCAGGGCAATAGTGAAGCTGCAGCAGGTGCAAATAAGCTTCAGACAGTCTTACAAGCACTGCTTTTCTAAACATTTTTTGATTTTTTTGTATTTTTGCACAGTTTTATATATTTTTTTAGTTTTTGATGGAGGGGAAACAACAAAAAACAGGCATTGAAAAAGGCTCAACAGTGCAGGGCGCCTTGTGCTGGTTCCGACCTATTCACACATCGGTCCACTACTGACATCACCTCATAAGCCAACGGGGCACCCCACGCCGACTTTCGGCGCAGCATTGTAGGATGGCCACACCAGTGCGGCAATTTGCTGGACACCACCTCGGTGCCATCCGGATCTCGGCGCGTTCGAGTCACTGTACCGCAAGAGTGACCGGAACTCAGCTGGACACGCCGTCTTTCGGCGCAGCATTGTAGGATGGCCACACCAGTGCGGCAATTTGCTGGACACCACCTCGGTGCCATCCGGATCTCGGCGCGTTGTGCTGCCTTCGGCCTACTGTAGCCGCAAGTGCGGACGCAACTCAGTTGGACGGCAAGTGAAACGCTAAGGGGCGCTCCACTGCAGCCGAGGAGCCTCCATCTTGGGGGAGACGCACAGCCCCCACTGACTGACGCGACCAAACAGACCAATGGGGCGCCCCACGCCGACTTTCGGCGCAGCATTGTAGGATAGCCACACCAGTGCAGCAACTTGCTGGACACTAACTCGGTGCCATCCGGATCTCGGCGCGTTGTGCTGCCTTCGGCCTATTCGCACATCGGTCCGCTACTGACGCCGCCTCACGTGCCAACGGATTTTCTACGCTTTTTGTAGCCCTATGCCGCATAACAGGTCATGTGACTTGTTTATAAAACTTTTTATTGGTTCATTTTACTTTTGGTTTCCTAAAGATGGAAGGCTTGGTCATATGACCTAAAAATAACACTTTTCATTGGTTTAGAACATTTTTTTTCCCCAAACGATGAAAGCCCCACCTTGTTTCTGGATGATTCAGACTGAAGCTGGCGTCAGCATGAGAGCACCACCATCTCGTGGCTCCGTCGTGGTCATTCCGCGAGCAATCATGGCAGCCGCTCCCCACCGGAAGCCTGCAGGAGTCGAGGGCCCCCAAGACTTTTGTAGAATCTTCACGGCTGAGGGGACGCTTTCGAGAATGGAGCCCAAGCCCTAGCACGCAAGCGTCCGAGTTCCAAGGTGTCCCAGGGCCATTTTAGTGGACCAGGTCCAAAACCGAAGAGCTGTCCGCCATTTTAAGAGTCCTGTGGCAGCCGCCTATCGCTGCACTGCAAGAGTGGGAGCAACTCAACTACATGGTGAGCGAGACGCTGTAGCCGCAAGAGCGGGCGCAACTCAGCTGGATGGCCGCCACCTGGGGAGGCCCGTTCACGCCGCCTCCCCCACGCCCCCCCCGGGCCGCCCCACGCCAATTTTCGGAGCAGCATTGTAGGATACCAAAACCAGTGCGGCAGTTTACTGGACATCACCTGGGTGCCATCCACATCTCAGCGCGTTCTGCTGCCTTGGGACTATTCGCACAACAGACCGCTACTGACGAGGCCTCCCCCCGCACCACCCGGGACGCCCCACGCTGTTTTTCTGAGCTGCATTGTAGGATCCCAAAAACCAGTGCGGCACCCAGGTGACATCACCTGGGTGCCGTCCAGAACTCAGCACGTTGTGCTGCCTTGGGACTATTCGCACAAAAGACAGCTTCTGACCATTGTTGCTTTTTTTTGTCAAAAATGTTTAAATGTTTTTACAGTTTTTGTTCCGTTCGTTATATTTAAAAGTTAATAAAGTTTTATAATCCTACTTTGTTGGAGTGCTATATATTTTTAAAAAATCGGGTGAATGGGGCCTTGAATCGGGTTATTGTCATGTGTGGGCTTTGCAAGTGTACTGCTACAGGATCGGACATTTCAAACTCAAATGCACGTTCTTTTTCTTACCTTTCCGAAGCATGGAGCGCAATAGCAGGCAGAGAAAGGGTGATGCAAGTGTTGAACACTGCCTGGCCTGGCAAGTTGCTGGCAGTGCCCCTCCCCCACCCGCTCCTGAAAGAGGACACACACACACCGCCGCCCCGAGTACTTCACAGATCTTTAAAAGACCATGCGCTTGTTCATGAGGCTTAAATGGTTTATCACCCCTTCTAGAACCCCTGCATCGACCCTCTGACGTTTCCTGGAAGAATTATCACGTAACACAATACCAAGCCTTGTCAGCTGAAACCCCCGAGGAATCGTGGGGCATATTATCAAGGGGGTTTATCTCCGCTTTTTTGGCTTTAAAAGCCAAGAAAGCGGAGATAAAATTATCTCCCTATTACCAAGCTGTCGCTAACACCAGTTAGTGACAGCTAAAAGGAGATAGCGACCATCTTGGGCCCCGCTTTGCATGTCAGTGATATTTATCACTAATGACATGCAAAGTGGGCGTGCCAAGATGTTAGCGACTGGAAACAGTCCCTAACATCGCTATCTCCTATTACCAACTTTTGGAGATATTCGCGCTAAGCGCGAATATCTCCAAAAGCTAACACCTGCCCTGAGCAGTTCTTAGCCATGTTATCCAATGGGAGGTGGATAACATGGCTAAGAGCATTTGCTCGATAATGCATGAATATTGCTGACTTTTCAGCGATATTCATGCATTGCGGCCGTTTTTTATCGCATTTGCGATAAACCTTGCTAATAGCAAGGTTTATCTGCGATAAAAATTGCCGATGTGCGGCGATAATTTTTGTCTCTAAACAAGTTAGAGACAAAAATTATCGCTAGTTGTTGGTAATATGCCCCCGGGTTTTTGCTTGCAGAAATCGGGAGGCGGGAGACTAGCACTGAAATCAGTAGTCTCACGCCTGAATCGGGAGGGTTGGCATGTCTGGATTCTCTACAGCTGGGGCCATAAACTACATCCGCAGGGCTAGGTGATAGCCTGGGACCGGCCTGGCATCTAAAATGGCTGCCGTGCACGACAAAATTGTGGCATTGAAAAAAAGGCAAGATGGCGCAGACAATGTTTATCAATAAGGATTCATTTATAACAAAATATTTTATCGCACTGACAAATTGGCGGTCAACACTTCCTGATTTCCATCGAATCGAACGTTAACAGACGTCACGCAGCAAAAAAAAAAAAAAGCTCACGCACAGCCGCTGGAAGACATGTATCAACATATATGAGCCTCCTCAGCCACCCTCAGAAAACATAAGGGATTAGGATACGTCTCCCGCACCCCCTTATACCTAGTAATTTAATTAAAACGAAGCACAAAATGGCGAATTCCCGTTTCGCTACCAGTTTGCGGCCCAGTTCGCGGCCCGGGAAGCGCTTCTACCGTGAAAAATATATATTTTTTTATTTTCCCCACGGGACCCTTTAATAACCCCCAACAACATTCCTAGGGGGTCAAGAGGGGTATACCTTGCCCCCTTTCATTAAATTCCCCCTTCGTTTTTCACCTCTTCTTCTCTCTCGATCCTACCGAGAGATAAGATGGCGGCCGCTCCGGACTGTTTAGAATGTTGACAGACACCGGGGAGCCAAGCAGCTTCGGATCGCAAAGTTCCGTTTCGCGAAAAGTAAGCGGACCGGAGCGCAGCCCGGAGCGCTGTTACAGATATATATCTTGTTTTGAACGTTAATTTCTCAAAATCCACTGGAGCACATATATTGAGACCTAGCAAAGGCACATCGGGCTAACAGTCCCTACAATTTTGCCAAGTTTCGTGCAAATCCATTCAGCCGTTCGAGCTAAAAGTGAGGCCAAAGGCCCTATGGAAATTAACATGGGAAAAAGGCGTTTTGGGACCCCCCTTTTTTCTCGGCCCCCAATTGATGAAACCCCGCCAAATTTTCAGGGGCTGCTCAGAAACGCCAAAGTTATTAGACATAGAATTTTCAAAAGTTCCATAGACAAAAAATCCTAACTATATATACCTACTGGCGGCACGCCAGTAGGTTATATATATATATATATATATATATATATATATATATATATATATATATATATATATATATATATATATATATATATATATATATATATTCAATGAAAAAACTATAGGTTATAGACCATATATAGTTAGGGATTAGCATTTACAAAACCTTATTTTACTCGCACAAAACCATTGAAATTTGCATATATAGTTAGTTGCACTAACTATATATCGCGCACCCGCAATCCACTGCTGATGATGTCACATATTACATCATTCATGACATGGTCAGTGACATCACTGATGACATCTCAAATGACATCACTGATGACATCACTGATGACATCTCATTTGGCATTACTGATCACATCACTGATAATAACATTCATGTGATAATATGATGAACCTCTTCAGACTCACACATTCACTGGCTCTTATGCACAGTTATTTATATATGTCAACTCTCACATGTACTGTGTTTTACATATGTACTTACTTTGACATGTAGCACTGAGATATCCATTCACTCACCAATACACTCATGCACACAGTCAACCGCCCATACAGCTGTTTCCACATGCACCTTTGAACCCATACATCTAGTGAATCAACTGCTCACACATCTATGCACAGAGTCATACACCTCCCAGCCACCCACACACACACTCAGTCTCCCATACAAATACTTGGGCAACCAATCAATAACCCATATAGTTACTCATATAGCTACTGATCAACACATGCAGCAGTTTACAGAACATCAGACATAATGATGCACAAATTAAGACAGATTAGTCACTTACGCATGCACTCAGTGAGACACATTTAATCACTCACTCATACAGTCAGTCATGCACCTACTAAATCCTTCATCCAGACACTTATACATCCACTCATTCTTCAATATGTAAGACATATTTTAACTTTACAGAAACATACAGTCACTGGATGTTGTCATCAGTGATGTCATTTGAGATGTCATCAGTGATGTCATCAGTGATGTCACTGACCATGTCATGAATGATGTAATATGTGACATCATCAGCAGTGGATTGCGGGTGCGCGATATATAGTTAGTGCAACTAACTATATATGCGAATTTCAATGGTTTTGTGCGAGTAAAATAAGGTTTTGTAAATGCTAATTCCTAACTATATATGGTCTATAACCTATGTTTTTTTCAGTGAATTTTTAAGGTTTTGTAAATGCTAATTCCTAACTATATATGGTCTATAACCTATGGTTTTTTCAGTGAATTTCAATGGTTTTTTAATAGCAAATATCAAAAGCTGTAAAATGTATTCTTCTTTTAATGCAAAAATATATTTTATATGTTTGTAATATAATTTTTTTATTTATATATTTTTTTTAATAATTTTTTTTTTGTTTCGCTACCGGTCCGCGCACCGGGTAGCTTCCCGTTAGCTCAATTTGGTTCCGCGACCCGGTCCGCGAACCAGTAAACGTTCCGATAGCGCAACTACCGCGTTAGAAAACAACATCGTGACGCGTCGCGCAAGCGCGACGTATCGGGTTGCCGCGTAATGCGTCTTATGACGCGCCGCGTTAGCGTACCCGGAAGCGCTCCGGAGCGCGAACCGAGGCGCGAAGCGCAGCGCCCCGGAAGCGTTCCGGGTGCGTAGCGGGACGCGTAACGTAAGCATAACAGGTCATGTGACTTGTTCATAAAACTTTTCATTGGTTCATTTTACTTTTGGTTTCCTAATGATGTAAGGCTTGGTCATATGACCTAAAAATAACACTTTTCATTGGTTTAGAATTTTTTTTTTTCCCAAATGATGAAAGCCCCACCTTTTTTCCTCACTCTGACTTTCATTTTTATGAGAGAAAGACCTACTTTCATTGCTTAGAAATGGCTTCATTGATTGCTGCAGCTGGTGGACGCCCACCACCACCACCACCTCCTAGGAAGAGAGGACCACCTCCTCAGGTTATCCTTGAGCAAGAGGAGGAAGAAGAGGAAGAAGAGGAAGAGGAGCAAGTGACCAATAGGTTTTTACCTGAACAGCCAAGGAGGTCCCATGCCAAAGAAAGTTATATATGGCAATTTTTTTTAATTTCCCCAAGGACAAAAAAAGGTAAATGCCCGGTACGTTACCTGCCTGATCTGCCAAAATGAACTGTCCAGAGGGACAGAAAAGAAATATAGCTATGGGAATTATACCATGCATCGGCATATGGAAAGATGGCACCCTATAAACTATAGTGCTGCACAAGTACGTGACCTGCAGAATAACCCCCCACCTGTGGCCAGTACATCCAATCAAGAGGCAGTGACGGGACCAGAGGCGAGGGAGCAAATTAATTGCCTATGGAGAGAGGAGTATAACTCTAATCAATACATCTTTTGAAAATCATCAATGTACAAAACGCCCCAGAAAATAAATTATCTTTTTTTTTGTTGCTCCTGTTGAGCCCTTTATAATGAATCATTTTTGTTCCCCCCCCCAAAAAAAACAAAAAAAATTTAAAACCGTTCAAAAAATACAAAAAAACTAAAAAAATGTTCTGAAAAATAATAAAAAAAATATAAAACAACAAAAATAATAAAAAAAAGTTCTTTTCAGAACTACCTCCCCTTTATAAGAAATTGCTAGAATGTTTAGCACTCTGGCAACCTCTATTTCTTTTGATTCGCTTCCCGGTTCGCGCTCCGGTACGCGAACCGGAAGCGAACTAAAAAATAAAACATTTAAAAAAAAAGAAGAGTAAGTAAACAGAGAGTAATGTTAAAAGAAAGACAAATAGAGGGAGTAACACAGAGATACTGTTTAAAGAGGGACTGAGAAAAGGAGTGGAAAGAGTAGTGTAAGTAAGTAATAGAAAAAGAAATGGGGGAAGTAGCAAAGGCAGGAAACTGAGGGTTAAAGAAATGAAGCAGTGGAACTAATAAAAGTTAAATGTGAGAGAGATGTAACGTAAAGAGTACTAAACACTTACCTTATAATTGCCGTTAACGTAGTCACTTGTTATTTTTATACTTTTAATCTGTGTAAGAAAGAACAAAAAATTTAAAATTAATAGAAGGTAGTAAAAGATGAGTGAGCATGAGACAAGATGAATACATATTAAAAATCACAATTCAAAGTACAAAATTAATTATACATATTTAATGGTTTATTTTTGCTGTTCTCAGAATATATCAAAATTCACTGAAAACAGTGAGTTGAAGGTATTCATCATATAACAGCGGGGAAAAAAACCACAATCAAAATGATTGTGTTTAAAAAACCCATATAATATAATCAATCAGAAATCAGAACTCCTCAAAAGTAACTTACTTTCTATGACGTCAAAGGATCTCCTATGAACAGCTTATACTCTGTTGTGCTGTTATTATTTTCTGCCCGCCACTTTCTGAAAGATAAGCTCCATCGTTTTAAGAAAAATGAGACATACAAAGCAATTTAAAACAGCACACTAAATTAAAACAACACCTAGAATCATTATAGTCCAGTTACCTACCCTAAATTCTCACTTCTGAAAATAAGTCAAAAGGCAACATTGCTTCATACTCAAATGGTAATCATTGCCAAAAGACCAGCCTTTTTTATACTTCAAATAAGCTGTGTAATATCCTGATGTTGTCAAAGGACCATCATAACATATAATAGCTGCAGTTACAAATGTTCTTCCTGAAATCGATGACTGTGTAGCCAAAACATTTTTAATTAGACTTGACAACTTATTTTCATCCAGTTTATGTAGTTGAAATTGTAAAATGACATTTCACCCATAAGTTTCTATAAAAAATGTGGACAGCATTGCAGACTTACATTTCCTCTACTCCTTGTTTTGATCTGCTGCTTTAATTAGCTTATAAACACAAAGAGTTTTCGCTCTGTACTACACTTATCCACAAGGCCATATAGAGTAGGAGCCATTAGAACCTCTTGAAATTCCTCTGAACAAATCCCGAGATTCCTTCCCTAAAATTTTGGTTGTAAGAACACCAGGTAAGAATTTTGAAGGTGGAAAGGCAATCTTTTTTTGAAAGTTAAAACAGAATCATTGCAGAATGACCAGCCGTTTCCAGATTTTAAATAAGCTGTGTAATGTCCTGAAGTTGTTGAAGGACCGTCATGATATATAATTGCTGTAGTTACAAAAGTCCTTCCTGATATTGACAACTGCGAAGCCACAACATTTTTTATTAAAGTTGTCAATTTAGTTCCATCAGACCTACATCGTTGGAACATTAAAATGACATACTGGCCATAACTTCGTATAATTAACGTGGACAGCATTGCAGACTTACATTGGCTACACTCCATGTTTTGATCGGCTGCTTTTACTAGCTTACTGAAGGATACTGATTTACTGTCAGGCAAAGTTAAATATATAAATCTTTCTGAGTCTACACTAGTAGTACTTGATAGCCTACAGTTCTCGCAATCATTCTGCCATTGATAAGAAAGGCCAAACAGATAATCTACATCTACACCTTCATCTTGCAATACATCAAGCATATACATTAAAAACTCCTGACAATCCTGCTGAATATTTTGAAAGAATTGCGTTTGACCTGAACATTTGTCTAACAGATTACGAATTTCAGACACACTTTCTACTCTTGTTCTATCAGCGCTACATTTCTCTAACACAGAATTCAACAAACAGCATAAACTTTGTTCCGAATTGATCACAATCTGTTCTTTTAAAGTGTCTAGTGAAAAGACAACATTAACCACTACATTAGCATAGCAGTTGACACCAGAACTATTTTCAAATTGAAAACCAACAACATCTTCAACAGATTTTATTTTCTTTCTGCTTACAATTTTCGGTTCATCGACTTTTGGTCTTTTTGCTACAACCTCCCTACTATTACTGATATTTCTTCGTTTCCGGCCTACCACACGTTTCTCAAACAAAGGATATTGAGGCAAATGTGGCGCATACTCTCTTCTTAACCTATTGTATTCCTTAACACAATCTAGATCCGCACAAATGTTTGTGACATCACAGTCAATCAAGTACAATCCCGATAAAGTTCTAACTCGTGACAATGCCACATATGCCATACCCTCCTTGAACACAGAACTGCCAATATTCACTAAAGCAGTGTCTACACTTAAACCTTGCGATTTATGGATTGTCACCGCATATGCCAAGCAAACAGGAAACTGCTTACGGCGAACATATAAGTCTTTTACAAGCAAAAACCTAGCTGTGCAATGACCAATTAGCTGTACTTCCTCAATGCCATCAAATGTAATTTTAAAAAATTCAATTCCATCTCTATTTCTGTATTTCTCAAAATCAACAACATTACCCATTGATCCATTTACCAGACCTCTTTCAACATGTAAATTCCTTCTCAAAATGATACGGAAATTTAAGCACACATTCAGAGTCTTTTCAAAACCAGCAGTTTTAGATATAGTCTTCTCTAATGAATCCAATTTAGATTTCAAATTCTCAGACAAAATAATTGTTGCTCCCATATGCTCTATTCTGTCAATAGCTTCCAGTTTCACAATCTCTTGGTTTTCTAAATTCAACATTTTGTTGTTGAAGATGGAACATTCTGCAAGAGTTGGCATCAAACATATTCCAGATTTCTTCTCAGTAATTTTCTGAAAAATATCCTCTGGCAGAACGTCTTCTTCTGGATACAAATTCGACAGTAATCGTGCATGTAAAGATTCTTTCCCACGCTCGGTCACTTTCCCAATTCTAACATCTTGTAGAATATTCTTGTAATCTTCATCCTTCGCCTGACGCATATTTTCATGCAGCTCAGCATAATTGAAGTTTAACCATATGTTAACGTTGCCAATGCTCCCTAGGCACTTCCTGGTATCTTCATGCATAAGCAGTTTAAACACTGGTTGTCCTTTCACTGGTGTCAGCTGCAGAAGATCACCGAAAACAATGATGTGTTTGCCACCAAATAACACATCATACTCTGTTTTAAGAACTTCCTGCATTCTCAAATGCACAAAGGCAAGCATGACATTGGAAACCATGCTTACTTCGTCAATGATAAGAAGTTTCATCTTCTTCAGGACTCTAGATACTTCACAACAAGCATCTCCAGATAACTTGTGGTATTGTAATTTGTTATCATGCTCCACTGGCAGCATCAGTAGCCGATGAAAAGTAATACCTTTAATGTTATGTGCTGCCAGTCCAGTTGGAGCGGTGACAACACAAGACAGCGATGACTCAGTCCTTTTCTGCAGATAACATGAAATTGTTTTAATGAGGAAACTTTTTCCAGTTCCTGCTTCTCCACTCACGTACAGTCTGACAGGCTTCAACGACGTACATGAGCACTCTTTCTTCTCATGACTTAATCCATGCTCAATTTGTTTGGTAACTTCATCATATATTTTCCTCTGCTCAACGTTGAGTTGTCTTTCCAAATCTTCTAAGTTAACCGCATCCTCCTGAGCATGTGCCATGGCTCTTTCCACTTCAATCATGGCAGTGGCAGCTTCATTTTCGATAACTGGTTCTCCTAGTGGATCCTGACTCAATGAAACAGAACTCTGACTGTCCTGAGAACTGTCTCTAGCAATCTCAGCTGCAATTGTTGCTTCCTGCTCGATTTCTGCATTCAACATTTCTAGATATTTTGGAAAAACAGGACATTTCATGGACTCCTTGGCTGCATTGAAAGAGTCTTCGTAACAGTGGAAATCTCCAAGCAGTTCCTCTTCTGCACGCCAAGGCTTGAAAAGTTGCAAAAGAGCTAAATAGAAAAACTCTTTTCTTTCTGGAGATTCGCAATTCAATTTTCGATGATTTACCAATTGACATTTTTTTTGCTTGACCAGACATCCCTCACTTCCAATTACAGCATACACTCCTTTATCAATATCTTCTTTAATGTTCCTCTTGAAAATGTAATTTTGTAGAACCTCATACAGACAAACATTCTCCAGGTGACTGCTTCTATTTGGATAATATGTATCCAACATGTTGGTCTTCAAAATATCTGTACTGCTTGGCTCCTTCTCCGCCAAATACTCAATTTCCCGTACAGGTTTCAGAACTCGATTACGCGTTGCAGCAAGACCAAGACTCGCCCAAATGATACTCCTAGATTTGGCATAGAGACTTGCTGAAGATAACCGGTCAGAACATTCGTAAGCTCCGATTTCTCGATGCGACAACATCTTCAGACTGAAACTGTACAACTTCTTACTGAGGCTCTTTTCATGGGAAATATCCTCCCACATATCCTTCAGTTCTGTCTTTTCTTTTTTTGTGATGTAAGACGTCACATACCGAGCCACAGCCATACAGTTGTCAGCCAGAAACTGTATATCCATGTTAGCATTCCACATGGACTAAATCACTGGGTTGTAGTCGTTAATGTACTTGGACTCTTCGTTTCTTTTCAAATTGTATGTGTTTTTGGGTGATTTCCTCGTCACGTTATGTCGCAGCGAAGACATCAAATTGTTCACTCTTCCTTTAGATATCACCGATCATGGAAATGCAAAACGGCATTTGGTGTAGTACTTGTCCTTGTTTCTGAATTTACGACGACAGTACTTTCCACAACGATGGCTTTGAAACCATAAAACTTGTTCTCTTAGACTTTTATCTTCCTTTGTCTTTGGAACAGCACATGTAGAATACTGTTCTATGAAACTCATCACTAAGTCATCCGGATCTGTTCCAAATTTGGGTGCATCTTTGAACCATAGCAGCATATGTATATGAGGAGCACCTCTTGCTTGATACTCCTTTCTCCAGAAGAAATCCAACACCTCTCCAAGAGGTGGATTTTTCTTGTTCGTGATGAAAGACATCATAGCTTCAAATCTATGATTGAAGTACCTGCATACATTCACTGGATCTAAAGAGCACAGTTCTCCGGGTGTCTTGAATTCAATATTTTCAATGTTTCCATTTGCCTCTCGTAGAAATTCAAGTAAGTCTTCCCAGCCATACTCAGCACAGCTGAGAGTGAGGTACCAAGTAGGAGTTCCTAAGTTCCTCAGCATACATTTTAAGTCACCATGACGACGGTACCAATACTCATTAGTACCACGCTGACATGCCATGAGATTAATCAGGTGAGAATCCAAAATACTGTCTTGCACATTGACTATATCCATAAAGTCCCTTGCCGAGATATTTCGCAGTTGTAAACCACTTTTCAAGATGTGGTTCACTGCATAAGACAGTCCAGACAGATCACTTTCAAACAGTAGATGAAATAAATAGGGAATGCATTGACGAAACCTAGGATCTTCTGCATACAATCGTAAAGTCCGGTATTCTGAAGCAGGAATTTGATCAGGTCGCTCATCATATCGTCCTCCTCGACCTGTGGGAAATAACTGAGGGAAACACCGAGCTTCCAAACTTTCCTCCCAAACACTAATGGGACTCCCTTTGGCTTGTTTCATTTGAAACAACTCAATAGCATTCCCCATGACTTCCTTGGAATGCAAAGGATGAACACTATAATATTCATATATTTCTTCATTTTTAGAGGCTTTTACTTTCTCAATTTGCCCAGCACACAAATCGCTGTCCTCTTCTTCACTTACTTCCTCTTCTGCAGCACATACATTCTTGTAGTACTCATTATTTTTTATCAAATACAATGTTGCCTTTTTGACTTTCCTAACATCCACTAAATCTTGCCAGATTTTCTTACTCTTTGTCGGAACTCCATTAACTAGGATAACTAGAGGTTCCTCTTCCACTTTCTCTACTCCAATTGTGTTAATGTGTTTCTTCAAATCTAAAGGCAAATAAACAACTCTTCCCTTTAATCCTCTCTGTAAATCTGATGGAGGCAATTTCCCTGTCTTTGGCTCCATTCGTACAATAGCCTGAAAGGGATGGACACTTTGAATCAAAGTAGATTCATAAGTATTTAAATCCTTCAATTCAGAAGGAATGTCAACCAATTCCAGATTATTATGAACCGCTCTAGCAGGCATCCGGTTTTGGTTTAATTTGTTAAAACAATAAGTACACATACGTTGGTCCGATCCCAAATTAAAACAATTTTCTACCATCAAGTATGTGGCAAAATCCTTCCATTCACTATTGTTTTCCATTTCACTTTTTGCATATAAATCCACTAACTTAGTCTGATTCTTATAATAAGTCCGTCGACAACACACACAAGTGAAATTAGGCCTCTCACTTGATTTCACCTGAAAGTTGAAAATTTCCTTGTGAAACTTATCTATATTAGAAATCAGTACACTCTCTTCCACATTACCTTCTTCTACTGGGTCAATTTCAACATTGTTCTCTTCACCAGCAAAGTAACAGAACTCAATTTCTTGACAAATATTCTTCACATCTACTTCAGAACCATGCAAAAGAGCAGTGCTTAATTGTTTAAGCATAATTGCTGGACTCTTAGCATAATACAACATTCTAACTAATTTCCTCACTTTATTATGATGCACTGCTAGCATCCTGAAATGATGAAAAACACTCTGGCATACTCTCCTGGAAAGACAAGCCAGCGAATGACCACGCAAACCTGTCACTTCTCTCACTCTGCAAGGATCTAATTCTTGCAACAACTTTATTTTTTGTTTTAAACTTTTCTTATTAAATGTCCGTACAAAATCACAAAGAAAAATTGATGGAATCCTGTCGCACACTGCAAATAGAACTACACTTCCAGGTGTACACTGGTCCCTTAGGACGTCTCCCTAAAAGCTCATCACTTAACACCTCTTCTGCATCTGCAGACACAAGTTTTTCTTTTTCAACCGGACAACCATCTTTTACCTCATATGCTCGACCACTGGTGTCAACTGCATGCACCCAATCATTGTCCTGGAAGTAACTCTCCTCATTGAAAAATGCCTCACAACTTGAACTATGCATCCATTCTCCTGAGAAAACGTCACAAAAATTACTACGATTAACTACTCTCTTCCATCTACTATTTGATTTGAAATCATAAATTACCTTGTTTAGTTTCCTAATTCTATTGATTACCAAAATAAATAACTTTCGCTTAATTTCGAAAGCCTGATCAATCATTTTCTCTACATTTTTCTTTCTCTTATAAAAAGCCACTTTCTGTTGACCTTTCTTAAAAAATTTTAACAAATTGCCAATTATCCTGTTGCGGAACATTCGTCTACGAATGTCTCTAAACAGATTTTTCCTTCTACTACCATGCACAGAGTTATCTCCTGCTCTAGCAGTTACTTTTTTGAGGGGCCTTTCCTTCCTGTTTAAATTGGCTCTCTTCTTCTGAACTAAAACATGTTCTCTAGTGATACTTTTTCGTCTACAAATGTTTCTCAAAAAAGATTTGGTTGTCTTACCCGGAATTGTTTTGGTGACTTCACAACTTTTAATTCTAGAGGACTGCTGCAAAGGTCCATTATCTGTCGTAAGTCGCTTTGCTGTTTTTTCTTTTCTTTGCCTTGAGGGCATGTTTGAATTTTTAAGAATATCTTGAGTTGAATCTGTGGAAAATGTATTAAAAATTTTTTATTAAATACTATTACCAAACAGTAAATCAATAATAGTAAGCAAACAATTGAATGGAAGGATTTTGCAACATACTTGATGGTAGAAAATAGCAATGGAATGCTTCTACATATGACCTGTGCTGTTATATGTTAATCTCAACTAATTTCGAGACTCTATTTCTATTTAGAGATTGTTCCAGAACAGACATTGTTGATGTTATTGTTATTGACTTAAAATTGCCAAGCACACATGAAGGCATATTTACTAGACCCTTGCACCAGGGGGAAGTGACTTGAAATGGCCAAGCACACATGGGGGCGTATTTACAAGGCCCTTGCACCAGGGGGAAGTGACTTAAAATTGCCAAGCACACATGGGGACATATTTACAAGGCCCTTGCACCAGGGGGAAGTGACTTGAAGTGGCCAAGCACACATGGGGGCGTATTTACAAGGCCCTTGCACCAGGGAAAAGTGACTTGAAATGGTCAAGCACACATGACCGCGTATTTACAAGGAACTTGCACCAGGGGGAAGTGAGTTGAAATGTGCAAGCACACATGGCGGCGTATTTACAAGGAACTTGCACCAGGGGTAAGTGATTTAAAAATGCCAAGCACACATGAGGGCATATTTAGAAGGCCCTTGCACCAGGGGTAAGTGACTTAAAATGGCCATGCACACACAGGGGTGTATTTACAAGGCCCTTGCACCACTTATGCATCGCTTTTAACATTTACAATGTGGAGCACCATGGGGCAAAAACAGCACAGATGCATCATGCATCTATTCAACAAAAGCGACGCATTGCAGGAGTCACATCGCAAGTAAATACATTCTTATAAATTTAAAAAGCATTCCTTTTCCTTAAAAACGATTTTCTCATCATAATTTGAAAACACAGCACAGCTCCTATGTAGAAGCACACCTTGTCAGTACTAATACTTCACATTATCTGCAATTACAATTTGTAAAAGAATGCAAAATCTTCTTGGAAAACATAATGCAAACACTTGACACAAAACAACATTTTAAATGCACAGCTGGCTTCCTTATTTTCTCCAAAAAGCATACTAGTCTCTTTCTAAAATAACGGAACCCTATCTCACCTTACCAAATGCTTTTTGAATTTCAAAACAGTCTCAGAGGCCCTTGCACCAGGGGAAGTGACTTGAAATGGCCAAGCACACATGGGGGCGTATTTACAAGGCCCTTGCACCAGGGGGAAGTGATTTGAAATGTGCAAGCACACATGACGGCGTATTTACAAGGAACTTGCACCAGGGGTAAGTGATTTAAAATTGCCAAGCACACATGAGGGCATATTTAGAAGGCCCTTGCACCAGGGGTAAGTGACTTAAAATGGCCATGCACACATAGGGGTGTATTTACAAGGCCCTTGCACCACTTATGCATCGCTTTTAACATTTACAATGTGGAGCACCATGGGGCAAAAACAGCACAGATGCATCATGCATCTATTCAACAAAAGCGACGCATTGCAGGAGTCACATCGCAAGTAAATAAATTCTTATAAATTTAAAAAGCATTACTTTTCCATAAAAACGATTTTCTGATCATAATTTGAAAACACAGCACAGCTCCTATGTAGAAGCACACCTTGTCAGTACTAATACTTCACATTATCTGCAATTACAATTTGTAAAAGAATGCAAAATCTTCTTGGAAAACATAATGCAAACACTTGACACAAAACAACATTTTAAATGCACAGCTGGCTTACTTATTTTCTCCAAAAAGCATACTAGTCTCTTTCTAAAATAAAGGAACCATATCTCACCTTACCAAATGCTTTTTAAATTTCAAAACAGTCTCAGAGGCCCTTGCACCAGGGGGAAGTGACTTGAAATGGCCAAGCCCACATGGGGGCGTATTTACAAGGCCCTTGCACCAGGGGGAAGTGATTTGAAATGTGCAAGCACACATGACGGCGTATTTACAAGGAACTTGCACCAGGGGTAAGTGATTTAAAATTGCCAAGCACACATGAGGGCATATTTAGAAGGCCCTTGCACCAGGGGTAAGTGACTTAAAATGGCCATGCACACATAGGGGTGTATTTTCAAGGCCCTTGCACCACTTATGCATCGCTTTTAACATTTACAATGTGGAGCACCATGGGGCAAAAACAGCACAGATGCATCATGCATCTATTCCACAAAAGCGACGCATTGCAGGAGTCACATCGCAAGTTAAAAAATTCTTATAAATATAAAAAGCATTCCTTTTCCTTAAAAACGATTTTCTGATCATAATTTGAAAACACAGCACAGCTCCTATGTACAACCACACCTTGTCAGTACTAATACTTCACATTATCTGCAATTACAATTTGTAAAAGAATGTAAAATCTTCTTGGAAAACATAATTCAAACACTTGACACAAAACATAATTTTAAATGCACAGCTGGCTTCCTTATTTCCTCCAAAAAGCATACTAGTCTCTTTCTAAAACAACAAAAAAGAATAAAAAAAACTGTGACACCATCCTTGTGACCGAGTGACAGACCTCCTTTCAGTGTAATGTAACCCTTGAAACCCATATTCAAAAATAGAAACTAAAATATAAAACATATTGATTTTTCAGAAAGACACACATTCCCTGGATGGTGTCATCAGTGATGTCATGAGTGATCTCACTGACCATGTCATGAGTGATGTAATATGTGACGTCATCAGCAGTGCATTGCAGGCGCGCAAGTTATAGTGAGTCCAACTAACTATAACGTGGGAATTTCAATGGTTTTATGTCAGTAACATTTCCAGCTAACTATAACTGGTGTGAAACCTATGGTTTTTTCAGTGAATTTAATAGGTTTTTTAAATGCTAATTCCTAACTATAACTAGTGTGAAACCTATGGTTTTTTCAGTGAATTTCAAAGGTTTTTTAAATTCCTAATTCCTAACTATAACGTGTGTGAAACCTATGGTTTTTTCAGTAAATTTCAAAGGTTTTTTAAATGCTAATTCCTAACTATAACGTGTGTGAAACCTATGGTTTTTTCAGTGAATTTCATAGGTTTTTTAATAGCAAATTGTTGGGCTACATCTGGCTGATATTTGGGCTACATTTGGTTTTTTTTGTCTCTGGTGGCCATCTTTGGGCTACATTGGGCTACATTGGGCTACATTTGGGCTCTAACATATATATAGCCCAATGTAGCCCAATATATATTTTTTCAAAGTAAATTTTCGTAAAACCCACTGGAGAATATATCTTGAGACATAGCAAAGGCATATCGGGGTACCAGTCCCTACAATTTTGCCAAGTTTGGGGGAAATCCATTCAGCCGTTCGGGCTAAAAGTGAGTTTGACCGCCCTATGGAAATTAACATGGGGAAAACACGTTTTGGGACCCCCCTGTTATCTCGGCCCCCGCTTGACGAATCCCCCCAACATTTTCAGGGAAGGAGCAGAGCGGAGCGGGCCACGAACTTTGAGAAATTCGCGGAGATTCGTCCACCGGCGCCAAAGGTATTCCCAATAGAATGTTGCGGATTTCCTATGGAAAGTAGATCCTAACTATAACTACCTACTGGCGACCGCCAGTAGGTAATATATATATATATATATATATATATATATATATATATATATATATATATATATATATATATATATATATATATATATATATATATATATATATATTGCCTCCAATGATTCCTTCATGGTTCGGCGGGCTCGACAGCAGGTGCTCAACATAGGGACCGGATCCTGGCCCTGAATTCAATTGTATGCAACAAAGGACGCTGCACTCCAGAGCTGTATTCTGCACAATTTATTCTTAGCAACACACTCAACCAAAGCGTTAAATCCCTCTCACAGCTTTTTTCACGGTTAGTATGTCCATTGTGGGACTTGTGGGATTTGTAGTGTTTCTATACAAACATAACTTTATTCATACTTTTTACAAAAAAGGAATATGCGTTTTTTGTCAGGTTTTTTGTTATGATATTTGTACTTCCTATGATCCGATTTGATGTTCACAGTACCGATATTCGGTGCAGTTTATGTTAAAACACATTACATTTAGTGCATTTAGATCATGACCATCATCGGTATTCATTTGTCTCTTGTTGGATTAGATCAATGCCTGGGAACAGAAATTAGACATAATCACTGGTATAGTACCTGTGTAATCAATGTCACGATAATTTGTTATTGGTTCCGGGTCTAGTACCCCTTGAAGCTACTCACAAGTTCACAGAGTTATTTTCTGTCCCACTAGAATCATAGTTATTCAAGTTTGCATCCATTCCAGAATTTATTCGAGGTGTACATAAAGTTTCTCATCATCAATGATGTCTCTGGGGTCTTGGTCCTGAGTCTGATGATATAACGTGACTCCATTTGACGCATCTTTTTAATTCTATCTCCTCCCCGTTCTCCTGTTGTATTATATTGCAACAATGTGAGCCCTGCCAAGCAGGGTGCAAAACGACCATAGAACTGGTGGAATGTGACAACCACTATTTCTCCTCTTCTTTCTCAGCAGCAGGATCAGTGGAACTGCCTGGACGTACGCGTGTATGGAGTAGAAGAGGAAAATAGGCGCTGTCCCTTTAACTGGGAAGACTGGCCTGAAATCCACGCCTACAGAGATGATGTCAAGGAGCCATGGCCCACATGAACAGGAGGAATATGGAAGTCGGTGTGTGGCATCACCAGAGGAGTAGAGGAATAAGAAGCAGACGGAGTAAGGACTTGGGAAGGCTTTTGATCAGTTAGGCTCCGGGTGCACTGCCCGTATATACGCACATCAGTATAGAATTGCTGACAATTTAGGTGCAAGACGGCGAGTGGAAAAACCTTGAACCACTCAATAGAGTAGAAGAGCATCTACCCTAGCACGAACAGAATTGGTTGCCGTTGCACTCAAGACGGAGTATTACTCGACTCGCCGTGGACAACAAATAAAGAGGGAGAAATAATAATAATCTTGATCTTCAAACGGGAAACCATTGACATAATAATTGATTTCATATTGGATACCCGGACTGGGTATTTGCAGACAAGAGCCCGGCTGGATTGGAAATATCACCAGCTGAGCGACCTTCTGACTGGAACACAGCCATTTAGCCCTGAGGAATCGCGAGTGCGATGAAACACGTGTCGGCTGGCTGTTTGCAACATTAAAGACTCCAAGATTTACCTATCGAGAGTTCTTTTGTTTTGATAATTCTGTCATTTTGTTTTTTGTGGATTGCTTTTTGTTACTTAACATTGTATACACCGTCTTGAGTGCAACGGCAACCAATTCTGTAAGAAGCAGACGGAGTCGAGTGTGGAGCGGAACGGACGGTACGGAGCAAAGGAGAGGAGGCAGAGTGGTCACAAGATGCAAGGGAGCCAGGAGGACAACGATACCATGATGCTCTGGCTCTGGAGCAGCTCTGCTGACCTAGTTCTTAGGCTCTAGCGCAGCTTTGCTGACCTGGTTCTCTGGCTCAACAACAGCTCTGCTGACCTGGTACTCTGGCTCTAAAGAAGCTCTGCTGACCGGGTTCTATGGCTCTGAAGCGGTTCTGCTGATCTGTTTCTCTGGCTCTACAGCTGCTCTGCTGGCCTGGATCTACGGTTCTAAAGCAGCTCTGCTGGCCTGGTTCTCTGGCTCTAAAGCAGCTATGCTGACCTGGTTCTCTCCCTCTACTGCAGCTCTGCTGACCTGATTTCTCTGGCTCTACAGCAGCTCTGCTGACCTGGTTCTCTGGCTCTAGAGCAGCTCTGCTGACGCAGTTCCTAGGCTCTAGAGCAGCTCTGCTGACCTGGTTCTCTGGCTCTACAACAGCTCTGATGACCTGGTACTCTGGCTCTAAAGCAGCTCTGCTGACCTTGTTCTATGGCTCTAAAGCCGTTCTGCTGACCTGTTTCTCTGGCTCTACAGCTGCTCTGCTAACCTGGTCCCTTGGCTCTAAAGCAGCTCTGCTGACCTGGTTCTCTCCCTCTAAAGCAGGTCTGCTGCCCTGGTTCTCTCGCTCAAAAGCAGCTCTACTGACCTGGTTTCTCTGGCTCTACAGCAGCTCTGCTGACCTGCTTCTCTGGCTCTAGAGCAGCTCTGCTGACCTGATTCTTAGGCTCTAGATAAGCTCTGCTGACCTAGTTCTCTGCCTCTCTAACGGCTCTGCTGACCTGGTTCTCTGGCTCTAAAGCAGCTCTGCTGACCTGTTCTATGGCTCTAAAGCAGCTCTATTCACTCCTACAATCATCCTGACAGAAGCATGTCCTTATCTAATCCCTCTGCTGAAACATAAGTCCTTATAAACTTATCCTGCTATCAACTACTAGCATTCTAGGAACCTAATCACTTTCTATGCACTTGCAGAATGGCTCAGGCATTAAGACAAGCAGTGTTACAGTCAAATGTGCACAATGTATGCAGTCCCTTAACCCCTAGCAGACTACTGATTCAGTCTTTCAGAAGTCCAGGTAATAGTCATGCTTGTCTGGAATCACACTGAGTCTGTGCCCACTCCTAAAATCCTCCTGACAGAAGCATGTCCTTATCTAATCACTCTGCTGAAACATAAGCGCGTATAAACGTATCCTGCTGTCAACTACTAACTGTCTAGGAACTCAGTCACTATTTATGCACTTGCAGAATGACTCAGGCATTGGGACAAGCAGTGGTACAGTCACATGTGCACACTGTATGCAGTCCCTTAACCCCTTGCAGACTACTGAGCCAGTCCTGCAAAAGTCCAGGTAATAGTCATGCTTGTCTAGAATCACTCTGTGAGTCTGTGTCCACTCCTACAATTATCCTGACAGAAGCATGTCCTTATCTAATCACTCCACTGAAACATAGGCGCTTATAAACGTATCCTGCTGTCAACTACTAGCACTCTAGGAACCCAGTCACTGTCTATGCACTTGCAGAATGACTCAGGCATTGAGACAAGCAGTGGTACAGTCAAATGTGCACAATATATGCGGTCCCTTAACCCCTTGCAGACTACTGAGTCAGTCCTGCAAAAGTCCAGGTAATAGTCATGCGTGTCTGGAGTCATACTGTGAGTCTGTGTCCACTCCAACAATCATCGCGACAGAAGTATGTCCTTATTTAATCCCTCTGCTGAAACATAAGCCCTTATAAACTTATCCTGCTGTGAACTACTGGCACTCTAGGGAACTATTCACTGTCTATGCACTTGCAGAAAGACTCAGGCATTGAGACAAGCAGTGGTAAAGTCAAACGTGCACAATGTATACAGTCCCTTAACCCCTTGCAGACTACTGAGTCAGTCCTGCAAAGGTCCAGGCAATAGTCAAGCTTTTCTGGAACCACACTGTGACTCTGTGTCCACTCCTACAATCATCCTGACAGAAGCATGTACTTATCTAATCACTCTGCTGAAACATAAGCGCTTATAAACCTACTCTGCTGTCAACTACTAGCACTCTAGAAACCCAGTCACTGTCTGGGCACTTGCAGAATGACTCAGGCATTGAGACAAGCAGTGGTACAGTCAAATGTGCACAATGTATGCGGTCCCTTAACTCATTGCAGACTACTGAGCCAGTCCTCCAAAAGTTCAGGTAATAGTCATGCTTGTCTGGAATCACACTGTGAGTCTGTGTCCACTCCTACAATCATCCTGATAAAAGCATGTCCCTATCTAATCACTTTGCTGAAACATAAGCACATATAAACATATCATGCTGTCAACTACTAGTACTCTAGGAACATAGTTACTGTCTATGCACTTGCAGAATGACTCAGGCATTGAGACAATCAGTGTTATAGTCAAATGTGCACAATGTATGCAGTCCCTTAACCCCTTGCAGACTACTGAGTCAGTCCTGCAAAAGTCCAGGTAATAGTCATGCTTGTCTGGAATCACACTCTGAGTCTGTGTCCACTACTGCAATCATCCTGACAGAAGTATGTCCTTATCTAATCACTCTGCTGAAACATACGTCCTTATAAACTTATCCTGCTGTCAACTACTAGCACTCTAGGAACCGATTCACTGTCTATGCACTTGCAGAATGAATCAGGCATTGAGACAAGCAGTATTACAGTCAAATGTGTACAATGTATGTGGTCCCATAAACCCTTGCAGGCTACTGAATCAGTCCTACAAAAGTCCAGGTAATAGTCATGCTTGTCTGGAAGCACACTGTGAGTCTGTGTCCACTCCTACAATATATATATTTGTCTTTTTCACTGAAAATAACATAGGTTTCAGGGGCATTATAGTTTGGAATTAGCATTTAAAAAACCATTGAAATTCACTGAAAAAACCATAGGTTTCCAACACATTATAGTTAGGAATTAGCATTTAAAAAAACCTTAGAAATTCACTGAAAAAACCATATGTTTCAGGCGCGTTATCCCTCGTACAAACCCATAGAAATTCCTCCATTATAGTTAGTTCTGCTAACTATAACTCCCGCGCCCGCAATGCACTACTGATGATGTCACATATTACATCTTTCATGACATGGTCAGTGACATCACTGATGACATCCCAAATGACATCACTGATGACTTCATCCAAAGAATGTTGTTTTGTTTGATTTTTAAATATGAATTATATACATTGCAATCTGCATTGAAGAATGAGTGCATATATAAGTGTCTGGGTGGAGAGTTTATTATCTGTATGATTGACTGTTTAAGTGAGTAAATAAAAGTTTCTCTCTAAATACATCGGTTAGTGAATAAACTGTGTGAATGTCTGTATCACTCTGTCTGTTGTTGTGTAACCTGCTGCATCAGTTGGTCACTAGCTACATGAGTGTCTATTTTAGTTATTGATTAGTTGGCTGAGTATTTGTATGGAAGACTGAGTGTATGTGTGGTTGAGTTGGGGGCGTGTGGCTGTGCATAGATGTGTGAGTGGTTCATTGACTAGGTGTAAAAGTTTAAGAGTGCATGTGGAAACAGTTGTTTGGGTGAGTGAGTTTGTTTATGGGTGTGTTGATGAGCAAATATATGTCTCAGTGGTACATCTCTAACAAAGTACACAAATAAAAGGCAGTGTATGTGAGAGTTGGTGTATATAAATAACTATAAGTAAGAGTCAGTGATTGTGAGAGTGACTGTATGGAAGAGTGTATACATGTAATAGTGATTTTATAACACAGTAGGTTTGAGTTACAATGTGTATGAATAAATGAGGTGTTCTGTGTATAGTTATAAATGTAAGTAAATGTAAGTGGGATTGATTATTTTCATGAGTGAGTAGCATCACTGCATAAGAGAGTAGGATGAGTGCTGTTCTGTCATTGTCTATATAGGTTTATGAGTGCATTTGATAGTGTTCTATTGATCAGTGACTGCATGTATGAGTGATTCTGTGGGTGAATGGGTAGTTGTGTGTGTAGACCTAGGAATCCGCTATTGGGTATGTAGTAACTGGTTTTGGTAAGTAAATGGTTTAAAAAATGGTACTCTGTATTTTATAGTGAGTGATCAAAAGTTATACTAGTGTATGATGAGATGTATTAGCTTTTCACATGAATGATGTCATCAGTAATGTCATCAGCGATGTCATTTGAGATGTCATCAGTGATGTCACTGACCATGTCATGAATGATGTAATATGTTAGGGGTAAAGAGAGCCTCCAAGGGAGTTTGTTCCAAGAATATTTCAATATTTAAATAAAGTTTTTTGGGGAGGACAATTCAATGGTCCTAGTAGAGATTAATTTAGTCAATCATGTGTATTCAATTCTCAATGAATGTTCACATATAGATACATTAAATATAAAATAATGAACAAGAACAACAATAACAAAAAGGTGTATATGCAAAATCTTGGATTTTATCAAAAAATAAGTCACAAGGGATTTAAAATGCAAATATATAAACAGGAATACAGGAAGAACAAAAAGATCTCAATTCACTCCTCTGTAAAACCTGAGCACACCTATCCTGTTTGTAAATAATATTAATCCTCATAGGATAAGGGTGAGGGTCGACGTTTCGGTCTCCTATGAATGTTTCTTTGAGACCATCTTCAGGATTGATCAATTAATATTTGTAAAGCCCTATTGTAAAATGAAACAAAAATATTTACAATTACAATTAAATCAAATCTTACAATTTCATTGAACATTATACACCTAAGACTAACAGAACATACAAGAAAAGACATTAGACTTAGCAGTACATTTGCTTATTCAATTAAAAAGACACATCAATGTTAACTGCTACATATCTATACTTCTATGGCAAAACAGTTAGATATGTGCTATAAAAATCGGACCTAAGAATCTCATATTGTATTTAACTCAGGGTCCTGAAAAGATTACATCCGACATGTTAGGCAAAAAAGAATATCATTGCTATATACACTTTATTCAATTTCATTGTTGTCCTGAAAGAGATGTACTCAGGATAGAAATAGAACGTCCAAAGGAGAGTCAACAAATTTCATGAATAAGTACCTTAATATGTTGGCCACCGAGGTGGTAGCAGAATTACTGGTACTGGGAGGTTCAATTTAAACGTAAGATTCTAAATGAAAAAAATGGAATAGAGCCTATATTAACGACTGGTGTTTAATTAGTCGTATTTCAGTACAGGAGGTATAATGTTCCTAGCATACCTTTGCGGCCGTCCTCTATCATGAAAATGAGGAGCTTGAAAATCGAGGGCAGGCAACTTCAGTAGATCTGTAATTGTATATATATATAGCGTATCAGATATTTTAAAAAAAAAACATGCGCTAGGAAAGACCAGCTCACAGATGTTACCTTTAGTGGTTCATTACCTAGTATAACTCTGTGTTGTCATGTGGTATGCACATCCACAGCATCTCAAATCCCCAAGGGTACGCGAGAAGTTTGAAACGGGTAACATTTTGGATAGTATAATCTATAAGATTATGGAAAAGAATGTCAAAATCTGAGAGCAACCCTGGCCATTACTTACAGGCGCTGGGTTAAGCTAGTGATGTGAAGCACAATTTAATTACCTTCATGTAGCGCGAAGCACAACAATCACAGTGAATGAGATAATCGTCTTGTGCTGATCTAAAAAAGGGAGAGTAAGGCAAGGTTGCTTTACAAGTCTAATGCGGAATGATTTATATAAAAGGCGCTAGAGCCGATGTAACAGTTACCTGGTATGGTGCCTTAGTCGTCCCGTAAACATACACACGCAAAGCAGAGGAAGCGACCGGCAGCGCGTTCAAGTGTGCTTAAGTTCATTTGTTTGTAGATCGAAAGAGGACTAATGAAAATTTCGAGCGCCATCTTAGAATAGTAGCATTATGTCGTTTTTAGATATAGCTATAACGTGATATTGGCATCTGAAATATTAAGTGCTATTATTGGAGGAAATTAATGTGTGCCAAGCATAGTTTTTGCGAACAACTCTATCTACTTCCAAATGTAGCGAACTCTACATAAATAAATTAATCTCTACTAGGACCATTGAATTGTCCTCCCCAAAAAACTTTATTTAAATATTGAAATATTCTTGGAACAAACTCCCTTGGAGGCTCTCTTTACCCCTTTCATACTTTTACCCAAGCCCCCAAGGGTATACTGGGTAGCTTACTGTGTGT
Source organism: Lissotriton vulgaris (assembly GCF_964263255.1). Classification (NCBI taxonomy): domain Eukaryota; kingdom Metazoa; phylum Chordata; class Amphibia; order Caudata; family Salamandridae; genus Lissotriton; species Lissotriton vulgaris. Next base: position 676,755,637 of record NC_141699.1, on the reverse strand, counting down.
ACCTGATGTAATATGTGACATCATCAGCAGTGCATTGCGGGCGCGCGAGTTATAGTTAGCAGAACTAACTATACCAGAGGAATTTCAATGGTTTTGTACGAGTGAAATGTCCTGCTAACTATAACGCCCCTGAAACCTATGGTTTTTTCAGTGAATTTCTAAGTTTTTTAAAATGCTGATTCCTAACTATAACATGTCTGAAGCCTATGGTTTTTTCAGTGAATTTCAACATTTTCTAAATGCTAATTCCTAACTATAACGCCACTGAAACCTATGGTTTTTCAGTGAATATATATATATTTATATATATATTGCCTCCAATGTGACAGCAGGTGCTCAACATAGGGACCGGACCCTGGCCCCGAATTTAATTGTACACAACAAAGGACGCTGCACTCCAGAGCTGGATTCTGCCCAATTTATTCTTGGCAACACACTCAACCAAAGGGGTAAATCCCTCACACAGCTTTTTTCCAGGTTCGTATGTCCATTGTGGTATTTGTGGGATTTGTAGTGTTTCTATACAAACAAAACTTTATTCATACTTTTTACAAAAAAGGAATATGTGTTTTTTGTCAGGTTTTTTGTTATGATATTTGTACTTCCTATGATCCGATTTGATGTTCACAGTTCCGATATTCGGCACAGTTTATGTTAAAACACAATACATTTAGTGCATTTAGATCATGACCATTATCTGTATTCATTTGTCTCTTGTTGGACTAGATCAATGCCTGGGAACAGAAATTAATCATAATCACCAGTATAGTACCTGTGTACTCAATGTCACGATAATTCGTTATTGGTTCCGGGTCTAGTATCCCTTGAAGCTACTCACAAGTTCACAGAGTTATTTTTTTCAGTCCCACTAGAATCATAGTTATTCAAGTTAGCATCCATTCCAGAATTTATTCGAGGTGTACATAAAGTTTCTCATCATCAATGATGTCTCTGGGGTCTTGGTCCTGAGTCTGATGATATAACGTGACTCCATTTGACGCATCTTTTTAATTCTATCTCCTCCCCGTTCTCCTGATGGTATTATATTGCAACAATGTGAGCCCTGCCAAGCAGGGTGCAAAACGACCAAAGGACTGGTGGAATGTGACAACCACCATTTCTCCTCTTCTTTCTCAGCAGTAGGATGAGTGGAACTGCCTGGACATACGCGTGTATGGAGTAGAAGAGGAAAATAGGTGCTGTCCCTTTAACTGGGAAGACTGGCCTGAAATCCACGCCCACAGTGATGATGTAAAGGAGGCCTGGCCCACTAGAACAGGAGGAAGATGGATTTCGGTGTGTGGCATCACCAGAGGAGTAGAGGAATAAGAAGCAGACGTAGTCGAGTGTGGAGCAGAACAGACAGTACGGAGCAAAGGAGAGGAGGCAGAGTGGTCACAAGACGCAAGGGAGCTAGGAGGCTAACGATACCATGATTCGCCTAGCCACGCTTCAGGAGGAGCATGTCAGGTACTCAAGCAGTTTGCAGGTTGGGTGGGAAGAAGGGAGAGACCAGATACCAGAACCTAGGGGGTTCCCGCTTCCAGGTGTTCCCTCCCTGAACACTTCATTCACCTAGATAGATGTGCTGTTCACACTTTGTGATCCTTCAGTTCCCCCTCCCCATTCTTGTGTGTTACCTCACCACACTTACACCAGGTCCTCTTTTGTTTTGTTTCCCTATTTACCACGAACACTGACCCACCAAAATCCATGACCGGACGTGCTTGCTGGCGTGGATGAGGAGAGGGTGGACCTCGTTGAGGGACCGGGAATCTAAATACAAGCATCCATTATCCCTTGTACCCTACCATATACTGGCTTCTCGATGGAGATGGATTCTAAATCAAGAAAGCCATCATTGTCAAGACCTAGGGCCAGATGTAGGTAAATCTTATTTACCGACTCTAAAATACTGAATTTTACCGATTCGGTATTTTAGATTCGGTAAATAAGATGTAGGTAAGTGTTCGGTAATTTTTACCGAAGCGGAATGATTCGGTAATTACCGAATCGGTATTTACCGATTCGGTAATTGCCATTGATTCCTATGGGCCTTGAGGCCCATAGGAACCTATGGCAATTACCGAATCAGTAACATTACCGAATTGACAAGGGGGATAGGGTGTCACTTTGACACCCTGTTGCACCCCTGATTCAGGCTGGTGTGCCATGTGACACACATACATGCCCTTAGGGCATGTCTGTGTGCCAAATGGCACAGGTGTACATGTACAGATGTGCATGTACACAGGAATTCGTTATTTACCATGCAATAGTAATACATGGTAAATAACGAATTCTTAGGGGCCTGTGGCACTGTTTGCAGTGCCACCTACATATAGATTTACCGATTAGGTAAAGTTACCGAATCGGTATTTTACAGAATCGGTAAATTTACTGATTCGGTAAATTTACCGATTCTGTAAAATGTAGGCCCCCTACATCTCAATCACTTTGACACCCTATTGCACCCCTGATTCAGGCTTGTGTGCCATGTGACACACATACATGCCCTTAGGGCATGTCTGTGTGCCACATGGCACAGGTGTACATGCACAGATGTGCATGTACACAGGAATTCGTTATTTACCATGCAATAGTAATACATGGTAAATAACGAATTCTTAGGGGCCTGTGGCACTGTTTACAGTGCCACCTACATATAGATTAACCGATTAGGTAAAGTTACTGAATCGGTATTTTACAGAATCGGTAAATTTACCGATTCAGTAAATTTACAGATTCTGTAAAATGTAGGCCCACCACATCTCTATCACCAAATACCGGTCGGTAACGGCCGAAATCGGCCGTTACTGACTGGTATTTGGTGACCTACATCTGGCCCCTAGTCTCCTGACCCTTTCTTCCAACCTGCTAGTGGAGAATGCGGGCATAAACACCTCTATCTGTACCCCTGCGATGGACGTGCTAATACAACACCTAGTAAAGGGCCAGGAGAAGCTGGGATGTGTTGTGGAGCATCAGATGACGTCAGCCCAGGTAGACAGAGATATCTTCAGGGACACCATTGCCGCTCAGATAGAGGGTTTGCAAAAGATGATGACTGATCAACCCATCCCTGCCCCTCGAGAACCCTGGAACATAACACCAGGACCCTCTGGGATCTCGCTGCAAAAGTATGTGTCGGGAAAAACCCCAACGCCTTCTTGCTTAATTTTGAACGAGCACACGGGCCTGTGGTTGGCTCATAGAGAAATGGCTGTTTTTCCTAGCACCGCTCTTAACCGGTGAAGAGCAAGCCGCCTATCAGGTGGCCAATGCAGCAGGGAATTCCCCATATGCTGATATTGAGACCATAATACTGGACTACCTGGGGCTTCAATCAGAAGCGTATTGGGTGCGCTTCTGGGTGGAGAGAGGTACCCCAGGAGAAAACCCCAAGACATTGTTTCTCGGACTAAAGATGACTGCTGATAAATGGCTAACCCCGACTGTGAGCACAAAAGAAGAGATAATGGATAAATTGTATCTCGAACAGTACTTGGACGCTCTTCGGTTTAATACACAGAAATGGTTACGTCAACACACCCATCTAACTACAGAGCAAGCCATTGATATGGCCACTACCTACTCACAAGCACAGCCAAAACTATCTGGGTGGGAACCTGAGAAACCAAACAGGCACCCTCCAATAAAATACGACAAGAAACCCCGAGCAATCCTGGAACCTATTAAACCACATCTCTTTAAACCAGAGATACCATTATTCAAGGGACCCCAATGTTTTGATTGTGGGGACTGAGGTCCCATTGCACAAATGTGCCCTCGACGAAAGCCAACCGAAGAACCGATGGAGGTGGGATACATCCCTAAGTCCATTCTCTCCACCACTGAGATGGGGAGTGCATTTCACGTTAGTGTACGGGTGAATGGGAAAACGGTAAAGGCCCTACTAGACTCAGGTTGTAGGCAGTCCGTAATACAGGGTGTTTTTTTGTACAGCCTAATCAGATCATCCCCGATACCATAGTTCATATTAGATGTGTCCATGGAGATGTTAAGCCATACCCAGTAGCCGTAGTATTCCTTACCATTTCTGACGGCAGAACCTATGTCATCCGGGTGGGGGTGTTGGAGAGCTTGCCTGAGGAACTCATTATAGAGACGGATAACCCCGAGTTTCCGGACATGTTCTTACAAACAGTACAGAAACAGACAATAAAAGACGGGTCAGGAAAGACAGCAGACACCCCAGTACCAGCTCTGATAACTCCAGAACCCTGGACGTTAGACAAAAGTTTCAAATTTGCCCAGGCAAACAACGCCACCTTGTTCAATGCCTGGGAGCAGGCACCCTAAACACAGAACTGTTCCTCCCCTGTTTTTCCCCGGTTCCTTATCAAAGAGGGTCTATTATACCACCAGGGATTCAGGGATGACCCCCATCAGTTATTAGTCTGCCTTTCTTTTAGGGAATAAAATTATGTTTTTTTCTCACTCTCATCTGACTGCAGAATATATAGGGAGTGAAAAGATAACCCAAAACATTTCAAGACACTTCTTTTGACCTGGGATCTAAAAAGACGTAAAAACTCAGACCTGCGAGGATGCTATTGTTTGCAGTCTTTTTTTCTGTACAACGTGGAGTGTATTTGATCATTTTCAATAAAGACTTTAGTATCTAAGAAGGAAATTTCCTTTTTACTTGTAGTACACATGACTGGCAGGCTGATGTGATTGTTATTTAATTTCTGATAGTACTCATTAAAATCCTGTTCTGTACCATTCCATATTAAAAACAGATCATCGATGTAACAGACCCACAGAATGATTTGTTGTAATTCTGCCTGGTTGTCAGCACTCCATGATATTGCTCTCTCCCGCCATCCCATTGCAATGTTCACATAATTTGGGGAAAAATAAATCCCCATGGCAGTGCCACATAGTTGCTTTAAAAGTTCTTTGTTGAACAAGAAGATGTTCTTTGTGAGACATATCTCAATCATTTTCATGAGCATTTGAGTGTGTTTTAATTCCGTTATGTTCTGTTGCCTTAGGAAGTATTTACATGCCTCCAGACCCACTTCTTGACTGATGGACGTATATAAGGAAATTACGTCTATTGGTACTAGAAGATGCTGATGGTTCCATGTTATGCGAGTTAGGATCCTAAGGAAATCTCCAGTGTCTCCTATGTACGAGCTCATATATTGAGCAATTGGTGCCAGGGATTTTTACACATATTGTGATAGATTTTCGTAGAGTGAATCTCACAAGGAAACAATGGGTCTCTCAGGTGGATGTGAAAGTGTTTTAGGCATTTTAGGTAAAAAATAAATTGTTGGAATTAATGGAAAGTCTTCATTGAGACATTTCAATTCGTCATCGCTGATGAGATTCTCATTATGCCATTTCTGTAAATGTGAATTTAGGTCTATTGTCATTTTGTTTATGTGATCATTTTTGATTCTGCAGTAGTTGATTGTGTCATTCATTTGTCTGAGAGCCTCCGTGACATAATCCTCTGTATCCATCAATGCGATGTGTCCCCCTTTATCAGCGGGTTTGATTGTAATCTCTTTATTCTCAGTTAGTTTTTTAATTGCTTTCCGTTCCTTATTGGATACATTTTCTCCTTGATTTAAATGCCTTGCTCTGATCATTTTGTCCAGTTCTTCAATTATTGCATCCGAACATAGATTGCGTTTATTTCCAAGAGACAGAGCAGGACAGTATTTCGATTTCTTCTTCAGACCACTTTCAAGTCTTTTTATCCGTTTCAATGTTTAGATGTTCTAGTACTTCCTCATCTGTTATATCATCCTCGTTTGAATTGAATAGTAATTCAAACATGGATTTAGGGTCAGACATTTGATCTATCGTTATGCCAGCGGAGCATGCCAGACGTATTGAATTGTATCCAAAAGCAAAGTAAACACACTCTCAGGGGAAATATACTGGTGGTTAGAAAAAAACAAATGTTTATGATAAGTTATAGCTAGGATACATTTGTATACAAAGCCAAATTAAACTACACATGCCGCAGAACTTCTAAAGTTATAGTTATAACAAAGTTACAATTTGTGCCCAGCCCAAAACTAACTATAGCTCGAGCACTTCCATAAAAAGTGTTGTCAAATCACTAAACACACTATATTAACTATACCTTGCTCATCTACTATGCACAGTGTTCCATAAAAAATGTAATTTGAGATGTCATGGGTCTTGTTATGAATGCTATCACTTAATACGCTACAAGTGATATCATATGAAAGGGTATAAGCAGTGCATGGAAAAGGGATGAGTTATAGTCAATGAAGTGTGGCTAGTGAGTATAATAACTTCTTGGCTAATGCTAGCCATTAAAATGAGACGCACAAATGAAAATAAAAAGAATACACAGTGGAGATACCTGTTGTGATATTTCTTGAGATGTTCCAAGGATATAGTTTGAAAGAGTGAAGGCAATGCTCATTTAAATGTTATTTTATTCCTAGAAACTGATTTATGTAGCTCTGAAAAGTGCTCCAAAAAGATATGCAAATAACCCTATATCTGCAAGAAAGTGAAAGACAATGTGACACACTTCTGAGTCCTTTTATTGTCACCACTCTGATTCCTCTAATTGTCTATTAATAAAGAACAGTTCCAAAAAAATTATGAATTCATTCAAACACTACACTCTATACATTTACAGCAGTCCTGTGCTAGATGCCAGTTACCCTAGATCTGAACTCATGTATTTACAACACTTACTTGTGTTATCAGAATATTAATAAACCTCTTTATGAATAAACATGAACAAGCTCATTAATATGCATGCACTGCCTTGGCAGTTTTTAAAAGAACTTCTTTTTGAGAGGTACCTCCATTATATTTGGGCAGAGGCTGGTACCACTTTTGACATTATAGGGTCATGTACCATTACTGTCCAGAGTGCCCTGTCCATATATGTAAGGTGTGACTGCAGATTTCTATTCCAATCCTTCTGACTGAAAATTTACGTCACTGTGCAAAGAAATGAATTTGCCACATTAAAGAGCAAAAAAATGGAAAAATCAAGACCGGAAATCAATCTTTCTCTACTGGAGATTACATTCATCACATTACACTTCAGAGCTCTGCGATTACACTTTATCAGACGACATTATTCCAAGGCCGCTCATTATCCAGTCCCCATAGCTGCCTCATCACAGTTTTGTACCGGCCTTTATTATTTCAGAAATCCATCATGAGAGCTGCAGCTTGCAGGGTAAGCCCCTTTAGTTAGAAGCCGATCGTATCACAACAAGACATCGACACCTCCAGTCTGTGCTAGGTATTGCCAAGGCATCTCTGCAGGTCTGTAGATGGTAGAAACAGATGTGTAAATCAAATGTTTCTTGTTCCTGTCTCACCGTGGCAATAAACAACAATGGGATAAAAACATACACTGCAAGGGGAAGGAAAACATTTAAGAAATTAAAGGAAATGGAAAAACAAGTACTGGCTGAGCCAGTAGTCTGGCGCTGATTGTTATGGTCCTTGCATTCATCTTTTGTTGGGGGAGTGGACAGAATATCGCCAATATTTCTATATATATATATTCACTAAAAACCCAAAGGTTACAGGGACATTATAGTTAGGCTCAGAAAACTAGTGAAATTCAACAGTTATAGTTATCTGAGCTAACTTTAACTTATGCACAGGCAATGTAATGCTTATGACCTCGCATATTACATCGCTGATGACCCGATCTGTGACATCACTCATGACACCACTCATGACATCACGAATGACATCATCCAGTGAGTGTAAGTGCTTCATAAACATTTCCGAGACTTGAAGATGTATACTAAGCTACAGCATAAGTTAAATTACTGTTCATTCTGTACTACTAAGGAGTGATAATTTTTTAATATATGGCGTCTTGGTGGCTTTGTGACTGTCTGAATCAGTGTGTGAGTGGGTGTCTGAGTGGTTGTATGGTTGTGTTAGTGGGTGTGTAAGAGCCTGTATGGATCTGTCACTGGGTGTGTGAGTGGCTGTATAGGCCTGTCAGTGAGTATGTGAATGGCTACATGGACATGTGAATAGGTTTGTGAGTGCTTTTCTGGGTGTGTGGGTGGATGTGTGTGTGCTTGTATGGGTGTGTACGTGGGTGTGTGAGTGGTGGTATGGGTGTGTGAGTAGTTGCATGGGTGTGTGTGTGGATGTGAGAGTGGTTGTATGGGTGTGTGAGTAGGTAGCTGAGTATTTGTGGGTGTGTGAGTGGGTGCATGGGTGGTTATATGGCCATGTAAGTGGATGTGTGAGTAGTTGTATAGGTGTGTGAGGGGTTGTATGGGTCTATGAGAGGTTGTGTGGGTGTGTAAGTGGATGAGTGAGTGGTTGTGTGGGTATGTGTAATAAGTAGTGTTATCAGTGAAATCATTTGAGATGCCATCAGTGATGTAACGAGTGATGTAACTGTCTATATCATGAGTGATGTAATATGTCCGGTCATAATTGGTGCATTGTGGGTGGTGTAAGTTACAGTTGGCTCAGGTAACTATAACTGCTAAATATCACTGGTTTCATACAAGTGATGGCTTAGCCTAACTATAACATGAAAAGGAGGCATGGCCTGCTATCAGGTCTCAGTAATCCTGTTGTATGGAACTTACTGAAGTTAATAGGAGGGGTCCAAAGACATCCTTCTGGTCAACTACCGGGATTGCTAAGAGGTCTTCGGAGGCCTTGTCCCCTTTCTCCACCACTCTGCAAACACAGCTCGTGGTGCACTGCTGGTTGGGGGATGAATTCCAATTTACTTCTCAAGGACCGTGGTGGTCAAGAAGCCATCCTGGTACCTCCTGTAGGTCCTACATAGTGGGATTCCTGAAAGCAGGTCAGAGGCCCAGCCCGCTTTCTCCACTACGCTGCAAACATGACTACTAGTGTATACAAGCATTTGCAATGCAGTAGGTCTCACATTTGTGAGTATTAGAGCTATTGGTGTTGTAAATGTAATTACTGGTTTATGTGATTTGAAGTGGAGTAGATGTCTGTGGTGTGTAATAAAACTAAGTGGTATGCTGTGCAGTTGAATTATGTGGATAAACATTTTGTGGTATTTAGTGTATATGAATTATGTGGAGTGAGATTGTGTGTTATGGAGAGTAATTATGTGGTATGGTTGTGTTGTGGAGCGTTATGTATTGGAGTTTTTTTTATGTGATGTGCTGTTGTAATTTTGTGGTGCAATGTTGAATTATGTGGTGTGGATTGTATGTCTGTGGTGTTTTATGTAATTGTGTTGGTGAATTGTGTTATGTGGTTTCTTTTTGAAATATGTGGTGTGTAAAGAAATGGGTTGAATTTATTTGTGTTATATGGAACTGTGCAATTGTGTGTATAAAAATAGTTAATGTTCCTAGAGTTAAAAAATGCACTAACTCCCTTCTCACACACCAATTGTAGCTATACATTTTGAATTGTGTTTTTGCGCCCCTGTTTATTTAAACCTTTTACATTGTTTCCAAATACCAAAATATATTAAGTGTAGAAAAACTAACAGACATACAAAGTGACCCTCCAACAGGATTTAATGCATGATTTGTAATTGATACAGACCCCCTAAGGCAAAAGCATTTGCTTTAGAAAATAAAGTAAAATGATAGTTAGAGCTACTGGTGTTGTACATGTGTTTTACCTATATGAAATGGAGTGTAGTGGACATACGTGGTGTGTAGTGGAATAATGTGTGTTGGTTTGGAATGGTTAGGTGTGGCATTTTGTGTTGTGGCTTTGTGTGGTGTGGAGTGGATTTGTGGAGTGGAATTATGTGGTATGGTCTTCTCTGGAATGATGTGGATAGCAATTATGAGGTATTGATTGTATTGTAATTATGTGAAGTGGGATTGTGTATCATGGAGTGTAAATATGTGGTATGGTATTTTGTGTTGTAGAGTGTTATGTAGTGGAGCTTAATTATGTGGTGTGCTGTTGAATTTCATGGTATGATGTTGAATTATCTGGTGTGGTTAGAATGAATGTGGTGTATTATGTAATTGTGTTGATGGGTACATTTTTGTGGTTGGTTGTTGAATTATATCTGTACAAAAACATAAGATTTGTTTGGGGATCTTATCACTGCTGTCTCGAAAACTGCTTTTGAGTTAGAAAAGGAACCTGTAGATAAGGAATGTGGTAGGAGTTATGTAGGTGCACCCCTATGACAGCTCGCTGCAAAGAGTGCAAAAGTGACTTGTCATACTGCAGTTAGCCACACTGCTGATGGGTGGTGAAAGATCGGCTAATATGCCCCAAACCAAAGCAAGTTCCTTTTGTTGTGTGCCACGTGCTATGCCTAAAATGTATGTTTGACCCAATTACAGAATGTATCCACACATGCACAACGTGACTAAACCATGTCTAAAGTGTGGATTTTGTGCTTGTTATGGAAGGGCATTTGTATGAAGTGATAATGCGCCTCAAACTGAAGCCTGTT